>NC_050075.1:83967571-84592571 GCF_009764565.3 Dermochelys coriacea | reverse complement strand
GTTTAATGTGCTCCTAATTGCCAAAGTGATCTGAGCACGCTCCATGCTTGCCATGGTATGGTGTCTGCACAGAAAAAAGGCGCAGAATGATTGTCTGTTGTTGCCCTGACGGAGGGAGGGGCGACTGACGACATGGCTTACAGGGTTGACTTACAGGGAATTAAAATCAACAAAGGGGGTGGCTTTGTGAGAAACTGAATGGCCGCCTCAAGGATAGAACTCAAAACCTCAAGGATAGAACTGAAAACTGGGTTAAGCAGGCCATTGATTTCACGGACGGGGTGAGGGAGGGAGGAGAAAATGAATACAAAACAAATCTGGTCTATTTCTTGTTTTAGCCACTTCATCTATCTTTATACATCTTGCTGGCAGCAGACTGTGCAGTACGACCGCTAGCCATCGTCACCTCCTGGGTGCTCGGCAGAAGACGGTGCAGTATGACTGCTGGCCATCATCTTCTGCTGGCTGCAGATTAAAAGACAGTGCACTGCTGGTAGGACTCAATCGCCATGAGACAAAACAAGGGAAATGATCTGGCTGAGTCACTCCCATGTTTGCCCAGGCACCCGGTTAAAAGAGCACCCAAGACTACGTCGACAACAGCTACCAGACATAGTGCACTGTCTGCTGCCAAAAGGCAATAAACTGCCGCTGTGTAGCAATGCAGTACCACGTCTGCCAGCACCCAGGAGACATACGTGATGGTTAGCTGAGCGGGCTCCATGCTTGCCGTGGTATGGCGTCTGCACAGGTAACTCAAGAAAAAAGGCACAAAACAATTCTAATCACCTCTCTTATACCCTCCTCCCCTGAGGACCACGCACCCCACCCCCCACAGTTCCTCAGATGTTCTTGTTAACTGCTGGAAATGGCTCACTTTGATTACCACCAATAAAGGTCTTGCTCCTTCCCCCCCTCCTTCCTGCTGGTAATAGCTCATCTTAAGTGATCACTCTCCTTACAGTGTGTATGATAAAACCCATTGTTTCATGTTCTCTGTGTGTGTATATAAATCTCCCCACTGTATTTTCCACCGAATGCATCCGATGAAGTGAGCTGTAGCTCACGAAAGCTTATGCTCAAATAAATTTGTTAGTCTCTAAGGTGCCACAAGTACTCCTTTTCTTTTTTGCAAATACAGACTAACATGGCTGCTACTCTGAAACCTGGAATAAGTAGTGTCTTTCAGAGTTTTGGGACCGGTGGCATTAGCTTTCATCTTCAGCCACAGTTACACAGTAGGGCCTTAAGTTTCTGTTTCCTGATGAATGCCAGGTACTTACAGCCATGTGTGCAAGCATCTATCCTGGAGGTGGCTACTCTATTGCTTATTTGACAGAAAGAGGTACTAAGAAGGACATGGCAAGGAAACACAGCTTTTTCTTTCAAAAATTCATTGAGCAGACACTGAGGGAAGGTGTGCTGCAGCGAACAACCAAGAGGCACATAGTGATCTCAGGGAGGAACTGATGGCAGGAAGCACTCAAAGTCATTGTGGCTTTTCTACAGGAGCACAGAACTCTGCCTCCCACTATAGCCAACATCGAGCTATTTCCTGTTCATATGAGGTATATGGAACCCAGGGGAGAATCTCTTACAACTGGGACCTTGGAGAAAATCTTGATACAGTTCTTAACAGCTGATTAGAGCAGTAGTAAAGTTTTCTATAAGTGTATTTTTATGGCTTGACTGCCATTGATTGAAGTACAGAATCGGTGCATTTTCTGAGGCAGTTAGAATCCCTGTTTTTGATAATAGTAAATTCAAGAATTATCAGTCTAATCATCTAGACTGTACACTGTCAGTGTAAGCCAATATAGTGATGGATTCATTTAGTTTAAATGGTATGACATTTCAAATGAAACAAAGTGATTACATTACTCTAACAGGAGAATGGTCTTTCACTTCAAAAATAAATGCCCCAGTTTCCCCTCTACATGTTATATTCCTTTCACTGACATTATCTCTTCAGTAATTCTCAAACTAAGCTAGACACGGTTTGGATTTGTTGTCATGAAAGTCCTTATGTAAGTAGCTCTTTAGAAGGCATGACCCATATACCTGATACACAATTGTACACTTGTCAAAGGATGTGGAGCTGTTTCTGGACATCAAAGTTACAATAACTCATTTCTATTTGATTTGTTTTAAATTCCTTTCTGCATATTAACAAACTCAGACATTTAAAAAAATTGTTTGTGGGCACTTTGTTATAAGGCAGACCACTCAAGACTATGAAATATCTTTTAAATATCTTTTCAGGCAAACTGTAGAATTCAAAAGTGCTAACTGTGCCAAAAATTTATTCTCTTGCTGCAGAGAACCCCAGGTAAGCATGAATAGCTACACTGCTATAAGGGATACCAGATTAAAAATTAACAATTCAATTGCATGGAATATTGGAGATAGCATCACAATTAGCTTTATAAAACGGCACCATCCTTTATGAAGCTTTTTCTTTGCCTCTTAATGCTATTTGATGATAATCACTTGCCAACAAAGACATTATATGAATTACAATGAGTTATAAAAGCATTGGACAACTGTAATGTTCTATTGATTTCTCCTTAAAAAAATCCTTCATTTTGTGCCCCAAATATATAGCTAAAGAAGCAGAAGACCTAGATTATAGGCTTAGTCCAGATTTGTGTGTATATATACACAAGAAATCCAAATTAAACTACAGACATTACAGTGGTTTTCTGGGAAAATAAATACAGAGCAAGTGTGTTCTATTACAGATATTTTTTACAATTGAGTTCATTTGCCCCCAAGCAGCCATTTCTGAAGTCCAAAGCTAAGATCTGATCTTCTCCCCAATAAGGTCTTGCAGCCAAGAGGTTTTTCCAGTAGTAATTCATAAAATATACCTAGACTGTAATAGAAGTCTGCATATAGCTATTTTTCTTGCAGTATGAAGGTTCTCTTTACCATGTCCTCATTTTATCTAATCTACAATCTACATCCATTCTGAAGAGATGAAATAATGAAAAGCAATAAGTTAAACATTTGACACACATGGCAATTCAGTGTAGTGATTCATTTTATAACATTATCTAAGCTCTGATAGAAATGACTCAGGGATCTTCCTGGTTTGGCTACTTTTGAATTAATTCTAATCACCTCTCTTATACCCTCATTCCCTGAGGACCACGCAATTGTGCACAGTGACGAGTGCCTCCTGTAGGGCACTGAACATCCTCAACTCCCATGAGTGCCATAGGTGCTCAGACAGATGTCAGCAGTGATAGGTATGGCTTAAGAACTTGAGGGAACAGAATTCAGTACTCAGTACTTTACAGAGACCCACAGTACGGTACAAGATTGGGTCCCAAGTTCCTAGCAACATGGGCTAGTCCTGAAGTCCTTACACAGTTCAAGTTCCCATGGAAGATACCAAGAAATATTTAGATGTACCTAGGCACAAACAGCTTATCTGGTGAAGCGATTGTGTGGTGCCCTCTCAGGCCTTGTTATATCCCCAGTCTCTGGACCTCCACTGCCTTTGAGCATAACATCAGTGCAGAATATTAATCCTTTTGAAAATCTGTGTAATGCAGACAAACAATGGCAGCTACCAGTTTAGACACAGCATAAACTTTCTGAATCTACGAGACTAAGTTGGTGTATCTATATAATACATTTACCACTATGCTAACCACTTGGCTTTTAAATAGTCTTCAGTCTTTCCAAGAGGGGGCACAGCACTTAGGCAAACCACATTTCCATATTCCTTTTTGGTCTGCAAGTCAGCATTATCTAATTAGGTCTACTTCCTGTGGCTTGTTCAGTCTCACTTATCAGACATAGTGGAAAATATTTCTAATAATAATCCACCAGAAATCTGCCTCCATGTCTAGTGTTGGTCTGCATATAACAGTAATCTTTTCATTTTAGTTTTAAAGTATTGCTTCGTTCAACAAGCTGGCTGCTGGCTGACATACAGTCTAACCTAAAGGCTATGGATCAGCAGGTAAATGCAGAAATTCTATTAGTTTTCAGACTTGGGGTTTATGCCTTTCCTTTCAAATTAAATCAAAATCCTACACATGAATAGGTAAAGCACAGAATATAGATCCTTTCTTAAAACGATCTGGTTACCTATTGCATGAGTCCGAAAAGAAAGTAGTTTCTGCATCTTGTAGATACTGTGTATCTGGTGCTCAATGTCTCTGACAAGGATAGTAAATAGCAGACATTAAAGAGATCCATTTTGAGGAAAAATTAAAACTGTGACTAATGTTATATAAGAAAAAGTGAAATCCTGCTCAGGTGCAAAGACAGACAAATTCAGATATGTTTAGTATTAATAAAAACCACTCCAAGCTTGTATAAATCTGAATTCCTTACGTAAACCTGAATTTAAAGTCATAGGCTAACTTGCAGTGCTTAATCAGTGCCAGGGCTTGCAAGGCTAAGCCCTGGCAACTCCAGGCTTGGCAGGTCAGAGCTTGGGCATGTCTGAGCTTGTCGCATCTGTTATGAATGTAAAAATATTGCTTGAGCCCCAGCACCTCTTTCATTACAAATTAAACACTGCTAACTTGTCAAGGCTTTAGAGGTTCTGGCAATGAACATCCTCATTTATTGCCAAGGTGAGGAATTATATAGGCATAGTGAGATACTGCATATTGCAAAATGTCCAGAATGTTTAGGAAAACAATTTCTTTTCTAAACAGAAAGATAGAACAGTAATAAAGGAAAATTTCATTCCCTTATTCCAGAAGTGTAGATGTTTGATCGGTAATCAGACTGCCTACCCAGCTTTATATATAAAGACAAAAGATTTATGAATGAACATGATACCTGAAACTGTTTTTGCTGCAAAGAAATGTATTAATGTGAAGTACTTCTAAACACTTGCATCCATATTTTGACACAGCATATGTAGCAAATCTCAAAACTGATAGTGAATGGACCTACTTCTCAATTGGTTTGAGCAGAAAGAAAAAACAAAAAACCATGGGTGAATATATACATTCATGTATGTATTAGACATGGGCCTAATTCAAAACCCCACATACAAGCAACCCCAAATTTATGGCATGTTCAAATCTGCATCCAAATTTTGTGGCTCAGGCCCATTTCTAGTATATGTATATATTACTCTAGAATTCTCCCACATTGTGTTTTGATCTAAAGTGTGGAGCTATTGTGTGGTTGTCTTTTCAGTATAGCAAAGGTTTCTCACTGAGCAAGGGGAGGAAAATTAATTGTGATTAGATATTGTGTTTCCACTAATAGATATGGTTTTGTCTGTCGCCTTATGACTCATTTCTGTCAATTCAGATGGGAAAGTGTTTCACTTCTTTTTCATTTATTCAGTGTAATTTTTCCCCCGTAGACCAGCTCAATTTTTTTCATTGCAGTGAGACATTATACAGGAGTGAAAGTTATTCATTTGATGAGCCTTCTATTTTCATGCAAGTATAAAGCATCTCTTTCATTTGACTTTTGAATTTCCTATTTTTCTTTGGCTGTGGGTTTGACGGCCTCTGGGTTCATTTCGTACTAATGTTATGTGGTAACATTTATGCTTATCTGGGAGCTTGCTGCCCCTCCTTTGATTCCTATCTAATGCTGTTGTGTCCTAATAGGTGGTGGGTTTCTGGTTTTCCCAACAGAAATGTATCACAGTTGCCACAGGGAATACAGTAGACGCAGCTGTCCACATAGTATGATAGGATTTTGCCATTTTGCCTTATTTGTTCAGAACAGTAGATGTTACACCAGTTAACTTTGAGCAAAAGCATCCCATGAAGTGAGCTGTAGCTCACGAAAGCTTATGCTCTAATAAATTTGTTAGTCTCTAAGGTGCCACAAGTACTCCTTTTCTTTCTTCAGACAAATTAATAAACTGAAGCCATAAAATGCCTCACTAAAGTCATAGCAATACTGTGATTGGCTCAGACACTAAGACAAAATCAAAATGACCATGGTCTTTCCTATGTTCTCACAGCACTCAGCAGCTGGAAAACTGGCTTAACTGGCCCCATCAATATTCCCCTGGAGGAAGAGGATCTTTGGGTGGTATACAGCAAGCCTGGTGGCTCTATGATGGCCCTTCTCCTGCCCCTGGAAGAAGGGCTGTAGCCAAAGAAAAGAGAGTGTGGCTAGACTGGATTCTCCCTGTCCCCAGCTGCCAGAAAAGCTACCCTCAATTGTGCTTGGTGACTGACCTAGTGCTGAGAAAGGCCAGGATCAGGAATGCATAAAGGTGATTTAGACCAGTGTTTCTCAACCAGGGGTACAGAGAGGTCTTCCAAGGGGTTCATCAGTTCATCTAGATATTTGCTGAATTTTACAACAGGCTACATAAACACTAGCGAAGTCAGTACAAACTAAAATTTCATACAGACAATGACTTGTTTATACTGCTGTATATACTTCACGCTGAAATGTAAGTACAATATTTATATTCAAATTGATTTATTTTATAATTACATGGTAAAAATGAGAAAGTAAGCAATTTTTCAGTGTGCTGTGATACTTTTGTATTTTTATGTCTAATTTTGTAAGCAAGTAGTTTTTAAGTGAGATGAAACTTGGGGTACGCAAGATAATCAGACTCCTGAAAGGGGCACAGTAGTCTGGAAAGGTTGAGAGCCACTAATTTAGACCATGTTTGCACACACCCCACTGAGTTGCAGGTAGTGCAGATCTAGTAAATCCTAGCATCAGCATGGCCAGATGTCTTGGTTTATGTAGCACCTTTCATCAAATTGCTTTGCAAACTACACGGGTGCATGAATCCTTTCACATGCTATGGAAATGCGGCCACTTCAGGGGTGGAATGTGGAAGCTGTTTGGCAGCACAATAACAAGGTGTGGCAGCATAGGGGAAGTGAAGAGTGTACTCAGTTGAGCACCTCCAACATCATTTGGGGACATTGGTTCAGTGCCAACATACAGAGGAGAATTCTCCTACTGAACCATTTCCTAAAGCATCCTGGATTTTCCTTAAAGGTCTCTTATTCAAGTATTGACCAGAACTGACACTTCTTAGCTTGCAAGAGCTGATGAGATAATAATTCAAGGTGGCACGACTGCAGGTGTGTGATAAGGAGTTACAGTGTTAAGAAGAAACAGGCACTACCTCATACGCTTCTTAATGGTTCGCCATACCAGCCCGTACCGGCCCACTTTCACCCCTGCATATCACCCCATTATGTCTTCTCTGATAGGATCTCTGCGTGATCTCTTCTATGTATAGAATAATCCTATTTACTAATACTTACCATACCATGTATCTGAGATCATGTGACAGGCACTCCTGGGCTCGCAACAACCCACTCCTGTATCCCCAGTCAGGTGCTAAATGGACAAAAGGGATTTTCTTGGCTGTCTCCCCCTTCAGCCAGGGCAGCACCTGCTGCAGTCTGACTAAGCAACAATAGGCAAGTCAAACCACAGGCCTGGGTTAAGCCTCTCTTCCCTCAGGGAGGCTCTGGCAGGCAGGAGTCTCTGGTCAGGGCCCAGCCAGCCAGCCTTCTCTCACAAAGTGAAGGATGGAGCTGGAGTCAGCCCCAACCAAGCTGAGCTCTCCCACTTTTAACCCTTTCCTCCAAGCCTGACACCTACTACAGGGGTAGAGGGTTGGTGGTAATAGAGCCCGTAGCAGCTTGTTAACCCTTTCGTGGCCAGTGTGGGATTTGTATAGCCCCTCACACAACGCCATTACTTCCTACTCTAAGTATAGGAAATAATATCCTGCCATTATTTCTTTTCTCCTAACCCTTTGTCTGTCTCATTGATTTAGATTGTAAGCTCTTTGTGTATGCAGTGCACAGTCCAAAGGGGCCCCAAACTTGGGGCCTCGAAGGCTATATCTGTGCTGCAGTTAGGAATGAGCCTCCCAACCCAGGTGGACAGACTTTCAAGCCCATCCCACCACTCCGGATTTGAGAACCTGAACTTCAGCCTAAGCCACAACATCTACACAGCAATTTTTAGCATGCCAGCTAGAGGAGAGCTAGTGCGTGGGTCTTTGTAACCAGGCTGGGAGGCTCGCTCCCAGCTGCAATGTAGACAGACCCTAAGTGCTACAGTAATAGAAATAATAAACAAAATAATATTTTTGCAGCACTGAACTCCGATGCTAAAATTCAACTGGAAGTTAGGTGTTTTAACTGTAGATTTGGAAATTTATGGAAATGTTCCTGTGAAGACCGTTATACAGGAGATGTGCAGGGGAAGTGAGACAAGATATTGGTACAGGGATATGGTGCATGTTTCAAGGCGCCAGCAGTATATTTTTTTAAAAAAAAATCTCTCTTCAGCCTTCATTTGCCTGTGAGAAATGAAGGTCCCCTGTTAATGACATGGCTGGTCCCTTGTAAGACTTTTCTGGATGATCATCACCCAATGGAAAAGGCAGCATGCTCAATTAAGTACTATACAAGGAGAGAAAAACACAATGCCCTTCCATCCCCATCCGACAATACAGAGCGGAGTAATTAAATTGATACAGAACCCACTAAGCTAAAAAGTAAACAGAGAGCTATGTTCTCAGCTGGTGTAATTCAGTGTAGCTCCATCAGCTGAGGATCTGACCCAAAGGCTTCAGTCTCCCTTCCCCTAACTTGATCGATCAAGATCGGAGTACAGTTTCACTCTCTCCTTTTTCCCATATTCAATGTAGAAAATTACAAAATAAATTTTTAGTAGTCTCCATTGCCAAGTCACAGACACATGCTGCATCCCTTTTGGAATTTGTCTCCTATTCACTTTTTCTGTTTTTGTTTTGTTTTTAATTACAATGGTTTGTGGGGAATTATTTATTAAAAAATACAGGTTACTTTCAGCCAATGATAGATAAATGCTGTTCAGTATCTTGTCTTGACAAGGTGAGAGCTAATCAGGGAATTTCTCTTGTGTTCACCAACAGTAGATTTCTCTAAAGCATGCAGCTAGGAGTACTAAGTATCATAATACAGAAAGAAAAGGGTGGGAAAGCCTATCAAATTAATTCACTATGGGGATACTGGATTAACTGGAGCTCTGTTTGTTTTACATCCTCCTTGGAGAAAGAATGTGCAGCATAAAAATGTCAAGTGTGTGATTTCAGTGTATTTTAAGAGAAGTATTTTATTTGTGTCAATACACTCTTCTTTTTCAATTTTGCATATTTTTGAGCTTAGGTTCTTTTTTAGTTATGAAAAGGGAGAATCAACCCTGTTCCAGCCCCTTTATGCCATGTAAAATGACCCCAGCAAAGTAAAGAAACCCACAAATCCCCTGGGGCAGAAACTGCAAATGACAGCCATAAGGCGCCTTCCAAGGACCCTTGCGCAAGCCCTGGTGAAGGGAACATGTCAGGGGCAGGGCTGGGGGCAAGAGAAGCATATTAGGGGGTGATTGTAAGTACAGGGTACAGCACAGAGCAGTGCAAGAGATTGCAGGCAGGGCTGCAGCCCATAGATCAGACTAAGGAGGCTGCCATAACTTAGGGTATGTCTACACTGCAATCAGAGATGTGTCTGCAGCACAAATAGACATACCTGAGCAGTTTAGGATTACTGCCTTCAAGAGTCAGAAAAACTAGCCACTGGCCACTCCCACCACTAACCGAAAGGATCCCAGCATCGACTATAGCTAATTATTACTAATATGTTTTAGAGATCCGTTTTACACAAAAATAAGAAAGAAACTGTATATTTTTATATTATTTTGTCACTTTTCTTACCTTGTCCTAAGGTAAATGTTTGTAAACTTTGCACATCATACCACCTCTTAAGTCTTTTTGAATTTGTATTTGATTTTGCTGGTGCCAGCAAGTTCTTATTTTTAGTGGCGATGTCACAGAATTCCAGCAATGAGTACTTGAGGTTGCATCTAATGCAAAGGCTGAGGCATCTAATGCAAGAGGCCCAGCCAGGAAATTATGGGTGCTAAGGGGGCAGTGCCAGGAGCTCTGTAAAGGGCTGTGGGTGATCAATGCCTGAGGAGAGCTGATGGGTGCTGGGTGTCTGGGGTTCGAGGATAGTGTGTGTCTATGAGAGGCAGGTGGATTGTGCAGAAGGCAGGGGGTGCTGGGTGTCTGGGTAATGCAGGGAATAAGTGTTGGGTGCCTGCAGGAGGTGGGGAGGCAAGGGCATCTGCAACTCTCACCCCTTCCCCAAGCACACCAGGAGAGGATACCAGCCAGCCACCTCTACCTCTTACCTGCTGAGCCCAATGGAAGACTGTTTGCAGCTAGGAGACTTCTCTGCAGTGCTGCTTCCTGACAATCCCATGCCTCCAAATATGGTGCCCCTATCTGGTGCATCAAGTACTGGTGCCTCCCCAAGCAAGGTTGCCCAGTGCCTGTCAGCCAACCTGAACTCAAAAAGACTCCTCCCCGAGTCCTCTACCTCTTCCACTTCTGGTTACTGAGCCTCCATCGCTCCTTCCAGAGCAGGGAGCTTAGCTGCACTTTATTATCCAGTGGGGAAAAAACAGCGTTCAGTACATTTGCCAGCAATGGGCAAGGCAGTACAAAAACTGGTCAGGCTGGCTAAAAATGAGCCACCTGGCAACTTTCAGCCAGCTTGGATCTAGCTAACTCAAATAATAGCAGTGAATGCCACAGCAGCAGTGGTGGTACAACCTCGCATGGGACCCTGGGGATGTACTCAAGTGGCTAGTCTGTGCTACTGCAACTTAACACCTATCTTTATTCTAGCTAGCTAGATCAAAGCTAGTTGGGTATGTCTATATGTTCTGCAGTGACACCTGATTGTTATGTAGATATACCCTTAGACAGGCCACAAATGTCTGTTCAACCACTAGGTGAACATTATGTATAAAATATGGTATTGAAACGAACCTCAGCCATACCTGCAGAGTTTTAAAGGACCTTATGATGAACACATCTCATGCATATAAACCTCTGTAGCTAGTCCATATCTGGTATAGGACCATGATGTGGTGTCAGGAGTAAACTACAAAAAGAAACAGAAGAAACAAAGCACCAAAGGTTGTAGGATCTCATCAACACGCCACTCTTCAATGCCTCAGAGAACTTCAGCTTCGCCGAAACCTTTGGAATGGACAGAGAGGAAACAATATTTTGCAAGCAATATTTTTCAAAATTGTTGCCAAGCTCCACAAGGAAACTGTTGATATACAGGTATCTTCTTTAATTTATGCTATGGGGAAGCAGGCAAAGCTCCTTTGATTTTACTGAAGACCATCACAGAGATTATCATGAAAGGGTTCTGGTTATGCTTGTTGCATACTTTGTACCTCAGAGAAGTGTGATTTATTAAAAAGCATGTTTTCACCAGCGAATTCTAGAGCCAGGAGAAAATGTTGAATGTTTATAAGAGCTCTGCATACATTGGCTGAAATTGATTTGGGGAATGCAAAATATGAAAATATTAGAGACAAACTGGTTATTGGGTTAACAGATAAAAATCTTTCACACCAGCTAAAATTGAAGAGGGATTTGACCTTAGCCACAACTACACAGAGAGCAAAGCAATCTGATCTGATGAGATAGCAAAACCTATAACAACTTGACAAGCTTGAAAAACCTGAAACAAGTGGAGAAATGATGAACAGACACTTGAGTGTTAAAAGTCATTGTCATAAAACCCCGGATGCAAGGAGAGAGAACTTCCAGGGGGCTAAGAGGGACAAATTCCAGCCTACATCATCCACAAGGTGTGGAAAAAGTCATATCCCAAGAGATGCATGTCCAATCAGAGGCAGATAGTGTAATATGCATGGAATATGGACATTTGCAGCTGTATGCCATACCAAAAAAGTCAAGGATTTGACTCATATTACAGAAAATCAAGAGCCATTGTTTCTGGGATCTATCACTTGTGACGAAATAGAGCCTGCCTGGAGAGTTTCAGAGTAGCAGCCGTGTTAGTCTGTATTCGCAAAAAGAAAAGGAGTACTTGTGGCACCTTAGAGACTAACAAATTTATTTGAGCATAAGCTTTCGTGAGCTACAGCTCACTTCATCGGATGCATTCAGTGGAAAATACAGTGGGGAGATTTATATAAATATATTTATATAAATCTCCCCACTGTATTTTCCACTGAATGCATCCGATGAAGTGAGCTGTAGCTCACGAAAGCTTATGCTCAAATAAATTTGTTAGTCTCTAAGGTGCCACAAGTACTCCTTTTCTTTCTGCCTGGAGAGTGAAATTGAATATTCATGACAAGATTATTATTGACTTTAAAATTGACTCAGAAGCTGATGTCACAGTCATCTCAGAAGGAGCTTACAATCACATTCATCCCCTTCCAGAGCTCAAGTCACCTGCCACATCTCTGACTAGCCCTGGAGGTATATGACCAAAGGATTAAAGACCAACAACCCTCTCAGCTGCAGTTTGGCAGCCAGGATGGGGGTAGTGAGAAAGAAGGAAGAACTCAATGGAGGATTTGATGATACTGGACTTTTGAAAGGAAATTTAATATGAATCAACTTAATTGACAACACTAAACCATATAGTGTACAAATATCCCAACCAGAGGGACCTTGGAAGAGACTAGCTGCAGATTTATGCAGATTCACAGGACATCATTACCTGATCCTCATGAACTATTTTTCCAGGTATATAGAAATTGTACTTGAAAAGACATAACATATTGCAGTGTTATTCAGAAACCGAAATGTACTTTTGCTCACTTCAGTATTCCAGAACAACACTGAGGCAGAATTTAAATCATTCTGAATGAAATGTGATTTTGATCATATTACTAACAGTCCACATTATCCACAAGCAAATGGAGAGGCTGAGAGGGCTGTTCAGATAGCCAAGAAAATCCTGCAGCAGAAAGATTTATTCCTTGCTCTTCTGAGTTACAGATCAACACCAATAGCAGCATCTGGGTATAGTTCAGCACAATTCCTAATGGGAAGACAACTCAGAACTACTGTTCCAATCTATTCCAAAATAGCCTATTTCCAAAGAGGCCAGACTTAAAGCGATTAATCAAATCAGGTAAAAGGGCTAAAAGAGCTTGTGAACAGATGTTACTCAGAGAACTGTCAGGTAAAGAAACCGTGGTAAAGAAAAAGAAATCTGAATGATCTGAATATGAATGTGATCAAGACCAACAGTAAACATTTCAACAGAAACCGTCGATATCTACAGCTTGTTCCTCAGAAAGAACAATCAACAGAGCAAACTTGGCAGATGCAGAATAAGAAGAAGACTCAAGGATTCCAAACTGGCCATAGCCAGTTGTTACAACTAAAGGACAGCCAGATGACCAAGTTGTTATGCATTCAGGTTGTATAATTAGAAAATCAGTATGATTCAGAGACGCTTAACAGACTGATACGTATTGAAGCTCAAAGACAGCATGATAGTGTAAGTATTGTAAAGTTAGGAATGTAGAACTCAAAGGGGGAGATGGAATGGAAAGCTAAATTGTATTATACTGTTCAGTCGCTATCTGGCACTGTGGATAAAACACCATATTTAAACAAACCTCAGCCGTACCTGGCAGAGCATAAAAGGGTCTCATGATGAACACATCTGGTATGCATTAGCAAGCTCTGCAGCCAGTCCACATCTGGTACAGAAGAACAAGACAAACACTGTCTAAGTTATGCCAGGGACCTCTTCAACATCCTGAGCAGCCCAGGATTGGGAGGGTGCAAAGGTGAGTTAAATCACCTTACCATCACCACCCCTGACCCCACCACCCCCGTGGGCTGCAGGTCTTAGAGATGCAGCACAGAATTTCAAACTAAATCTTTGGTGACAACAACAGTTGTTGAGGGTACAACAACTGTAATTTTTTTACAACAGTGTAAAAGGTGGGGGTGTCAGACATTCGAGAGAAGGGAGTGGTACAGAGTTCAGACAATAGAGGTTATTCTTATTATACCAATATTAATCCGTGGGGGTTTTCCAATCCTTTTACACCACTTTAGCCTGTCCCAAGATTTCTAAACAAGTTCTTTGTTAAATCAGGATCCTTCCCTTACCACTGTTACCAAATTTTTTTCTCTTTTTGGGCGTGGGGAGAGGTGATGAGAGGGAGGGCAAAATCTGTCCCTGAAATAACTTCTATTAGTTTTTCCCTGCATCAGGTCAGAAGCTTTTCAGTTTGATATAATCTTAGAAGATGTGAAGGTGATTCCATAGAACATGCCATTCCCTCCAGCATTATGTTGTGAACTTTAGGCCAGGTTCAGTGCAGCTGCTTTGAGCCAGACAGTCAGTGCTGCAGCTGCAAACCCAGATTAATCCATGTGCAAGGGGATCCTTTGCTGGCGCAGAGCCTCTTACATTACTCTCTCTCCCCACTGCTGGCAAAGCAGGAAAAAGTGGACATAGCCAAAACAGAGGGCATGGCCTTTTGTGACCACCTCACACCCCAAATTGGTGGCTTCCAACCCTGGGGGCCATTTGCAGCTGCTGTATATTTGAGTCACTTAAATCACTTATTTTAGAATAAACTGGGTCACAGCTTCCTGATACTTCAAATGATGCCCTCTAAAATGGGGGAAACAATACTTACCAACTTAACGGAGAAGCTTTGTGAAGCACTTCGAAATAATGAGTGAGCCTCACATGCAGAATTTATAAGTGATCTGCACTCAGAGGGTACGATAATGTGTGGTACAAGCACATAGACAGATGTGAGATCCTTGAATGAAAGTTGCTATACATGCAACAGCGTAAATTAGCATTTATAGTTTGTGGTGTCCGTAAACTGATAGGATTTGTTCAAGATATAAATGATATATTCTTTCTTAGATCACATTAATACGTGGCATCTGTTAAATGGTGTGATTTGCCCGTAGTGTGGAAGGCCTTGCTACACAGCTGCAGGTGCTACCAGGGAAACAGGGGTGTGTGTACTTAGTTCTTCTGGAGTGGGTCATTGACCCAGCCAGCACAGAGTGGGCCTATCACATGGGGCTGCAGCCAACTCTCAGGCTTGAGCAGTTTCCTGGGAGGGATGGAGCAAATTTCACACCACCTTTCACAAATTTCACAACGCTTCCTCAGCTCTCATCTCCTAATGCCCCTACTTTACTTGCGCTACATTGATGACACCTTTATCATCTGCACCCATGGAAAAGAAGACCTTGAGGAATTCCACCATGATTTCAACAATTTCCATCCCACCATCAATCTCAGCCTGGACTAGTCCACACAAGCGATCCACTTCCTGGACACTACAGTGTTAATAAGTGATGGTCACATAAACACCACCCTATACCGGAAACCTACTGACCACTATACTTTCCTACATGCCTCCAGCTTTCATCCAAACTACATCACCTGATCCATTGTCTACAGCCAAGCTCTAAGATACAACCGAATTGCTCCAATCCCTCAGACAGAGACAAACACTTACAGGATCTCTATCAAGTGTTCTTAAAACTACAATATCCACCTGCTGAACTGAATAAACACATTGACAGAGCCAGAAGAGTACTCAGAAGTCACTTATTACAAGACAGGCCCAACAAAGAAAGTAACAGAACGCCACTAGCCATCACCTTCAGCCCCCAACTAAAACCTCTCCAGCACATCATCAAGGATCTACAACCTATCCTGAAGGACAATCCCTCACTCTCACAGATCTTGGGAGACAGGCCAGTACTCACTTACAGATAGCCCCCCCCCAACCTGAAGCAAATACTCACCAGCAACCACACAACACTAACGCAGGAACCTATCCTTGCAACAAAGCCCGTTGCCAACTATGTCCACATATCTATTCAAGGGAGACCATCATAGGACCTAATCACATCAGCCACACCATCAAGAGCTCGTTCACCTGTACATCTACCAATGTGATATATGCTATCATGTGCCAGCAATGCCCCTCTGCCATGTACATTGGCCAAACCGGACAGTCTCTACATAAAAGAATAAATGGACACAAATCAGACATCAAGAATTATAACATTCAAAAACCAGTCGGAGAACACTTCAACCTCCCTGGACACTCAATTACAGACCTAAAAGTCGCAATTCTTCAACAAAAAAAACTTCAAAAACAGACTCCAACGAGAAACTGCTGAATTGTAATTAATTTGCAAACTGGACACCAAAATTAGGCTTGAATAAAGACTGGGAGTGGATGAGTCATTACACAAACTAAAAACTATTCCCCATGCTAATTTTTCCCCTACTGTTACTTACACCTTCTTCAGCGAATGCATCCAATGAAGTGAGCTATAGCTCACGAAAGCTTATGCTCAAATAAATTTGATAGTCTCTAAGATGCCACAAGTACTGCTTTTCTTTTTTGCGAATACAGATTAACAAGGCTGCTACTCTGAAACCTCTCACACCTTCTTGTCAACTGTTTGAAATGGGCCATCCTGATTATCACTACACAAGGTTTTTTTCTCCTGCTGTTTATAGCCCATCTTAACTAATTAGTCTCGTTAGAGTTGGTATTGCAACACCCATTTTTTTATCTTTTCTGTGTATATATATCTTCCTGCTGTATTTTCCACTGCTTGCATCCGATGAAGTGGATTTTAGCCCACACAACGTATGCCCAAATAAATTTGTTAGTCTCTAAAGTGCCACAAGTACTCCTTATTCTTTTTGCTGATACAGACTAATACGGCTAACACTCTGCAACCTGACACCACCTTTTGTTCACTTCAACTACTTAGAGCCCAATTATTCACGTTTTGGGCCAGATCCTAAACTGGTTTAAATCAGCAGAGTTTCACCAGCTGAAAATAGGGTCCTTTAAGTGTGTGAAGTGACTCTCACACAGGTGCTTTACGATCAGAAAAAATTTACACTAAAAATGGTGCCGCCTTATCCCTCAAATCTATTCCCTGTGTGCATTTAGGGGCCCTTCTGCCTCAACTATTCTGACACAGTAGCTATTGTCATGGGTGTAGTATAACAACCTAGAAAGAATAGGAAAAAATGTTTCCAATCTACAATTTTTTTACCGCTCTTAGCACTGCAGAGTCAAGACAGCTGTGGGAGATTTTTTATTGATTAGTGCATCCACAGAAATGTTAAGCAAGTTCCAAATGCCAAATCTTTACTAATGTATATACACTAAAGAACTGCAGATGTCAATTTTGTCTACTGTATAATACACCTCCATTGGGTCAGGGTTATTGGTAATCATTCATAAGCAGCATGACTTTTAGATCCCAGGTGAAATTTGCAAGATGGGAACTTGGCAAAAATATCGTTGTATTTATGAACTGAGTAAACATTGTTCTCAGGGTCCTCTGGGACCAGGATTTGCACCTGGGACACAGAACTGATAGCAAGGGATTCAAAAGAAGCCAAGAACATGTGTATTTCTGGGGAGGATAAAATTACAATGAATAATGGAAAAATGGGATTGGAGTTAAGATAAGCCATGTGGAACTTTTCTTTTTCTCGCCCAAAATCTAATATTCTTTTGTATCTTGGAATATAGTCTTCCATACTGAGCATATCTGAGATACTGTTCATATCTGATCAGGCAGTGTAAACTGCAATGGCCATGCAGCTGTAAGAAGCTATAGAAGTCAAGTTGGAAACTCCCTGTCTCCATAGGAGTTACCTTCTGACATGAAAAGATTAAGTACCATGAATTTTCCTGTACAAAAGTCAACCTTAAAACAATATTGTCTGTGGCAGTGTTTACGATTGTAATTATCCCTTTAGTTTGGTTCTCCTGCTTGTGCATTGCAGTGAGCCAGGTCTGCATGATCACTCTTGATAAGCAAGATTGCTCTTTTTCTCCTCTGAGCCCAGCAGCACAGTCCTTCAAAGCAGCCCACTGTGCTTGGATGAAATAACTTCCTTCTCTTGTCACTTGAGTTCACAGCTGAGCAGAAATGCATCAAAGTCAGATCAAGGAACCAGAAATGAGGAAACCACAAAACCATGGATAGCAGAAGTTGGTTCTTTTAAGATGCCTTTTTTCCCTCTATCGCTCTCCTCCAGATTCCCAATTGTAACAGCACATGAAGAAAAGATTGTACAAATGTAAGCCCTGGAATTATATATACAAAGACATGCTATCGATTCCAGTAAATGCTTGCTCATAGTTATTTTAAATTTTATTTTTAAATTTGTTGCCAACAATTACAAATATTAGGTCAGATCTTTGTGTTCATTGTAAAGAAATTGCAGACGGTCACAAATTAATGCAACATCAACATTCTTTGCTCCTTTCTTTTGGTGAGCCAGGGAGCATCCTCGCTGTCTCCTCTAGGCTGCTTACACACACATTATTCAGAGCCCCTTAGAGTTGTTGCTTCTTGTCTTCAATGAGATGGTCTTTAGGACAGCATCCAAAACAAATGAAGCCCAATCCTGATTCTGGCCTATAGGTGCTACTGTCATACAAATGATAAATAATAAAAATATTATAACAGGACAGTGAGTCATAATAGGAATGGATGCCCAGGTGCTCTGCAGGTAGACTGGGTAGTATATGCCAAAATGTGTGGATTTGTGCAACGTCACTGTTGTTTTGAATGTGGCTTCATGGTTCAGTGTGTGGCAAATCTTTTTAATGAAAACTCAGTGGTTTGGGGGGATCCATCATTTGAGCATAAAATATGCCTTACTATTCTCCTCTTGGATACATATGGATGCATACTCACAGCCTGAATCCAGAATTTGGTCCACATTGCTCGTAACACATTCCACTTGCTTAATCTTTGCATGAAACCATACACAATGGATAATAAAACATCTGTCAATACATAAATGTTTCACTTTACAGAATGACCTGCAGCACCATGTGGGGTTTTGAATGTGTGAAACAGTCTGCTTGTTGCTTGAGGGGCAAGGGCTGGTTATTATTAGATGTCCTATATTATTACAGAGCATACAGTGGGCCCGCACATGCATGCACACACAAATGAGTGAATAATTATGGTAAACAACTACCTAACAGGTATCCTGGTACAAAACAAAAATATAAACCTTTTTTACCAAGCAAAATCAATTTTCTGTGTTTGTGCCTTGTTCACGGCCCTTCTTATGCCACTTCTTTCTCTGCAGAAAGCATGCAGTAACATAAAAATTATTAGCAACAAACCTTAGAAGTATAATGAATAACAACAGTAGCCTTTGATTTACAGAGAACAAAATCAAACCTGAACTTGTCTTAATGTTCTTTAGCTCTTCGGAGTCTTTCTCCTGAGCCAGACTGCCTTTTCTAATTCCCGCCAAGCCAACAACTTGCTGAGTTCCAACCCAAATGCTCCCCTCCCATGAGACAGGCACACAAAGTGCATTTTTCCACTGTCCAAAAGGGTGGGGTTCTACTTACCACAAGAAGAGAAGGATTTGGCCCATAGCTGCCTGGCGGGGAACTTTGTTGTGTCCTCCGGAAGACAAAGGTGATGTGTAATTGATGTGCCTATCATTGGAAGGTGCTACCCCAGCAAGAGAGAGCTCTTTAATGCAACAATTCTCAGGTTGTCTAGACAATCTGGTGAGCGCAGAAATAATCACTGGAACATCTGTCTGAGCAACTGAGTTTTGAGAGAGTGGCAAGTATTTTTGGTAGGATACAGATACTAAACTTATGGATATTTAACAATAAACCAAAGCCTGGTTTGTCTGGGACAAAAAAAAATCCATTATCTCAAACCAGGGAACATTCACATACCCTATGAGAACAACTGGATGTAGTTTATTAAATATGCTTTTCATATGTGGGCAAATCTGGCCTTTGAAAGTCTTTTTGCAGCAGCCAAGACTTCTCCATGCCTGGGCTGAGCAGCAGGCTCAACAAGGCTCTACAGGCCAGATTTTCCTGGTCCTTATGCAAACACATTTGGGGAAGATGCAAGGATTCTTCCCTGGTTCCATGTCCCGCTCGGGGGCAAGATAGTGGAGCTCATGAGTTCTTCTGCTGGGGCAAAAGTCACCCCAAAGTGGGAGAGGAAGAGAAGAAGCAGGGCCTCCCCACTGTCCAGGAGAGTTGGCCCAACACCTGATGAGAACATGCGGCACTCTCCCTGGGAGAAGATGCAGAATAGACACAGATACTGAGTTCTGAGGTGTTCCAGGGGCACTGTGCCTCTTTAAGACAAAATACCTCTCAGAACTCACTGAGGGTGTGTGTGCTCCATGCTGGCTGTAACACAGACCCAAGCTTTAAAAGCACAGTCTGGTCTCAGATATTGAACAGCTCACAGAAAACTCTGATCATGTTGGAAGGACCCTAGACGATATGAAACCTCCTGCTTCACAGATCGTAGCTGGGAATTCATTTAAGCCCATAGACTTAAGTACACCTACTTAATTTATCAAGGGATCAATCCTGGTCCAGCAGGAGTCAATGGGAAAATGCCTGCTGATTTCAGTGCTGCGGTGTCAGGATGAAATGAGAGAGAGCACCTACAAAAACAAGTGTATTATGTTTTTCATCTGCCTCTCCTGCCTGGGCCCCAGGAAGTTCTAGTATTTTAAACTGTCAATGTTGAGTTTGTTCAATTGTTTTAAAAATATATATTTTTAAATGAAGCAAAAAATGGATATCTGGTTAGTTATACTGGCCAAATACTCTCTGTACTAATATGCAGTGCAAGCCTAAATGCTGGAACAATTTGTATAGTGGGGGTGCTGAGAGCTATTGAACGAAACTGTAAACCATGCATATAATGGAATCCACTTCAAGCCAGAGGGTGCGGCAGCACCCCTACTTCCAGCACCTATGCCCCACCCATTGATTTCTCCAAGTCAGGAATTAAAACAAGGGAAGAAAAAATTGCTGTCCTGACTGAGATTGATAATCTAATTTGTCATGCTCATTATCTCATCCAAGAATCAGAAACTGGCACATCAAGGGTTGTTTAAAAAAAAGTTAAATATTCACTGCAGAACTGCCCATTGGAAAGGATCGTCCCCCCAGCCATGGGATTATCTACTTATTTAAAAATTGAAGAGCTAGGTTTAAAAGTGCCTGTAAAATTATGAAACAATTGAATTTGTACTTGAACAAAGGAAAGAGCTTCCTGGGATTTTTCTATTAGAAGCAGAACTTTGATGACGCTCGAACTTTTACCTAATTTGTAGGCACTCAGCCTTAATCTTTAAAAAAAGATTTGATCCTGTCTGTTTTCCCCTGATTAGAGAGAAATCCAATTTTTTTCTTTGTTTAGCCTACATCAGAACATATTAATAGGTGTCGAAGATTGGTTTTTGTTTTCTAGCCCAGCATGAAACATACTACTCTTTTCTTTACCAAGTTTCATAAGTTTTCCCACCTTTTAAACAGCTTTGTAGAATACTATGAAGCTCGAGGAAAAGACATCTGTCTGATTGTCTTATATTTTAAGATAATCAAATATAAGGTTTTATGTATCACATATTGCAGTAGCAGCAGAGACATGCCATTATTGGACAAAGCCAAATATGGTAAGGTATATTTAACAGCTCATAAAACTGCCTGAAAGTGAAAGTCTAAGGGCTAACTCTTGTCCCTGTCTGTGAAGGCTTAAGCAGATCCTGAATAAGCCACTGTCCCCTCAGTGGGGGATATGTACTGCTTGCAAAGCAACCAAATCCCACACCTGCCCAGCAGTGGAGTCCATGACTTCATACCCTTAAGAACTGGAGAGTGATTTTTTAAAAAGGCAGCTTTGTAAAGAAACAGCACCTCCCCAAAGCTGCAGTAGCATGCTATCACAGGTAACTAGCCTCATGGATAGGGGGGAAGCAGTAGATATATCTCAACTTTACTAAGGCTTTTCATACTGTCTCCCATGACCTTCTTATAGTCAAACTGGAGAAATATAGCCTAGATCAGGGGTGGGCAAACTTTTGGCCTGAGGGCCACATCTAGTTCCCAAACTGTATGGAGGGCTGGGTAGGGAAGGCTGTGCCTCCCCAAACAGCCTGCCCTCACACCCCCCCCCGGCAGAACTCCTGACCCATCCAACCCCCCCTGCTTCTTGTCCCCTGACTGCCCCCTCCCAGACCCCCCGCCCCTAGCCATCCCCCCCGGAACCCCACCCCCTATCCAATGCTCCCTGCTCCCTATCCCCTGACTACTCTGACCCCTATCCACACACCGACCCCCTGACAGCCTCCCCGGGACTCCCACACCTATCCAACCCCCACTGTTCCCAGTCCCCAACCACCTCCCCAAAAACTTCCACCCCATCCAACCACTCCATGTCCCCTGACTGCCCCCCGGGACTCCCTGCCCCTTATCCAACCTCCCCCCACTCCCTGCCCCCTTACCATGCCGCTCAGAGCGGCAGGACTGGAAGTGCCGGAGCCAGCCGTGTTGCCTGCGCAGCAAGCTGAGGATGCGGGTGAGGGGGGACGATGGGGGAGGGGCCAGGGGCTAGCCTCCCCGGCCGGGAGCTCAAGGATTGGGCAGGACAGTCCCGCGGGCCGGATGTGTTTGCCAGAGTTTGCCCACCTCTGGCCTAGATGAACCAACTATAAAGTGGGTGTGCAACTGGCTGGAAAACCGTACCCACAGAACAGTTATCAATGGTTCACAATCGATGGGGTCCAATTCTATTAAATATTATCATAAATGATTTAGATAATGGCATGAGAGTACACTTAGAAAGGTTGCAGACAATACAAAGCTGGGAGGGGCAGCAAGAACTTTGGCAGACAGCATTAAAACTCGAAATGATCTTGACAAACTGGAGAAATGGTTTGAATTCAAAAGGATGAAATTAAATAAGAACAAATACAAAGTACTGCCTTTAGGAAGGAATAATCAATTGTACAAATACAAAATGGGAAATGACTGACTAAGAAGGAGAACTGCAAAAAAGGATCTGGGGTTATAGTGGATCACAAACTAAATATGAGTATTGTTTGAAGTAGACACTGAGCATGCAGACAGTTGTTTTGCTAAATGAAATCACTCCAAGGGTTTTCATTTTCAAATCTAAAATATTTAAAGTCTGTATGCTGAGATGTTCTGGGTACCTTCCACTCATTCCATTTTCAGTGGAAATGGAGACTATTAAGCACATCAGGATTAGGCCTGAAAGTGCTGGTTCATTTTTACTCACTGGTATGTAATAGCATGCACAATGTAAGGTGTTTCTGTGTCTGTGTGCGCGCTAAAATATGAACATGTTAAAAGAAAAAAATCTGCAAAGATGGGATTTGGCATGATCCAGTGGGTAGAACACTAGGCTGGTCAGCAAGATAGCTGGGTTCTTTTCATACCTTTAATACTTGTGTGACCTGGGCTAAGTCATTTCATCTTTTTGTGCCTCCATTTTTCCATAAAATGGATATAGTGGTATTTACAAAAACTGGTCAAAATATTTGACAGAACATTTTTTCCACTGAAAAATGGAGTTTCATCAAAAGTGACATTTTCCATGGAAAAATATCATTTTCAACTTTTCAAAAATTGATAGGGAATATAAAAAAGTTTAATTTCAAATTGAAATTTTAATTTTGTTTTAATTTAACTTTAAATTTAAAGTTCTCCCCATCTCCTTTTTTCTTTGTGACACAGAATACAATGAAACAGATGATGAAAAGTGTTTTTTTTCTTTTCCCTTTTCCATTAACTCTTTAAAGTTTCTTCACTTTAGAAAAGTTACATACGGGCAGAGTTTCATATTTTTCTTTTGGGATTCTGTAACTTTTTAAAGCTTTCCAAAGTAGGAGAAGATACATTGGGGAAAAGGGAAAAAGTGAGAGTGAAGGGGGCTTGGGAAACCCTGGTTGTTTTTCATTTTATTGGACTCAGTGGCAAGAAGAAGGCCAGGGGAGAAAAATAAAAATTTGATGTTTTCCAAAAAAAGTAATTAGCAAAAACTTTTTCAATGAAAAATTGTTCTATTTTAAACCCTGAAAAACAAGCATTTAGACATTTTTAATTTTTTTCCAAAATTGTGTTTCTGTGTGTTGACCACATCTAATATTTACCCACCTGTGTGAAAAGCGTGTTAAGATCTACAGATGAAAAGCACTCTCTCAGACCTGATGCTACTCTATTGATGTCTATGGAAGCTGAGCCATTATTGCATACCACTTGAATCTGTGCTCAGTTTGAGCTAAACATTCAGATTAGTATTTCTTGTTAAGGTTTTGAGGCAATGAATATTTTTTAATAAATGAAAAAAGCCCTTTGAGCAAAAGGAACCATATGAAAATCAGAAGTTAAGAACATTTGTATTTTCTCTAGTGTTACTTGAATGCCAACCCAGATTTCTTTTTATATGTTATCTAAGCTTTTTCCCAGATAGCTAATTTGCCATTTGATGTGCAAATTCTTAACAAATTATTAGTTCTCTACATTTTGTACGGAACTATCATCAATCTTTTCTAGCTCAGTTATAGAAAACTCCCATAAATATAAAACTGCAGTGTTTTGTAACTTGAGATTTGCAAATAACTTTTAAACTCATTCATTTTTTAAAAAATTGAAGTGAGTGATATTTTAAACAGGCATAGTCACATCCAAGGCCCCAGTTCAGCAAGATACTTAAGTACGTGCCCAGCTTTAAGCATGTTAGTCCTACTGGCTCCATTTGAACTACTTTTGCTTAAAGTTAAGCACATTCTTAAATACCTTGCTGTATCAGGGCCTTAGTTAGGAGCGTGTATTAAATCCCAATAACTAATAGTTCTCTGAAGCCCTAATCCTAGGAGATTAGGCAAAATATTGGGCAAAATACGCTTTTAGTTTACAAGATAAATAGAGCAATTAACTTTTGCTGACCATTGCCTTGTTTTCACATTTTCTGTATTGCTTTCATTAATATGTCAAAAATATGTTTATAGTATCAATAGGTGTTACATTTCATCCAGAACTCCCTTTATTTTTAATTGTTTTCCTTCATTAGCCACATATCTTCAGGAAGAAGAAAGAAAATAAATGTTTTGTTTTAAAGAACATACTCTGTATTCTGTCACATACTCCATCTCCCAGGGAAGGTATCTGGAAACTTACTCTGCTATTTTTATTTATCCTGTCAGTGTAGTATATTGATGAGAGGACTAAAGTCCAGTGGTGTTAAAACAAGACATGAAATATTGATTAATTCTTTTTAAGATTCCTTTTTACTCCTGAGCATAGCAGATTTCAGATGCTACTGTCAATATAGGACTGTCCAATAAGCCTCTGTTATCGGAAAGGTCCTGATCTTCATAGTGCTCTGATAAATGGTTCTTATGATCTTAAATGGTTATCCCAAGGTTAGTGTGCTTCTGCTGCTAGAGCAGGAAGCTTGTTAGAAGCATTACAGTTCCCCAAATTAACTGCTTTTGAATACCCACTTCAGTTCCCCATGATTTGATTGGGAATTATGGAAAGCTTGCATATTTCTCTATAGTAGGCAATAGGAAAAAATTCTGCCTAGAATAACTGGAGAAACTTGGGGGGTGGGGGAGGGGAGGAGAAGACAGATTAAGAGATTTAGAGAGAGTGGAAAAAGTGAGCCAACATCCAAAGCAGGTAATAAAGAGCACTAAGAAAATGCACAAACTACTAGAAGCAATTTACCTGTGGCAGTTGCAGCATGTAGCAGCATTTCAAAGTGTAAAAAGAAATAGGACTGTAGAAAATGAAAAGGAATAATATGCTTTGAAAAGGCATATAAGTGGCTCATAGCTTACATTTCATTGTTAATAAACTGGCTGAAAGGTCATATTTTAAATTATATGTCTGTATGCCTATTTAACATCACAGCACTGATAGCACCGTTCCTCTGAGAGAAGAGCAAATAAAATTAAGCAGTTTCTGATTATAAGTATATCAGTTACCAAAGTACAACACTATTCAGAGCAAAAAGAAAAGGAGTACTTGTGGCACCTTAGAGACTAACAAATTTATTAGAGCATAAGCTTTCGTGAGCTACAGCTCACTGATGAAGTGAGCTGTAGCTCACAAAAGCTTATGCTCTAATAAATTTGTTAGTCTCTAAGGTGCCACAAGTACTCCTTTTCTTTTTGCGAATACAGACTAACACGGCTGCTACTCTGAAAACTATTCAGAGCCAGTCTGGTAAAAGATTGATAGCTTCCACTTGTCACCCTCCCTTATTTGCACATGGATACTTTCTTCAGCACTAACTTATAATATTATGACCCTGATTCTGGTTTCCCTGGTGGTCTCTTTGGTGCACAAAGGCAGCTGAATCAGATATCTGGCATTTCTCCTGGTAAAAGAGAATTTTCTATGTGGTGTAAAGCTGAATGGCTCTACACTGCCCCCAACATACAGATATTTTGGGGAGTTCCAGGAGAAGAGGCGGTGTAGCCAAAGCACCTCTTGCTACAGCAAGTCCCTTTGGGAGGGCCTTTGCACCCAAACTTAATTTAGAGCAACCCTTAGGTTACTTTAGCTTGTGATGGAGAACAGACAGGTCGCTGGCTGTACCCAGAATCTGGGGACTACAAAGGTGGCATACAGCTATCTTGCCTCCTCTCCTTCCCCTCACCCCACATCTTCCTGAACTGAGCTTAGTCTTAGGGCTACATTTAGCTTTGTGACTTGATGTAAACATTTACTACATGGATTTTTATTATTAATATTTAGTTAATCTCACTAGAATGGAAAGGCACATACTTTCTCTAAGAAAAGCTGAACATTAACCAATTAGTAGGGAGGGTAGGATTCACAAAGGTATTTAAATGGGAGTTAGGCACCTAAATATGTTTGTGAATCCCACCTTTAGTGCCTAGCGTATTCCTTTTTATTAGGGATATTAAAGCAACATCTCTTGCTTGCTCTGTTCACGTGGGAAGTTCTGTTGACTCCCAATAGTGCTGCTTGTGTGAATAATGTGAACAGGATTTGACCTTTGTTAAAGAATATATGTTTTCTCAAATAGGAGCCATTTGGAAACTGTGGGCCAGATCCTTATTTATGTGATTAGTTCTCATTCATGCAAGTGGTCCTATTGCTTTCGATGGAACTAGGTTGCATGAGTAAAGGTTGCCAAACCAGACCATATTTCCTTTACACCTCCCTCCCTGATACAAGTATGTCATATCAGTGAATGACACAGAGTTTTATTTTTCAAAGCAGCTTTCAATTCTACCAGGTGATTGTCAACACAACCGTAAAAGTTGCATTTTGTGTGTAAACTTCACAATATTCATGTAACATACATGACATTGTAGTAATAGTTCTTGTGTACATGAAGATGTGTGTATATATAGGTGGGTACACACATCCCTTTTAATTTGACTTCTGGTAGTGATTGTTACCTTTCATCTATTATTCTACCTTAATTTGGCTTTCAAATGTACAAATAAATGATTCCCCACCTTACGGGACATGAGTTATTTGACTTCAGATATTTAGCATATGGTTTTTCTTCTGTGGGCTGTAGCCTGAGGCCCCAACCTAGAAAGAATGAGAGAACACCTATAACAATTCAAAATAATTATATATTTTTGACAGATTGTCAAGTTGCTTAATGCCTTTTGGCCCAAGTAACAGTGATATTTCTTTGATAAAGTGTTAGTAATTTCTCATTGGAATTTGTTGTGTTTGGTGCTGTATTTTTACAGAGTCCAGTCAGGTTCATATCTCAGCACTGGATGGTTTACCTTAATTCTGGCTATGGACGCCTGCTATGGAATTCATGTCTATGGGATGATAAATGACACCTACTGCAAGTAAGATCACAGGAAATTATTTTCATGCATCTACAATTCTGATATCTTGTCCAAAAATTCACAATTTATTTTAATATAATAAATCTGAGGAATCCATTTCCTAGTGTTTTGCATTGATGTGATGCTATATTGTCAGTGTATTTAGTTCTGATATGGTATTTGTTGATAAAATAAAAAACATTTATAAAACTTGAATGTCAAATGTCATAAGGAACTTTTTTAATCAAAGACTTTCAGCAGTCTTGGAGTTCGCTGGGAAACGGAGAACATTTTTGCTCTTTTGACAAAGTGTACTTGTTTTCACCGCTCAAACATGTCTATACAAGAAATATTAATCTATTAGCTCACAGAATACCAAATGCTCTTGGAAATGCGGAACTGATTATCTCAGGATGGTTACCCGAAACTATATTTCATCACTAAATGAGCAACCTGTCTGAACTTTATTTCTAGGTGTATATATATGGTCGGCTTTGAGTAGCTGGGGGTTTCTCATTGGAAAACAAAACAAGTCCTCTGAGCTTTATCATCATAGTGTGACATAAATTCCCACCGACAACTGTTGGTGATCTAGCATTGTCATACATCATATCCTATTATCATAAGTGAACCACCATCTTAAAAATCCAAATCAGATATTTTTACTCTATAGCATAAAGATAATGGAATATATAGTAGACACGTTGCTTATTCACAAAAGCAGGAAATTTAGTCAAGTGAAATAATAAAGCACGCCACATTTTATGTTAGCAGGGCTAGTTCAAGCAAATCTGGAGCCTCTGTAACCATTTGATTGGGCGCCTCAGCTCCCAGGGTAAAGTGTACAACTTCTACCTCTGCCCACACCCTTGCCATTCTCTCTCCTCCGTACTGGACAGCTCAATGCTCATTGCCACCAGGACACGGAGAAAGGAGTTAATGCTCCAAACTTGGCTCTTTAAAGTTAGGCATCTACATAACAGGATGATTTTCAGAACTCAGCTCCTGGTAAATGACCTAAACAACCTTGTGGAAGGTTGGACTCTTAGCCAGGAACCCCCCTCAGGACTGGGCATAGCATAGCAGCTCTTTCCTGTCTAGCATCCCCTGCCAAAGGTTGATCTAGTCCTGCAGTGGTTCACCACTTCTTGCAACTCAGCCCTCTGGCCAGATCACTCTAAAGTCTGTCCCCTTCCGGAGTAACAGAAGGTACAACTAAAAGTCCAGAAACATCCCAATACAAATACTTCTGCCCCCTCTTGGGCTATTATTCAGTCCATCCTTGAAGCTGTCTTGCCCTCAGAGCAACCTTGGACTTAATAGTCCTTACATTGGGCTTGTACACCCCTTCCTCAGGGTTGGTAGGGGAATGCTGGCTCACCCTCTGCTCTGGATTCTAGCCCTAGGACCCTGTATTAAGCAACTAGGTCTGCTCCTTTAGACATACTGCCGTTTTCCTGGGCCACTTCCTACCTCTGAGCCCCTTGTGCTGCTTCCATGTAGCTTGTGCTTAAAGCAGTCTCTCAGGCCTCTGGCGTCTCCCTAAGTCCTTCCAGCTTCCTTTTTCTTCTGCTGGAACACTGACCCCTCAGGACTCCCTCTCTGTGCCTTTCCCCCTTTCCAGGGCTCACCACAGCAATTGATGCTGTTACCAAGCCCTTCTTCTGTCTACCTGCCTCAGGCCCTTCCCAGAGAGCGGAAACTCCGTATCTCCTCTCTCCTGGGTTTCTCTGTCCTGAGTGCCTCAACAAGACCTCACTTCTGCCTTTTATGAAGAAGACCCAGCTCCTTTCCAGCTGGAGCTAACAACAAATCAAGTCTGACATACCATGCAGATGCAGCAAAGTGGCTAATTGGCTGTCAGATTCCTGTTAACCTTTGATTCAGCTGTGTAGTAGACACCCCATCATAGTCGTCCAGACTGAAAGGAGATGTGTTGTTATTTGGAAAACATTACAAAGGCCATGAGAAAAGGAGAGACATAGTTCAAGTTTTTCATAGATTTCAAGGCCAGAAGGCACCATTGTGATCATCTAGTTGGACTTACTCTATAGCACAGGCCATAGAACTTCCTCAAAATAATTCCTAGAGCAGATCATTTAGAAAAACTTACAGTCTTGATTTTAAAATTGTCAGTGATGGGGAATCCACCATAAATCTTTGTAAATTGTTCCAATGGTTCATTACTCTCACATTGCCACCTTATTCTCAGTCTGAATTTGTCTAGCTTTAACTTCCAGCCATTGGATCATGTTATACCTTTCTTTGCTAGTTTAGAAAGCCCATTATTAAATATTTGTTCCCCATGTAGATACTTATGGACTGTAATCAAGTCACCCTATGAACCATCTCTTTGTTAAGCTAAATAGATTGAGCTCTTTGAGTCTAGCAATATAAGCCATGTTTTCTAATCCCCTTTAATCATTCTTGTGGCTCTTCTCTGAACCCTCTCCAGTTTATCAGCATCCTTCTTCAACTGTGGACACCAGAAATGGACAAAGTATTCCAGTGTGGTCACACCTGTGTCAAATACAGAGGTCAAATAATCTCTGTACTCCTATTGAAGACTCCCCGTTTACGCATCTGACGATCACATTAGGTCTTTTGGCACAGTGTCACATTGGGAGCTCATATTCAGCTAAATATTCACCAGGCCCCCCAAATCTTTTTCAGAGTCATTGATTCCTAGGATAGAGTCCCCCATCCTGTAAGTATGGCCTACATTCTTTGTTTCTAGCTGTATACATTTACATTTAGCCATATAAAATGCATATTATTTGTTTGCATCCAGTTTACCAAGAGATCCAGATCGTCCTGTATCTATGACCTGTCCTCCTCATTATTTACCACTCCACCAATTTTTGTATCATCTGAAAACTTTATCAGTGATGATTTTATTTTCTTCTAGGTCATTGATTCATTGATAAAAATGTTTGAGCATTGGGCCAAGAACTGCAGCACCGCATTGAACAAAGACCCACTCAGTAATAATTCCCCATTTACTGTTACATTTTGAGACCAATATGTTAGCCAGTTTTTAGTCCATTTAGTGTGTGCCATGTTAATTTTATATCGTTCTAGTTTTTAATCAGAATGTTGTGCAGTACCATGTCAAATGCCAACATACTGACGTATATTACATCAATACTATTACCTTTAATAGGCAGCAGGTTTAAAACAAACAAAAGGAAGTATTTCTTCATACAACGCCAGTCAACCTGTGGAACTATTTGCCAGAGGATGTTGTGTGGGCCAAGACAATAACAGTGTTCAAAAAAGAGCTAGATAAATCCAAGAAGGATAGGTCCATCAATGGCTATTAGCCAGGATGGGCAGGGATCGTGTCCCTAGCCTCTGTTAGCCAGAAGCTGGGAATGGGCGACGGAATGGATCACTTGATGATTGCCTGTTCTGTTCATTCCCTCTGAGGCAGCTGGCATTGGTCGCTGTTGGAGGACAGGATAGTGGGCTAGATGGACCTTTGCTCTAACCCAGTATGGCCGTTCTTATGTTCTTTATCAACCAAACTTGTAATCTCATTAAAGAAAGATATCAAGTTAGTTTCACAGGATTAATTTTCCTTAAACCCTGTTGATTGGCATTAATTACATTACAATCCTTTAATTCTTTATTAATCAATTCCCATATCAGCCACTCTATTATCTTGTCTGGGTTCAATGTCAGGGTGACTGGATCAATGTCAGGCCTATAATTGCCAGGGTCATCCCATTTGCCCTTTATAAAAATTGGCCCAACATTAGTTTTCTTCCAGTCCTGTGGAATTTACTAGTGCTCCAACACTTATTGAAAATCAGCATTAATGGTCCAGTGAACTCCTTAGCCAGCTCTTTTAAAACTCTTGGATTCAAGTTATCTGAACCTGCTATTTTAAAAATATCTGACTTTAGTAGCTTCCGTTTAATATCCTCCAAAGGTACTAATGGAATGTAAAAAGTGTTATTATCACCATATGGTGAGCCTGTATCATCTGTTTTTCCCCAAATATAGAACAGAAATATTTACTGAACACATCTGCATTTTCTACATTATTATTGGTAATTCTACCATTTCCATCTAGTAATGGACCAATACTATTGTCAGGATTATTTTTGTTCCTAATATATTTTAAAATCTTCTTATTGTCCTTAACTCTGCTGGCCATAGAGTTCTCCTGGTATCCCTTTACTTCCCTTATCAATTTTCTAGACATCCTAACTTCTGATTTATATTCATTACTATCAACTTCCCCTTTCTTCTATTTGTTATATATTATGTTTTTATTATTTCTTACAGCTGCCTTCACTGCCTGTCTAAACAAAGCTGTCCCCATAGAGCTCAGACAGTATTCCTCGCTGACATAGAATCAGTAAACAGCACAGTAACATTTCACCGTGTCCCTGATAGGGTGAGATGGGGTTTCCCTATAGCTGCAGTTCTGGCTGCATTGCCTGATTAGAAGATATTTTGTTTGTTTTAGCTTAATCACTTGCTAGGAACAACAGAGCAAGAAAGATCCCCGTCCTCTTTTGCTTGCTAATATCAACTGCCCTGTGCCCTAGTCAGCCAACCCAAGGGCCAGTTGCGGGGACTAGGACTACCCAATGAGAGCCTTCCATTTAGAGATACTGACACATTGGCTAACTTTTGCAGTAGGACAACCCAGGGGGCATGTCCTCTAGACCCTGACCATAATCCTATGCTAATTAGTAAGGCCAGTGAACTTTAAGGACCTGTATTTATTTATTTGATCTATTAAAATGCACACAAACCACACTGTGCATATACTATAATGGAAAGATTTCTTACACAATAGACACATGGATGGGATTCCAATGAATACAATTACAGTGTATATAATAAAAAGAAAAGTAGGACTTGTAGCACTTAGAGACTAACACATTTATTTGAGCATAAGCTTTCGTGAGCTACAGCTATTGGTGGATGCACACCAATGAAGTGAGCTGTAGCTCACGAAAGCTTATGCTCAAATAAATTTGTTAGTCTCTAAGGTGCCACAAGTCCTCATTTTCTTTTTGCGGATACAGACTAATATGGCTGCTACTCTGAAACCTGTCAGTATATATAATGGATTGCCTGGAAAATGTATTAACATGTATCTGTGTTTTGTTTTCTTTCCCAGGTCAGAAGCCTTTCGAAAGGTCTCTTACCATTATTATGAGCCAGGAAGAGATGAATGTGATGAGTACTTTCTGCATGAAAATGCTCCCTATGGAGGTCATAGGTTTATCACAGAAAAGAAAGTATTTGCTAAATGGGCCAAGAAGCACACAATAATATTTACACACCCCAACTGGACACTGTCTTGATGTTGGTTCTTCTTTAGTAGCATACTATTACAAAAATCTCTCAGTTTACAATGATCTTGCTTACATCTGATGGACGTTCTCAGACACTAGATAAACTAAACTAAAACTTGATGATAGAGAAGTTGATGGATCAGCTGTTAAGCAAAACTTACCAATTTGTGGAAGGCAGATGAGTTGCTTATTTTATCACTAAGGGTTATATACCAATAATGCACTTTACATTTTGACTGCATTTTAATTCAAGACAACAGTCGTTTCCAGATAGTAGTGATTTCATGTTATATACAAGCATGCCCACAGAGTGGTGGCCCTTAGAAACTTTCCAGTTGCCTTAGTTAATTAAAATGACTATCTGCAGTTAGTTAACCTCAAGATTTGCAGTACTAAAGGTAACTTCCTACAGGCAAATACAAAGATAGTAGATTCTGAGGTAACTGTATCTGTTTATCTTACATACAATTGGATAAATGTTAAGGACCACCAATGTGGCAGTATGTATATACTTTCCCATGCATCCACACTGGGTGTGCTAAAATTAGAGATGGGGTAAATAATGATTCCTGAACTGTAGGTAACTCCCCTGTGCAAAGATATTCAGAGCTCAAAGGCCCATAGGTAACACAGAAGCTCTGGTTACCTACTTACTTCCATATTGGTTGGCCTCCATCATCTAGAATGATGTAATTCCTCTGGACACTGTCTCAAATTGCAGTATTTTTGAAGGATGACATTCCAGCATCCACCAACATTAGTTCACTTTTTTATGACATCACCCTAAATTGTACCTGCTTTTTGAAACAATAGCTCTACAAATGGTGTAAAAACATGATGGTGGGGGAGGCCTAGGGATACAAGGACAGGACTTGGAGCACAAAATTCCTGAGTTCTGATCCCAGTTTTAACACCAAATCCCTTGCAACCTTGGACAATTTATTTCACCTTTCCGCCTCAGTTTTTCCACGTTTAAAAATGGGGATAATACTTATCTACCTCACAAAGGTCTTGTGAGGATTAATTAATGTCCATAAAGTGTTTTCAAAGAGAAAAGGAGTATGTGGCATAAAGTGTTTTGAAGGTGAAAAATGGTATATAAGCATTTATTATTATGGCAACACCTATGGCACTTGGCATACATTCTTGTATGTTGGCTGTTCGAGGAAAGTGGCAGCCATGTCAGGGTCTGATCCTGCATGCTGCTGTGCCCCTCCTTTTATACCATGTGTTCTTCCTAATGCTGAGTTTCCTCCACTTTCAGTTGGAGTTGAGGATTCTCAGTGCCTCACAGGATTATCACATCAATGGGGCAGCTCTTGAGTTTAATACTTGCCCATCTCTAATTCAAATACACTCTTCAAAGTGAACCATCATTTATTTCAACTGCAGCAGAACCATTTTTAATTTGAAAATAATTCAGCTAAACATGTGACCTTTTTTACTGTATTTAAATTAATGTTTAAGTCTCTTTCAGTTCAAAACATTTCCTACGAACATTTTAGCACCTGGAATGTCAGCTTCAACACTGTAAAAGCCAAGTCTGTGAAACTTGAAAGAAGTGTGTGTGGAACGTTGCACACAGGTGCACTCACACTATTAAACAGGAAACTTTGTATGCTTTTGTAAATCATGAAAAGGGGAAAGGAAAAACCTATTTTTACATGTTTGCAGTGTTGTTATAGCCATGCTGATCCCAGGATTTGAGAGAGACAATTACCTCACCTTTCTTGTCTCTCTATTTTTACATGTAAATATTTGTATACTGACTGAATTGCCTAATGTATATTTGTATATGTAAATCTATATTTGATATGTCCAGAGCATATATATTCTTTTTCATCATCATTAAGTGCCACTCTTCTGTTATGAAGAGGAAACACCATTCCCCTTTGTTGTTGAGAGTGATGTCTGTGTTTCTTCTCCATTTCCCTTGGACTATGCCACAGGCTTTTTCCATTGAAGCATCTTCCTGATGGTTTTTAAAATACATGAGCTTTCTCCTCTTATTACCTATTGTGTGCCATAGATGTGCCTAGTTCGTAGTAGACACAACACCGATGGGCTTGTGGTTAAGGCACTGGACTAAGCCTTGGGTGATTTAGATTCAATGCCTGGTTCTGTCGCAGGTCACTTGATCTCTCTCTGCCTTAGTTCCCCATTTGCAGAATGAGAATTATCACATTTCCTTACCCCATCCTCTGTCTTTTTCTTTGACTGCAAGCTTGTCAAGCCAGATATTGTCATGCACAATGTGTCTGTACAGCGCCTTGCACAATGGGGCCCCAATCTCAATTCAGGCCTGTAGGCACTTACATAATATACAAATAATAAAAATAACTCTTAAAATGCCTCCTCCCCCAAGAGTTTAAAATCTATAGACCAATACAGCAAGGACTGAAATAAAGCAAGGAAGGGGAAAGGGTAATGGAAGGATGAAGGTTGCAACTGTGAGCCCATGAGCTAATTTGCTATGTGCATACATATCTTGTCAATTTGAATGGATACACAGAAAGTTAATAAAAGGAGCTGCAATGAGGGATTTAAAGGAAGAGCAAATGATGTAGGGCACACTGCGCTATAGGGGATGTTCTCTGCATACTGTGAAGGGCAACATGGGGAATTGTATGAAGTCATTGTGGGGAAAGGAACCCAAAGGGTGAACATCAGGAGAGACAAGGTGGCAGAATTAAAGGGGTTAATGGGGAAGAAGGGGTGACTAGTGATGAGATATGGGCAGAAATTGTGTATGCCGGTGAGAGGAACCTTCATGTGAGAGAAAATCTTGCATGATTCCTCAAATCTATAGCCTATAATTCTACAATATACACTTTGGCAAAATGCTCTCCATCCCCTCTCTCAAATATATCAATTTTTTTCCCACAATAAGGACGGAATAAAGACCTTGGATGATCCTTTATCCACATGTTGAAAGGACAGTATTTCAATATCATTCCAGCATAAAGGCAAGATAGTTTCAAGATAATTGGAACTTGTTCAGATCAACATAGATCTGATGTAAAGTGTGTGAAGCCTTATTCTGAAAAATAAACAGAGCCAATGCAAATATTTAATACAATTATACAACATCCTCCAAGAGTAATCAGGACATCCCACTCACAAATCCACAAATGATGTTTTACATTAATATAAAAAACGGGAGACCTAACTGGTTTAAAATTTGCAATGTGTGTTTACAGATAGTGGTTAATACACATTCTGCTAAAGAAGACCAATCTTTTGTATGTATTCAGTTCTAACTTTGCATTCTGTTCAGCATTTAGAGTATATTATATGGGGGAAAAGTGCAGCATGGATTAGTGGATATGGCACTGGATTGGGACACAGGAGAGGAGGGTCTAATCACTGCAGTGCTATTGGCTGGATGTGTGACCTTAGGCTAGTCACCACTCTATGCCTCAGTTTCCCCATCTGGAAAAGAAGGATCAAGATACTGACCTTTATATAGCACTTTGAGATCTACTGATGACAAGTGCTATGTAAGAACTGCGTGGAATTATTATTTCTTTAAGGACTATAGAGTTTCTACGTAAATGTTCACTGATATTTCCCTATCCCTGTACGAATGGGAATTAAGGCAAAGCATTTCAGTGTGTTCTTGCTGAATAGGGATGGAGTTAAGGACAGGCTTATGTCCCACTGAAGTCATGCATGTGCTTTGCTCATTAGGAATCAACTGCTGACTTGGGGCCTAAATGTGGGAGTTTGGAGAGCCTAAGGCTACCAATCAGTTTCTCCCTAAAAATTATTACTACTTTCTCTGCTATCACTGGAAAATACACCACAAATATTTTTAATCTGTATTTTTAAAAAAACTTTTCTAAATAGGAAATTATTCTAAAGTTAATGCAATCTATTGTAGCTCTTTATGGAATACTTACATGCTGTATGGAATGGCTCATCAGACTTTATCATGTGCAATGGCCAGTTAGATAAATACATCTCTAGCAGCAGCTAAATGTGTAGCAGAATTGCAAACCTCATTTGACTGCAGTTGTCACAAAGCAAACTTGGAAGTGTTGCTACCTGCTTGTAGTAGGATCCTTGAATATGCAGGTTGAGAAAAACCACATTGAAACCACATTAGAAACATTGCATCAAGCTTCATGTACACCAGAGTAAATGAACATCACTTTCTTTATTTAAATTTGCCTGTCTTTAGCATAAACTAAATGCAATTTTCCATTATTTTTATTATATGGGTAAGGACCTGTGATCACTGCATTAAAGATGACTGTGTTAGAAATCAGCACTGCAGTATGGAAGAAAGAATTCTGTTGTGTGACTGTGTTAAGAGACCTTGATCAGTTACCTTCTGAGAGCAGTTAGGACGGCAGTTCAGAAACATTTATTCTTTTAAATAAGGGCTATTACAAATTACCTGACCTTAATTAGATGCTATTTGCTTACTTTATTTGAGGACCCCTATTTTAATCAACTGCTCGTGTGAGTAAAGAAAGCAAGGAGTTGACCTGTAGATTTCAAATAGTTCTCCTCGTTATATTTGGTAGACTGATATTCACAAATAAATTGACAATGTTTTTGCCATCTGTCATAAAATAAGTGAAACACAAATATTTGTATCTTAATTCAGTCAGCTCTTAGATAGTTAAGTATTTGTCAAATGTATTATTTGTGAATATTTTATATTCGTGTCAAATAGGTAAATTTGCATTCATTGTCTGACCAGGTATAGTCCTGACTTAGATAAAAGGTTAAAATATAGGACACATTTATTTTGCATACTTTGTATGTGGCCTGTAGAGCTGGTTAACCGTTTTCAAAAATGTTGACGTTGTCTTGGAAAGAATTGGGGCAAAAATTTTCACAAAATGTTTTCCATTTTGCATGTTACATAGCTACAGGTATGTAACTTTGATACATTTAGATGATGTTGCAATTGTATGTGAAGTTGTATGTCAAGCTGAATTATGTTTTCCAGTCAATCTCTGGAAATTGGCCCTGCCCTGCCCACTCCTCCCCTCCCACCTGCCAAGGCTCCAACTCCGCTGCTTTCAGAGGAGTGTGCAAGGTACAGAGGAGAGAGGAGATGGTTCCGTAAAGGCAGCTGAGCCCCTCTCCCATGCAGGATGAGGAGATATGCACACAGAGGGCTCCATATGCAGACCGATCCAAAGGGGGTAGTCCAGGTTCTCTGTCTTAGATGCCTGGCTTGTGTGTCTTGTTCACATGTTCGGGATCTAACTGATTTCCAGATTTGGGGTTGGGAAGGAATTTTCCCCAAGGTGGGATGTAGATCACCTGCTAGGATTATCTGAGCATGTCTTACCTAATGAGTTCACGGCCATTGCAGGGGCCTTGGGCACTGGTGACACCTCAGTCTCTCGTTCTCTGTCTGAGACACAAAACAGTTTACTCTCCTGAGGACTAAAATGCTTTAATTTAACTGAAGCCATTGGGCTCAGCATAGGGTATTTGCATGAAATGTAATAGTCTGTGTTCTACAGGAGGTCAGACTAGATGATCTAATAGTCCCTTCTGGCCTTCAACTCTTTGAAACTTATGAAACTCTGAAAGGTCATAACAGACTGAAGGAGTTTGAGCAGGAGCAGACTGTGTTCAGGAGAGGTCAATCTAGCTATCACTTCAATATGCATAGAGTGTTCATTGCTATGGTATACGCCCTGGGTAGTCACTGAGGGCCCAATCCAAAGCCCATTGAAGTCAGTGGAGGTATCTCCAATGACTTCAATGGGCTTTGAATCAGGCACAGAACACACATCACTATAAAATCTTGGCAGTCAGATTAACTGAGGTAAGCAGTCTTGTGTAGCAAGCACCAGGTGCACTATAGCATCGTATAAATAGTAATAGTAATGTCAAGGGAGAGCAAGTTGAGCACTGTTGGGGCTGTCCCAACCAAGGCTCTATCACCAGATGTACAATGCTGGAACCCTTCTCAGGACAGCTGAGGTCAGAGCACAGATGCTCACCCAGAAAACATGTCAATTAAAGCAAAGAACATTGATCCTTGAATTATAAATGTTTATTGCCCTGAGACAATGAAAAAATAGAGGCACTTTACACATTCATGTGTGTGTTTGGTTGCAAATCATCTCTGACTGTATTTCAGAAATAGCATATGCCTCTTGTGATGCTGGAACTAGTCTAGTACTTATTTTTGATGAACCTTAGAGTAACCACAAGAGTAAAACTCCATGTTAGTTTCCAAAGCATCAACTTAGAGCTGTCCTTGGGCAATGGTACATATCGAATACAACAAATAGTCATGTTTTTTATTGTTGTTGTTGTTTCCTGACCTGGCGTGGTTAGCTCTTTTGAGCAGAAAGTGTTTCATTTTCAGCAGATGTGTCTCTTTCTGTTCCTTTATTCTCTGGAGAATACAGAGAAATGTGACTTAAACATGCAGAGGTGAAGGATGCCTTGGTGAATAAATAGCCAAAATCCAAATGTACCTTCTTGAGTACTGATGTGTTTCTGTGCAAAGCTTCAGGAAACAACATATTGTTTGTTTATTCCGTGTTACATAACCCACAGAGTAGTCATGTCCATGGACTGGATTGGTGCTCCCATGGTGAAATCTGCAAAAGGAGACTACTGGGGGAAGAATGAAATCCTCCTCTATAAGATCTGTCCAAAATAGGGATTCCCAGGAGGCCAGAGCCATCTGTTTGGCATCCCAGTGCTTCACTTCCAACTTTGGCCCCCAAACCTGCCCTAGTCCTACAGCTCCATTAGATTATATGCATCTTCCACCCCACACAGGGCTGTTCATGACCTGCTTGTAGCCTGCCCAATTCTCTCCCATTCCTCTCCCCCACACAACCTGTTCCCACAGAGCATCATTTGAGGATTCTTGGGAAGAGGAATCCTCATCCCCTTTAGCACTTGGAGATTTGGTGTCATAATCTAGCCCCAGATATGAGTGGTGTGAGTGTCCGGGTCTTGGAGAACCGGGCAGTTCAGCTGAAATGCCATTGAGTTATGTTACTGTCAGTATGTTTTAAGCTTAACTCACTTGCACAAGGCAATGAGTTCATGGGACCCTTCCAACATTTGATTTTGAATGTATCACTGGCTGCTATTATAATAAGTCCTGTAGAAATGAGGGTGTTAGTATGTTAATATGGTCGAGTACCATTCTGATTTACTGGCCCTAAAAAAATTGTAACTTGAACTAATGCATGTTCTTACCATGTAGTATGCATGATAGCATGTTATGTATTATTTTATTCTCATACTGTAATAGATAATGGAAGTTATGTGCATATTGTAAACAACAGTAGCTCTTTCTCTTTAATTTTGTATGACATTGAGTTGCAGTGCTTTGCTTCAAATCTATAGCAATGCCATTAGCGGACTGTGGCATATAAACTAGTGAAGCCAGTCAGGAAATGTTTACTAAACTTGACATTTTTCACTTGAACATCAGACATAGTTAAACATGTTTTTGTGAACCTACCCTAGGGCTCAGCTATCATTTCTGTGCCCTGCTATAAGGAAAGCCCACATTTGGGTATAACCTCAGGAATGACTTTCTTGACGCAGGTGGTGTCAAATACATTATGTTGTTAGGGCAGCCTTTTACAAATGTTTGACTCCTGTGCAAGTACCTTATTTTTTGTATGATTTCTGTATGTGTATATAAATCTCTCCTCTGTTTTTTCCACCAAATGCATCCGATGAAGTGAGCTGTAGCTCACGAAAGCTTATGCTCTAATAAATTTGTTAGTCTCTAAGGTGCCACCGGTACTCCTTTTCTTTTAGGATGAATGTGGTAGCTGCACAGTTTGTTCATGCTGAAATTCCTGACACTAACATTTCTGAGGCTGGGGGGAAAATGTCCTATGCCGACTGCTGTCAAGGCCTCCCATCTCTCCCTTCCTCAGTACACTCACATGCAGTTGATAGCACAAGAAGCATTTTTCCAGATATTACCAAATAAGAATGAGAAAAACCAATATTTCTGATAGAGGGAACTAGTAAATGCAGAACTATTTGTTGCTTTATGTTCACTAAAGTTCTGGTACATTCTCAAAGTGACCTACTAGAATGTTCTACAATACCGGGAAGAGTAACTTCTATTCACCCCATTTAGCAACACAATTTTTGGGCTAAACAGAAGCTCCTGTGTTGGGTCTTTCCTCCATACTTCTTGGCCTCGGCTCATTCCTTTCATAGCTCTGACCTTTTCAGATCTGAACCCTTTCAACTCAGATAATATGGGTTGGGGAAGGGGTCTCAGCACCTAACAGGACCGTGCCCTAAATTTGCTTCACAAGTCAGAAATGTGATACAGTAGAGTATAATCCAACATGTGCACAATATGGAAAGTGTCTCTTTTGTTCAGATTAATTTTCATTCCATTTACTCAAAATAGGCATTTTTATTCTGTACATACTTGTTACTAATATTGCTCTGCTAATGCGACCATTGTTTTTATATAGTATATAATGCACATCTTCCCATTCATCTTTTTACAGGGACAATTTTTGTTCTTCTCCTTGCATACCAGTAGGTTCTTAGATAGATAGATAGATATGTATGTGTGTGTGTGTGTGTGTGTGTGTGTATACATGATATACAAGCGTCCTCCTGTTTTTATGAAGTTGCTATTACATATTACTAAAATGAATTTAATTAGAAGTTTCAAATATTATTACATTTCTTCATTTGCTTTTTTTAGTGCTAGATTTTAAGAGTCTTTTGTACTGTTAAAATGTATTTGAGATATTTTGCGTTTTGTCAGTTTTCCTACTGTGTGCCGCTTACTTTTCACTCCCATTTGGATTATTTTTACGTGCTTTCTCTGTATTTGCAAAATTGTGCCTGGGCTATTTTAAAGTCTGAACAATAAATGTGTACAATTTCCAGTCTCTGTTAGAGAGAATATTTTTTTGTTACATCATTTGTGCACATCTTTGTGCCAGACAAATATTATTTATTTATACACAGCTTCAAATGTACATGATAGCTCACAAAACACACACAAAAAACCCAGAGTCCCTGCCCCACAGAAAGTTTACTACCTGCTTCGGAGAAATGATACATGAATTGTGTTTGAATTATTACTCTTATTGATATTAGAAGACATTGGTATCTGATGACATTACATAAATATGACCCTGATCCTGCAAACACTCACATGAGCTTAACTTTAAGTATGTGGGCAATACTATTCACTTCAATGGGTCTACTTTTAGGAGTAAAGTTAAGCAGCTGTGTAAGTGTTTACAGTATTGCGGCCTAAATAAGCTCATTAGTTCCCTCCAGTAACGAGTGCATAGCTCCCATCCACTCTTCCAGAGAGTGAAGTCACTTAGGAAGTGAATGGATATGAAGGAGGTAAGAGAGTGTGTTCAGCATTTAGAAAGAGAGAGCGCACTCCAAACATAGAGCATTGTTTGAAAGCTCATGTCTTATGATAATGGGTGAGTATGTGCTTCTTTTATTGCCCAGCTAGTAGATTTCAGAGTAGCAGCCGTGTTAGTCTGTATTCGCAAAAAAGAAAAGGAGTACTTGTGGCACCTTAGAGACTTAACAAATTTATTTGAATGCATCCGATGAAGTGAGCTGTAGCTCACGAAAGCTTATGCTCAAATACATTTGTTAGTCTCTAAGGTGCCACAAGTACTCCTTTTCTTTCCAGCTAGTAGAGTCATCAATGTCCAACATGCTTCCAGATACACAATTTAACTTGACATGACATGTCCATTAGCTAAGCACATATAGACCAACTGGGCTTGTGAGAAGATTCCAGATTTCAGGTGTGTAGGTCAAGGCTGTGATAAATAATACAGCTTCTGTATCAGCTAATTTAGGGCCAGATTCTGGTACCTGATCTGACCTGTGTAAAAAAGGAGTGCTGGATAAAAGGACTTGCTTCCTGTCCCTTGTGTGGCATGCTGACTGTGGTGTCAAGAAGAAGAAGGAAGAGTGGGATTTCTGTGATAAAATGACAGTTAAATAAAGGAAAGAAATGGCATTCCCAGGCTGAGCTCTGGGGGTCTTTCAAACTGGATACTGGTGTATCCTGCCAAGGGACTTGTTAAGAATTTGTGTGTTATTTTTCAAACATACTTACTGGATACACATTAATGTTCCTTTCAGAGCCATTACAGCATGAGATGCACGTGCATACTAATAACATGATGAAATATGGATTCATTTAATCCCCTTTGTCCATACAGCTCTGTTAGTTTTGTAGATTATTTTTGAGCTGCGTTCACACTCAACTGCTGTGGTATAGCATATGAATGCGAATTCATTCAATTATGCATTGTGGATCTGCATGTGGTTATGTAATAAAATCTAATTACTGAAATATTTTAATGTAATGAAAAAGACAAGAGCCTTGATACATGCACAGTGGTTCACATATTAAAACAGACACTTTGGGCCATTTTTGAGTACATCTGAGCTCTACATTTTTGAGCACATCTGAGCCCACAATCATATTATGACCTAAGGCCCAGATTCCACAAGCAGTTTCATGCGAGCAGACCCTTGTACTCTGACACAGCCCCATTGACAGAAGTGTGCCTGAAGCATTGAAGCAAAAGAGATTTAAATATTGATTTATCTGAAATAAGGTCTATTTTTTAAAAAAAATTAAATCTCTCATTAGACCAACTTGTTAATATTTGAAGGTACTTTGATGAAGAAAAAAATATGTTTTATTTTTATGCTGATTATTTTAGTTCAAGTTAGTCATTTTGGCTTAGTTTGCAGCAAGGGAGATTTATGGTAGATGTTATGAAAATATTTCTAACTATAAAGGATAGTTAAACAGCCCAGGTTACCCCGGCTGGTTGTAGAATCCCCATCATTGGAGGTTTTTAAGAATAGGTTGGACAAACACTTGTCAGAGCTCGTCTAGGTATATTTAATCCTGCTTCAGTTTAGTGAGGTCACTTCTTGAGGTTTCCCTCAATCCCACATTTCTGTGATTTCTGTATGATTTTTTAATCTTGTGTTAAGTTACAGAAGTACCAACAAGTATCTGGTACCTGAAAACATCTAAACCTTGCAACTGCCAATCCAGAGTATGACTCTATACTTCTCTCAGTGTTCCATAATCTAACCTTCCATTTTAAAAAGAGAAGCAAAGTCCCCAATTTCAAACTGAGTTCTGAGAGTTTCAGAGGAGTTGAGTCAAGTGACATACTCAATTTCCACTCAGTCAGATTTGGGCACCCAACTCCCTACAGCTCCTTTGGAAAGCTCAGTTTATATACTGTGACAGGGTCGGCCTGCTTCCAGGTCCTTTTACCTCCCCCATAATGGCCTTTGCAGCCCGGAAGATCTGATGAAAGTTCCCCCATCGCTGGAGAGCAAGCTGTACCTTGTTGCGGGAGCCACAGATGTCTTCTAAAAACTCCCGCAGCTCCTCTCACAGTGCATGGGGGGGTGGGATTACTATCTCCTGGTCATCCCCTGATGGGGCCCTTGGTACAGCTCCATGGCCCACCAAGATGGGCAGACAAGATGCGGACCCCCGACGTGGTGCCTGATGGGCTGGCACCACGTGGCCCACCTCAAACCCTGGGGCAATAGGGTGCGGCGGAGGGAAGATAGCAGCCCCTAGTGGGTCGGGACAGGGAAACACAAAGGCTGCTCCCTGGGGGTCATTTGCCAGAAATGGGAAGGAGACAGCCCCAGGGGCAGCAATAACATCGCGGGAGGTGGAGGGGATAGGGACAGGGTCAGCATCAGGGGTAGGGCCGGGGTCAGGGACAGGGGTAGGGGCAGAGGCAAGCCAAGCAGAAGCCAAGCAGCTGGGTGGTAGCACCTCCCAATCAGGCTCAAGGGTTGGGGGGGTGGGAAGGGGAGACACCAGAAGGAGAAGGGGAAGCAGGTCGACCACTCCTCTCTGCTAGGTTGCAGGCAGGGGAGGAGGGCGCCAAAAGGGGTGGGCTGGATGGGGGGACAAAACAGGGGTTGGGGTCAGTTACCGATACAGGGTGGGATTCCTGCTCCTCTAGCTGCACTGGGGAGGGGGGATACAACAGCATTGGGGGTGCAGTGAAGAGGGTTTAAACTAAAATGGGGAGTGGCACAAGCACATGGGAGGGGGCATGGGTGCGCAGAGCAAGGGGCTAAGCGGGCTGGAGGTAGGACAGGGAAACCAAAGGGCTAGCTTCAGAGGCTGGGGCGAGGCAAACAAAGGCTGCAGAGGGAAATGGGTGGGGCAGGCAAACAAACTGAAGCTAGTAAGGGGGGCTGGGGCAAAAGGGGGGGCAAAAGGCTGCAAGGGGCAAATGGGGCAGGTAGCAAAGGGCAAAGCTGTGAGGTGGGCAGTCCAGGGCGGGGACATGTGTGTCCACATGCACTTGCACAAAGTCTGTTTAGGCTGGCTGCTGCTTCTGGCCCAAAGGGTGGAATCAGGTCTTGGCAAGCCAAGCAAGCAGCTGAGTCCAGAGGCAGGAGTTGAGGCAAATGGAAGTGTGGGTGGTGGAGGGGGCAGCGGTGGTGGGGATTGGGGGAGACACAGATGGATCGGGGGGGGAGCTCCACGACACACCCACTGTGTCCCTACAAACACAGTCAAGACCCCTACCACAAGAGCACAGTTTGAAAGTTACTCAGTTCCAAAGGTCCCCTCCACGGTGGTTTGCAAAGTCTCTAGGTGCTCCCGCACTGGTAGATGGTCCTCTCCTTCTCCTCCTCGGGGCTTCAGCAGCTCCAGGCAGCAGACTCTGCAACAGCAGCTCCAGGAATTCCAGGTGGTGGTCCAGGCAGGCAGAAAGGACCCCTCTCAGGTGGTGGTGGTGTCCACAACAGCAATGGCTGGGGCTGGGGTCCCTCACTCCCCCATTCTGGGGAGCAGGCCAGCAGGCCTCCCCCCCAGGGGCTGCAGTTGGAGCAGTAAAAGCACCCAAAGGTGGGGGGAAGGGTCCAGCAGCGAGCCAGCAACCAGGTAGGAGAAAAGGGGGTTGGTGTCTGGCCAGCCAGGGGAGCAGCAGTAGCAGCAGTCCTCTCACTCCTTCTCCCTCCAGGCCAGAGGGCTACAGGAGAGTGATTCTATTGGGCTCCGGGAAGTGGGCGGGCAAAGCCCATCCACTGCTAAAGGATCCCCCCCAGCCTAAGAGGGGGATCCACAGGACCTGACACCAAATAAATCCAGAGGACAACTAATGAAATAAGAGGGACAGGAGTGTGGTCAAAGGGTCAAAAGAAACCAGACAACGACACCGAATAGAGAACCCCGGACAGCGCCCACTGCTCCTCAAAGGCATCAAGGGAGTCAGTGGACGCTGCCCAGAGGAACTCTGCCCGGATACATGAACGGACCAAGGATCGGAAATAGGCCCCACAGTCACAGGAGACTCCATCGGCCAACCTCCTCACTTTGGTTTTATAGATGGCCATTTTAGCTAGAGCCAGGAGGAGGTTGACCAGGAGATCCCGTGACTTTGTGGGGCCACAGATAGGGAGTGCATAAATAAGAAGGTGAGGGGAAAAGTGCAACCAAAAACATAATAAAATATTGGTGAGGAGCGGAATAGGGGCTGCAGCCTGGCACACTCCAGATATATGTCTGGTTTCTCTCATGCCGCAAAAGGGGCAGGTGTCTGGGATAGAGGTGAACCGCACCAAGAACAAGCCCATGCTCACGGCTCTGTGAAGGAGCCACCAACTGATATCCCCAGCGGGCCTCGGGACCAAGGTGGAATAAAGGCTGGCCCACCGGGGCTCCTCACCCTCCAAAGGTGGCAGAAGGTCCCGCCATTTTGTATTGGGGCGGGACATGAGGGTGAGGGTGTGAAGGGTGTGGAGCACGAGCGTATATAGATGTTTCCTTGGCACGGTCTGGAAACAAACCAGCTGCAGCTTGTGCAGCCGGCTCATGGTGAAGGGGTGGGGGGATCGGTTGGGTCCACGGGGCAGGGGTCCTATGAAAAGGTCTGGCGGGCCTGGGGTGGAGGATGGGCGGGACATGCCCTTGTGCAGGACCCAGTTGAGATAAACCTGAGCAGCGGGCGGCAAAGTGGCCTTCACCTCCTGAAGTACACGCCGGGGAGTACAAGGTCCGGAGACCCCATGCGCTGAGCGAGCGTCAGGGGATCCAGCCAGTCTCCCCGGTCGTAGTCCAGGAGGTCTCCGGCTCTTGTGACTTCTGCCAGGACCAACCTCTGGCACACTGAGGGGGACTCTGCCACCTGCACGCGGAGCTGGGGGTTGTGTAGCAGGGGCTCCGCGAGGAGATCTGTCCCCTCAGTGGCCACCACGGACCTGGTCATTGAAAACAGTTTCCAGGTCCGGAGGAGTTCCTGGTAGAAGACCAGCAGCCCGGAGAGGTCTCGAGGAAGACCTCTCGGATGGAGATAAAGGAACTGCCGGTCGTATCGGAGCCCTCGGAAGCGGTGGAGGAAGGCGTGTCGCCAGTATGCTCCACGCTGGATTACCTGCACTATAAAGGAGCTTCTGCAGGGCCTGGAGGCGGAAGACATGGACCTGAGTGTGTAGACACTTCAGGCCCTGCCCTCCCTCCTCCAGGGGTAGATGGAGAACTCCTGCAGGGACCCAGTGCTGTCCTGACCAAAAGAACTCCAGAATTGATGTCCAGAGGTTGGCCAGGAAACCTGGGGCTGGGACCAGGGTGTTGAGCCGGTACCAGAGCATGGACAGGACTAGTTGATTAAGCACCAGTGCTCTCACTTGAAGGGAGAGGCACCGGAGTAGTCCTGTCCATTTCTGGAGCCACTCTATCATCCCGCTCTCTAAATTGTGGCAGTTCTCCGGCGGAGAGTGATGTGTGGCAGAAAGGTAAACACCTAGCTAGAGCAGCGGACCTGCGCTCCACTGGATGGCCTGAAGTGTGTGTGGGAGGGAGCTCGCCTGCTACCTGTCCCCTACCACCAAGCCGTAGCTCTTGACCCAGTTGACCCAAGCAAAGGAGGCTGCCGAATAGATGGCCTGGCAAGCCTCCACCCGCACCAAGTCGCCCGGGTCCTGGTCCAAGAGGAGCATGTCATTAGCGTACGCCAACAGGACCAGCTGCAGCTCTGGCTCCCGCAGCACCAACCCTGTCAACCTTCTGCGGAGGAGACAGAGGAAGGGCTCAATCACAAGAACATACAGCTGGCCTGAGAGTGGGCACCCTTTCCGTACTCCTCACCTGAAGCTGACCAGTTCAGTCAGGGTCCAGTTCAGCCTGACCAGACACTCTGTGGAGGCGTACAGCACCCAGAGAAAACCCACAAACTGGGGTCCGAAGCCAATCGCTCGCAGAGTGCTTAGGAGATACCCGTGGTCTATCCTGTCGAATGCCTTCTCCTGATCCAAGGACATGAGGGTGAACAACAGACCATCCCTACACCCGAGTTCCAAAAGGTCCCGGACCAGATATAGGTTGTCAAAGATGCTGTGGCCCAGGATGGTATAGGTCTGGTCTGGGTGGACCACGTCCACCAGCACGGACTCTAGCCACAGCGAGTTTGCTTTTGCTACAACTTTATCGTCCATGCTGAGGAGTGAGACGGGACGCCAATTTTGTAAATCGCGGAGGTCCCCCTTCTTCGGCAATAAGGTGAGAATGGCTTACATGCTTTCACAGCTGCATGAAAGAGGGAGGACCCCGCTCCGCAAAGACTCAGCCCAGACGGTGACTAGGTCTGGGCCAAGGATGTCCCAGAACACGCGGTAGAACTCCACAGTCAGCCCGTCCATGCCCAGAGATTTATTGATGGGCATGCGACGGAGGGCTTTTGATAACTCGGCCAGAGTGAGAGGCAGGTCTACCCAGTCTCGGTCACCCACGCTGACTGTAGGGAGCTCCTCCCAGAGCACTCTGCAAGCGTTAGGATTGGTCAGATCCGGGTAGAAAAGGCTTGCGTAGAAGGCTCTCGCCATCCTGCACATCTCCACCAGGTCCATGAGGGGGGTGCCGTCTTCTGCCAGAAGGCAGGTGATGTGTTTCTTGGCCCCCCTCCTTTTTTCCAGGGTGTAGAAGAAGTGGGAGCCACGATCCATCTCCCAAAGAAGACGGATGCAAGATTGAACAAAGGCACCTTGGGCCCGATGGACCTCAAGGGCCTGGAGCTCCTCCCGCTTCTCCCGGCATGCTCCGCAGAGGGGCAGATCCTCAGGGCTGGCGGCCAGGTGCTTATCCAGCTCTAAGACCTCCCGTCCCATCTGCTCTACGCCGCATCCCTCCGTCGGCTGGTGCCCTGGGTGTAGTTATGGCAGAAGAGCTGGGCGTGCACCTTCCCGAGGTCCCACCACCACTGCGCCGAGGGAAAGGCACACCGGCACCCTCGCCAGGCCAGCCAGACCTCCTGGAATGATGTCATGAAGCCCACATCCTCCAACAAGCTGTTGTTGAAATGCCAATAGGCCGGCCCCGGCCTCTCTGTGCAGAGGGAGGCCGTCATGGTGGCTAAATGATGGTCATAAAATGGGGCCAGCTGGATCCTGGAGGAGTGGGCTCATGAAAGGTGGAAGCGTGATAAATAAAGGCGGTCCAACCGGGAGTGGCATGACCGATGGGCCTCCACCTGGCCAAAGGTGGACAAATGATTGAAATGTCTTCTGGGTGGTGGTCACGCCAGAAGTTCAACTATCTCCCAGAGGACATCCACAGTGGCTAGGCACTGCTTGGTCCCCAAGTGGTCCCGCTCCTCGAGGGTGGTGTTAAAGTCCCCACCCAGGACCAGGCACTCGTGAGGATACAAGGTGCTGAGGAAGGCGGACGCCTGCTGATAGAATTGCAGCTGCTCCAGGCCCAATGTCGGGGCATAGATGTTAATGAGGTTGACCATGAGCCCCTCCATACGGACCTGGAGGTGCAGCCGAAGGCCCGGCACAGCCTCGGCGACCCCCCAGCACCTTGGGCCATAGGTCGGGGGAGAACAGGATCGCCACTCCAGCTGTACAAACTGTGAGATGGCTAAAGTAGACCCTGTCCCCACATTCCAGCTGTCTTCGGTGGCCAGATCCGTATGGGTCTCCTGCAGGAAAACCACAGAATACCCCCCTCCCGAAGGAAGAAGAGCACCTGGCACCTGCGGAGACCCATCCTACAGCCTCGGGTGTTCAATGTTGCGATGGTGAGAGGTGCCATGAGGAGGGCTAGGGGGGGATCCTCACTGGCAGGGACGCTTGTGGCTCCCAACGGGCCACGCAACAGTTCATGACCTACCCTGCAGGTGAGTAAGGAGTCACGGAAGAGGCAGACCCGCTGGTAGACCATGGTGGCCTGCTTCCCAGTCCTTTTACCCTCTCCCATAAGGGCCCTCACAAACCAGAGGATTTGATGGAAGTCCCCCCATCACTGGAGAGCGAGCTGCACCTTGTTACGGGAGCCACGGACGTCCTCAAGGAACTCCCACAGCTCCTCTCGCAGCTTATGGGGGGCCGGAGTCACTGGCCCCCGGCTTTCCTCCGGAGGGACCACTGACATAGCCCCATGACCCACCAAGACAGGCAGGCAAGGGGTGGACCCCCAAAGTGATGCCTGATGGGCTGGCGCCATGTGGCCCCCCTCAAACCCCAGCTCAGTTGGGGGCGGCGGAGGGAAGATAGCAGTCCCTTGGTGAGTCGGGACAGGAAAATACAGAGGCCGCTCCCTGGGGGCTATCCTCAGGGAGTGAGGAGATGATGGCCCCAGGGGCAGCAATGGTATCACGGGAGGTGGAGGGGACAGGGACAGAGTTGGCATCAGGGGCAGGGCAGGGATCGGGAGCAGCATCAGGGAGAGGGGCAAAGTCAGGATCCTGGGCCCCAGCAGCTAGGCCTCTGGGAAATGGCCCCTCTCGGTCAAACTCAGGAATCTAGGGTTGGGAAGGGGGCCCTCCATGATGCCGGGCTCTGGCTCCATGGCCAGTGTAGTAGCCATGGCATTGAAAGGTGGACAGCCTTCAGTGGGGTCCCCGCCCGGGAAGGAGGTCGGTTGTCCCATGCCCATGAGGGACATCCCATGGTGCTCAGGTCCCAGCCACATGGCATCGGCCATCACCTTAGTAGGCTCAATGGCCATCAGCAGGGCGCCACCCGCAGCTGGGTAGATGGAGGAGCCCAGGGAACCCTCAGAGGCTGGAGCAGAAACAGCAGTTAGGGGGAGGGAGCATGGCGAAGGGGGGCCAGGATGAGCTAGCTCAGATCGAGGCCCGCTGGCAGTGGGTCGTCCTCCCCCTGGGTGACCGGGGTCAGACCCAGGGCCTCGATCTCCTCGTAGATGGAAGGGAGCTCTCCTTCCACCACCCCGGAGTTCTCCCCGCCAGTACCCAAAATGACGCTCACCTCGGGGCTCACAGGGGCTTCAGATGGTAACGGGGCAGGAGGAGCTCCATTGGGGGCCTTGGAGGGAAGGGATTCTAATGGAGGGGCGATACTGCCCTCCTGTGCTGCCACATCTTCCCCAGCCGGTACCGGTGGATGGAACGCACCCACTGGCAAGGCAGAAGGCTCGGCATCAGTGGCCCCCTTTCTTGTCTTCCGGGGGGCTTCTGCATTGTCCCCTACCACCAAGCCAGAGCTCTTGATCCAGTTGACCCGTGTGGAGGAGGGTGCCGAATAGATGGCCTGGCAAGCCTCCACCTGCGCCAAGTTGCCTGGATCCTGGACCATGAGGAGCACGTCATCAGCGTACGCCAACAGGACCAGCCGTAGCTCTGGCACCCGCAGCACCAACCTTGTCAACCTCCTGCGGAGTAGGCAGAGGAAGAGCTCGATCGCCAGAGCGTACAGCTGGCCCAAGAGGGGGCACCCCTGCCGTACTCCTTGCCTGAAGCTGACCTGTTCGGTCAGGGTCCAGTTGATCCTGACCAGACACTCTGCGGAGGCATACAGCACCCAGAGAAAACCCATAAACTGGGGTCCGAACTCAAACGCTTGTAAAGTGCTTAGGAGATACCCGTGGTCCACCCTGTCGAACGCCTTCTCCTGATCCAAGGACAGGAGAGTGAATGACAGACCATCCCTACACCCGAGTTCCAAAAGGTCCCGGACCAGATATAGGTTGACAAAGATGCTGCAGCCCGGGACGGTGTAGGTCTGATCTGGGTGGACCACGTCCACCAGCATAGACCCTAGCCGCAGCGAGATTGCTTTTGCCGCGACTTTGTAGTCCATGCTGAGGAGCAAGATGGGACACCAATTTTGTAAATCGCTCCCCCTTACTAGCTTCAGTTTGTTTGCCTGCCCCGCCCATTTTCCCTCTGCAGCCTTTGTTTGTTTGCCCTGCCCCAGCCTCTGAAGCTGGCCACTTGGTTTCCCTGCCCTAACTCCAGCCCATTTAGCTCTTTGCTCCGTGCACCCATGCCCCTTCCCATGCGCTTGTGCCACTCCCCATTTTAGTTTAAACCCTCTTCACTGCACACTCCCCAAAGTTGTTGTATCCCCCCCTCCCCTAGTGCAGCTAGAGGAGCCGGAATTCCACCCTGTGTCAGCGACTGACCCCTAACCCCTGTTTTGTCCCCCCATCCAGCCCATCCCTTCTGGCGCCCTCCTCCCCTGCCTGCAGCCTAGCGAGGAGGAGTGGTCGACCTGCTTCCCCTTCTCCTTCTGGTGTCTCCCCTTCCCTCCCTGCTCATGATGGCAGGGGACGAGACGGGTGGGGATCCTCCAGAAAACCCCACTTCCCCTCCCGCACCTGCCACCCCATTGCCCCCGCCCAGAGCCTCTACCTCCACTGCTGCTGCCGAACCACCTGCCACCACCCCCGCTGGGGCACCAGGAGCGGTGGGCACCGGATGACCTCTGCTGCTGCCACGTTCCTCGCCCCCTCAGATTCTGGGCGAGTCCCCCCCAGCATTGGGAAGGGTCAGGGTAAGAAGAAGGGGTAGGGCCCTGCTAAAAAGACCAGGCCCTCCATGGCAGGAGCTGTCCCCACTGCTGCGGCCCCACCACCAGCCACAGCATCCCTCCCCGCTGTTCCCTCCACCAGCTCTGCAGGTGCCCCTCTCCCGGCCCCCAGGGCGTACACCCAGCTGGCGGCAGCCCCCTCGCCTGCTTCTCCGTCATCTCTCCCACCCACCGCCTCTGTTACCATCTATAGCGGCTGGGGCCCCTTTCCCACCATGACCAGGAAGCCCGGCGTCCGTTGCCTCCTGGTGCCCGCCTCGCCCCACATGGAGACCTATGTGCAGGTGTTGGCGAGGGTCGGGGGGCCCACAGCCATTGTGACAGCATCCAAAATGTATGGCAAGGTTTTCTTCTTCTTAGCATCGGAGGCTGCCGCCCAGGAGGTGGTGGAGAAGGGCCAGGCAGCGGGGGGGGGGGGTATTTGTCCCCCTGGAGCTGCTAGAGGACCTGGGCTTCTGCCTGGTCCTGACCTCCGTCCCTCCCTTTCTTCCCAATGCCGCCCTGTTACCCGCCCTCTCTACCCTCTCTAACTGCCATATCTATTATCAGCCCTCTCCCATTGGGCCGCAAAGACCCCACCCTCCGTCACATCCGCTCATTCCGCCAGCAAGTGCAGCTTCAACTGCCACCGGCTGTGCGTGGCGGAGAGGCGCTCGAGGGGTCATTCCTGGTCCCCTACCAGGGGGCCCATTACCGGGTGCATTATTCCACGGGGGAGGCCCGGTGCTACCTTTGCCAGGCGATGGGGCACATCCGGAGGGACTGCCCCCTGGCCTGGCAAGGGGGGCACCTGGGACACCCGAGCCCCGGCAGGGCACCGGCCCCATCATCGCCGGTGCCCCTGGCTGCCCGGTGCCCGGAGCTGCCCCTCCTCCTCCTCAGTCCATCAGTGCTCCCGCTCGGGCCCAAGGGGTACTTCCCCCAGCACGCCCAGATGAGGGGGAGAGCCCCGCCTCTGCTGCCTGCAATCTGGCGGGGCCCCTAGAGGGGGGTGCGGCAGAGATACCGCCGAGCGTGGGAGAGGGCCCGCCCCAGGGGGAATCTTCCCTCCCTCATGCCGCCCCACCACTGCCTCCCACAGTTCCTGAGCCATCACCCCTGCCCCCCCCGACCTGAGCCCTGTTAGCCAGCCCCCAGATGATGCCATGGAGGGCTGGGCCCTAGTCCAGGGGAAGCGGGGCAAGCGGAATGCTTGAGCTCCGCTCCTTTCTTCAGTTCCCCCCGGCTTGGTCTGTAGTGTATTACACTATATGGCAGAAGCCTCATACTTTTAGTGTGCTACAGAGCAGAGATAGCATGTATATGTCTACACAAGCTGAGAAACACACCTCCCAGTTGCTGTGTAGACATAGTGACCGTAACTGAAATTTAGCCAGTCTGCTCTTGAATGTCTGTATTTCATCAGCCCAGGCCCTTCAGGTTTATTTCTTTCAGCTAAGGCATCCATTTGGCCCCCAACTGTTTTCTATATATATCATCACACCTGAGAGACAGGTGCCCGATTGTTGACACTGCTTTGGTCCAATGCTCTTCAAGTTGCATTTCTCCATCTTCTCAGTGATTTTTGACTGGTGAAAGGCACGTAATGTATGGTGGTGTCATCTGTCCTGAAACCTGGTAGTTTCCTTCCCTGACCATAGCTCTGCTTAGTTGGGAACAGAACTATGTTAATGTGTTTATATCCCCATCTCCTGTAGAAAATGAAAATAGGTGATTTGCCAGCGGTAGCATTTGTGGTATTAACAATGGCAAAACCTAGGTTTCCAGACTGGAAAAAAAAAAATCTCTCTGATTCCATTTCTTCCTAGTGTAGGAAGTGCAGTCTAGTTGCCTGGGACTCTAGAGACCTGAAAAATTTGAGCTCAGCCATAAACTTCCGCTGTGTTATTGGGAAAGTCTCTAAATCTACCCTGTGCCTTATATCCCCAGCTGTAAAATGGGGATGATAGTACTGCCCTCCCTCCCAGGGGTGTTGAAGCTAAAATCCATTAATGGTAGTGAGGTGCTCAGATTCTCTGATGATGAGAGCCTTGTAAGTACCTAGACAGATATATTTTCCTTTCCTAGCATGAAAAATTACCAAAGGCCTTAAAAAGGCATCTCTACCCTGATGGTGTCCCGCCATAGCTAGGGCCCTACCTTATGATGTTAAAAAAAATGAATAAAAAATTAAAGGAGGGTAATATCAACATGGGATTATGAAAAATAGATTCTGTCAAACTAACTTGATTTTTTTATGAGATTACAAGTTTGGTTGATAAAGGTAATAGTGTTGATATAACATACGTAGCAGTGCTTAATTTGTAATGAAAGAGGTGCCGAGGCTCAGACAATTTTTTTTCTTTCATAACTGACGCAGCAAGCCCAGAGGTGCTGGGTTTATGAATTGCCAAGCCCAGAGGTGCTGGGTTTATGAATTGCCAAGCCTAGAAGTGCAGAGGCATCAGCCTGGCAAGCCCTGACAGAAATTAAGCACTGATATTTAGACTGCTGTAAAGCTTTTGACTTGGTACCAGACAATATTTTGATTAAAAACTAGAACAATATAAAATTAACATGGCACACATTAAATAGATTTAAAAACTGGCTAATTGGCAGATATCAAAATGTAATTGTAAACAGGGAATCAGCATTGCGTGGGTGTGGGGCCTCACAGGGACAGATTTTTGGGCTTACACTATTTAACATTTTTATCAATGACCTGGAAGAAAACACAAAATCAACACTGATAAAGTTTGCAGATGATACAAAAATTGAGGGAGTAGTAAATGATGAAGAGAACAAAGTAACTAATAACAGAGAGATCTGAATTTCTTAGCAAGTTGGGTGCAAGCAAATAATATGCATTTTAAAAGAGCAAAATGTAAATGTGTGCACCTAGGATCAAACAATTCTGGGAAGCAGTGACTTTGAAAAAGATTTGTGGTCATGGTAGATGATCAGCTGCACATGAACACCCAGTGTGATGCTGTGGTCAACAGAGCTAATGAGATCCTTGGATGCATAAACTGGAATTTTGAATAGGGGTAGAGCGGATATTTGACTTCTATATTTGGCACTGGTGTGATCCTTGCTGAAATACTGTGTCTAGTTCAGGTGTCCACAGTTCAAGAAGGATGTTGATAAATTGGAGAGGATTCAGAGAAGAGACATGAGAATGATGAAAGGATTAGAAAACATACCTTATGATAGCCTCCAGGAGCTCAGTCTATTTAGCTTAACAAAGGAAAGGTTAAGGAGGGACTTGATTATAGTCTACGAGAATCGTCATGCACCGAGGTGTAAGTGACTGGGGCCTGGTGGTCGGAGTAGAATCAGAGGGAAAAACCAGAGTCGTGGTCAGGAGACAAGTCAATGGTTGGAACCAAGAATTAGGAATCAGGAGTTCAGAGGTAGGCAGGTACTAGGGCTGGAGCAGAGCAGGCAAGGGATGAAGCAAGGATTGGACAGGAAGCAAGTCTGACACAGTTACAGGCATGGAACACACTGAGCGGACACTATGCTGCCATTGCCACAGGGCTTAAATTGTGATCTGTTGGCTCTTCTGACCAGGGAGCACAGTCATTTAGTGAGGGTTTATTGGATCTACAAGCTCACTGAGTTCTAGGCAACCCAGCCCAGAGGCATCTGAATTCCTGACAGTATCTACATGGGGAACAACTATTTAATGATGGGCTCTTCAATCTGGCAGACAAAAGTATAACCGCATTGATTGGCCGAAAGTTGAAACTAGATAAATTCAGACTGGAAATAAGGTGTAATTTTTTAACAGTGAGGGTAGTTAACCATTGAAGCAATTTACCTGGGGTTGTGGTGGAGTCTCTATCAATGACCATTTTAAAATGAAGATTGGATGTTTTTCTAACAGCTACACTTTAGTTATTATTTTGGGAAAGTTGTATGGGCTCGTGCCCATTCAGGAGGTCAGGCTAAATGATCACGGTGATACTTTCTGGCCTTGGAATCTATGAATCAATGAAAAGTTTTCTTGAATGAATGGACTAGTCATATAAATTTCACTCAGCTACCTAGCCAGGCCTGGTGATATTTAGCACTTTCTCTTTAGCAGAGAATTTTAGAAGTTATAAATAAGCCTAGTCCCATTTCTAAAACTGCAGATGCAATTTTGCTTGCCTCCTTTTGTGCATTGAAAAACAGATTTGTGCATGCACATTGCATTTTTGGATGCAAATAGGGCTGTGATTAAGTCAATGTTTTTTAGTAGTCTCCAAGGGAAAAGAGGAAAGTGCATCCCCGGTGGTATTCAAACTGAAACTAGGCAAAACTCTAGAAAATAATTGGTATGGAACAGCCCTTTAATGGCAGCTGGAGAGAATAGATGATATAGAATTGATAGATCTTTTAAGTTTCTAATTTTCTAAGGGTCTGCAGCTACTAAGGATAATAGGTCTGGAGAAATTTGGGATTGCGAATCATGATTTTGTGTGTTCTGTTGTCTGGAAGATTAATAAACACACAAAACCAGCACACTCACGAGGGCTGTATGGCAAACCCTACATTCCACTCTCTGTTAGTGAGTATGTGTCCCATAAACAGAGCACTTGGCTGTCATTTCGTTCTGATAGAGGACTATGAGGTGAGGATAAGATTGCATAGTTAATGACAGGTAGATATAGCTACAGTAAGTAAACTATACAATCAAAATACATTGGAGGGAATTAGAGTGAGCACTACAGGGAGTTTTTTGGGGTTAATGTGTAATTCCTATTTTTATCCTAATCAGTATTTTTTCACTACTAGGAATAAATTGTCCCAAAGATTAATTCCAACAACCATAAACCAGTGAGCACTACTGAGATAAGAAATATTCAAAGCAAAGTCTGAATTACTCTGAGGGAGATATGGGAATTGGATAAATGCAAACAGAGTAAATATTTACGTTAAGGACATTGGGCCATATCATGCCATCTATTATAAGTTGAACTTCTCACTGAAATCAGTGGGGGTGTCTACTTGTGGCTTAATATGGAACATGGGGTTTTGCAACTTCATATGAGCTAATGGCAGTGGAGCACAAAAAGAAGCAAGAAACAAAATCGAATCTGTCTATGGTGCTGGCCCCCAATTGACTATGTAGGGGAATTTTTTTTTACCTCTCAGGTGCTTGAAATGGTAAACTATCCCACCAGCAGGCCAAGTGAGTGTAAGACTTCACTGCTAAGAAAAGAAGGAGGGCAAGAATGTCAAACTGCATCAGAGACATCCTTGGGAGTTTAAAAATTTGGATACTAAAGCTTTAATTTGAGTCTATAGCTAGCAAATAGGATGCTTTAATAGCTCTTTCCACTCTGAAGTGTTTCTTTCCCTGAACAGATTATTAGACAGCAAGGACGGAGGATACCAACCTTGGATCATGAAAACGTGTCTCTATACTGAAGAAGTGTTATAATGAAATTATAAACAGTTGTAATAGTTTAGGATCCAATGGGCTCAAGGCCTTTGCTTTTAAAAACATGTTTTAGAATGTTATCACTCTACAGCAGCATTTTCTCTACTCTCTATCTTCTAAATGCTTTTGGACACACAGACCATGGGATTAATTATACATATGAGCAACAATTCATGAATATTTAACATATTCATTTATATTTAATGAATACATTTGCATTTTGAGAGTTGAATGTATTTTAAGGAAATACTGCTCATTACCTTTCAGTTTTGTAGATCAGTAGAATGTAATTGGAATGATAAGGTGAGATAGATATAGCATTATTTACTGTAATTATTCTTAGAGTTTTGTCTTTCAAACATCTGTATTTGTTTTATTTTTATGACGTTTCCATCTCTCTCAATTGTTTCACCTTGGTTCTTATTTTAAAACAAGTATCTCAGAGGCAAGAATATCTAATGCAATTTAAATAATCAAGTGTTATGTTTTAGAACACCGAGTTCCCCTCTTAACAACAACAAAGAGAATGCCCGCTCACAATTGCCACTAACTGGCATACTAGTTGACTGTTTCAAGAGAAGTGCCACGGTCTGAACAGGCATAACAAAAAAATATTTTTACTCTTGGAGACAGTTTTTCTTGATATTAGAGTTTTGGGCAGACCTGAAAAGAACTGTGTGGGGAAGCTGGCACTGCACTTCTTCTGTAAATGTTGCTGTTTGTAGGCCACAATTTTCAAACCTGAGTGCCTAAATCAGGGGTGGCCAACCTGTGGCTCCGGAGCCACATGCAGCTCTTCAGAAGTTAATATGCGGCTCCTTGGATAGGCACTGACTCCGGGGCTGGAGCTACAGGTGCCAACTTTCCAATGGGCCAGGAGGTGCCGACTAATCAACCCTTGGCTCTGCCACAGACGCTGCCCCCACTTCACCCCTTCCCGTCCCCTCTCCTGAGCCTGCAGTATCCTCACTCCTCCCCCCCTCCCCCTGAGGCTCCTGCACGCCACGAAACAGCTGATCAGGAGGTGCGGGGAGGGAAGGAGGCGGCGGGGCTGCCGGTGGGTGGGAGGCGCTGGTAGTGGGGGATCTACTGGAGGACTGCTGACATATTACTATGGCTCTTTGGCAATGTACATTGGTAAATTCTGGCTCCTTTGCAGGCTCAGGTTGGCCACCCCTGGCCTAAATTAAGATTTTAAATCCATATTTTCAAAGGTGCTGAAGAATGACATCTCCAAAGCTTCAAGGGGTCTTGTGGGTGCTCAGCACCTTTGAAAACAGGCTACTTGTGCAGCATTCCCAATTCTCATTATATCAGTGCAAGTCTTGTAATACTTGATGTCCTTCTCAAAGCCCCAGTTCCTAGATTCCTGTGATTATATGCCAATCACAACTTGCATTTTTTTTAAAAAAGTTCATTTCTAGCTTTTATGGTTATAGAGAAAAACTTTATAAAGTAATCTGAGTGTACTCGAGAGGCTCAAAAGCCAAAAGGCAAAGAAAAAAAAGGCTCCAAAATGTTTTTAAGACGATCTCATGGATTTTGTAGCCTGACTCATCACTTCCAAATGTTTAGGGGAGATAATACTGCCGGTATGAAATCGTTATTGAAGTCAATGAGAGTTTAGCTATTGATTTCAATGAGGCCAGGATTTCACCCCTTATATTTAGGTGCATAAATATAGGTTTGGAAGCCTAAATTATGCCAATTCAATTTTGACAATTTTGGCCTTAGTGCCAACAATGTACTAGGCACTTTGTAGACAAATATGGATATAAAGAGCTTCAATAATAAGAGGCAAAAGGAAGAGTTCAGTCTCCAGGAGCTGGTGACCTTGCACTCTTTACATTCACAATTATCAATTTTAAAGACGTAGCAGGAAAATAAACAAAAACATCTCATAGGAGTCCCATGCTAACTACTGAGGAAAACACTTCTCATAAAAGAGTCTTTAGAATTGCTTATCAACAAATTGTTTCTTTAACATATAATTTCTATTTGTTAATATGAAGTACCATATGGTGGCAGATAGAAATCCACAATAGCTGTTACCATAGTGCTACTCTGGTCATGATTGAAAACAACATAATTGCTGAAATGGAGACTTGACCTTTCATTCAGTTTTAATAGACTGGTTTCTGAATACAGTTCTGATTCAAAAGAATTGCATGAAATCTAAGTTAGTTCTGTCAGACTTGGATAGCACTGTCAAATCCTCAGGCCAGAAGCAGGCCTCGCTATGGGTTCATTCAGCACCTGGAATGATGAGGTTTAATCTTGACTGGGAAGTACTAGAATACAGGTAAATAACAATGTCAATACTAAACAATCTAACATGGTCACTTCACACTCATACTCACACCCTGAGTTTTGATTTGGTGCGTAAACAAAACTGGTTTATCTTGTATGCCTCATATATTTTTAATTGGAGATGTACACAAGGTGCAAATTTGGATCTGTATTTTGAAACTATACACCCTCAAATTTGTGAGTTTAAGGATTTCAGGTTTGATTTTGGCCATTGTTACGCGGGGGCCAGACAGGATTTAGATCCAGATTTCAAATACAAACATACAGACATTCTGGAAGCGGTGCGGGCTGAGGGACGTACTGGCTGCTGCTTCCAGCAGCTCCCATTGGCCTGAAGCAGTGAAAGGCAGCTACTGAGAGCTGCAATCGGTCGAACCTGTGGACACGGCCGGTAAATAAACTGGCCCGGCCCTCCAGGGGTTTTCCCTGCACAAGCGGTGGAACAAGTTTGGGAACCACTGCCTTAAAGGATGAAGAGACTAGAACAGGATTTTGGTGGAGACTTAGCTAGGGTGGGAAATATGAGTTAGTTTTGATTGGGTAGCTTATGGTGTGGGGACCCAGGAGAAGCTCCAAGGAGACCAGGAAGGAGATCCCAAGATAGTGTGACTGCAGATGTTGATTTATCTATTTTCGATGTGGGTCTCTGATATCCCGAAAAGAGAATGACAGTATGTGGCCTGGCCAGAGGGCTAATGGGTCAAATGAGAGCGGGCAAGCTTGAGTGGCAGAAACTGGGTTTAGGCACACCTGAATACTACAGGGTGCCCCAACAGTGGGTTGCTCCCTATTCCCCATGGACAGCCTATTTCTGAATGTCATGCATTTTTCTGTAATAAAACAGAAGGCTGAATCCAGCACAGGGCTCCACAGAAGTACTCCAAATACATCTCCTGTAGCAGCCTACTCATGCACCATTTGTGGTGAGAAAGCAGGCCACCTGACATAGCATCTCTTTGCTATTTCCTGTAGAACAAAAAAGGTATGGTGGAGACAGAGGTGTGATAACTCCCCAGTCAGTTGGCTCTCATGTTAAACATGCAGTCATATTGTATGCCTGCATTTAGTTCTGATGGGAAGTGCAATGTACTTGTATATACAACCAAGCTGCAAAACTGAAGGCACCTCCCAACTGGAAAAAAGTTTTCTTTGGTTCTAGTGGTGTGGCAAGGTCACACTTTCTCTTCGGCAGCCTCAGCGTTTCTCCCTCTAACAGTGGGAGGCCTGGAGAAAATCAGTCCCACTCCAGAGGTTTTTAATTCTTTGCTTAGGTTTATTTTTTTCAATATTTACAAGGTAAGGCCTGGTGGTTCTCTTAAGCAAAAACAAACTCACAACACAAAGAAATAAATTTTGTTGCCCCCTCACTGGGCCATTGACTTATGCTGGCATATGGTTGCCAGCCCTTCCCCAAACAGAAGTGAACTCAAATGTTTCCCCTATAGCAAGGCAAGCAACCTTCCATATAGGAGAAACCTTTTCTACCTATTGCCTCTAACCCTACTGCAACTTGTTTCTCATCCCTCCTCACTCACTCTCACTGGCAAAGGGGTTTTTTAAAGGTCATCAGCAGTCCTTAATTGGGCTCAGTGTCTCTAATTAACTTGAGGTAACCTCTTTTCATTTCAGAAGTAAAAGGGCCTTCACAATTCCAGGACTGATATACCTGTGTTCCACTATTCTCTTATAGCTGTGAGGTCTGATTTTGTCACACTGGCTACTGATCAGTTTTCCTGCACTTGGTAAAAATTATTTATCAAATATTAAGGAAAATGTCCTGACTATATCAGTTAAACCAAATAAACTAAAACTCTTATGTTTTGGGGTAAAACCTTTTAAACGTGTGCTACACCCTTGGTACTAGCTCAGCCTTTGGATTGTAGTATCCCATATGTAGGACTTAGAGGCGAAAGTGCGTGTGTACCGATAAAAATTGGCTGGCATTACTGGCCCGTACACAGCCCACGATAAAGCGTTTAACATCGCTGCTCCTTTTGCCCCCACCCCAGGGCCACCTACATGGGGTGGGGAAGGGGCAGCTGCCCTGGGGGCCATCAATTTAAAAGGGTCTGGGGCTCCCAGCTGCTGCTACTGTGGTAGCGGCCAGAGCTCCAAGCCCTTTAAATTGCCGCTGGAGCCCTGAGTGGCACAGGCCAGGCAGCATGGAAAGGCTGGCTGAGGGAGGCTGACCCCTAGTCCCGCCCCTTCTGCCTGACGCCTCACCTCTTCCAGGGATCCAGAGCCAGGACCCTGTTCTGGTAAGCATTTTACCTTACTTTCACCCCTGGGAGGACTGCACATTTAGAGCGGTCCCACAGCTCCCCTCCATCCTGTCTAAGATGCACAATAATCTTGGGCTAAACAGAGTGCTTGAAATATTTCCTACATGCAACATTAAATCCTAAGATTTAAGAAACCAGTAGGATCAGGCCCTAAGTATGTTTCCCAGGATATTTGTTGCTGACTCCATGTGCTGCTTGCTTCCATTTTGATAAGGGATAAAAGCAATAAAAGTCCAATCTTAAGACTTTTGCCATGGGGAAATCTTGAATTTGTGAATATGGTGACTGATTATATGCATCACAAAACAAAAATCCATAATTAAACAGCAGCAACTCTCTAAAAATAGCCTATTCCTATTCCAAACAGTCAAAGGCTCCAGAGTGACAACTCACCCAATAATAAAAGTTTCTCATTTTGGGTACCATAGCTAATATCTTTTATCTAAAGATATTAGCTATGAAGACATGAAAGAAACCATTTAATCTGTCCAGTGCCACACCTCTGTGTCTGGCTAGAGTCATGTTTTATAAAAGTATTACCAGCACAGGCTCAAAAGACAACTGAATACACGGCATGCAGCCCGCTTGTGCATTTTGCTGAATATACATTCTCTTAAGACATTAAAGGCTTAATCTTGTGGGAACACAAATGGAAGTTTCAAGAAAGATTAAGCTTGTCTTACTGACTAGTCACTTTGATGCTCCAAAGTGTATCTGCACACCTTTGCTCCTTGTTCTTTGAAAATGTGGAGAAAGATGAATTCCAACAGGTATCCCAAATCTTTCCCTGGATTTATCACACTCCTTCCTGTCTTCATGAAATTGAAGTGCACAAACCTCATTCAAACAAACATGGAATAAGTTTGGCATTTAGTTTGTTTTCCCAAAGCCCTGGCATATATACAGTAAATTACATAATGGCTATGCACCCACACTGGTATAGCTTATGTTACAGATGGATCTGTTCACATCTGAACCCTAGGATGAAGTGGTATTTTATAGAGAATTAAAGAATTTAAGTGTTGTCATTTAAATGTATGAGTTTTTGTTTAATAAACTTGGTTTGCTTTCACTATAAACCAGTACAGTGCTGTGATTGAAATGAGTGGTTGCTAAACACCAGTTAAATGAATGAGCTGAAGTGTATTGACTCTTTAAAGAAGCAATGAGCTTAATAACTTCTGTGAGTGTTCCAGGAGAGGGCTGAACCCTGCAGTGGCAGACAGTTTGGGGAAATATTGGGACTATTGCAGTCACTCTGCAAAAAGTAACTGTGTGATGGAAGCCAGAGTGTGACCTGCATGATTGTCCGATGCCTGTTGGTATCAAGTCTATGAGCCACAGCAGCATAGCATTTAAGGTACCCAGAAAGAAAAGGAGTACTTGTGGCACCTTAGAGACTAACAAATTTATTAGAGCATAAGCTTTCGTGAGCTACAGCTCACTTCATCGGATGCATTTGGTGGAAAAAACAGAGGAGAGATTTATATAGACACACACAGAGAACATGAAACAATGGGTTTATCATACATACTGTAAGGAGAGTGATCACTTAAGATAAGCCATCACCAGCAGCAGGGGGGGGGGAAAGGAGGAAAACCTTTCATGGTGACAAGCAAGGTAGGCTAATTCCAGCAGTTAACAAGAATATCAGAGGAACAGTGGGGGGTGGGGTGGGAGGGAGAAATACCATGGGGAAATAGTTTAACTTTGTGTAATGACTCATCCATTCCCAGTCTCTATTCAAGCCTAAGTTAATTGTATCCAGTTTGCAAATTAATTCCAATTCAGCAGTCTCTCGTTGGAGTCTGTTTTTGAAGCTTTTTTGTTGAAGTATAGCCACTCTTAGGTCTGTGATCGAGTGACCAGAGAGATTGAAGTGTTCTCCAACTGGTTTTTGAATGTTATAATTCTTGACGTCTGATTTGTGTCCATTCATTCTTTTACGTAGAGACTGTCCAGTTTGGCCAATGTACATGGCAGAGGGGCATTGCTGGCACATGATGGCATATATCACATTGGTAGATGCGCAGGTGAACGAGCCTCTTATAGTGTGGCTGATGTGATTAGGCCCTATGATGGTATCCCCTGAATAGATATGTGGACAGAGTTGGCAACGGGCTTTGTTGCAAGGATAGGTTCCTGGGTTAGTGGTTCTGTTGTGTGGTGTGTGGTTGCTGGTGAGTATTTGCTTCAGATTGAGGGGCTGTCTGTAAGCAAGGACTGGTCTGTCTCCCAAGATCTGTGAGAGTGATGGCTCGTCCTTCAGGATAGGTTGTAGATCCTTGATGATGCGTTGGAGAAGTTTTAGTTGGGGACTGAAGGTGATGGCTAGTGGCGTTCTGTTATTTTCTTTGTTGGGACTGTCCTGTAGTAGGTGACTTCTGCGTACTCTTCTGGCTCTCTCAATCTGTTTCTTCACTTCAGCAGGTGGGTACTGTAATTGTAGGAATGCATGATAGAGATCTTGTAGGTGTTTGTCTCTGTCTGAGGGGTTGGAGCAAATGCGGTTATATCGTAGAGCTTGGCTGTAGACAATGGATCGAGTGGTATGATCTGGATGAAAGCTAGAGGCATGTAGGTAGGAATAAGTGGTCAGTAGGTTTCCGATATAGGGTGGTGTTTATGTGACCATCGCTTATTAGCACCGTAGTGTCCAGGAAGTGGATCTCTTGTGTGGACTGGTCCAGGCTGAGGTTGATGGTGGGATGGAAATTGTTGAAATCATGGTGGAATTCCTCAAGAACTTCTTTTCCATGGGTCCAGATGATGAAGATGTCATCAATGTAGCGCAAGTAGAGTAGGGGCATTAGGGGACGAGAGCTGAGGAAGCGTTGTTCTAAGTCAGCCATAAAAATGTTGGCATACTGTGGGGCCATGCGGGTACCCATCGCAGTGCCGCTGATTTGAAGGTATACATTGTCACCAAATGTGAAATAGTTATGGGTCAGGACAAAGTCACAAAGTTCAGCCACCAGGTTAGCCGTGACAGTATCGGGGATACTGTTCCTGACGGCTTGTAGTCCATCTTTGTGTGGAATGTTGGTGTAGAGGGCTTCTACATCCATAGTGGCTAGGATGGTGTTTTTAGGAAGATCACCAATGGACTGTAGTTTCCTCAGGAAATCGGTGGTGTCTCGAAGATAGCTGGGAGTGCTGGTAACGAAGGGCCTGAGGAGGGAGTCTACATAGCCAGACAATCCTGCTGTCAGGGTGCCAATGCCTGAGATGATGGGGCGTCCAGGATTTCCAGGTTTATGGATCTTGGGTAGCAGATGTGGAAAAGCAGCATCGCTTACCCCATAACCTCAGCCATGCAGAACACAGTGCCATCCACTGCCTCAGAAACAACTCTGACATCATAATCAAAAAGGCTGACAAAGGAGGTGCTGTCGTCATCATGAATAGGTCGGAGTATGAACAAGAGGCTACTAGGCAGGTCTCCAACACCACTTTCTACAAGCCATTACCCTCTGATCCCACTGAGAGTTACCAAAAGAAACTACAGCATTTGCTCAAGAAACTCCCTGAAAAAGCACAAGAACAAATCCGCACAGACACACCCCTGGAGCCCCGACCTGGGGTATTCCATCTGCTACCCAAGATCCATAAACCTGGAAGTCCTGGACGCCCCATCATCTCAGGCATTGGCACCCTGACAGCAGGATTGTCTGGCTATGTAGACTCCCTCCTCAGGCCCTTCGTTACCAGCACTCCCAGCTATCTTCGAGACACCACCGATTTCCTGAGGAAACTACAGTCCATTGGTGATCTTCCTAAAAACACCATCCTAGCCACTATGGATGTAGAAGCCCTCTACACCAACATTCCACACAAAGATGGACTACAAGCCGTCAGGAACAGTATCCCCGATACTGTCACGGCTAACCTGGTGGCTGAACTTTGTGACTTTGTCCTGACCCATAACTATTTCACATTTGGTGACAATGTATACCTTCAAATCAGCGGCACTGCGATGGGTACCCGCATGGCCCCACAGTATGCCAACATTTTTATGGCTGACTTAGAACAACGCTTCCTCAGCTCTCGTCCCCTAATGCCCCTACTCTACTTGCGCTACATTGATGACATCTTCATCATCTGGACCCATGGAAAAGAAGCTCTTGAGGAATTCCACCATGATTTCAACAATTTCCATCCCACCATCAACCTCAGCCTGGACCAGTCCACACAAGAGATCCACTTCCTGGACACTACGGTGCTAATAAGCGATGGTCACATAAACACCACCCTGTATCGGAAACCTACTGACCGCTATTCCTACCTACATGCCTCTAGCTTTCATCCAGATCATACCACTCGATCTATTGTCTACAGCCAAGCGCTACGATATAACCGCATTTGCTCCAACCCCTCAGACAGAGACAAACACCTACAAGATCTCTATCATGCATTCCTACAACTACAATACCCACCTGCTGAAGTGAAGAAACAGATTGACAGAGCCAGAAGAGTACCCAGAAGTCACCTACTACAGGACAGGCCCAACAAAGAAAACAATAGAACGCCACTAGCCATCACCTTCAGCCCCCAACTAAAACCTCTCCAACGCATCATCAAGGATCTACAACCTATCCTGAAGGACGAGCCATCACTCTCACAGATCTTGGGAGACAGACCAGTCCTTGCTTACAGACAGCCCCTCAATCTGAAGCAAATACTCACCAGCAACCACACACCACACAACAGAACCACTAACCCAGGAACCTATCCTTGCAACAAAGCCCGTTGCCAACTCTGTCCACATATCTATTCAGGGGATACCATCATAGGGCCTAATCACATCAGCCACACTATAAGAGGCTCGTTCACCTGCGCATCTACCAATGTGATATATGCCATCATGTGCCAGCAATGCCCCTCTGCCATGTACATTGGCCAAACTGGACAGTCTCTACGTAAAAGAATGAATGGACACAAATCAGACGTCAAGAATTATAACATTCAAAAACCAGTTGGAGAACACTTCAATCTCTCTGGTCACTCGATCACAGACCTAAGAGTGGCTATACTTCAACAAAAAAGCTTCAAAAACAGACTCCAACGAGAGACTGCTGAATTGGAATTAATTTGCAAACTGGATACAATTAACTTAGGCTTGAATAGAGACTGGGAATGGATGAGTCATTACACAAAGTTAAACTATTTCCCCATGGTATTTCTCCCTCCCACCCCACCCCCCACTGTTCCTCTGATATTCTTGTTAACTGCTGGAATTAGCCTACCTTGCTTGTCACCATGAAAGGTTTTCCTCCTTTCCCCCCCCCTGCTGCTGGTGATGGCTTATCTTAAGTGATCACTCTCCTTACAGTGTGTATGATAAACCCATTGTTTCATGTTCTCTGTGTGTGTCTATATAAATCTCTCCTCTGTTTTTTCCACCAAATGCATCCGATGAAGTGAGCTGTAGCTCACGAAAGCTTATGCTCTAATAAATTTGTTAGTCTCTAAGGTGCCACAAGTACTCCTTTTCTTTTTGCGAATACAGACTAACACGGCTGCTACTCTGAAAGGTACCCAGAGTTGCAGGTCAGATGATGACACAACCCCCTACTGGTCTGGGTTGAACCCCAAACCCTCTAAGGGACCTACCTACCTAAGAGAGCCCTTTTCTCTTTTCCTCCTATAAGTCTGCCACAGGCTTGTGCTGTGAAGGCAACTGAGCTAGAGATCCATTGGTATTGAAGAAAAATGATGGGGAGGGCAAGGCTGTTATCAGAGTGTTCACCATTAGGCCTAGTGCCTTTGGAATTCACTTCCCCCTGGACTAAGGTTACCAACAGTCCCTTATTACAAGGAACGTCCCTTATTTTTTCATCTCTGTATAATAAAATCGGGAGTGTTGCAAAAAGGAGCAAGAAATGCCCCTGGCGAATATAGGTGAGTACTGCTTAGTATTATTTTATTTTTATTCTTGTATTATTAATGATAATAGTATTGGGAGGAGAAGTGGGTTGGGGGGTTCTAAGAAAATAGTTCCTTATTTTTGAAGTAGAATGTTGGCAACCTTACCCTTGTTCCATAATACTGCATGTTTGTTAACCTTTTCTTTTTCCCGAGCCCATAAGAAGATGGGCTGGAAAGCAGCGTGAGGGAGAGTTGTGGGAGAGTCTGTTGGGGGTTTACATTAAATTTTGTTCTGTGGTGTTGGTGTCTTGGTATCTGATCTGGGAGTAGCAGGCAGAGTCATCTTATTTGAATAGTCTTCTTGAACAGATTAACTAGGATGCCCACGGGCTGGGCTGGAGCTCTTTTACTGCAGAGTAGTAGAAACATAAATAAATAATAGCTGTGAATGGCAGCATGTGATGGCACATGCCTCAACCTCTAAGGGGTTAATAGAGCCCTAGGGAGGCTGCACAGGAGGTAGCCAATCAGAGAAGGGCTGAAGGGAGCAGCCAATCAAGGCCAAGCAGGTCCATATAAAAATGGACCTGCAAGGCAGAGGAAGGCAGTTGTCTGCTAGGAGACCAGGGAAGAAGGACTGTGTTTCTGGAGGGCTGAGAGAACTGCCAGCACTCTTGACAGAGCAGTGCTGTTAGCAAGGACTGGGGGAGTGAGAGATAGCTCCTGGCTGGCCGCTGGGGTTTGCAGGCTGAGGCCCTGAGGCAAGGATAAAGGGGATGCAGGTGCCATGAAGAAGTGGCCAGACAATTTGCTGCAGTAGCCACTAAGGGAAGTGGCTGAATAGCAGATTGCAGGTCCCCTGGAATGTTGGGGAGGGCACAGTGTGTGGTATGGCTGGAGGGCTATGGCACTGAAGAGGATGCCATGGTCATTGAAGAAATGTGGGTCCTAAAGCAGGAGTGATGGCAGCAAGGTACCACCCAAAGAGGGTGCACTAGTACACAGAGCTAATTTCCAAGACAGCCAGCAGGAGGCACCAGAGTGGTGAGTGAATCCCAGTTACAAATGCTAACCAGAAAAAATTGGAGGGGCTGGAACTGGACTGCTGAGGCTGGACCATCATAGATTCCAAGGCCAAAGGGAACATTGTAGAAAACATTGTGACACTTGAAGAAAAAAGTTAGGAAATTACATTTTTGGGTGCTGGTTATATCTCTAGGGGAAAAGCTGTGCAATGAAACTGAAACTCAGTAATATAGAGTATGATATAGTTCCCTTGCCCTGTGAAATTTCAGCATCTTCATCTCTACAGGGGAACCCAGGGATTATTTGTGTGTGGGAGACATGCTGGAAAAGCAGTGGGTAGGGAAGGTTCTTGAGTCTGCACACTCCAATGGTCTGTGGAGACTAAAACAAAAACTGTTAAGCCTAGAGACTGAGTCAGAGCCCATTGTGTTGAATTATATGGCTTTTAAACATACATTTGTCAAGTGAAAAAATTTGCTTAAATGTAAAGGAGCTTTAAATTAGAGAGGAGACAGACCTATTAAAGAAAGATTTGGGTGTAGCTCCACGGCACAGCAGAAGAACAGCTGCTGTGTGGGTGTAAATCACCATTGCTCCATTGTAGTCAAGTAGAAGCTGAGGATTTAGCCAAAAATGTTCAAAGTCCTGCAGGGAGGCTGGCTAATTTCTTACCCAGACTTAAACCTTCTTGCTGCCTACAGGCTGGTTGGTTGCTTATTAGGCCTCTGTCCCTCATTAGAGTCTAAATATTATCACCTCAAATCTGGCTCCTTTTTTCAACAAATATTCATGGAAAATAATTATAGGCTATTTTCATGTTAGGGTCTGAATACAAGTAATATCTAGATAGGATTCAACAGAACTACAGTATGAGACCATATAGTTATGAATATACTGAAAATACCCAGGGAAAGAGCATCCCATGCTATTTTGCTTCATGACTTAGATAGACAAAGGTATTTTTTGGAAGGGACTGCAGAATGAGAGGTTTTTTTGGGTGGCGGTAGTGGGGAGAGAGAAACAAAAGGATTATAGTTAGAACTATGGTATCTCTTCTTGCAGAACAAGTCCATAGGAAAAACTCCGAGACCTCACTGTTACAAAGAGAAGCAGCCCCACTTCCCCTACTCCTGATCTCCACTTCCCCTACTCCTGATCTCCACTTCCCCTATCCCTGATCTCCCTGAAGACACTGGAAGGCAAAACAGACCTTCCATCTTCTCCTGAAGATACTGGAGAGGGTCAGTGGGCATTGGGACTATCTTCAAGACAATTGCAGGTCTGGGGAGCCTATCAAGGAAGAAGTGTTGTTTAGAGACAGAGCATCATGGAGCCTTGTGACAAGGCACCTTCTTCGGTTCAAATAAACATTTACAAGGCTCTGGTCATTGACATTAGTACTAGGAGTCAGTCTTATATTTACTCTCCAACAGCAGTGCCCTACTAGACTCTCGGCTTATTTAACCCTCCCCAGAAACATTTTTAAAATGTTCCCAACTCAAGTGGGAATCCCAGTGTACATTTTAGGGAGGCCTACTGCTTCAAAAGTGCTTGGTGTGGATTTGTCATAAGGAGGAGATCTTTCACCTTAAGCACTAGGATGACCAGATGTCCTGATGTTATCGGGACTGTCCCAATATTAGGGACTTTGTCTTATATATGCAACTATATGCCCCTCTCCCACTCCCCCATCACTGCTGGAAAAAAAGTGTCCCAATTATTCATACTTGCTATCTGGTCACCCTAGTAGGCACTGGGTTCTGAGTCTCATTTAACTAAGGCTCTTTTACACAAAGTGGTTCAAATGTGACATTAGTTTAAATCAGAATCAGGTCCTTCTATGCTTACTGACCACTGCCTTCAGTAGGAACAGGATTGAACCTTTAATAAGTTATCTCATTATAGAAGCTGCTACTTATGCTCTCCATGAATTCCCAGCATTTTGTAATCTTTGTCTTTGACTAAGGGTATATGAGGCTACAGACACTGCCTCTATGATATTAGACAGAAAACTCCAAACCATTTTTAAAGGCACCTTCATAAATCATTATACTGCTAAGGGAAGGGGAGCCTTTTTATTCATGTATGGTGATGGGGACTTCAGGAGAAGAGTGGTATATGAGTAATATATCTCTGTCAATTGTTAGCTGCCTGGAGGCTAGGCGGCAACTGAGGGAGAAAGAACAAAAGATTAGAATCCTTTTATTATGATTATTATGTTTGTTAGTTTTCTTGTGGGCTTTAATTTGTGAGACTCTGTTAGTGGCAGGATTTTCAGGCAGTGTGTTTTTCTCTCTCGATTTCAGTAAACTCAGCTTTGAGTGGCTAATAGTTCACATCAAAGTCTGTGCTGACCTTCTGCTGGGCCGGGGTTTTGAACTGATCATTTTATCAAGTCATTTGAGTGGGACATGAAACTGGAAAAAAACTTTATAGGGAACAATGATTTGTTGAATTTAACCCTTTTGGTGATGGTGGTGGTGTTCACACATCAGCTACAAATACATCACTAATGTAACAAATTTGACTGTGGTTTGCTCATGAACTGTTTGTTGTGACTCTTTCATACTCGAGCTGTATGAGTGGGTGGGTGCCTAAGGCTCATGGTATTGTTTCTGTTAATAGACTGGATGTCCATAATATTTATAAACAGGAGAAGTGCCTGACTGAGCTGCTAAGGCTTTGATTGTCTCAAGGAGAGAGTGAGGACATCTTATGGGAGTGGTAGCAGGAGATGTGCAGGCCTAAAGAATGTTAGGAAATGTAAAACCTTTTTCTTTCCTTGCTCCCACAAGATCATTATATTCTGCCCATGTACGCCTAGATGTTAGAAAATAAAATAAAAATAAATAAAATAAAAATATTTGGAGCACCCGGTCTAGATCCTCTCCTCCTCATTGCTGAGTAGCATCGCACCATTGTATTTAATAATTTTTAGATACCCACTCACTTTCTCTCCTTAGCCTCGCACGGCCTCCTACTCCCTCACTCCCAAACCCATAGAGAGTATCTCAGATAGATACAAGATCCCTCCTGACACAAGTGCATGGATGCACTTACATGTATCCTTACCAACAGGCGTGCTCCCTCCTGAACATCTGTGTGAATGAAACCTCACTTGGACATGCTTGCAGAAAACTAATAGTCGTGCGGGAACACAGCTGAACCCAATTCAATAGCAGGCTCAGAAAAAATGTTTCCACTGTTCACTATATCTCATTAAAAATAATCCTTCAAGAACTTCTAGTCCCTCCCCCACCTCCTAACAGGAGAAGTTTTTATTATCCCTAAACCATCCTGTTCTTCTTTAGGTAATTTCAAATAAAACTGAAGCTCTCGGAGTTGGTGTTTTTGTTTTCACTAGCTTTTTGAATGTCTCTGTGAGTCATTTGTGGGCCAAAATCGTACAGTCTGGTGGTCATGTCCAGATTGCTCGTTATTTTGGCTCTTTAATTGGTTTTCTAAGGCATTAAAAAAGCCAGTGAAAAACAGACACACAACATACAAATACAAATACCAGATCCCATGTACAATCCTGCATTGCATAAATATGCCTCTGATTAATCCTGAGTTCTCTTAAAACATTTTGTACTCCTCTTAGAAATGTAGACAGCATTTCTACATTCAAATTAGTGTCAGTATAGTTCACTCAGTAGCACTCTGCATCCTACTCATCCTCCAGCTACTTTGATCCTCTCTAGTGATTTCTCCCATTGTCCCCTTTGCTCACTCCCAATTTTGTTCCATTTCTTATGCCTGGAACATCCTCCAGATGAACATACACCCAGTTCCCTCACTCTCCTATTCTCGTAAGCTCAAGACAGCTTACCTGTTCCATGAAGACTTATTGTTATTAAGACTACATGCCACTCTGTGTTTGTGTTGTATCTGCTGTATATGGCATTGTACTTCCCAGGATCCATTGGTGTGCCTTTGGAGCAGTCCATATTATAACTGAGACAAAAGACTAAGTTACAACTCAGTTAAAAGTTATCGTGTAAATGAGATTTAGTCCTGTAAGTGGGCTAGATTCTGGATTGTCCAAGGCGTTAGGCCAGACACTAGGACCGGTATAAGTCTTGTCTGCTTTTTACCAAGTTGTAGCTGGTTCCCTTTTATGGTTATACTGTGGAGCCTAAATTCTTTAAGACAAAGATGGTATAATTTGTTTGGCATTTATGTACTGAAAAGCACTATGTATATATAGGTGTTATAACCAATGGACACCAGACCTTGGATTCAGGACCCTGACCTGACGTTAAGCTTATGTTCAGTGTTAGTGTTGCATTGTTAGAGGTACAGGAGATGAATCCAGATTCCTTCTTCCTGACTCTGCCTATTCAAGTAGAAGTTAGATATCTAGTTGCACTTTTTATATAAAAGAGAGGTAATAATCTTCTCTCCATAAAAAAGTCTGATGTCCAGTGCTGTGTTTTGTCTACTAATGAGTGCACAATGGTTGTTCCATATGTCTATGCAGTGGTAGCACTGCCATTTTACTCCTTAGTGATAAAGCACTTTGGGATACCTTGAGTATGAAAGAGTCTATAAAAATGAAACTCAGCTGTATGGCCCCATTTCCCAGTATTAGCTAAATTGCACTAGTCTATTCAGCACATTTTCCTTTGTACTTTGAATGGATTGTCATTTCAGACAATGACAAATTCTTTATACAAATTTGAAGAATAACAAACTCCATGTGGCTTTTATATTCAAATTTGTTTACAGCATGATATTTTCAAATAGCTTTTTCAGTCACACTATTTTATTTAAGAAAAAAAACATTGATGATGGAGGCAATAGTTTGTTCTATGGTATCCTCAGTGCTGGGAGGTGCATTTCTTCTATGATATTAATTATTTACCAAGGCTTTGTAGTTGTTTCTCTGCTACACAAATCAGCTATTGAAATGTTTCATTAGCTCCTCCCTTCCCTATAGTATAATTTCATAACATACAGGACAGAGGCTGATATATGAGTTTATACATAACATTTTTTAAATACCAATGTATCATAGAATCATAAGACTGGGAGGGATCTCAAGAGTACCATCTTGTAAGGTAAGATCATTAGATTTCAGAATTTAAGCAGACTATTTATTTACCATTTGTATTGTAGTAGCATCTACTGGACAGGCGATGTCCCAACGAAGTCCAAATGCTTGAAGAAGTGTTGATGGTGGCCAAATCTGCTGATGGCACTCTTGCCCATGTGGCAGTATTGAACCAATGACCCATGATAATAGCTCTGTTGTAGTTATTCTGTCTTCTAGGTGAGATATCAAAATGGAGGTCTTGACCTCCAAGTTCATAAGTGATCCCATGGCTAGTTTTGGAAGAATACGTATAGGGATGTTAACCCTAATATCCTGGTCAAATTCTGATCTGGGTAAGTAACCTAAATCTCCTCTATTTTTAAAAAGTTAAATTATTCTTCACTTCCCCTTATACAAGCATTGGTGTAGTGGATCTGGCATTGAAAACATCCGCGTTTCCACCCTAGAATACATTAAGGTTCAATGGTAGGTGAAATAACCCCGTACATAAAGGGTTAAATCACTATAGGATCCTTTGGGGTGTAAAGTGCTACATGAATGTGTGGCATTTACAACATTTTCTGTCAAAACTGACTTTTATTTTGGACTCAGCAGGTTAGAATTTTCTCAGAGCCACAGTCTTTTGCTGTGGAAGGTGTGATTGCAATGTAATAGTAAATGCATGTGAAGTTACATGGCAAGAAGCTTGTGATTATGCTGGACAACATAACTGGAAAACAATGGTCTCTGCAATGATTATTGTTAAAGCAAATTACAGACAGTGGGAAGTGCTTACAGTTGATTACATTCATGTAGCAGTGCATTAGCTTAACTTATTCAAGGTAAAGAAGTCTGCATCTCAGTAGCACTAAACTAGAAACCTTCAAAATGTTATGTCAGCCAGCAACAAGTGTCAGGATTGATTCTTGTTATGGAATTAATCTGTTCAACTGTGGCTAGAGTAACTATTCCTGTGCAGCAGATAGGTGGCACAGCACACAACTGGAGACCTGAGGTCAAGTCTCCTTATGTGGTTTATTTCTTAAGTGCCACTGATCCCCTAGAGATGGGTGTAATAACTTCCACTTATTTGTGTTTGCGATGGTAAGACCATTATTAAAATTCAAAATAAAGAAAAGGAGCAGACAAGCTGAATGCTGATGGATAGGACTTTGATGTCTGATATGAATTCTCATTCTATCCATATTATTTTGTAGGCTGATCTTAATTTGCAGTGATGTTTGTTTTGCAAACAATGCTGCTGCAGCAGCAGCTGCCGTTTACATTGGCAAATGTGCCACTGGTGAACTTTGGGGAGTGCCACTCACATGGTTGTCTGAATGACTGGCATGGGTCAGAGAAACTGCTTCAATGCCACTTAACACATTCCAGGACTGGGAAAACATCACAGGGTCTAGACATGTGCTCTGGATTTCATGACCACCACAGTTTATCTGCTATTTTACATGTAGCCTGCTGTAATTTGCTAGGCTAGTCTTAAATGGTGCTGAATTTCTTTTGTTAGCATGTTAACTGAAAAACTGTGAGAAGCAAGAAGAGCCTGTACAAGGAGGCATATGGGCCTGTTAAGTCTATTTTGTGCTCCCAGGCTATTAAGTCTCCCAGTGAAAAGCAGATTTAAACCTGGCAGATCCAGCTGGTGGTAGATCCCCCTGAGTAGGAGAATCCTACAGTGCAGAGCTAAATGGGAAAAAATGGAAAATGTTGAAGTAATTTTCCTTCTGTGGGTTTTGAAAAGGAATGTGGGTTTTTTTCCATTTGTTTTCAGATGTTTGGTTTTCTTAGTTGGGGCAGGGGGTTCAGTTTTCTTCCCCTCCCTTTTGTCCTTTTTCCAGTTTGTTGGTGAAAAAGGAGGTGAAAGCATATATAAAAGAGGGAGGAGGCTGGATGTGATGGGTTGGACCCCTTGGGAAGCCACTTGATGTGCTGAAATACCACTGAGTCTACCTGTTCTCCCATCATGGGCCCCCTTTAACCTGTCTTGCTGAGCCAGGGTGTTAAAACCTCTGCTAACATACACATAGGCAGGGCCGCACCCAGCAGCAGCTCAGCTCTGGGAAGACTCAGTTTAAGGGATTGCTGCAGCACTCAGATGTCCACCTCCCTTGGAGTGCAGACCCAAAGATATATTATGAAATCCGCCCCCTCCTTCAATGTGGAGAGATGTGTGCACACTTCTTACACACACACACCCAGTTAAAAATTACAGAAACTGGATTTAATAATAAACGAAACAAATTTTATTAACTATAAAAGGCAGATTTTAAGTGGTATAAGGGGTAACAAACAGAACAAATCAGATTACTAAGCAAATGAAATCAAACATGCAAACTATACTAGTTTCACTAAAGAAATTGGTTACAAATAGTATTTCTCGCCCTAGATATTGTTGCAGGCAGTTCGCAAAGTTTCTGTGGTTCAGAGTTTCAGTTACATTCCTTTTCAGACTGGACCCCTCTCTCAGTCTGGACTACCCCCTTGCCTTCCCTTTTGCAGTCTTTCTTCTTGGGCAGACAGGCCTAGAGTGGAGGAGTCCTGTTTGCCTTCCTCCCCACCCTTAAATAGGATTTACATAAGGCAGGATCCTTTGTTTCCCAAACTTGACACTCCTTCCATTACAGTGGAAAATTATAAAAAGTCCCAGGTAATGTTTTAGTATCAGGTGACAAGACCACCTGAGCCTGTAATATCAAAGCATCCATGAGTCAGTGGCAGTATGGAGTATCCACAGGAAGGCCAAGCTTTTCACAGTCTATTATCCTTGCTGATGGGCCATCTGCCCTGTCTGGCTTTTCCATTGTTGTACCTGAAATGTTAGCAGTGGGCATCACACAAAGTAGTACAGTTGAAATACAGATACATAGTCAATATTTCTAACTTCAGATACAGAAATGACACAGGCATACAAATTGGATAATTGCATTTAGTAAATCATAACCTTTCCAATGATATCTCACATGAGCCATCTTGCATAAAGTATATCTCAGTTATGTCATATTCATATCATAAGCATATTTTCATAAAGAATATTTGGAATGATATGTCACACCTGAGATGTACAAAATCCAGGTAATCTAGGATGCATGACATCAAGGCAATCCCCAGCTGCATAAAATGGCCCTTGGAACCCTAGGCAGCTCGTGTAGTTTAGAGCAGCCCTGAAGTGAGTCTATACTACACCAGAGACTATTTCACAGCAGATATGGCTCCAGGATCAGTGGGTCACAATGGGTTCTTTTGCACTCCTCTTCTCAGCTACATGCAAACATTCCTTCAGCACAGTTGAGAATCTGGTCCATTGTTTAGTGATCTGAGCCCAGGACTGGGGGCCACAGACTTCTGAGTCTTAAACGTAGTACAGACAGCAACCTCATCTGCAGTTTTGGCCACCATCATTTAAGAGCTGTTCTTGTCTCCGATTGATGTAAGGAGCAAATCCATCCATGTCAATGAATTTACATCAGTGTAACTACAGTGTAAGGGGGAAGAGAATTGGGCTATCTGCCTCCGTTTCCCCATCTGTAAAACAGGTTGTTGTGAGGTACTGCTTGTGTTTTTGAACACAGCATGAATTATTAAGGATTGGTAACAAATATAATAAATCTTAGTATGATTATAATCCAGTGGATTGTGTTTTAATATGTAGCAGATTGCAATAAGTATTAGTATGATTACATTCCCCAAGTTCCGGAGAGTATGGAAGCCACATGGGGAAGAGACAATACATTGAGATACTATGGTGATGGGTGTTACAACGAGGCCTGGTCCTGCTCTGTGGACAGACTCCAGTCTGTTATGAGTGGATCCAACTGCTGAATCCTCCATGCTTCTCAATGATCAGTCACTGCTCCTTGCTCTGGGTCTCTTGGACACATTCCCAAGTATAGACCCCATGTGTGAAACCCTTCTTGGCCTCACGATCCAGTCACCTAGATTCAGAACCAGAGCCTTAGTCCCCCCGAGCCTCAGTTGCTTAGGTATGTACCCCCATAAACCACTTGGCTGTGGGAGCTCTGGTCTAGTTAAATCCTTCAGAGGCAATGTGTCAGTAAAGCCAGGAACACAGGCTTAATACATGAATTTCTTAACTAAAGATACTTTTATTCTTGAAAGAACTAGAGTTACATTACTTAGGAAAACAACAAACTCCTGAATGAATCTGCCAGATCTCACCCCACCTGTGAGTCCTGGCTCTGGTCAACATCCTTGTGATGTAGAGTCTCTGCTACCATCACTTTCTCCAACAAGTTCTTCTTGTCAATCACAACAGAATGGCCCCTCCCTTGCAGACAGTCACCGCCTTAAATAAAGTCTCTCCTCTTTAGTCAGGTGGTCATTTGGAGAAACTGCCACTCTCCTAACCGTGTGTGTAGGCTGGGGGATTCCAGCCCTCTCCTCCCAGACGGGTTTTTGTATAGAGAGTTCATTCAAAGTCAATGGCTTTTACAGGCAGCAAACATTGTTCCAGTAGGGAAGAGCCATTCAGAGTTGAGGGCGTTGATGGCTCTCTCTTTTACAGTCATTTATGTAGTTGTCCACTCCCAGCACAAAAGGGGTGTTCTAATCCCAAAATGGAGGCTGCAGTACAACATGACGTTGACAAAACAAAATGGAATTCACAATCCAATACAAACATATCCACCGATCTGTCATAATGGATACATCAGAAATGTCTGAGCTAGATAGGTATCTTAATATCATGCCACTTCCAAATGTACAAGGCATTGTCATGTTGTTTTCTATAATTCCCAGTTCTTCTCCCACATTATTTTCTCATTAGTGATGCAACATTATCAGAAAGCTGTAATGTGAAAACCTGGCCTAGCTGCAAGCAAGGCCACTGGTGCTAGGTCATTTATATGGCGATAGATGGAAAACCACACACAGTAAACATAGTACACTTTTAGTACATGTCTTGTAACTACATTGTGTGTATAAACCTCTGCCTACCATCATGCTATTTAGTTCTTAGTTGTGCTTGAGCTGAATTGAGATAGAGAAGCATGGAGCTGAATTCTTACCTGGGTTTGGAAAATATGTCGGCTGATGTGGATTTTTCAATCCTCTCTTTTAGCAACTGCAAGTGTACAATATAGGAAATGATGGTTAAGAAGTAATATATCCAGTTATATTTCTAATTACATTAATTAATTACCTTGAAGATATACAATAAAAAAGTCCTCCCAGAATGACCATTTAAAGGAGACAGACATTTTAAAAATTCTACTTTTAACTCAGGGGATGGTGCAATGCTGGATACTTAGTGCATTAATTTTTTATAACATAGCGGTGCTTAAAAGCGTATTTGCAAGCTGTATAAACTTGATAGAAATATGCAACTGTCAGGCAATATGACAGCCTGCACTAGGATGGAAGAACATAATGACAGTAGAGATCACTTCAAGGATCATGTTGAATCCTTAAAATGAGGACATCAGGCAGCATGAAAAAAATGTGATTTTTTTTCCTCACTGAAAACTTTCTCTCTGATCTTCCCATATTCTTCCTTCTTGCCGCAGCTATTTGCGCTGGCTCACTTTTTATATACCAGAAACCATCTTTCTTCTCCTCTCATAATGTACTGCCTAACACAGCTAACACATTTCCCCTCCTGACCACTAGAGACTCCAATACTTGTGGCACCTTAGAGACTAACAAATTTATTAGAGCATAAGCTTTCGTGAGCTACAGCTCACTTCATCGGATCATTTGGTGGAAAAAACAGAGGGGAGATTGATATATACACACACAGAGAACATGAAACAATGGGTTTATCATACACACTGTAAGGAGAGTGATCACTTAAGATAAGCCATCACCAGCAGCAGGGGGGGGAAAGGAGGAAAACCTTTCATGGTGACAAGCAACTTAGATACAATTAGATACAATGTAAAATGGATACAATTAACTTAGGCTTGAATAGAGACTGGGAATGGATGAGTCATTACACAAAGTAAAACTATTTCCCCATGTTACCCCACCCCACCCCCCACTGTTCCTCAGATATTCTTGTTAACTGCTGGAAATAGCCTACCTTGCTTGTCACCATGAAAGGTTTTCCTCCTTTTCCCCCCCCCCTGCTGCTGGTGATGGCTTATCTTAAGTGATCACTCTCCTTACAGTGTGTATGATAAACCCATTGTTTCATGTTCTCTGTGTGTGTATATAAATCTCCCCTCTGTTTTTTCCACCAAATGCATCCGATGAAGTGAGCTGTAGCTCACGAAAGCTTATGCTCTAATAAATTTGTTAGTCTCTAAGGTGCCACAAGTACTCCTTTTCTTTTTGCAAATACAGACTAACACGGCTGCTACTCTGAAACTAGAGACTCCAGTTTCAGATCACTCTTGCCCAAACAGGAGAAGCTAGTGCAACCCACATGCTTGCAGTGTACTATTTTGTGGTGGTCTTAGCGTACGTGCTTCGTGCCTCAGGTGACACATGACCAAGATTCATCACTGAATGTGGTCAACTGGTGGGATCATGTAGCTTCTCCGGCCTGGGCCAAGTACTGACAGGGAGTGTAACGTGAATGCAGATCGATGACCCCCTATTTTGTGTTCTAAATAAGGGAAGAAACAGTGGGAGGATATATAGTTCTTGTGTTTGTTTTGAGAGATTCTGTGTGCCTGCATATTTACCATAGCCTGAAGGGGTGACTCTGTTGGATGGGCCAAAATCATCCAGAAACTAGGTGCAGTGACACTAGCCAGGTTTATTAGCTATTTGAAGCTCCTTGGGTGATTTCAACTGTAGGCAAGCAGCTTGGCAGTACACACCCCAAGTCACTCTCTGAGATTGGAACCAATGGAAACTCCAGGGGAGGGGGGGGAGTTTATAAATAAGAGTGGGAGGCAGACAGGGGAGAATTCAGCGGCAGAGCAGCCATGCAAGGACCAGAAAGGTCTGCTATAAGGATTGTGTTCCAGGGACTTTGCCAGTTTTGTTGGATTAGAAGGCACTGTAGAAGAAGAAAAGGACTGAAATTGTTGCAGGCTATGCACACTGCAGACTGTCTTTGCAAAGACCTCAGGGGAGTCTGAGATTGTGGGACTATCACTTGTTTCCCTCTCTTTCAGGATCTGACGTGCCCTATAGAGTGTTTGGACTCCATTTCACAGAGGCTGAGAAGTGTCACTCCTCCCAGAGAAGAGCCATAGGGGAATGTATGTATTTGGATTTATAACTGTAACAAGTAAGCATAACATCTTTAAATAAGAGTTGTTGACAATATTCACAATTGTTTCAGAAGTTATAAGCAAACTATATGCATATACAATAGAGTTGTAGATATGTCAGTCCCCGGATACTAGAGACAGAGAAGATGGGCGAGGTAATATCTTTTACTGGACCAACTTCTTCTATGTGGCTCAAAAGCTTGTCTCTTTCACCAACAGAAGTTGCTCCAATAAAAGATATTACCTCACCCACCTTGTCTCTCTAATATATTCATATATACACAGATATTGAGTAAATGTTTTCCTTTAGAGATTTTGTATCACTCTCCTATCAGAGATTTAACTGTAATATATATGTAGATATAATATAAAGTGTGTGTGTGTACACAACATCCTGAACAGACTGGTCTGCGCCACAGCAGAGGAATAAGCTGAGGTAAAGGAAGGGAAGATGCATACTATACCTATCAGCATAGTGTATTCTCCAAGTTTGTTACACTGAAACAATTCTCGGGCACACCCTGTAACAGGGACGGACCCTCCACTCTTAAGTGAACATGCAGACTGCAACACCTGCCTCCATTTTTCACCGTTCAGTGGCAACTGCGTGACTCATGCATTCTAATAGAGATCTCATGACATTTGATCTTCTACAAACTTGAATCTTTCTATGCAAACTTGCAAATTTAGTTCAAGTTCATTAATCTTTGGGTGATTAGTTTCCCCCAATAATTATTTGTGAGGGGTTGTTAAAAATGTGAATTTTCTAGCTCAAGGAAAGCCCGTGCTGGCTACTGGGGATAGAAAAACATTCCTCAAAAGCTAGGCTAGCACAGGTGGATGTTACATAGCAATATATAGCAGCCTTGTAGCATTGACATGAAAATCTTCCAGCTCAGACACAGTCTACCCACTGGCCATTTGCAGTAAAGTAAACTAATTATATTTTTCTCACCCAACCAGCATGTAAACCAAAAGACTCACACTGGGCAAGCAGATTTGAACAAGGCTGGTATATATATTTGTATTTTGTTAGGATTTTTTATTTCCCTCTCCTCCATTTTCCACTTAATTTTGTTATGGTATTTTTTTTCTTATATCCTCCTATATGCGCCTTATTTCAGTCTTTCCTAAGTGGAACATGTGTCAAACTTTTGAATGTTCTAGAGATCAAAGTTAATTTCCATAATGATTTACATTTGGGTTTAGGATTTAAGTAGGGGGAAGCATTGAGTACCCTGGCTTTCCAGACTCAGTTTATATCCTCTCAGAAAAGTCATGTCACAAGAGTATCATCATTTGACTGATTAACTTAATAATAAGCTGTACCCTTATTGGTTATTGGCTGAGGAAGAGTGAGGACCTGAGTGCGAATTCTGAAGGGACTGTAGTTGAAGAAGCATATTCATAGCGAGCTTTGGAAAGCAGATAGTCTCTCTGCTGTCAGAGAGGGAAAAACTATATTTTGGATGTAGGTTCATATGTTCTTGGCTAAGGGAACAATCCTGGCCTCATTGAAGTTAATAGGAATTTTGCTATTGCCTTAATCGGGGCCTAGATTTCACCCCCAGGGGTTTTGTAATGAAGGAAGGCAGAATTTTTTTCAGATTGTCAAGGAGAAGAGAATATTTTCCTCCTGAATGGAAACTGTAAGGGAAACCAGAGTAAATCCTTGCTTAGCAAACACTCAAGTGCTTATTTCAAAACCTTATTTGAAGCAGGCACATGCAGTTAAATGAACAAGGACAACCTAGAGGTCATTGGAAAAGATTTGATGAAAAATAGGCGTGAAACAAAATCTTGAACAAAAGAAGGAACCTTTCTTACTGGATGATAGTTGAATTGGGAGTGTGATACTAAGCTACTTTCTGCCTGACTGGCAAATTCTAGGGTTCAGGAAATCTACCATTACATCATAGTGATCAAGGAGGTTCAGAATTACCCAAGACAGCTTCACTCATCCCTGTAACTAATGCCACACAAGTACTTATAAATTAGTTTTCAGCAAAGAATGAAAGATGCCAACACTGTACAAAGCACACATGTTCTACCAGCGTAGGGAAAACATAAGTGATTTCTGTCAGTGTTGAATAAGAGCCAGAGCATAGAGACCCTGACGATATTGCACAGTTTATAGAAAGAAAGTTACAGACCCCTCAGAGATTGCTAAAGAACAAGGAAGCTAACAAGGAAGGGAGATTTAGATATAAACTGAGTGTCTTACTCATACAAAAGCTGAATCCCAGCAATTAAAACATTTAAAAGATGGTGCTGCATGCTAATTCTGCTTCAAAGATGCAGCCTATTCTTTTCCAGTCTCACGTAATGTGCTTCAACTCAGAGAAGCCGGGGAGCTTGAAGGGAAGTCTTCAAAATAGTGTCTTTCTCCCTAATGCTATGAATCCTTCCTTCAAGTGATATTTAACTAATACCTTCTATTAGCCATAAAGCAGAAGATCTAAATCTGATTATAGTAGTGATGCACTTTTTCGTAGATATCATTTCAAAGCAGAAAACCTGAGGGTATGTTTATTTACTGCTTTGAGAACAAATATATTCCCAGATGATGACAACTGAGGATAACATCTTGCCTTAACTGCAATTTTTCATGGCATAGTTTCTTTTCAAATTGCCTTATTATTCACCTTTTTGGATTTTCTGTTTGCTACTAGTTTCTATTGCACGCATCATTACTAATCAAACAGGTTATGCCTCTAAAGAACACGTAGGGCTACATTTTTAAACAGTCCTCTCTGGGCTGAATGTATACAAAGGTCCTGTATCCAGCCAGAAAAATCAAAGGAGCTTGATTCATTGGCAATGCAAAGAATGGTATAATGATCTAGGTGCAGGCAAAATAGTGCAAGTGAGTTGTAAGTGCAATTTGCATGCTGGTGTAATTTTTCGTTCGTGTAACTATAGTCGAAATCCCCCAGCTGGTCCCTGTAGTCAGGGCAGAGGGGTGGAATACAGGCAGAGAAAGAGGCAGCTTTTGTAGTAAGTATTGTGTCCACACCTTCTGGCAGTCACACTTAAGCAATGGTGGTATAAGCATCACTAATCTCAGTGTCCAAATTAAGTAGTAGTGGGGAAAAAAAGTCTATCATTTTCTGTGGAATTATACAATTGTATTTACAGAGCACAAACAAAGTAGATATGTGGCAATAAAGACTTAAGCGTAGTGGGCCTCTGTTAAATATTATGGAGGGCCTGATTCTTATCTAATGTTGGTGTGAAACAGGAATAACTAAGTTAGTGAGCCAAATCCTCAGCAGCGGAAAATGTGTACTCAGCACAGCTAAGGAGAGCAGAATGCAGCCGTAAGCCTTTCTGCACCCCTGTTCCTGAGCCGAGTGCCAAATTGGCCAACAGGGTAACTTAGAGCAACCTACAACCTGTCTCCTCTGTTAGGGGAAATCATTGACTGCAGTTTTCCGACTGCTTTGTGAAGCTAAAGTTGGAACTGAGGCCAAGGACTGATCCTAATGCACCCAATATTGCTCTCATTTAGGCCAAAGTAAATCAGGAGTGACTCCACTGAAGGACATACTGGTATTACTGTGTAGGTAAGATCAGAGTCAGGCCTTGATGGTTAAGGAGTTTGCTGCTGCATAACAACCCCTTGATTACTCTGGTTCCTAGCCTCTGTAAATCTTGGCTCTGTTTGGTATATCCCGTGACCCTGAGACTTTCTCTTTTTAGGGGAAGGATCCAGTTCCTCCTGGGAATCTGCCCCAGGATGAACTGCATCAATGAGGTATGCAGTCTGAGGGACCTCTCCACTGGCTGCTCTGCCATCCACATTGAGATCAGGTTGAATCCTCTTTTTCTTGCACAAATGAGTTGCAACATGTTTAATATGTCCCTTATGAAACAGTAACTGAACTGTAAAGCCTAGGCATGTTGATTATTAGTGAGGCTTGTGATGCTGGTAAATCAAGTGCCAGCGCTGGCCAAGGCCGTAGGCATTAGCAAAGGACTGACAAGCTTTTAGCTGGAAACCAAACCAGCTCACCTGCATGTTGTTTTTTTCAAAATAGGTATTAGTCTTATAAGAACGTATTTAGTGTTTAGACTCCTTGAAATGCCCATAAGTTGCTTCATGCATTAATTTCACTTGTACTATCTGTATTCCACGCTGTAAGGAAATATGTAAGTTTTGCTTCATAACTTTGAAAATTTTTGCTCTGAACTTGTGAACCCAGGCATGGGATTCATTGCCCCCACCCCTGACCCAGTCAGGTGCTCTAAGGAACATCATGATACCAAGGGTTGGTGGATGGCCCTGTCACACCTTGGAAATACTGTGTGCAAGGGGGCTCATCTCATGGACTGAAGGCTAAATGTAAAAGATAAAATGGGGTCACAAGAAAACTTTTTCATCTTTTTCTGTTTGAACTCTCCCAGGGCAGACACACTAAACTAAAGCATAGATCCCCAGGGGTTGTTCCTGGGTCCATCCTGGACATTTTGACATTGACAGATTACTACATCTCTAGCATCTTTAGGAACAAGAGATGGTAACTTATTTTTGTGTATATGATTGCTTGCTTTAACCTGTAAATAACTCTCTCGTTTCTTTTTTCTAGTTAATAAACCTTTATGTAGTTTATTACAGGATTGGCTACAAATGTTGTCTTTGGTGTGAGAGCTGAGATACAAATTGATCTGATATGTGACTGGTTTCTTGGGACTGGAAGTATCCTGAGTATTTTGTGATCTTTGATATAGGTGACCAATTATCACTATGTCCAGCTTGCCTAGGTGGCAATATAGACTGGAGAGCCTATGGGAACTGTCCATGGTAAGACTGTTAGAGTGATCCAGGACTTCACATTCGTGACTGGGTTGGTGAAATCTAATTATAGAGCCTACCACCAGTTTGGGGTGTCCGCCCTGTTTTTGACAGTCTGCCCTAAGGTCGTGAGCCACTCCAGACAGCATGGTAAGGCTAATGAAATACATTTTAGAAACACTGCAATTATATTGTGGCATGGTGTTTAACCTAGGCAAAGATTCAGGTCCTAGAGCTGAGCATGGTTGAGACCTATGGATTTTCTTCATATTCCCTTTATTTGCTAATTGTATTCTTTACATCCCTGTGGACAATGGACACATTGTTCATCATGTAGTAACTTCTTCCTAGACTTTGCACCCTGGTGGACTGACTGTTTATCCATGGGAAATAGTGTAGCCATGTATACTACTTTCTTTGGAGTACACTGTGGCTTTCTTTTCTAGCTGTCCTTGATGTAGATGTCTTGTGTTTCACTTCATCCAGTCTCTTAAAGCCTCATTTGGATTTGTACATCTTAAAAATTTAGTAGGCCAAATAAATCATATTTGGATTCCTACTGTGGAGATTTTGTAGGCTGTGTAATGGTTCTGGAAGCTAATCTTTCCTGATCTGAGACAACTAACACTTATTTCCATTTGCAATGAGCAGCCACTTGGACCATTTAGAAGTTACCTTAAATTTCTTCATGCTATTTGTTTTGCATTTATGTCTCTGCTTAGACGTCATCCTTTGGCTGTCTGTGTGTATGCTTGTAAATCTAGTTCTTATAGTCTTAGTGTAGGCATCATTTATACTTAGAAAGGCATATCTGAAAATATATTACCTTTAAATAGTAGGATCCATCACATCTGAGCTCCCGTGTCTGATAACCAGAAAGCCCCATTTCATTTCAGAAGAAAAATCGCTTCTGTCAGGGTAAACAGAATGCATTATCCCCCTTTAATAACCATTTTAAGTATGCTTCTGTATTACTTTTTCACAGCTGTATTGCAATAAGCCTTAGAGTAATTGCCAGTTCTCCTGTCTAATAGGTTCATTATTCTTTTGCCATAATTGCAGCCATTAAACGTCCAATTGTGATATTTCCACTCCTACATTTACTTAGTGTTACACTATATAATGGGGTAGATCATTATGGCACCCCAGTGGCCATGGCTGTTGTTCAAAGTATTTCTAAAAGTCAATGAGATTCATTTGAAATATGTCTGTATTTTTGATTTCCACAAAATCTCTCCAGCCCCCTGCATGTGTCTCCTTTTTTTAGCCCTCCAAAGATAGCTGCTGCATTTAGGTAGCTTTTGCTGAAAGTTTAAGAACCTGGCTTATTCAGGAAGACATAAAGCTATAACTTTAATATTTCTAGAGCACCACCTTCTCACTTTTATGTAATGATTCATAAATAACAAGGTGATAGAGCAAAGATTTAACTACAAAAATTAACACTTATGGCTTAATGGCTTTTCGAGGACTGTGATTTATCTTTTGTCATGTTAAATTTGTTGGGCTTTTTCCTTGTTGTAAAAGAAGCCTACCCTAGGTGTTAGTTACAGTGATGGTAATAAAATTGTCCATTTAATGCCCCAACCTTGCTATTTGACATTTCTAGAAAAGTTAAATAACTATGCCAGGATTTACCTCTTCTGGTGCTACTGAAGATTGTAGATTTTAAAATGGTATATTTGAACATAAATATAATGTAAATATTTTTATTAAAATATATAGAGGCCCTTAAGATTATCACTCTATTATAGTCAGCACATCTTCTTGTTTCATAAGAGACACCATATCTACAGTCTGCTTGTACTACCTGGTCTCAATTATTTTTGCTGTAATGACACTAAAAATGGGTTTGGCCTATCTACACTAGCACTTAAAACTAGTTTCAGCACCAGATAAGAGATTGAGGTAAAGTGCTGGAGAATCATTGCTATCAAGCATTGTCAACACAGAGCTCTTTGCTAATGTAGATGGAACCTCAGGCTCAATAACTTTCCTTGGGAGATCATCTAATCCTTTTATACATTTGGATGTAGCTTCTTGTCATTTTAAAATTCTGATTTATAGGATTTAATTCCTATTACTTAAGTTCCCCAATTTACTATAAATGTTAGATTAAAATTATATTTGAAATGTATATCACTTAAGATTTTATATGCAACAGTTAAATTCATGTCCTCATTACGCTATAAATATTTGAGTAGTTAAACTAGCCTTGTAGATCACACTTCAAAAATAATGAATCAGCATTTAATATTTTCTACATCATGCATAATGACAAAATGGGACAACAATGTATATGATCTAGTGGTACGGACGCAATTTGATTTGCAGAAAATAAATCTTTTTTTGTTAAAATATGTTTTAAAGAAATTATAATAAATTTATTTTCTGAGGTCCAAGTTGCTTCACATATAAAACACAAAGAAAAGACAGAACTGAAAAGAGGAAGGCTCAGGTATAGAAAAATTGGTTTCCTAGTTGTCTAACTGGGCTGATTGTCTTTCTATAGAAGACAAGAGGAGTCAGGGTAGCCTTTCACCACTAGGTCACAAGTTCAATTCCTGGTCAGTAGAGAGCAGACGGTTATTACTGTTTTTCCCTTGGTTAACTGTATAAAATGAATTTGCTGGTTTCAGTCCCGTTTCCAGAGCACAGGTGTCTATCTCTCAGAAATGACTGCAACATTTGGCTTCAATTGGTGCCCTGATGGTAGTTTCAGGAATAATTTAAAGGACTACATGTTCCACTGCCTGCTAGAGGTGGTCCCTTCAGTTCAAAATAGAAACATGTAAATAGGATGGTGTGGGCAGACTTCCAGTGCCTGGTTTACATTGTGCAGGGCTGTTAATCCAGCACCTTTCATATTTACTAAATTCATACACACAGAAATGCAGGGGGGGGGGGAACCCACAGTAAATATATAGTTGGAAGAGGACTTGCCCATTTACAAAGTGATTATTAGTATCGAGAAAATAATTAGCAATAACTCATACAGTGAATTTCACCTTCTTTTAAGTTTTGCCATGAACAGACTGCAAAATGCTAAGAATTATTCTTTATTCAAAATCTGTCCCAAATTTTTTCACTGAATAATTGTCAGTCTGCAGATCATACCAGTTGTGCGTTGCAAATATTGCAATAAAATATACTATTCACATACAATGCATGAGTCATTCTATTAGTCAATAATTAACTTAACTACAAACAGAGCTCAGATTTGAAGCTCAGTAGTAATATCTGCCATTTGGACTTCACAGTGCATGGGTTACAGAAATCATCCAGTCTAATTATGTGATTAATCAATATAGCATTAACGGAGAGTGGTCAATTTTACAATTTTTAAAAAACAAAAGATGCTTTAGGGTTTCAGTCTAAATTTACTGCAATCTTTTACTGAAGTCTTCCCATCTACTGGGCTTTGGATCAAACCCTTAGCAAATATTTGTTAGTTTTAGCTAAAAATCTCATTTTGGGGAGTATTTGCACCAGTAAAAATTGAGCACCTGAACATTTGCAGAAAGTGAGCAGGAAATGTTTGCACACTAGAACTGAGCAAAATATTTCTGCTGAAACTATTTAAATAAAAAAATGCAGATTCAGTGAAATATTTTGTGAATTCATGTGGGTTTCGCCAAATTTTTGTGTAAAAAAAAAAAACAAAAAAACCCCCCAAAAATACTCAAATACTCTGAAAAAAAATTGGAACTTTTGTTTTGACATTTTCCAAATGAAACATTTTGAGTTTTCATTCAAAATTACTTTGTTTTGAAATATCCTTTAAATTAAAAACCAAAGCTAAACTAAAGACTTCTCTTCATAGGAAAATAGCATGGTACAAGAAGACCTGGGAGAGTGTAGTCATGGGAAAAAAGACTTTCCAAATAAAGGGACTAGGACAACAGAAGATAAACCAATACTAGATGTAGTTTCAATTTGGGTATATAATAGAGAAAACACTTTGCTGAAGCAAAACCAAAGCACTTGCACAATTTTTTAAAATTATTTAAATGTGTAAATAATATTTGGATAAAGTTAATTACAAGGATGACAACTGCAGCGCTAGGTGAACAAGACTGAAAATGGGTTTCATGTAGTGGTACAGAAAAAAGAGAGAAGGTGGTTACATGCTTGATTCAAAGCTCAGTGAAATCAATGGTAAAATTCCTACCAGGCCCCATATATTAAGATTCAAATACTTTATGCAACATGCTTCAGAGATAGTGGCCCCAATCCTTGGCTGCATTCCAGCTGCTTTGCACTACCCTACTGCTCTATAGCAGTCCTCAACAAGTATAGTAAGCCTAGTTTGGGGGGAATATTCTGGTGGCATAAAGTCAGATTACTTTCTCCTACCTTGGGGCTAGTATTGAAAAGTGTTATTTAGAGCAGTCATAAAACTGCTCTAAGTTATGCTAGGGTACTGGCCTGGCACAAAGCCAGCTCAGGATTGGGGGAGCACAAAGCTGGTTTAAAGCCACTTTTGTACCTAACCCACTTCTGAGTTGTTCTGTGCATTCCTCAGCAGAACCATATTGTATTTTGCTTACCTGATTAATACCATTGCGTATATAATATTAACATAGTTATATGTAAAGGGGAATGGGGGAATTACTGTTAATAAGTAATTTAAAATAAGGAAAACGTGTTTTTAAAAGAAAATATTTGTTTCCCCATTCAAGCAAGTATATATGGAACATTTATTTATCTATTTAAGTTTTATTTATGTAAGTATATATGGAACAAGTATTTATGGAACCTGGGGGAGGTTTAGGTTGGATGTTAGGAAAAACCTTTTCACTAGGAAGGTGGTGAAGCACTGGAATGGGTTATCTAGGGAGGTGGTGGAATCTCCATCCTTAGAGGTTTTTAAGGCCCGGCTTGACAAAGCCCTAGCTTTGATTTAGTTGGGGTTGGTCCTGCTTTGAGCAGGGGGTTGGACTAGATGACCTCCTGAGGTCCCTTCCAACCCTGATATTCTATGATTTCTCCTTCCCCATCCTCCCCATTCACTCAGCCCTGATTATTATTATTTGGACTTAGTGAAAGAATGATAAACACGAGCCTAACACTGTTGTATGCCTTCGAGATAGAGTTTAATGAATGAGTTAATGGAAACAATACATTTGTAGTTCCATTTCTAATCAGCTCCTGTTCAAATGAGAAGGAAAGTGAGGGCATGCCCACATAAAAAATATATAGTCCAAGATTCATCACCATAATGTATTTATTACGTACAAAAGACAGCAAGCCCTTGTCAAATCCCTGATTTTTGGCTACAGTAACAAGCATTCTGGGAAGCTGTTTAAGCCAAGCTTCTTGAATGTCATTACTTACTGAAAGATTTCCTAGAGGACAAAGCATGTCCTTCCTTTGCTCCTCAGTAAAGGGTGTGTTACTTAAAGCTTCCCCCTATTTCCTTACTGCAATATTTTTATTAGACTCTAATCGCAGGACTGCTAAGTGCTATAAAATATAGAAGAGCTTTGGCATTAAGAAAATCTTAGAACTTTATATAAGGAAGACTCTGCTGATCCAGGTGTTAACGTACTGTCTCAGCTGAAAGCCAAGAAAGAAGTGTTTCTAGGAGGTCAAACCTATCTTGTAACTGCTCTGAAGACATTCAAATCACACACTGTCACAATGTGCTTTATTCCTTCTTCCCCCTCCCCTCCATGATAGAGACATTTTACTTTGACCCTATAGATTAAACTCCTGGTTTAACTTTTGGTGGTTATATCTGGATTGTAAAGAAAGAGGAAGGTCAAACCCACTTGCAAGCCTTTTCGTCTTCCATCAGCTTTCTCAGGTTTTGGATGAGATACACCAGAAGTGCTCTGAACTGCTCCAGAAAGAAATGTTTTCTTGCAAAAAGCAGCTTCTCCAAAGATAATTACACAAGTTTGTTTCTCTGTAGAATGTCAAGTGTTAGATTCAGTAGGAAACCTGTTCCGTAAGCTACATGGGATAGCTGACTTGGTAGATCACAGAATCACACACTGGGGCAGTAATCCTTTAGATAACTTTACTAATTTTCTGGCTGTTTTATATGTAAAAAAACCCTTCTATATACAAATGTCCAATGACTGGACATGAAGTATCTGAGTTATTTTAAAAGGCACATCAATACCCATAAATACAAATATAGCTTATGCCACTAAATTGAGATGGCTGTTTTATTGGGAAGTCTCCCTCAGAACCTGTTTAACCTAATGATAGTGAGTTGTGACTGCTGCTTAACTGGGGCAGTTTCCACCAATTCCATGCAGCGGGGACACATTTTGTTAGTATCAAGTGGTTAAGTGGTGCTCAACCAGGTGGTAAACAGGTGTGAAATTTTATGCTTCTGTTTTTTAATACAAAATTTGCCAAATAAGGATTAACAGAAGAAAGAAAGATCAGGCAAAATTAAAGTACAGGGAATATCATGTTTTCAGCCTTTTATTTATTTTGGGTATTCATCTTGCAGTCTTTACTCAGATAAGTAGCCCATGTGAATGAGGGCTTCAGGGTCAGGCCCTTAATTCAGATGACAAGTTATCCATTAAGCTGTCATAAGTAAGAACATTTCAAGGTACAGACATTAAACGTCTGTCTCTTTCCAAGGGGAATGCAGCAGTAATAAATGCATTGATTATCTTACCATTTAGGGCAGGATTTGGATAAGTGACGTTGGTTTGAACAAATGAAATTTGTTTTATACATGTCAGATCCAGGGGACATGTATGAATTTCAAACAATGAAATGTATGAAATGCAGATAACAGATTTTGTTTCTAGGTTGTGGCTAGGAACAGTCCCCTTCCTGTCCCACTTGCACTTAGGACTTACAACTGCAGACTTGTATTTGACACAGTTCTTTCTTCTAAAATACATACAATAGATTTCAATATACTATAAAATATTCGTAAGTGACCACCCAAAGGACCACAAATATTGTTCACCAAGAAAAGACTGTCTTTATAGGTCAAACAGAATTGTTCTGGAAATCTTAGTATCACTTTCAAGTTGTCATTGAAAATTGGAGGCTGCATACTGCAGGTGGCCCGGAGTTCAGGTTTAACTGCATTGCAATTGTAGCACCCAGCATGGAACTTGGAGGGGAAAGCACATTTGTTGCAGCAGGGGGAAGAGTTTGAAGGTGGCACCTGGAAGTCAGTCTGTAGTGTATGCATATGGCAAGACTGCCAGATGCAATTACAGCCCCTCTGTAAATAGTTCTCTTGATAAAAAGCCAGGTTAGTTTTATAACCCTGGAGTCCTTTCATGTTATTATCCAGCCTCTGATATGTGAAACTCCTCTTGTAAAAGGTTTTAGAGTAGCAGCCATGTTAGTCTGTATTCGCAAAAAGAAAAGGAGTACTTGTGGCACCTTGGTTCCTTCCCCACTCTGAACTCTAGGGTACAGATGTGGGTACCTGCATGAAAAACCCTCTAAGCTTATTTTTTACCAGCTTAGGTTAAAACTTTCCCAAGGTACAAACTATTTTACCTTTTGCCCCTGGATTTTATTGCTGCTACCACCAAGTGTCTATCAAATATATAACGGGGAAAGAGCCCGCTTGGAAATGTCTTTCCCCCCAAAATCCTCCCAAACCCTACACTCCCTTTCCTGGGGAAGGCTTGATAAAAATCCTCACCAATTTGCATAGGTGAACACAGACCCAAACCCTTGGATCTTAAGAACAATGAAAAAGCAATCAGGTTCTTAAAATAAAAATGTTAATTGAAGAAAAAATAAAAGAATCCCCTCTGTAAAATCAGGGTGGTAAATACTTTACAGGGTAATCAGATTCAAAACATAGAGAATCCCTCTAGGAAAAACCTTAAGTTACAAAAAGACACAAAAACAGGAATATACATTCTATTCAGCACATCTTATTTTATCAGCCATTTAAACAAAACAGAATCTAACGCATATCTAACTAGATTGCTATTTAGCAAATTTTTAGTCTCTAAGATGCCACAAGTACTCCTTTCCTTTTTTCCTCTTGTACAAGTGTCTTTGATTGCATCCTATGCTCTGTCACACACTTTTGTTCACTACCTCTCATTTGTATTACTGAAGTTACCTCCCTCTGGTTTTCCTGCAGTTTACACAGAGGTTTTCAGCTTTCTCCATGTTCTCCCTGTCTTTTATGAGACCTGGGTCACAAGAAGGTCCAGGGAGAGTTGCAACCATGCTGTCTTCCTTTATGGCGAGATGGGAAGGGATAAGAAGAGGAGGTCCCAATTTTTTTTTTATGTTGTAAGATGGGCCATAAAAGAATGAGAACCCATGCTCTAGTTACTTATTTGACTCAATCCTGTTTTGAGGGAGCTTCATTGATTTCCCCATAAACAATATCTTGCTGCTCACTAGGGTTGCCAACTTTGTAATGTGTAAAAACCAGATGCTCTAGCAGGAGTGCTGGAACCTCCCCTGCCCCACCCCTACCCCACAAGGCCCCGTCCCTGCCTCGCCTCTTCCCCTCAAGGCCCTGCTCCTGCTCTGCCCCTTCCCCCGAGGCCCCGCTCCCCTGTTCGCTCCTCTTTCCCCCTTCCCCCATCGCTCAGTGCTTTTCCCCTCTCCCCATTCCCCTCTGACCAGGTCAGGAGGGACTCACCTGCAGAGCCAGGGCTGGGAGCTGCAACCACTTGACACAGATAGGAGGCAGCCTCAGCTCAATAGGCGCTGGTGCAGGTGATGGCCCGGTGCCCCCTGCTTGTAGGAACTGGACTTTGGGTGTCCAGTCAGTAGATCTGACTGGACACTGTCAGGTCCCCTTTTTGACCAGATTTTCTGGTCGAAACCCAAACACCTGGCCATAAGGCACTACCCAGCTGTGTCCTGCATTATTTATATAGGTACCTACTTTAGGATTGAAGCCTACAGAACATTTTTGTGCCCCTGTTCTCAACACCCACCACATTAGCATTTCCATGCTGTGCTCCTCACCTGCGTAGGACTCAGCACTCTTACATGATCATTAGCTCCAGATCCTTACAAAGATTTAACGCTCTTTAAAAACAACTGTCATCAAGTGGTTAGAGAGCCTGTTGTTCCTCATCCACCCTGCCAGCAGGCCTCTGAGCATGAAGACTGTTTCCACAGGCTTGTTCCACCATGTTCCAGCCACAGAATAGTTTTCCTGGTTGCTTTCCTGCAAGAGGTCAGGGATGGGCCAGAAATCAGGAGAAGCTGGGACAAAGCAGTAAAGAATAAAGGTGAGGGTACGGCAGTTTCTGATCAAGAAAGGTGGATATAGCTAGAACTGTCTCTAAAGTATGCAATAATGTAACTGTATTGGTCCCAGAATATTAGAGAGACAAGGTCAGTGAGGTAATATATTGTATTGGACCAGCTTCTGTTGGTGAGAGAGATGAGTTTAAAAGATGTTGTCTTCATGTCTTGAAAGCTTGTATCTCTCACTAACAGAAGTTGGTCCAATACAAGATATTACCTCACCCACCTTGCCTCTCTACATAAAAGTCACAGCTTGGCCCCTCTTTCCTCTAGCTGAACATCCTCCCTGGCATAGTTCTTACTACAGACCTCCTCTAGCTCCAAGAAACTGTTTAGTCCTGAAGGGGTTAACGCTTGTTGTCCCTTTTAAAAAATCTCTATGCAATATGTTAAATTATATGCTTTTACTAGAGACAGTAAGATGCTCTGGGTAAAATGCAATTTTTTTTATTTTAATTTTTTACTTACAGCATAATCTGGAAAGCATAGATGGGCTTTTACAGTGTTTTTTTAACGTGCTGTTCATAATGAAGGGCTCACTCCTGTAAAGTGTTGACCATTCTAACCCTGATCCAGCAAAGCACTTAAGCACATTTGCTGAAGGGAATGGCACCACTCTTAAGCTTAAAGTTAAGCATAAGCTTAAGCACTTTGCTGGATCAGGGTCAGTGCGCTCAGCATGTTGCAGGATCAAGCCCTAAATACATAGGTTGAAATATCAGTACCCTTGACATGTGCTAGGAAAGTGACTATGTAAGGGGTTTTATTGTGGCTGGTCGCTGTGTAGGTGGCTGGGGACTTCTGTGTATACAACAAGCCTTTTTCCTTCATGCCCCCTACAGAGAGGCTGACAATCTTTATGCTTTCCTGAGAGCATGGACTGTTCCTGGCTAATGCAATAGCCCATTTAAAAGCGATGAGGAAAGACCAGGTGTGAAAGATGAAGGGTGTAGTAGCTGGTTTGCTCTCCCTGCATTCACTTCCTCCAACACATTATCTAGTCCCTGTGTAAGTGTTAGTTATTTGTTCATTGTCAGAACTACATTTTGGCTTGTCAACACTGCAGAGCCAATCCAGCAATGGAACAATAGGGTAGATTCAGTCCTGAAAATGCAGCAACACTCTTTGCTACTTTCCAGTTGCAAAATCTTCATTAGTGGTGGTGGAGATAAGGATGATGGAAGAGATGGAAAGAACACAGCTTAACTATTTATGGATCCTGTTTCCACTGTGTTCAGTGGGAGCAAGATTGGTCCCTGTGTTCTCAAGTCTGCCAGCTGGAAAAAAATCCTCTTGGGGCTTGTAAACTGAATGACTTTGATCTGGTATCATTGGAATAGAATATATAACCCCACTGTGGGTGTGCGCCTGTTCATATTGAAGTCACTCCACTGTCACTGCAGTGACTTTTCTGACTGTGAATGTGCTTTCACTGCTGCTATTGTATCTTTTTTCTTTTTTCTCCCCACAGTGCACCAACATATAGCTTAAGCTTGAAATAAGAATAAGGTTTTAGATGGTTTATGACACAGCCTTAACCTTCTTTAATAGCAGTTTTATGTATTCAATATTCAGCTGCTCTACTTCACATGCACTCTTTCAGAAGCAGTGGTCACTAAATAAAATCAAGTTCATGTTTATTGCTACATGTCCTCTAAAAGCAATCATTCAAAACAAGAATTATAAGATCTTCTAGAGAGGAAAATGTTTTTGTGATGGAAGTTGACAAGGCCAATTTGTTAGTGTGAGGCACAGAGGAGAAAGGCCAGTGTTGCTGACGTTTGCTGAGTGCACTTATTTTCTTTTTGCAATTTTCATTATGGCAGATTGCTTGACCCAGAAGAGATTTCTTTTCAAGGCTAGGATCTTATTGTTTTGCTAGTATAATTCCATCACAATCAACAATGGATGTAAACAAAAGATGAAAAAATGAAGCGGAAAGGTACAGTAGTAAGGGATGGCATGTTATCAGATCTATTATCAGTGTCTGTTTAAAGCAATAGAGGAATATATGGAATGAGCTGCCTTGACTCTGTTTTATTAAGGTGAAGTGAAGTTTTATTACTGGTGTTATGATCAAGTGAAAGAAAACGGGTGGTGAGAGCTACACATAGGAGAATAAAAGCAGGCAACTAAAAATCAATCATGTTAACCTAACAGTTCTTGACATTTGGTGAAGGCACTAAAATGTGATTCTTCACTGAAAGCTAAAAAGTTTCTATGTTAATATTAGTTAATAAAAAAACAACCAAAGTGCTGTGAGTTATGCACATAGGTCTGCGTTTTTCAATAAGATGGTGCTTCTGAGGGAAAGATGCAACTTTAGGAAACAAGACCTTAGAAAAGAAATAGTTGTTTGCATCATGAACTTCCCAATAAGAACGGGAAAATTTTAAATACAAACCTGCAGCACCCCTATCTTTCCAAATACAAGCATTTGTTTTTCACCTGATTCATAAAATCACTGTAGTTACATGTTACATGAACATACTAGTTCTTATTGTTTTTGCATATTACCAGTTTTTAATTTAATGAAAACATTATACTTTCATCTCCCTGTGTAAATTAAGAGAAGATCCTTTGCAGTCAAGGAGTTACTCCAATGTAAAACTAGTCAGAAAGGAGAATTAGCTCTTTTTAATTTATATTATATTTATAGCTTATTAACCAGTTGCCAGATTCAACCATAGTCAATTTCACTGACTGAAGGAAAACAGAGAGACAAGGTAGGTGAGATAGTATCTTTTATTGGACCATGTTCTGTTGGTAAAAGAGACAAGCTTTCAAGCTACACAGAAAGAAAAGGAGTGCTTGTGGCACCTTAGAAACTAACAAATCAGACTTCAAGAATTATAACAGCTCTGTAGCTCACGAAAGTTTATGCTCAAATAAATTTCTTAGTCTCTAAGATGCCATAGGTACTCCTTTTCTTTTTGCGGATACAGACTAATACGGCTGCTACTCTGAAACTTGTGAAAGTAAGAACTACTTGTGAGTGTTTGCAAATTCAAGTCATAATAAATAGCCTTTTCTTCTGTTATTTTCCTCATTTCATAAGAAGTCTGCCTGTCTAGGTGGTACTTGAATAACAAAACAAAATCTTTGCATTTAATAGGTTTCAGAGTAGCAGCTGTGTTAGTCTGTATTTGCAAAACAGAAAAGGAGTACTTGTGGCACCTTGGAGACTAACAAATTCATTTGAGCATAAGCTTTCGTGAGCTACAGCTCGCTTCATTGGTATGCATCCGATGAAGTGAGCTGTAGCTCACGAAAGTTTATGCTCAAATAAATTTGTTAGTCTCTAAGGTGCCACAACTACTCCTTTTCTTTTTTGCATTTAATGTTTTCTATCAGACTACAAAAATAGCCTACAGATTTGGCTTTCTGTGGTACCAAATGGCAACTATATTATAACATTTGCATTTTTAAAGGGTTTCTGGGCTGTTTTCATTGTTTTATAATCACGTATCCTCTTTGTATCATAGAATATCAGGGTTGGGAGGGACCTCAGAAGGTCATCTAGTCCAACCCCCATGTTTGCATGCATTCAAAACACCAGAATTCTTATATCAAAACGTGTGGTGGCATTTTGTTTCTGAATTAAAATTATCTGATATAAATCTCCATCCATTATTATTATTGGGCCCGATTCTCATCTTTACTGTGGCCCCTTGACAGCAGTCTAACAGAGTAGAGAGACTTTAAACTGGGTATAAATATAATTTACACCCACTTATTCCCACTGTCAGAGCAGTGTAAAGTGGTTTAGTGTAAATGAGAACCAGGCCCATTTCTTTATAATTTATATGAAGTTTTAGGTCTTAAATAGCATGAGCTGGCAGCACTGCGGGTATAAATGACTACATGAACAGCAAGGCAGTGGAGAATATATATAAAACTTGTACTTTCTATGGACATAGGTCTAAAGACTTGAATGATATGCATACCCCACACCACTGTCTTCCATGGGTCGAAGAAGGGGGCAGCTTTAATCAATAGCCATGGTTCTATAGCAATCCTGGCTATGGGACTGCACAGCAGATTTATATCCACCTTTGCCAGATCCATTCAACAACCGGCACCACGCACTACTTTGGAGTGATGCTGGTTGACTCTTGCTCCTCCTTCCACCACCCCTCTGCCCCCCCCCCACACACCAGAGCATTAGATGGAGAGCACCCTCCAGGTAGACTTTCCATCCCCCAGGAAGGTACCCTGAGAGATGCTGATAAAGCTAACGTGTCCTAGGGCTGAATCAAGCCCTTAGTTTTAATTTACTGTGATATTGTCTAAGCTGGAGGTATAGCAAACATTTGATTTACTAATCAAAAAATGAGCCCTGCACAGGCAATGTTTATCTGCCTTGCCTTATGCTAGCATTTTCAGACTACTACGAGCCAGGGAAACAGCAAGAAAATATTAGTGTGATCCCACCTGTTTTATTTATTTTAACTATTTCTACATAAGAAATGGCTGATGATATAGTTGAAGTTGTCTTCTTCTTAGCATATGCGCAACGTGCCTCAGGTGGCACATGATCAGGATTCATCACTGAATTTGGCCCGCTGGTTGGATCACTTGCTTCCCCAGCTTGGGCCAGGTACTGATGAGTAGTGCAACATGAACGCTGATCCATGCCCCCCATAGGTGAGGGCGCTGTTTATCAATCAGGAAAGATTGAATGGAATAGAGCTATTTTGTCCAATCACTGTTTGCCAAACTACTCATAAATACTATACGAAATACAAAATGTGATCTGTTTGTCAAAATACTTTTAGATTTTACCTAAGTAAATTAAATATTAGTTTATTTCTAATCTGCTTTACTACAGAGAACATGAGAACTCTAATGGGTGGCTGGTTGGAGTGTTTCAGTGGAACTCATTCACTTTTCTCTTTGTTTCAAAAAGTTATCTTGCAGCATTTAAAGCTGTTATAAGAATAATACCATCTTCCCTAGACAGGTTTTTTTTTCCCTTCTTTTCATTTTGGAGCAGCCCTTTGTAGAAGTTGCTGATGGGTTTTTATTTGAGATGATGGCAAATTCACCCATTTCACCATGTAGATCACTTTTTTAAACTTCCAGCTGAATGTTGTGAATTACTAGTTGACTCAGTCTTTTATTCTCTTTCATTTTAAAGATGTTTTGATGGTGATGACTCATTTGAAAAAGCACTTCTGTGCATAAGTAGTTGCTGGAATTGTTAATTACACTCAGCAATGACTTGCTTAGTGTTGGTTAGATTTGTCACTGATGGAGAGGTTTTTGTAAGGACTGCTGTTCTATGGGTATTCAATTTGGGTAGACAGGGAAGTCTCTTGCCATGATTACATCAGTTTTTCTTCCAAAAGTTTGGTAAAATTGCTAGACTTTTGTCAGGGCTGATTCCCCACTCTGGCTCTTTGAGTGCAGAAGGTGGGGGCCCACAAGGATTCTAAAAATCAATCCTGGCCACTCCAGGCTGGTATTAAACTTCCAAGGTCACGGTTTCTCTCTGACCTTAGATGGGTAGATGCTGCCACCAAGTGCAAAAAAAAACCCCAAAAATGTTGTGACCCAGGAAGGCCCACTTGGGAATTCCTTCCTATGGGGTACCCTCAAGCCCTTTCACTCTCCCTCCGGGGAAGAGCTGAGAAAGAAAACAAAGGAAATTAACTGTTGCCCACAGCTAATTAAACAACATATGCACAAACCGCTTAGGACACCAAAAATCCAATCCTATTCTTAAAAAAAGAAAATTTTATTAAAAACAAAAAAGAAAATATATCTGGAATTTAGAATTTTGCTAGATTTAAAAAACCCACTTGCAAACATTAAACACTAAGAATAACCTTCTTGAGGTCCATCTTAAAGGTTACAAGGAAAACAAAAAAGCATTTGGGGTTAGCATAGAGGAGTCCACAAGCCAATAAGACATAAACAGAAATAAACCTAATCGCGTCTTTCTAAACATTCCTGGTCTACTTACATATCTGGGTTGTTAAATAAGTAGTTCTAGATATGATCTGAGTGTTTTCATATCTGGCCTTCAGCTTCTCACAGCATAACTGCTCCCTGTTCCCTCCTTTCCTGGAGAAGAACAACGGCACACAAAGGGAAAGCTTTTTTCCCAATTTTAAAAAGTGTTAGCCTTCCCTTTGGCTCTTTTGATCAGGTGCACACTCCCTTCCTTTTACCTGGACTTTTTTAACCATTTACAGGTAAAGCAAGTAGAGAACAGCTACTAAGAGGAATTTTATAGCTAACTGGCTGGCTGGGTGTCCGTAAAAGGGAGCTACCCCCACCCTTCATTTATCACAACTTTATCATCAGAATATGAACTAAAGCTCATTGGAAAACTTAGATAAAATGAAGTGTAGACATTTTCCCCCCTTTTCTGATCAGCTCTAATTTTAATGGCTCCTCTTGGTATCCAGGTCTTGTTAGAAAAATCACTTGTCAGTTACAGATCAAAAATAACTGATAATATTTTAAGTACATTGGTTTAACTCAATGGATAGTGATAGTGAAATCACTTACGCACATAGGCCCTAATCCAGCAGTTCATTGATGTTCAGTAAAGTGCTTAAAGTCACTAGGGCTACCTGCACACTTAAAGTTAAGTGTGTGCCTAAGTGTTTGGAGGATGGGGGCCAAACACTGCTGTAAGACCCAGATTCAAATGCACTTGAATAGTCCCATTCACTACAATGGCATTACTCACATGATTAAAATAATGACAGGTTTCAGAGTAGCAGCCGCGTTAGTCTGTATTCACAAAAAGAAAAGGAGTATTTGTGGCACTCCGATGAAGTGAGCTGTAGCTCACGAAAGCTTATGCTCTAATAAATTTGTTAGTCTCTAAGGTGCCACAAGTACTCCTTTTCTTTTTATGATTAAAATAGGCACTGCTTAAGTATCTTGCTGAATTGGGTATTTAGGGAGCAGAATAAAGCCCACTGATTCTTCGGGGTTCATGAGTCTTTCTCCAGAAAAAAATGGGGGCATATGTTTGCCAAAAGCTAAATAATGTCCTTTGTCATTTTGTAATTGCTATCACTAGATATGTGAGCAGCATGTTTGCCTGCTAAGTCACTTACCAATTCTAAATGTTTATATTTGAGACCAGATAAAGGAGTGAAAGTACATCCAATATCTAAAACTAGTGTCTGAAATAAATTATTTATCAGTTACTGACAAGAGTTGGTTGAGTATTTTAGAGGGAAATATACTATTGAATTCAATAGTTAACTGTGGGGTCCTCTAGCTCTGACTCTGTATCCAAGTTCACATGCTGATATTTATTTTAAGAGTGCAAGATAGGTTTCAATTATTGCACACTTCTGATAAGCCCCCCTAGTGAAATATATCCTTGAAACCTCAAGAAGTGGATTCAGCCCAAACTTTCTTTAAAAATTCAAGAACCCTATTATAAGTCTGCAATAAGGAAATAAATGCATATGTTTGAAAGACCATTTTAAATACAATTCCAATCTTTGGGAAAAGATAGCACTTATGTCCACAATAACTCAATTTCCAAGGTATTGATAATATCGTGTGTCTAGTATGTGGATGACAAAACAATAGTCTCTGGTTTCTGTTTAAGTTACTGCTGAGAACAGATGAACTGTCACATGTTTGAGCTACACAAGTCACCTCTACACAACTGAGATTCCAATTAGCCAACTTTGAGCACAGTCCATTTGTCAGATTTTGAGTATCTAGCTTTGCTGCTTGTTGGAAGCAATAGAAGCAATAGAAGCTGGAAGCGTCTCTACAGGGAAAGCTATTATTGGCATAACACAGGAAAATATTCATTGTTCTCTACAAGCTATATCAGCAAGTATGGCAGAAAACCTAGCCAGGTTTCCTGCCTAACAAGTGTTTACACACCATTCTTTCATCTGATTTTGATAGCGTAGTCAGAGCTCAGTAGCATTGTCTGGCTTTTGACATTCAGTGTAGTATAACTGAATGAAATTTCTTAATCAGATTAAATGTTTTTAAATTACATCTTTTAAAGATTTCTTGATGCTCTCTATGACTGTCCCCTATATAAATAATAGTAATAGATACAAGGCAAAGCTAATCTATCTGCCAAATATACAATTCCTATTCTGTATCTCTGGTCTTCTCAGCTCTTTTATATCTTTGCAGTGATTGACTAAGTGCATGAACTAAAATATATTTATTTTTTCTCTCTATCTAGGTTTTTATAAAGTTGTCCGTCACCACGGTATATCAACTTCCATAGAACTAGAGTTGGACAAGGTGGTTAAAAAAATCTAGGGAATTTCTTCTAAAAATTACTAAATATAGCCTTCATTTAGTACTTTTCCTAAGTGGAAGCTAAAAGTGGATTCAGGCAGTATTACTTTCTCTAAATGGCACAGTAAAAAGGGAACGCAGTAAAGAAGATATTGAAAAATTTCCACAGAAAATTATTATAATTTTTGTAGAAGGGAGAATTCAGGTGCACTGGGAAAAAGTAGGAAAGTGGGGTTAAGATGCATTTGAAACCCGGCAGGGATGTTGGGCTAGATGACCTTCTTCTATTGCTAATTTGGCTTATGCTTTGTGTTCCATTGCACATATGCTCTCTGAACCTCAGTTTCTGAGTGCTCCCTCAGTTTTTTCAGTGATTGGTTCATTCACTAGTTATGGGCCAGATCTTCAGAGGTGCTGAACATCTGCAAGTCCATGATTTCAGTGGGAACTACAAATGCTCAGTCCATTAGGATTTGGCTTTATGACTGATCCTAATGAGTAGAAATTGTACCAGTGCCACCATTAGCAAAAACATGTTAATGCCAAATACGTTCATTTACAACATTTCTCCTCCTGCCTGCACTGTTATTGAAGCAGGAACTGGGCTGAATTGGCTCTGCTGTATTACATTGGATGCATCACTTCTCTTCCCATTAACTTAGTGTTAGCACTACAGGCTGCTTCACCAGGGATCTTGTTAACACTTGTAACTTATTTGGATTGTCAGTTCTTCAGGGCTTGTCTCGTTACTTGTTTGTAAAGCCCCTAACACACTTTGGGCACTATTTGCTGAAAATAATTTAAAGCATACTGGACATCAATGGAGAATCGCAGCCTTACCCTCCAGCTGAGGATCTAGCCCAATAATAATAAGAGAGAATCATTTTAAGGATGGGGAAAGGAAGAAGGGCATAGTTTCAAAACTGGCTTGCTTATTTATATGAGGTTTTCATTTTATTTATTTCAAGCTGTAGCAGTAGTAAACTGCCTTGGTACCAGCATGGCCCTGGGATGGCCAACAGTCACACTGGGATTCTCTGGAATGAGAACTCTCTTGTTTGTTTTGCTTCAGTTGAGATGTACCAATCGCAGCTTTCAGTTCAAGTGAATGTTTCATGTGCAAACTGTATAATATTATATGTGAAAGTCCCTGTGGTTTTAATTTCTATTAATACGGGGTGCTGTTTAGTGAGGTACAAATTGTAGATCCATGGACTAATTGGCCTTTTTCATCACTAACTTCTGTGGGATCTTCCAGACAGTGCAAAGTTGCTTTCTACAGTCTATTTTTTAGTAATATGTTCACTCTAACAGGGCTGCTTTCAGTGAGAACCAAGCAATACTCAGGACCCAGCCTGAGGTGGCACCTATCAGGTGAAGGAGCTTGGTGTCCCCAGAATTCCCAGTTCTCTAGTCTATTATATGTCTAATCTACCTACCTACTTTCTGCTCAGGATACTAGCCATGTATCTGTGTCTTAGTAGCTCCTTCCCTTGCCAATCAGCTGTTCATCCAAGAGTGAAAGTAATGTCTCATTTATTGCTTACCGTATTATAATTCCTTGCTACTGTTTAGCACTGAAGTCACCTTTACAAAAGCCCTAGTGTGACACTTTGGGGATTCACCCAGACCAGTAAGGGGGTTTTGTTTCCACCTGCCCTGTAACCCTGAGTGCTTCTGTGCTGGGCAGCTTTGGCTCAGAGCCCTGACAGCAGCAGCATGCTCTCTCACATGATGACCTCATCCTGGCTTCCACCAGCCTGCTTACTCCTTGCCAGGTGACACCAACAGCCCTTACAGTTCTGAGTTTCCCCCAAACCACTTCCCCTGCAGTGTCCAGTTCCTCTTTCACAGGAGTGAAGTTTGCTGCCTCCAAAGAGACCAGGTACACACCAGCCTGCAAGATTAGCTGAGGATTTTACGCCTTTAGTTTAATAGATAGCCCTCAGATGGTTTTGTAAAGTAAAACAAGTTTATTAACAGAACCTAGATTTAAGTGACATCACAGAGAGGGAATAGGGATAGGAATGGTTACAGAAAAAAGTAAATGTGCGCTTCTAATACTAAAATCTAATGTCACAACTAGAGTCTTTTCTCACCACTGTCACTCTTGCAGCATGCCTGGCCAGTCTTTAGTGAGAATCCAACATGGAGCCCAACATGCTTGGTTTCTTTGTCTCCTCAGGTGAAGGATAAAGGACAACCCAAAATACCTTTCCAGTTCCATACATTTCCCCAAGTTCATTGTCCTGGTGTCAAGAGCCAGGAAGGTCCTCTGGGGCCTGGGGGATTCAGTTTCCTGTCTCCTCCAGAGGGGTGATTCTATCTTGATCAAAAAGATCTTTTTGCGAATACAGACTAATACGGCTGCTATTCTGAAACCTATCTTGATCAAAGTGTCCCGTCCTGCTGAGTTCCCATGATGTTTCTTGCTGCAATTTTACAATGCAAATGAAGTCTTCCCCCTGCCTGTGAGCTAATTGCTTTGTTTACTGCTGGTAGATTCCCCATTGTCCATGGCTCTTATGATAAATTTTTTCTAAAAAACCCTGTTTATCAACTTTTTCCGACCTCCTTTGCTTAAACACATTTTAGTCCCGTATTTTCAGCACATCTGTATTGTTTTTTGCACGTTAACTGTATATACATCACATAGGGCTATTAATCATCAGAGAGTTACTAGTTTTCATAATGACAGGTTTCAGAGTAGCAGCCATGTTAGTCTGTATTCGCAAAAAGAAAAGGAGTACTTGTGGCACCTTAGAGACTAACAAATTTATTTGAACATAAGCTTTTGTGAGCTACAGCTCACTTCATCGGATGCATTTGGTGGAAAATACAGAGGGGAGATTTATATACACACACAGAGAACATGAAGCAATGGGTTTTATAATACACACTGTAAGGAGAGTGATCACTTAAGATGAGCCATCACCAGCAGCGGAGGGAGGGGGAAGGAGCAAAACCTTTCATGGTGACAAGCAAGGTAGGCTATTTCCAGCAGTTAACAAGAACCCCACTCCCCATGTTCCTCAGATGTTCTTGACCTTCACAACCTCCTCAGGCAAGGATTTCCACAGATTGACTGTATGCCGAGTGAAGAAGAACTTCCTTTTATTTGTTTTAAACCTGCTACCCATTAATTTCATTTGGTGGCCCCGAGTTCTTATATTATGGGAACAAGTAAATAACTTTTCCTTATTCACTTTCTCCACATCACTCATGATTTTATATACGCTCTATCATATCCCCCCTTAGTCTCCTCTTTTCCAAGCTGAAAAGTCCAAGCCTCTTTAATCTCTCCTCATATGGGACCCGTTCCAAACCCCTAATCATTTTAGTTGCCCTTTTCTGAACCTTTTATAATACCAGTATCTTTTTTGAGATGAGGGACCACATCTATAGGCAGTATTCAAGATGTGGGCTGTCATAAATATAAAGGGAAGGGTAAACACCTTTAAATCCCTCCTGGCCAGAGGAAAAACCCTTTTACCTGTAAAGGGTTAAGAAGCTAAGACAACCTCGCTGGCACCTGACCAAAATGACCAATGAGGAGACAAGATACTTTCAAAGCTGGAGGGGATGAGGGGAACAAAGGGTTCTCTCTGTCTGTGTTGTTTTTCGCCGGGACCAGAGGAGGAATGCAGGTCAGAACTCCTGTAAAGAGTTAATAAGCAATCTAGTTAGATATGCAATAGATTCTGTTTTGTTTAAATGGCTGATAAAATAAGTTGTGCTGAATGGAATGTATATTCCTGTTTTTGTGTCTGTTTGTAACTTAAGGTTTTGCCTAGAGGGATTCTCTATGTTTTGAATCTGATTACCCTGTAAGGTATTTACCATCCTGATTTTACAAAGGTGATTCTTTTACTTTTTCTTCAATTAAAATTCTTCTTTTAAGAACCTGATTGCTTTTTCATTGTTCTTAAGATCCAAGAGTTTGGGTCTGTGTTCACCTATGCAAATTGGTGAAGATTTTTATCAAGCCTTCCTCAGGAAAGGGGGTGTAGGGCTTGGGGGGAAAGACGTTTCCATGTGGGCTCTTTCCTGGTTATATTTGTTAGATGCTTGGTGGTGGCAGCAATAAAGTCCAGGGACAAAAGGTAAAATAGTTTGTACCTTGGGGAAGTTTTAACCTAAGCTGGTAAAAATAAGCTTAGGGGGATTTTCATGCAGGTCCCCTCATCTAACCTGTACCCTAGAGTTCAGAGTGGGGAAGGAACCTTGACATGGGCGTACCATGGATTTATATAAGGGCAATAAGATATTCTCCCTCTTATTCTCTATCCCATTTGCCATTTTGTTGCCCAAACACTTAGTTTTGTGAGATCTTTTTGAAGTTCTTCACAGTCTGCTTTGATCTTAACTATCTTGAGCAGTTTAGTATCATCTGCAAACTTTGCCACCTCACTGTTTATCCCTTTCTCCAGATCATTTATGAATAGGTTGAATAGGATTGGTCGTAGGACTGACCCTTGGGGAGCACCACTAGTTACCCCTCTCCATTCTGAAAATTTACCATTTATTCCTACCCTTTGTTCCGTATCTTTAAACCAGTTCTCAGTCCATGAAAGGATCTTCCCTCTTATCCTATGCCAACTTAATTTACGTAAGAGCCTCTGGTGAGGGACCTTGTCAAAGGCTTTCTGGAAATCTAAGTACACTATGTCCACTGGATCCCGCTTGTCCACATGTTTGTTGACCCCCTCAAAGAACTCTAATAGATTAGTAAGGCATGATCTCCCTTTACAGAAATTATGTTGACCTTTGTGCAACAATTTATGTTCTTCTGTGTCTGACAATTTTATTCTTTACTATTGTTTCAACTAATTTGCCCGGTACTGATGTTAGATTTACCAGTCTGTAATTGCCAGGATCACTTCTAGAGCCCTTCTTAAATATTGACATTACATTAGCTATCTTCCAGTCAGTGGGTACAGTAGCTGATTTAAAGGACGTTACAAACCATAGTTAATAGTTCCACAATTTCACATTTGAGTTCTTTCAGAACTCTTGAGTGAATGCCATCTGGTCCAAGTGACTTGTTACTGTTAAGTTTCGCAATTAATTCCAAAACCTCCTCTAGTGTCACTTCAATCTGTGACAATTCCTCAGATTTGTCACCTACAAAAGACAGGTTTGGGAATCTCCCTAACATCCTCATCCATGAAGACTGAAGCAAAGAATTCATTTAGTTTCTCCATGATTACTTTCCAATGTTACTTTACAAGACACCTTTTAAATAAATATCATGACAACAGTGTGGGGGTGGGGCACTGAGTTGATCAGGCCTGCTGAGACTCTCAGCTGCATACCAGGGAGCCCCTGGAGCTCTCTGGCATTGGGGTGCTCTTAAAGTCACACATAGCCACCTCTCACTGCCTCCCTGGACCTCCTTTAGATCTACTGGGAGACCCCATTCTACCGGATGCTAGTTGCAGTCCTGTGCCTAGTTTTAAATACGATAAGCAATTGGCAGGACTAGTTGAAAGCCATATAGAAACTTCTGACACCTTTCAAAAGTTCATGAAACACTTCCACATCCTGGCTCCCACAGGGGTACCCAAGCAATTTTGTGTCTAGGGCCGATGCTGACAATAGGGCTTTCATTAGTTCCCAAGACACATTTTCTAAAGTCTAACCTTGACCGCAAAGCTAGGAAACTTCCGCTGATAGCCTGATTACATTTTCCTTTTCTTATTTTCATTCTATTACCACTAGTTATAAACCATTGTACAATTCTAAACAATTTTGATTCTTCCATGAATCAAATATTTGTAGATGGTTATAAAATCCCTCCTTACTCAATCTAGACATGTTTAGCTATTTTAATCCTTCCTCATAAATCACCCCTCTAATCCATTTGTTATTTTTATGCTTTTCTCTGATTTACTTCTGGTTTATCGATATCTTTCTGGTATTTCAATGGCCAAAGCTGAATGCAGTATTTTAGGTGCAGTATCACCAGAGCCAAATGAAGAAGGGCTAACACTTCTGTGGTCAGTGTCTCCATGTATGAAACCCCAAATCACACGAGCTATTTTGACTGCAATAGTTTTTTACTGTAAACTCTAATCATCTGTGGGAGCCCTGGCCCAACAGGCATCCTGACCCTGAATGCATCTATTCAGGTCCTTGTCTTGACATGCTGCAAATGAGGCCCACCACACCCAAGAGAAACAGATGGAGGGTGGTGGTGGTGGTCAGGGCCTCCTTTTGAGGGGGATGGAAGCATCCATCTGCCAACCTGATGTGACATCCCAAGAGGTGTGCTGACTGCCAGAGCAGACATCCCAAAGTCACAGAAAGGTTTCTCAAAAAGAAAAGGAGTACTTGTGGCACCTTAGAGACGAACAAATTTATTAGAGCATAAGCTTTCGTGAGCTACAGCTGTAGCTCACGAAAGCTTATGCTCTAATAAATTTGTTCGTCTCTAAGGTGCCACAAGTACTCCTTTTCTTTTTGCGAATACAGACTAACACGGCTGCTACTCTGAAACCTGTGATTATGCAAGAAAGGTTTCTGAGGCTCTTCCATCTCTCTGACCATTACCCCATGCTGGTTACCCACCTGGACACTAATGATATTGCCAAATATGACCCTGAGCAGAGAGATCATCAGCTGCTCTGGGAGTGAGGATGAAGGAGTCAGGGACACAAGTGGTGTTCTCATCCATGTTCCTTGTTGAGGATAAGAGCCCAGGAAAGGGGAAATATCCTGGAAATGAATGCATGGCTACGTAGATGGTATTAATGGGAGGGCTTTGGCTTCCTCAACAATGGGATGCTGTTCTGGGAAGGAGGAATGCTGGGGAGAGACGGGGTCCACCTGACCAAGACATGGAAGAGCATCTTTGGACTCCAATTTACCAATCCAATAAGGAGGGTGTTACACTAGATTCAAAGAGGACAGGAGACAAATTTTTGAGAGAAAAATATTGAGGGGGTACCTGACAAGTTTTCAAATACGTTAAGGACTGTTATAAAAAGGACAATGATTAACTGCTCTGCATGTCCACTGAAGGTAGGACAAAAAGACAATGGGCTTAATCTGTAACAAGGGAGATTTAGACCAGATAATGGGAATACTTTTCTAACTATGAAGAAAGTTAAGCACTGGAATAGGCTTCCAAGGGAGATTGTAGAATCTCTGACATTGGAGGTTTTTAGAACAGGTAAGAAAAACACCTGTCAGGGAAGGTTTATTCTGCCTCAGCATAAGGGGCTGGACAGATGACCTCCCAAGTTGCCTTCCAGCCCTACATTTCTATGACTCTAAATTCCTATTAATTTGATTTTCAAGGAAGAATCACATTTTGTTACTATTTACTTTTATTTTGAACCTCAATGTAGAGTCCTTTGTATGATTTCTCTGTCCATCCCTGGAGTTTGTAATGCCTCCCAAATAAGTACCAGTTGTTGTGCTGTTTAGTTCTTCTTTCAGATCATTAAATTTTTAGATAGAACTGGGCCTGGACAACTTCCCCAATATGATACATTGCCATTTATTGTTTATTGTCCTTCAACCAGTTTCCAGTCTCAGTGGAAGTGCTCTTATGCAAGCTAATTTGTTTTAATTTTTCAAGTTAGATTTTTTTGACTTGCTTGTAAGAGATGCTTTGCTAAAGCCCAGCTAGCTTATCTATGACGTACTGCATTCCCATCAGCCATTAATTTTGGAACTGAATCAATAAAAACTTAAATTTGTCTGACATGTTAACCCTTCTCTCTTATTTTATCTCTATTAAACTAGTGTCTAGATCCCCTCACTGACATCAGAGCCCCATTGTGCTGTACAAACATGTGCCCTAAAGAGCTAACAATCTACATAAGATAGTATCGTTACCACCTCTATTTCACAGATGGAGAACTGAAGCACAGAGGCCTACATTCTCAAAGGTATTTATATGCCTACTTCCCGCTGATTTATGTGGGAGTGAAGTGCCTAAATATCTCCAAAGATCTGGGCTAGATGAAGTGGTTTGCCCACGGTCACACAAGAAACTTAATTCAGAGCTGGGAATTGAACCCAGTTTAATCCAAAGTGCCAGTCTATTGCTTTAATCCATAGCCCATCCTTCCTCTCTTAAATCCAGAGTGGGTGTTAGTTACTCAGTTCTTTTATCCCTGATGTGTTCATAGATTTTTTTTTCTTAAAATTTGTCCCAATATTTCATGAGGGAATGAAGTTGGATGGTATTTGCGAAGACTTTTCCTGTTTTAAAACACAAATGACTGGTCAGATTTGTTTGCTCTTTGTCATCTGGAGGCTCTCCAGTTCTCTGTATCTTTTCAAAAATAATTGTCAGGGTTCAGTCAGTTCATCAGCTTTCTTCCGAAGATCCTAAAATGAATATCATCTGGACTGACTGATTGGTATTTAATAAGGTTTTAAAGACTTCCCTTCTCTTTATTTTATCAGCAGACATATTTGACAGTCTTCATTATTATTTAACTGTCCATATCTCTTGTCTTTATTTCTCTTGTTACAACCAGATTTTTAAAAATGCAGGTAACTCAGCCATTTTCGAGTCATTAGTAAGTTAATATCCTTTCTCATTTATTAGCAGGCCTAGTTTCTCATTAGTGTATCTCTTTCTCTTAATATATTTGTGATCAATCTTATTATTCCCCTAATTTCTTTGACTAGAATTAATGCATTTCGCTTTTCGGTGGCCCTTATCTTTTCTGCCCTCTGCACATTTCTATTTGGTACTCTCTTCTCCATTTCCAGAACATATTATTTTTGCTTTCAATCTTTCAGCAATCACTTGGGAAGCTAAATAGTTTGCTTCCTTTTCTTGGCACTTTTTTTTCATTTTCAGCAAAATTATAGTTGATTATACCTTAATTCTGGTGTCTTTCAAAATTCTTCAACCTTCTTCCGTAACTCATGGATTTTAATACTTCCTGCCATTGAACCCAACTATCTGAGTTTCATAACCCCTCAGATTAGCATCCTTGAACTCTAATACTGGTGTTTTATGAGCTCATGGTGAGGCATTCTTTAAAGAACTCCAGGCTGCTACCAGAGAGCACCCCTATTATTCTTAATCAATTGTTCACAAGTAACAAAAATTAGCTCTGGGATGACCTTTCTTTGACTGAAATCTGTACTTTCTAGCTCATTATATTTTGCTCTACAGAATTTAATTTTTTGATTCAGAGTTAAGCTCCATGAGCTCAATTCCTCATTTGTGCCATGGTGCCAGTACGAAGGCCCCATAATCCCTGGGGAACCAGCCCTAAGGGAATTCCCCTCTACATAGAGGAAATCCCTCAGTGACAGGTTCCTAAATGCACTGCAGGTATTCCTGGCTGCCCAGCCCTATGGGGACATAGGTAATTGGGTTCAAGTTAGAGCAACCTGAGGAAATAGTCTCTGGCTGGCCCTAGAGTAGGGGAACTGGAAAGCCATCTTCATACCTCGAACTCTGTTTCTGCAATGAGCAGCACTTGGTTTGAATGGAGAACTGGGGGTTCATATTTATATTTGTATCTGTCCCCTCAAAAAATTTTTGGGCTAGTTAGAGCTCTTGTACGTACAGTTCCTATTGTATCGTATGCTTTTGGTCACTGTAGCTTGCATCAGTGTTGTGGATTCTACCTATCTTTCTTACATATTTATGTGGTGTCCATCTGGTGTTGTGAATTCTACCTATCTTTCTTACATATTTAAGATTCTACTCAATAAGTTTATGGAGGAGATGCTATGATGGGATAATGTGATTTTTGGTAAGTAATTGATCTTTAAATATTCAGGGTAAATAGGCCTAATCCCCTGAGATAGGATATTAGATGGATGGGATCTGAGTTACCCAGGAAAGAATTTTCTGTAGTATCTGGCTGGTGAATCTTGCCCATATGCTCAGGGTTTAGCTGATCGCCATATTTGGGGTCGGGAAGGAATTTTCCTCCAGGGCAGATTGGAGAGGCCCTGGAGGTTTTTCGCCTTCCTCTGTAGCATGGGCCATGGGTGACTTGAGGGAGGCTTCTCTGCTCCTTGAAGTCTTTAAACCATGATTTGAGGACTTCAGTAGCTCAGACATAGGTGAGGTTTTTCGTAGGAGTGGGTGGGTGAGATTCTGTGGCCTGCGCTGTGCAGGAGGTCGGACTAGATGATCAGAATGGTCCCTTCTGACCTTGGTATCTATGAATCTATGAATCTATATTTATGTGGTGTAGTATCTGAGTTCCTCACAACCTTTAGTGGATTTATCCCAGTGAGGTAGGGAAGTGTTATTATCTGCATTTTACAGATGGGGAATTGAGGCACAGAGAGACTAAGTGACTCGCCCAAAGTCACACAGGAAGTCTACGGCAGAATAGGGAATCGAACCTGGGGCTTCTGAGTCCTAGGCTAGCACCTAAGCCTCTGTCCTTCCTCTGCAACTGTCATTTTTATGAACACATCTGACTTTACTTTCAAACTGCTGAGAGTCCCAACTCCATGGAGAATCGGAGTTGTTACCATTGTGTACAGCAGCCTCACTTGTGAAGTGAGTGTGTCAGGTCTAGCCCATGCTTCTCCCCCACTTCTTCTTATAACTGTCAAAACAAACTGAAAATTGAAAGACAACTGTCAAATTGACAGGCCAATGTGCATCTCCTCTGCCCACCTTTATTGTAAAAATTCCTCCCTTATGGCCCCTCTAAAGGAACATTTATCAGCTCTGCAAGAGAAGAGCTATAGCAGTATAGCAATCCCAGCTGCTAATCTCAGGAGTCTGTATGGACTGTAGCAATGTGGGTGCGCAACTGAGCCCTTCAGAGAGCAAAGTTCTTACTTGTTTTAGTGCCCTGGAGACTCAGAAGAAGACAGAGGACGGAGAAAGAAGTAGATGTGTGTCTGCAGGCCCAGCAAACCTAATGCTGCTCAGAGCTGGGATTTTAGCGCTGTCACAGCCCTCACGTTGCAATGTTTTTATTATCAAAGGAATGTTTTCAAACAGAAAACATCCTTTTTAAGAGAGGAGCCATTTTTTGAGCCTGTCAGCCTTGAAAATGTCCCTTCCGCCCTTTGATTTATGAAAGTTTCACACTAAGCGATAAAAATGTAAATAAGGGGTGGGGGGGGAACTCTGAAGATTTTTAAATGTAAGAAAGAAAGACTGAACAAATGCCAAGGAGGATTTATAGTGCTCTATGTGATTGGGGTGTGGGAGGGAAACAGATACTGTAGTACTCCTGTCAGCCCCTTTTTAAACCAGCCTCTTGAGAAACATGTTGCAGATAATTTAGCCAGAGAGGCTATGTAGATGGGAAGATAGTGAGCAAAAGCTGACAAATTCGGTTCATAAGCCATGACATCCAGTGTTCAGAGAACAAAGCTGAGGATGGAAAATGCAATCAGACAGTTGTGGAAGACAACAAAGGGAAAGAGCACGTTAAAGAACTAGACAGAGAGGGGAGGTGTATTTGCAACAGTGAATAGTGCTGAGACTTTGTGATCCCATAAAATCACCACCTCCTTCCCCAGATTGTGTTACTTTAGTAGGCAACTGATAACCGTGTGTGTGTGTGTGTGTGTGTGTGTGTGTGTGTGTAAGAGAGAGAGAGAGAGAAAGAAATATCTGTATTGTATGTTTTCGGTGGCATAGCAAGGAAAGAATAGGCTCTGACATTATTTAATTAAATTAATTTATTTATTATTTGTATTAGAGTAGCACGTAGAAGTCCCTGTCATTGATTGGAATGTCATTGTTCTAGGCATTAGAAAGTAGACTGATAATAGCAGCAAAGAGTCCTGTGGCACTTTATAGACTAACAGTTGTATTGGAGCATAAGCTTTTGTGGGTGAATACCCATTTCTCATGCATACGACGAAGTGAGTATTCACCCCGAAAACTTATGCTCCAATACATCTGTTAGTCTATAAGGTGCCACAGGACTCTTTGTCGCTTTTACAGATGCAGACTAACATGGCTACCCCTCTGAAACTAGACTGATAATAGTACAATAAGCAAGGAGCTTTTCACAACCTCATGTTATGTCTTTTCAGTCACAGACATATTATGTGCCTGGAGATGGGAAGTGATTCTTTGTATATTGTATATTCAGAATTGCTGTTCAGGTTGAACTTGAAGCATATTAGTTAGTGTTATTTCATAATTGTAATGGTATTTGTTATATTAACTTTGTATGGTGATGCAGAGTCCCTGCTTGAAGGGCCCACTCCGTTTCACATTTGAATGGTAGTGGGATGTAGAGACATGAGGTGACCCAGTTCCAAACACTGAATGTAATTTATGAATGATGCCATAGGGCCCTATGCAGGTTACTTCAGTCCAGGAGCTGGGAAACTCAGTGAGTTTGCATGGAATTCCTCACTCCTCCTCCTGGTGTGTGGTTTGCCACCTCTGGGAAAGTGTCGGGGATTTGGCTGCCAAAACCTGCAGATCCTTGTGGAAATGAGTATGAGTATGTGGAGACCCTGTGCTTTCACACTGTCTCCTAGTCCCTTATCCATCTGGCTCCATTCCGAACATAACTTATTGGCACACATACCCCACCCTGAGGCAATTCAGCACAGTAGAAGGAGAACCTGTGCAGGTTTATGTTCTTCAATAGAGCATTAACCTACACCAGGAATTTGGGGAACAGGGATTGATGCTGGGGAGAAATGCTGTCCTCACCTCCTCCCCACTTCTGCCTTTAATGTGCCCCTGAGAGATCTGGAGACCCTGAACTCTGCAGATCACACAGTGAATAGTTTCCATGAAGACTGTAGAAAGTGATCATCATGCTGCTGAGCTGGCTCTCCTTCCTTTCACATAGCCCCTGCTGGGAGCCACAGATTTGTTGAGCTCTGTTTGGAGAAATGGCAGGGAAAATTTGGCCAGCAGGCATTCTTAATAAATAATGCACTGCAATTGCTTGCTTAGTCACTAGGTGGAGATGGGACTGTGAGTTGTAAGGAAATTAAACTAAAGGAGCACAACAAGAGACTCATGACAGCGTTGCAGTAGAATTGTGTTAATCTATTGCTATCTGCCTTTATTTTGCTAACCTGCTGAAATGAACACCATGATAATTATGCAGAAAAGGTAAGAAATATTAAAATATCTGATCAAGGTATAAAATGATGCCTTTACAACCCTGAACATTTCTCAGGGGCTGGAGCAAGATGACTTTCTTGCTTTGCCTTAGATCACATACTGAAACTGCTGAAGATCCATTGATAGCTCAGAAGAATAGGACATTTTTTACAACCCCCAAATACTTTTACAATAATTACTAAGGCCTCATGTACACTTAAAAATTAGATTGCCAAAGCTGTGTTGCTTAGGGCTGTGAAAAATGTCAAGTCCTAAGCACAATCGTTAGGTCAACCTAACCCCTGGTGTAGATGCACCTAGGTCAATGGAAGAATTCTTCCCTCAACCTAGCTACCAACTCTCAGAGAGGTGGATTAACTATATTGACAGGAAAAAAAACCCTTCCTTTGGTCTACACTAGAGCTTCACAGCTCCTGGTTCACACCATCCTGACAGGAAAGGGGTTAATAGACCCCTAGGGAGGCTGCACAGGAAGCAGCCAACAGGAGAGAGACTGCAAGGAGCAGCCAATCAGGGCCCAGTGGGCACACATAGAAGGGGCTGCAGGGCCAGAGTCAGTCAGTCGCTGCTGGAAGCTTGAGGAGAGAAGACTCTGTCTTGAGTAGGCTGCAACCCTTTAGCACCTTGGACAAAGCAGTGCAGAAGGGGCCTGGGGAGTAGAGAAGACGCTCCAGACAGGCTGCTGAGACTGCAGGGAAGTGGCCAGGGAAATGCGGTGGTAGTCGAGGCAAAGGAACGCAGTAGGTGACTACAGTTCAGAGGGTCCATGGACTGGGACCCCAAGCATTGGGTGGGCCTGGGTTCCCCCACACCCACCCAACTACTCGCCATTGGGGAAGTGGCTGGATAGTTGGACTGCAGTACTATCACCTGGAAGGGGGGAGTGCTGATGGTGATATGGCCGGAGGGCTGTGTCACGAAGAGGACACCATGGTCCTTGGAGTGATGTGTGTCCGAGAGCAGATGTGACTGTGAGCAAGGTACCATTGGCAGAGGGCATACTGTCCTGCGGACCTAATCCCCAAAACAGCCGGCAGAAGCCACTATTGTGGTAAGTCACACCCCATCACATGCTGCTGTAGTCGTTCTAGTGTAGACATACCCTTACTCACAAAATTGAAGAAAGTTCAAAGTCAAGTCTTTAAGGGGCTAACGTCTGCAGCCCTTACAAAGATTTTACTCTGACAAAAATCCAGTTTTCTTGAGTATGTCAGGATAGTAGGATTTAGTCTTAAATCTCCTAAAATAATACAGCCTGCATCGTTAGTTATTTATGATGTCCTTAACTAGAATAGGTTCAAAACCCATTATTTATCCTTTATTTCTTTGCCAAGACTTGTGTCCTGAGAATTCAGGGTTTGGCAAAGAAATAAAGAAAAACTTATTTTTTAAATATTTTGATTTATTATAAATGTATTTATATTTTTAGGCCAAATTATTAAAAAGGGATTCAACCTATTCACTAGTATTCCAGTCCTATAAAGTCTGACATGTGTGTAACTTTATAAAGACAAGTGGCTCCATTGATGTAAATGGGACTAGTCACATGTGTAAAGTTAAGCGTGTACATTAGTCTTTAAGTCCCTGACCTTGCAAACCAGGGATGACATTTTGAAGATGACTTTGAAGATGTTGTACATGCACATTTTCACAAAACATCTTCTGGGCATCCACGTTCTTGGCTACTAAAATTGTATGTGCAAAAGTGTGGGCATACTACATTAGGTTCACAGTTTTCTAGGTTGTTTTTTTTTTAATGTTTGCTTTGTAAGGACAAGAATCCCCTCTCCCCTGCACTTTATGCAGTACCCGATAAAATACTAGACAATCAGAATGGTAACATTTTCCTCCCTCAGCACAGGTGTAAATGGCTACACCAGGTCCAAGGCAGAGAAGCAGGTCCTAAGTCTGCCCATACATTCTATTAATAATTTTGGAGCATCAGGAGTTTTATTTATTATGTAATTGTTTTACAAGAACTTTGCAATCCACCTTTAAGTACCAAGAGCAATTAACTCACAGCATCTGCTAATTGCAGGAAACTTTTCTGTTTTAAACAGAGCTGTAGGAGCTCAAAGAGCATCTGAAACAAACTGGGCAACAGATTAAAAACTGACAAATTCTGCGGGGCCATCTTCAGTCATTTTCAAGCACGTTGTTAATGCTTAGTTATAAATCCCTAGAAATAGGTGTTTCTAATGGAGCTGCTGATAGGCCCTGAACCACAGTGGCACAAATAGCACACTATAATTAGACGGGGGGGGGGGTCGAAATGAATCTGATGTTCTGCCAAAGCTCATTAAAGCAGGTCATGCACTCCAGTGCACAGAATATTGCTGATGACTGGTAACAGAGGAGTGTGCTACTCATTTGGTCGGAAGGAGAACATAAAATCACTTTTTGAAAATCTGAAAGCAATACAGGGCGGGGGGGGGGGAGGAATGAAAAAAGAGAGAGAATTGATTTCAAGTGTTGACAAGAATTGGATGCTCCTTACTAGACCTTGCTAAAGCAAATTGTAGGTGTCCTTTGCCATATAGTTACCAAGGTAGACCTCTACTGTCAAAGATCGCAAGGCCAAAGTCAATGTCTATGTAGCCTCCCTTTTCTGATTGGCACTTGTTTGGCAGGGTGCTCAAATATCTTGGCAGATCTGGTTTGCCCCCTTGCTAATCGTAGACTACACATTTCTCTGCTTTTGTGCTTGACAGTGCCGTAAAGAGATGTGTGTGGAGCTGGGAGCTGCCATTTCTTATTAATGCTGATATGGTTTATGAAGCATTTGACTTTGGGGTATTCTTTCTCACTTTTCAAAGGCAACCTTTTGATCTTCTTAACGTGGCCAGTTAACACACACACTGCCTGCCATCTCACCATTTGCAGTGATGCCAAATGAAACACACATTGCTATCTGGCAATCTTGGCTCTTTAATTCGCCTGGCCAAGATAACCACCATCCATGGGAAAGCTCAAGACAGAAAAAAAATGTTGTTAAAGGCCACAATTCACCCATGAAGCTTTCTGTAAATATAAACATACTATCATCCATGGAGAGGTTAAAAAAAATCAGTGAAGCAGGGCCATTTAAATAGAAAGCAAGAAAGCCTGAGTTGGTACAGATACTTTAAAAGAATAGTAATAGGAAGCAAATACTGAATAAAACATTAGAAATAGCTGTAGGCGAGGGCAGAGAGGCACTTTATATAAAGGTTTAAGGTAAAGCAGTTGGTAATCAACCAAAAGAATGTGTTTGGATGCATGGTGGGGCTGCATAATGAAAAGGGGGGGGGGGAACCTCACCTTCCTGCAGAGGAACCCACAAGAGACAGTTCTGGGGAGGAGCACTCATGAGACTCCCTCACATCACTTCATGGGAGCGCAGAAGTCTAAGATTTGTGCCTCTGTACAAAACAAGTCCAGCTCTCAATGGATTTCCTTCATGCAGAGAGCCACTGAGTGTGCAAAGGCGCCAGAGTCAACTGTTGGACAAGGCTCTAAAATTTATCTATCCTAGGTACTTATATGGCCCTTGTTACTAACATCCCTGTCATTAATGGATTTTATCCTCACAAGGTCCCTGGGACGAATGGAAGTATTGTCCCTGGTTTACACAGAGTAGATTAAATGACTTGCCCAAGATCATATAGCAAGTCTATAGCTGAGCTAGAATTGAACCAAAGTTTCTCAAGTCCTGGTTCAGCTCCCTCTCCATTAAATTATCCTTCTTCACAGCTTGGTTTAGGTACCAGTGTTTGAAAATTGGGCCCAAAGTGTGTCAACGGTATATTATTATCATCGCTATTAATTAGTTTATGGCCCTTTACAGAGATGATTAACATACCTGCAACCAGTTTCTGCTTTCAGCTGCAACTGTACAAATCCAAGGTAACTACAATAAAGTCAGTGAGTATTTCAGAATTGGCATTGATGGAATTCAGACCTGAGCCTGGCCCATCATTCCTAACCCAATGAGTTTACAAACTACCTCAGACTGATGTATAAATTTATGACAAACTATGCACTACAGTGAAGAGCTGAGAGGGAAAGTTAACCCCCCAAAAAAATGTGTTCTTTGTTTCTTGGAAGCCAGAGAGTGAGATTGTCAGCTGGTGTAAATCAGTGTAGCCCTACAGAAATCAGTGAAGCTATGCTGATTTACAGCATCTGAGAATCTGGCAAAATGGTTCTTCTGTAGTCAATAATTTGGAAAACTTGCTGAAGGTTACAAGCCAAGAGACCATGGAAATCATGATGGTTTGGAAATGACAGAAAACACAATAGGTTTATCAATGTCTCTGCTTCTAACTGCTTTGATGTGTTTTCTGCAGCAGTCTTATCTGCTTTTCTCTCCTGTATAAACGATTGGGCGTTCCTTGCAAATGCATGAAAAATCCTTCATGATAAAATCCAGAGGAATGTCCTAGCAAAGATGAATTTACAGGGTCTATTGCATGTACACCTGGTGAAATGGAGCAGTTAGCTGTGTTATTGAGAGCTCTAGACTAAAAGGTTGTGAAGGTTGTGTGATGAGTAGCATTAAGGAAAATGAAGATGTATAATAAGAGCTTTGGATAACTGGATTTCATGAGTTGGACAGGAATTAGTGACACCTGCAGTCATTTTGTAAATGGGAATAATGCAAATTAATAGCAAAAACTGGAGGTATGTATTTCCATCTTCAAACACACACAGTCAGTTTTTATAAGTGGATGAGCAGGTGTTTAGATGGGGGGATATGGGAGCGTAGAGAGCATTCATTACTGGCTCACTGTGTTGATACTTCGGGAAAGTAAAGCAGAAGGAAGGCAAACAGCAAAGTCCCCACCCCTGAAGCAATAATTAGATAGGTCAGGGCAGCTTGCGGGGGGCGCGGCAGCAAGGAAATGAGCTATAAACAGCATTAGCATTCTGCTGCTCCTGTGGAAGGAGAGGGACTAGCCTGGTCCCTGGTATAACTTGCAGAAGCCAGGGTCTTCAAAGTTACAGTCTGCTATCCACAGCCCCAAAGGTCATTCTTGCAGACAGGAATGTTCTGGTCACATCCCCTTTTTCTGGAAAATACCCCATCTTCTGGGAGTTTGGAGAGGGTAGTGCAGTGCTGTTATGCCAGGTCTTAGACTTTGCCACATGAGGATTGCCCTTACAACCTGCAGGGAACCCGCTAAGCCAGCTTTACAGCTGCTTTGTACTACAGGAACAGCACAAACCAGAACACATTTGGACACAGTACATGTCATGCGTTGACTGAAGTCATTGACTTCAATGGGGTCAGGATTTCACCCATTGTATACCCACAGCCCCCACTGGTGTCTTCTTCTACCTCTCAATCATTTTTATGATCTTAGTTAGATCACATGATGCTTTCAGAAGTGAAGTGACACATGTCCAAAGGAGCAATATTCTGGGTAGCAATTACATTATTGCCTGGCCTCCTGTGTATTCCAGGCTATGCACCCCCTCTTCCCTACCCGTTGGTCTTGGATCCTGTTCAACTGTTTCTGTTCCAATCCTAGGGGCTGTCAGTTCACAGTAAATGGAACTTGTGTGACAATGAACCCTGTGATTCTGGCACTGAACGGACAATGTGGTGAGTTGGTAGATTGCCTGATACTGGAGTTTGATGGTGACATCATCAGCATATATGAGACATCTTTGTGATCGCAAGATTTTGTGATGAGCTCATTTGATATCTATGACATAAGCCAAATAAATATATTAATAGAACAAAAGAGAGGAGAGAGATGTCAAAAGAGATGGCTGAATTGAAACCAGATAGTGATGGGAACAAAATCTTATCTCAGGATCCAGGAGTTGACATTCCCTGCTGCCAACACACACACCGTTTTATAAAAAGTCTTTTCTTCTTCGGCTATCCCTTGATAAGAGGATGGTGTCTGCCAAGGGGGGTTCAACCCAGGCACCCACCCACATCCCGCTTTTACTGAAAGTCAAACAGCAGGGAAAAAAACAAATAATAGCTTGTTCCAGAGATATGGTTCGGTGTCAGCCATGGAGCTCCTTTGAAATGACCATGGTTTGTCTTGTGTAAATGGATATATTAATCTCTTAGAACTGAACCACTGAAACAAACCAACTGAACAAGAGAACAGCAGAACAAAAAGCTGTGCTGTCTTCCACTGCCTACAGCAATATGCAGTTGATAGATGAATCTTCTGCTCATTTCCATTCTAAACTAAACCCAATCTCCAATGCCATCAATATCATCAGTGTCATTACTGCAACTGCAGCCTCAACTTGATGCAATAACTATTAATTAGCCCACTCTGTCCTTCTGCAACAGCAGCATGAGCCCTGCAGTACCTACTGGAGTTTATTTTATTTTGGGTTATCATAGGCAGCTTTCCAAGTTCTCAAGTGCCTGTAAAATTATCAAAAATACAACAAACGATAGATAATACCCTTAGCAGAAAAGAATTTACCACCCTAATCTGCTTCACAACATAAACCATCAGCAGCATAAAAAAACAAGTTGACATAAAAATAGTGACTCTCAATCATTCACTCCAAAACCCTTCACTCCTCCTCTCCCAGAACAAATTCATGATAACATAAGAATGGCCATACTGGGTAGACCAAAGGTCCGCCTAGTCCAGTATCCTGTCTTCCGATAGTGGCTAATGCCAGGTGCCCCAGAGGGAATGAACCGGTAATCATCAAGTGATCCATTCCCTGTCGCTCATTCCCAGCTTCTGGCAAACATTGATGGACCTATCCTCCATGAATTTATCTTGTTCTTTTTTGAACCCTGTCATAGTCTTGGCCTTCACAACATCGTCTGGCAAAGAGTTCCACAGGTTGACTGTGCATTGTGTGAAGAAATACTTCCTTTGGTTTGTTTTAAACCTGCTGCCTATTAACTTCATTTGGTGCCCCTTAGTCCTTGTGTATGAAAATACACTTCCTTATTTATTTTCTCCACACCAGTCATGATTTTATAGACCTCTATCATATTCCCCCTTAGTCATCTTTTTTCCAAGCTGAAAAGTCCCTGTTTTATTAATCTCTCCCCAGTATGGCAGCCATTCCATACCCCTAATAATTTTTGTTGCCCTTTTCCTTTTCCAAGTCCAATATATCTTTTTTGAGATGGGGCAACCACATCTGCACGCAGTATTCAAGATGGGAGTACCATGGATTTATATAGAGGCAATATGATATTTTCTGTCTTATTATATCCCTTTCTAAATGGCTCCCAACATTCGTTTTTTTGACTGCTGCTGCACATTGAGTGGATGTTTTCGGAGAACTATCCACAATGACTCCAAGATCTCTTTCTTGAGTGGTAACAGCTAATTTAGACCCCATTTTATCTGTACAGATTGGATTATGTTTTCCAATGTGCATTACTTTGCATTTATCAACAGCATGCCCTAAAGATCAACAGATCTAGACTCTATCAGATCAAGAGGAGAAAGTGGTTTCTAGAGTTAGGGACCCTTTGGCCTGAAGTCCCTGCTAGCAGCTCTCTCTTTTAAACCAAATCTCTGTTATATTAAATACCTACAGTATGTCATTGTTTTCCCAGTCTGTAGCAATGTTTAGCATTTGATGTAAACTGAAGGGTTTAGATCCTTGGATCATTATATGGAACAATGGTAAACCCTAAGGACACGCCAGAATCAAGCCCTTAACTGGTGTACGAGCTCAGGTTGCTGCTTGCATTGCTGGATAGAGGAAATAATGGAGCATCTGCTCATACTGTGGCTCTGCCCCCCTGTAGTTTCAGAGAAATCTACTACTACTTTGGGGTAGAAGGTGGTGCACTCTCCTCCTCCCCTTTTTATCTAGCTCACCTGTCTCTGCTGCTGCTTTGCTCTTTTCCCATACTTGTCTCCATCTGAACTTCCCTTCTCTGCACCAGCAAAATGAAATAAAATAAACACTCTGGTCAGTTATTCTCCTGGACACCTGAAACTTTCTTTAGTTCACTGAAAAGATCCCATATCTCCCCAGCTGGGCTCACAATTAGGGAACTGCAACTGGCTTTTTGCCAGCTCCCCAAAACAGAAATTAATTGATGTCTATAATTTTGGTAGGGGTGGCTGGATTACTGTTGGGTACGGCCGTTGCATTTCCCCCTGCCACTATACCTGAGTCTACATTGCTCACTGAAGATAAGCATCCCAAAAGATGACAGGTTTCAGAGTAGCAGCCGTGTTAATCTGTATTCGCAAAAAGAAAAGGAGTACTTGTGGCACCTTAGAGACTAACAAATTTATTAGAGCATAAGCTTTCGTGAGCTACAGCTCACTTCATCGGATGCATTTGGTGGAAATGAAGTGAGCTGTAGCTCACGAAAGCTTATGCTCTAATAAATTTGTTAGTCTAAGGTGCCACAAGTACTCCTTTTCTTTATCCCAAAAGATGGGATCTGAACTCATTGAGGCAGCAATAGTGTGCAAAAAGCAGCTTTCCCATGCAATTGCTACTGCTTTCTGCTTCTGATTGCACCAGAAATACTTTGAAAACACTATTTCATGCCGAATTCTAGAGTGGAAAGCACCGAGGTGCATGAAAATTAAAAATAGTTTTCAAGAGGGAACCAAACTTCTTTTGAACCAGAAAAATGCTTTGCTTCAGGTTTAGCTCCAATTTTCCACACAGGTTCTTATTTTATCACAACCAGAAAGTGTATGTATAACTACAGTCTATGCATCTGAGCCTACAATCCCTATGCAAGCAAACAACCCCCCACCTCATTGGCTTCAACTGACTTAATGGAAGCTTTCCTGCATAGGATGATGAGTTTCAGCTCCTATAAGTGTGAAGCTTTATGTCCAAGAATGCTGAGAGGCTTAAAAATATCTTTGAACAGAACTGCTGATTATCAGTGTTGGAGAAATGTCAAAGAAGTAACTCAAACATGTCTCGATGCAGCCTCCTTATCACTAACGTTACCCCTGAAATGGCTCAGAACTACAGGGGCCCTCATAATCTTTTTATAACATCATCCCTTTATAACACTCAGAACTCTTGGCTTCCAGGAGTGGAACAGTAATGGAGTGAGCACACAGGATTCTTGGCAGTATCACAGACTTTTGCAATCCTCAAATCTTTACTTGATTTTGAAGTCAGTGAGCGTTTTGCTTGAATGGAGATGATGAAGAATCAAGAAAGGGCATGAGGATTTGGCCCTATATTTATATTTGATTTGGAGTCAGAGAAACTCAGATAAAAAACCTTGAGTACTATTTTAGTAAACCTGTGATTGAAATGACTCCAAACTCTATCTCCCTTGATTCTTAATGTCTACAGAATATTTCTTATAATAAATATTAATAATTTGCAGTGACACGGATGAATACATTTTTATAATTATCAAAAACCAGACATACTGACTTAGTGTTTAAAATTAATTATTGCAAGGAAACTAGCATTACATAAGGGAATTACATTAACACATCAGAGTAAGTTCATCTTCCCTTTTCAGTTTACCCTTGTTAAACTTTATTTAGTAGTTTTATATTTAGCGTCTAAGCACTTGATGAAAACATGATTTTCTTAACTAGAGGGCTTTATTTCCAAACATTTCAAATAATGTACATTTAAATTACATCAAAATAGAGCTAGAACCTGTTATGAGACCATGAATGCCAACACATAAACAGGAGTGACCATTTTTAATATTTACCCATAGTGGAATAGTCATTGGACCAGAGAGAGAGAGAATGGGAATGACCATGTAGTTCAGTGCTTAGGGCACCTACCTGGGAGGTGGACAACCCTAGGACCTGTCCCCCTGCTTCAATCACATTTTCTCTGTTTATCTACAGTAGACCAGTTTCAACAGGAGAGATTGAGGGAACCCACATCAGCGGTGGGAGACCCCCTATGGAAATCCTTCCCCCCCTCCCCGGCAGAGAGGGGGGAATTGAACCTGGGTCACACATCCCAGGTGAGTGCTCTAACCACTAGGCTAAACGTTATAAAGGTGGGGACTACCAGTGATGTCAATGAGGTTTTGTGTGAAGCGAACCTTTCTCATTGTCTCAAGAAACACTTTAGGTTCCTGAGCCACCTGTCTCCAAGTGACTGGTTTGCATTCATGGATCTCTAGCAGAGATTGGTGCCTTCCTACATTCTGGACTTAGGTGTCTATCTCTGAGAGAGAGGTAGGGCTTAGGTCACACCCCTTTTGTTGACATCTCCCATTGGTTAACTTAGGTGGCTCTGCACTAGTGTGCTGGCTTTTGTGGCTTGCATTCTTAGGAGCTTTTCTCTACCCATTCACTGTGTGGGGAGTTTAGGTGCCTAACTTGGATTGGTGGATCACAGTTTTGTTTCTGTGATTTTTCTAGCCATAAACAAGTTAGGTGCTGTGATGCACAGTGTTGCAACGCCTAAGTCCCTTTGTGGATTCCACCCCAGGTCTTTAAAAGGGCTGTTTTTAGCATGTTTGTTTTTCCTCCATGCCCACCTTAGTTTATCATATCACTGAAATGTTTAATTAGGGGTAAGATTTCTAAAGGCACAAATGGTGTTAGAAGCCCATTGACTTTCAATAGAAGAGAGCTATATAACTGCCCTTTGGGCTTTGGAAATCTCCCCTTGAATTTCTCTCCAAATTCCAATGTTGAGGCTTTTTGTCTTGGAAACCACTACGCAATTGCAATGTATTAAAGAGAATAATGACATGCAGCATTGTATGCATTGTAACTGTTAAAGAGCTGTTGTGTTTCACCCCGAAAGTGGCTGTGTTTCAGTGGTGGTGGAAATGCCATATGACATAGGCAATCTCCCATGTATGTTGTGGTGATATGAATATGCTAAATTGTCGACCCATGTGACAAACTGTGGACTCGGTGGTTTGGTATTGTTTAATCATACACCCTTCACCATTCTATCTGTGCTCTGCCCTCTAATCTGTTTCTGGTGGGACTACTCCCAACTTTCCAGTCCTGGAGAGGCTATTTCAATATGGAAGCTGCTGGAAGTCACAGAGTACTTTACTGCTGAGGGTGACCTTGGGACAGAAGGATCCCTGCCCACAGCCCCAGGGAGCTCTCCAGAACATAGCCTGCCTACCCAGTCTGGGCAAGTAACAACAAATAGGTACGGATGGGATGAGAAAGAAAAGGGTTACAATAATAAGATTGTGTGTTGGGGAGGCTGGAGGTGCTGAGAATCATGAGCTATACTGTGCAGGAGTCAGTGAAAGCCTCAGAATAGCTCCACCAGACTCTTCTTTCCCGCTTAAAGATCTTTGAGCAGTAATTCATCTTAAATCTAGAGAGTTGCCTCAAAGCAACCCATATCCCCGGGATTTGATTTAGACACTCCATAGGATTAATAATATATAATAAAATATTATTTCACACTGTGTAAGGACAGCTGTGAGAACATGAGCTCTCAGCTCTAGCACATATTGCTGTAGCCTCCCCCACTTATTGTTTTAAGAATTGGCTTGCATACAATTACACAAATAGCACTGAAAGGGGCATCCTTGACTAGTCCCCCTCCAAAGTCACAATGAAGATAATATTGTGACATTAGCATGTATCCTTGCTCAGAATGCTGTAACTGATTAAATACATTAATGGCAAATTTTAAAATTTCCATCATAGTAAAGAGAAACTGCCATTCAATCCAGTGAAATGCTTTCTCAGTGTCAAAAGATGCTATTACTACAGGACTGGCATCCTTTTTCATCTTAAAGAGGATATTAAATAAGCACAGCAAATTCGTGCAGATGAACCTATTGTACTAAACATAAAATAAAACCACACGTTCAGGATGAATTATTTTAATGCTTATGCTTTGAGTCAATTGGCCAATAACTTTGGCAATTTGTTAATACCTACATTTAGGAACAAAATAGATCTATATGATCCACATTCCTATACACTTTGGTCTAGTTTCAGTGTTGCTACAATCAGCACAATGTGGTTTGGAAAGCATCCGTCAGTCAGCACTTCGTTTGCATAATTTAGTGACACCAAGGCATGAAAACAGCAAACATTAGCTTGCAAAAATGATGTTCCCTTTGTGAACTGGGAGGACTAGACTTGCCTAAGGCTTGTAAGATTTATGAACAGCTCGATGGCAATAGACTGGAACAAGGGAAGGCCAGACCACACATTAAAAAAAGAGTAATCTGCTTTGTCTAAAATTAGAAGTCCAAGACACATTTTGGATCCAAATCTGAATTTCCTTGAAGTCAGTGGGAGATGTGGGTGCTGAGTAACTTTGAAAATTAAATCACTTATATTTACTGATTAATCCTAACAATGGATTTAGGGACAGAAATTTCGGAACCCATGTTTGACTATTTAGTCTCCATCTTGTGGGTCTGTGGGTCCCTGCACTCCAAACTAGGTTGCAGAGCACCAAGTCCTCTCCCTTTAAACTATCTATATTTTTAAGGTTATAGATGTGATATTCCTGCTAGTCCCAGAATTTCTCACCCCCCGTAGTGTCAGTGAGTGTACACAGAATACCAGGGCTTCTCTGCATGTGGCCCTCTACTTTCTTACTAAATCCCTATTAGCTGGTTTGAGATTTCAGCAACCTAGGGCAGGCTTTAGGCCCCAGAGCTTTTCTTCTCTGCCTGTCTGAGTGAAATTGTGCAACGCAGACTTAATACTTTTATAAATATCTTTTTTGGCCTCTTGGCCCTCTGTGATGATGTCTAAGACCTTGTTTATCCCTGGCATACCCTCAAAGTGCTTATCATCATGTGCTATATCCTCACTTGCTTCACATGCTCTTTCCATCCCCTAATACGTTCCTTTGCCATCCCATACTAAAATACGAGAAGCACAAATGGGGGCACTCTTTCTTCTTCAGTGACTAATACCCTGGCTGTGGATGTAGAACTTCTGGTGCTACATTTCCTATTAATCCAGGAGCTTTGCAATCTCACTCACACTTGTATATACATACATACACACACACACACACACACACACACACACACACACACACACACACACAGTGTTACATATGCTGATTTAGCATGACCGCTTGCTCAGGATGAAAGTATCTGAAGAGTCAGAAATAAGGCAGTGGTTCTACTTAATCTTTCTCTGAGCAATTGCGCGGAGTGAACAATAACAAGGGGAAATGAAACAGCCTTTCAAGTCATAGAAGGCTTAAGAACCATGGCCTATAAGCAGAAAACCTCACGGCTGGAAGGGTAGGAAAAGGGTAGTTCTACACTGACTCTCCCATAGCTGGTGGATTGTGACTCAGGAAAATGTTTTGAGAAGCCAGTTGTTTCAGATAGCACAATGTGTTACTGGGGATCAGTAAAGGCAACTGCTGGAGCAAAATTGTATGGGGAGCATCATAGCAATGTTAAGGGTAGCAGCTGAGGTTGTGCAAGCCTGCTTCCCACCTGGTACTGGCAAAGGAGGTGATTTCCATGAGAAAATGAATGTGAGGTGGTAGGTGGTGTATGGAGATAGAGAATTGAGGAGGAGTCAGTGGAGATAGCAAAAAGATAGGAGATCCTTGCAGCTGCTGACAAACTTTCCCACTAATTGGCTCTGTGTTGTGTGTTTGGTACGGATGGAGACGAGGACCCCAGATATTTTCTTCTGGTGGCCTCTTGCTCTCAAATGCATTTGGCTGGGTCAGCTGGAGTTGATGGTAAGTCAGTAGAGGCTGCGAGGTTTTGAGACTCGTTGTACCTGAAAATGTGTCGCTGTTACAAAAATATTTGCCCTGAAGCTTATTGGGATATCTGATGCTGATCTAGTTGTAAGAGGTAGGGTTTCATTGCCCATTCTTATTGCCCATTCACTGAAGCTCTAATTTAACTTGAAGGGTTTTCTACCTCTGTTCTATCAGGCTGAAATGAGATGTGAACACATAACTGAGAGCTAGAAACTCTTTCCTCTAAAAGTGAGTTGGGCTTTGATTTTCAAACCAGGTCTCTTGTTCTGGGTGCCCGACTTTAGTCTCTGAGAGCTTGATTGTCAGAGTTACTAAGTCGTCACAGCTCTAAGGCTTTGTCTACACTATGCACCTTTTAGCGACACAGCTGTGCCGCTACAGCCGTGCTACTAAAAGGCGTGCAGTGTAGCTGCTGTTTGTCAGCAGGAGAGAGCTCTCCCGCCAACAAAAAACTTCCACCTCCAACGAGCGGCAGCAGATTTGTCAGCTGTTCACACTGGCTCTTTTCTTTGGTAAAACTTTTATTGTTCGGGGTGTGTGGGGTTTTTTAATACCCCCAAATGACAAAAGGCTTGCCGTCAAAGTTGCAGTGTAGTCCAAGCCTAAGAGATTTCAGCTAGAGTTGTGAATGAGCAGGGTTTCCTGAAAATGTTGGCCTTACCTTCTCTGCCCAAGTTTCCACTCTGTAAAGTTGGGATAAAAACGCACAACTTGTCTCATAGGGGTGCTGTGAGTATTAGTTAATGTTTAGACAGTTTGAAGATTACAAGTATTTGGAGTAAAATTATGTAAGAGTCTTAAGGCAAATTAGAAAATGTAGCAGTTTCTTTGAGTAAGCAAGATTGATTAAGCTACACAAACAGGAGTGGCAGCTGGTTCCATCTCCCTGCTTGAGGAGAAAACGCCCTCCCACCAGCTGGATAGCAAGTTATAAATATGAAATCTTCAGAATAAGCTCAGTGGCTGATCAAACATTGAGTGACTCAGAAGTCATTTTATACTAATGCTTCATGACAAGGTTAAAGGCTAGTTTAAATGCTGAATCCTCACTCTCCTGGCCAGCCCTTATTCCTTTCCAGTGTTTGTAAGTCCTTGAAATATGTGCTTCAAGCCCCTCATCACACCAGCAACATCGCTAACCAACCAGTCACTCAGACTCCAAGCTCTATATTCTCTCAAACTTATGTTACCAGGCTTCAGAGGAGCTCTTGTTTGCCAGCAGACAAAAACTGAAACCAATCAAAATCCAACGTATACATGTGAGGGTTGGTCCGGTGTGATTTGGGCTTGTAACGGAGATGAATCAGTGGGAGATTGAGCAAAGGAAACCTAAAAAACCAGCAACAAGTTGTCACACTAGCATCATTTCTCCCTCATCTGAATGTATGGTCTAAACCATGAAAAGTCTAGGACCCCGTTCATTTGAATTTATACTGTCCTACTTCAAGAACTAATCAGAAGAAAAATTGAACAGACTCCACAGAATGCTTTTGGTGACTACTGGTAAATAAGGCATATATTACAATACAAATGTAAAATACTCCAGAGAAAACAAAGACTTCCAAACTGGCCCTTCTAAACTGAAACAAACAACCATAAGCAAAGAGGACAAAATAAAACAATTACATAAACATGACTACTTGATTATAATACTTTAGACCAAGGAGAGATTATGACTTTCCAAGCAAAAGGACAAAGAGAATTCTCACAAAGGAGACTATCAGAAGGAAATGCAAATTCTGTAGCAAAATTAGTGTTGGTGCATTCCAGGCAAAATGCTTCTGCTGTACTATGTATATGATAGATAAGTAATGGTCAACTTGAATAAAGTATTTAACAGTGACCAGGAAAAAGACCAGGATTTTGAAAAGGTTCCCAGAGCTGAATGAAAAGCATTGCTGGGTGGAAAAGGGGGTGAGGGCAGAGATAGCAAATAGGACAAATGCAGTTCAAAGAAAGAAAGGTACCTGGTGATATACACTCCACGTCAGGCAGGGGAGGCTCTCTAATTGCATGTTGATTTGAAAGTGATGAATAACAATAATCTGGCAGAAATGATTCAATAGGCTCACGGTAATTGGGAAAAGAATTATACTACACAGAAAGAAGACTATCCATCTGCCTTGATAGCTGGTTTGAGGGGGTTGATTAGATTTGCATTGCAAGGAAGAACTTCTTCTACTAGTATGGGGCCTGATCCTTACTCATCTAACTAGTGTTAATGTCTTCATAGATCTGGTCAGGTGAGTAAGAAGTTAGGGTTTGCAGAATCAGGCCAGGAAGAAGGAAATGGGTAAGGTGTTAATGTGATTCTGTAACCCCTCTAACATGACATTCTTAAGGCCACATTCTACTCTCAAATGTGGGTCAAATAAAAATATATAAAAATGGCTTCCTTCTCTATATCTTTGTACTATCACACTACATCACTCATTCCCTATAATGTTTCCTAGGACAAAGCTACCCTGGTGATTGGCTCTGGGCTGTGGCACCCAACACTGTATCTCTAACAAGCACCCTGCTTTAATGCATAAAGAGTCCAATCGTGAAAAGGTGCTGAGTGCAGTCAACTCCTGTTGACTCCCTTGAACACCAATGCTCAGCACCTTGCAGGATCAAGACAGTATCCCCAAGTACAGCCGCATCCATTGGGATAACTGTATTTGGTGTATGCTGGGGAAATACCATTGAGATTTATGAACATATGGAAAAGACCACTAAATAATTTCAGTCTAACAGTCCATGAATTAAATGTATTGTCTACTTTATCTTATAAAGCTGAAATATGAAACCTTAAATTACAGCTTAGCTTAGACTCTGAGAAGTACTGTCTTTAACCACGGAGAAAAGGTGGGTGAGATAATATCTTTTATTGGACCAACTTCTGTTGGTGAAAGAGACAAGCTTTAGAACTTACACAGGGCTATTCTTCAGGTCTGGGCAAACAAACAAACATAGCAGGGACATAAGTTATACTAAGGCTATTATCTACGAATAGTAAGGACAGCTTGGATAAACCCTTAGTTAAGAAAACTAGTTTTCTGCCAAAACATAGGACAGAGAAATCCAAAATTCAAGGACTTCCGTCAATTCACTGACATGTCCCTATTTCAATTTCATAGTAACAGATCTACTTGTCATAGTTGTTGTTCAGCCTGTCATCATAAGTACCATTTGTGTTTTTGTAAGTAACAGCAGGAGGCTTCCCAGCTGACTGTCTAATAATACATGATGCACTGAAAGCCAGACCATGATTAGTATTTATCCATCAGTCCTTTTGCATTCTTTATTAATGCTTGATTCTTGGTTACTCATTAGGTCATCTTAATTTTTAACTGGTAATTTTTAAAAAAAGTTTAATATTTCCTCCCAGCTTAATGCTTTGCCTTTATACTGGTACAGAGAGTTCTGTGCACTGGTTCTAAGCAAAGGAAGACAAAATATACAAATATTGGATGTTACAATCTACTGGAAGGAAGCTAAAAATCTTATTGATAGTGCATTTTCTGTATTAGATCAAAAAGCACACCCAGAATATTCAGTAAACATTTATCTTACAAAACTCTAGTAATTAAATTGATTCCCCCAATTACTTTATTCCATATGTTAAATTCGTGCCATATATAGAAAATTATATATTTATTCCTTCTCTTGCTTTCGTACCAGATACTAGCTCAAAAAGACCTTGGCGTGTCTAGGCCTTGGAGTGTCTGTGCTCTTCCAAAGCTGATACTGTATTCTGTACCCTCTTAATTTCCTCATATCTAAAGAAGACTATCAACCTCTAACAATTTACATATATAAGCTCTGTCATGTTCCTGTATCATTTTTTCTTCATCCTGCGTTGAGCCTTGTCTATTTCTACATTTTAATTTTTTTTTTCAAAGGTGATCAGAATTAAGCACAGTATTTCATATGTGGCCTTATGACTAATAAGTACCTTTCGTAGTGCTAGAAAGATTGGTTCCGAAATATCCATTATCTTTATTTATGCTTCCCAGATTGGGGAGAGAACGAAGAAATAGATATGAATAAAACAGCAGACTCAGCAGATCTTACCTCAGTATTTTTTCCTGTGTTTTCATGTTCACTTCTATTTCCATGCAATATTTCATTTTTGTATGCATCTGTCACTGTTTGCTTCTGTCAGAAGTTCAAAGGCAGACCAATTTCATAAAAGGGAGATAGTATTGACTGATCCATAATATTGTATGTACCTTTTTTTTTTTTTTAAACCAATCCTTGATGAACATCTCCAAGTTTGAACAGCATTTCATGACTCACTGGGCAGTTTGAAAAATCTATAGCATGAGCTCATTACCATGTTGGCTGTTGAGTGTTTTCCAAAGGTAGTGTTTGCAATGCAAAACTGGTTTCACCAGGTTCTTTCTCTCTATGGGGAAAAAATGTTAAAAACTAATCTATACATACATAATGGAACATATGGGTAGTGATATCAATGTGATGGACTACATTTATCATGCAGCTTTGACTACCCCTCTGCTCATTAATCTTCTTCCACCAACTTCCAACACTCAGAACATTTTCGTACAGCTCTAATGTTTTAATCAACTCATCTGAAAAAGATTTTCTTCTTCCCCCTGAAATGTGGAATTCCCAATCATTCCCCCAAATCTCCCTGGCCTGAGGTCCAGGGAAGGCAATATGTTGTCCTACACCAGTGACCAGCTCTTTAAAACCCATGATATCTCAAGAGCCTGCAGAACTGGATATAGGAGTTTTACACTCTTGTGGTGAAATCCTGCCCTAAATGAAGTGAATGAGAGTTTTACCATTGACTTCAATGGGGCCAGGATTTTTTCCCTGTAGAGGGAAAAATCCCAGCTTTCATAGAACCACATAATTTTCTTCTAGCCCTGGAGGTGCTCAAAATATGAAACTTTAAAGAAAACACTATTTTAGGTAATTTTTAAAGGTATTTTGCATGTTGAGCAAAAATTGTTCTCTCATTCTCAGCACCATATGGAACCTTAGTAACTAAGGCACCTGGCTCTAAGGCCACAAAGATACAAAACCAGTCCGAATAGTTTTAAAAAATTCTATCTAAATCATTCTTGTGACTCATTTTTCTGTAGAATACATGGCACTTACAGAATGCCTGATGGTGTGGTATAAATGTGTTTTCAGCATTCACTTTGGATGACTTGCAGAACTCACCTGGAGCTTTCCCACAGATGATGTATTCTCTCCCTCTCTCATTCCCTTTCTCTCCTTTGTGCATGATGCTAGACAAACAAGAACTTTGCCCCCTAAACTGGGTGCACAGCAAGCAGAATTTCTATTTCATCATAGCACTCACTCTTTTACAGCAAAAGAACCACATTGGAATCAAAAGAACGTCACAGAGAGCCACAAAATAATTAAATATTTAAGGCTAGGTTCTGGCTTTGATGAGATTGAGGCATGTGTGAACAGCTGGAGCAGCTGTGTGGCAATGACTTGGAGTTGTTCTCTTTACAGAGGGCAGACAAAGACAGAATGCCTCCAGGGTATTGTGAGGGGGATGGAGGAACTGCATGATCAGAAGTGGCATTTGCTATACTTACACAATGGGAGTAGCAGCTGCCCTTGCCAGTGCTGGCCTCCAGATACTAGGCAGTGTGCATACTTGCAATGTCATGGTCTCAGTCCCTGAGACACCCTTTTGGGCACCAGCAGCAATGCTAGCCATTGTCATACCCCCAACTTGCACTCAGGGTGCGTGAACATTAGCATTTTGGATGTCTCCTACTGGGGTGCTCTTGGGGGAGGAAGGAAAAGAGGTTCTCCCTCAACTGCACCCACCCCAGGGCAGCCATAATATGGCATTTGCTGTGTAACAACTTTATAGGCAATAGTTAATGCATTCACCTAAAAAGTTAAGTGACGGTTACAATGTGAGCAGGTGTTTTTTTAGCTATTAGTGAGAGATCTCTGGCATTACCAAGTCTGTTACTGGTTTTTAGAAGTTTGCTTGTCTGTGTCACTGCTACCTACATGTGTTTCTCAGTCTATCTGTTTTCATTTGCCATTTTCCTTTTCTGCCTTGCCTTTAACCACTACATGCAGGTCAGGACATCATGCAACTTCTAACTCAGACCTCAGATAATACCAAGGGTTAAAGTAAAGAGCGGGTGTGTGGTAGAGGTGTGCGGGAAGCTCCCCTTCCTCTCCCAGGCTTGTCTGAGCAGCATTTACCCTCCCTCTTTCTTGTGGTGTGGGGAGAGCACCCTCTTCTATTTCAATCTACCTTGTCCTCTTGATCCCATAGTGATCGGGGTCATATAAGTACAGAAATAGAAACTCATAGAAAGAGATGTGCAGGGTGATGACAAGTGGTATGTGTGACACTGGTCTGGCACTTCAGACTGAGCATCACTGACCTAGACCATGGTGAAACATGTCCTCTGATAGCAGCAAACAAAATTGTTGATTGATAAAACACAGTCCTTGTAATGCTTGGTATAAACAGGGGACTGTGGCAGAGTTCAGAATAATCAGAAATCCATTTCAGTATCCCTTTCATGTAAAAAAGAAATTATGACCAGATGATTCACTTGATATTGAATCAGGCGAGTCAGATGAACTTTAAAATGTTTTATTCCAAGTTGATTAAGTGTTTATGAACTCAGCCCATATTCTTCTACTTCTTGCTAGCCTAATTATTAAATTTAATGTGTGTGTGCATATAACTATATATCTATGCATTTATGTAGACACAAATACATTTTCTTAAATATAAAACCCCACAAAGCTAAAACGATTAACTTGTGGGGACTTAAAATTAAATTAAGTACCTGGGCTGTTTTCCAGTTGATTTATAATTTTCCCTGTACAAACCATGCTTATACATAAAAACTACTGCAGAATTTACTTTACCCTACACTATTTGTGTCACTGCCCATTTGACTGCCATTTGAGTGTTTATGACCAGGATGGCAATCTAATTAAATATCTAAGAATCAGAAAACTGGACAATATTCAAGGCCAACTCAGCATTAAATTAGAAAATTTAGCCTGGCTACTCTATCAATATATTCAGCTACCAGCCCAGCTACTATCCCAAACTATAAGTTTAATGAATTTGGTCAGCATACTGTGTCACAGATGTCTACATACAGCCATGAACCTAAATCATCATAAATAAGATGCTTCTGTTGGGCATGGCAAAATATATTAGAGGAGCTTTGTCAGTTACCAGCAACCTGCTTGCTGATAGTTGAGAAACAGCACTGTAAAATGCATGAGCTGCCTTTTGTAGTTTTTTGCAGGAAGCCTTGGAGAGCCGCAGATAATTTGCTTTCAATGATTCATCAAGTTGGCCCTTTGTTTCACTAATTTGAGTGTCAAGTGCAACCACATAATAAAGAATTACCAAGACCTGATAAGATTATTCTTATACTGCAGCTCCTGTCTTAACTGGTACTATTCTAACCTAAACCACAAATGGAATAAATAGCAAGTATACTTGCAATGCCAGCAATCTTCTTTGAAATGACAAAACATGTTTACTGCATCTCCACTGATGTAGCATACATTTTTGTTTCTGCTAATAATTTCTACTTTCTTAAAAAGCATCACCTGCTGAATGCTGTGCCATAGCTAGAGATGACATTTGTTCCACTGTTAGACTACCAATGAATTAGTAAAGATAAAAAATGGATTTCAGCCTTGAGAAATTGACAATTCCAGCCTTGAGAAAGATATTATTGTGAACATGGTTGAGTTAGCCTGCTGATCATTTTCTCCTTAATGTAGTCTTTAATGTTATATTGCTATAGGTTAGATGTGAAGTCATATATTAGAACTATTATTTTTGATGAATAATTTCAAAAGAAATATGTTCATAATTAAGATCTAATTTTTTTCAAAATGCTATACTGTCATTTTAATAACTTCATATGAAACCAACCTGAAAATGGGTTGTTTTGAAGGGGCGAATATATAAATATGGAATTCATAGAGCAAGAAATTCATGTAATTTAAGTTGCTTTATTAAAGTTTTCACAATTGAACTATGCATCATTAATACAGCAAAATCAAAGAAGGAAACAGTAAAGGACGCCAGAAGACTGCTTATGAAATGATAGTAGAACTACTTTTATTTCCATCAACCAGAAGGATGGCATTAGGAACAAGAGTACAAGAAACTACAGCTCCACTTACTCGTGAGAACAGCGTGTGTTTACATTTTTAAAAACTTATTATGAAGGGTTCTTAGATAATAAGGAAGCAGGAGACTCTAAAAGTTGTTAATACTGTATTAGAAATGGAGGGTGTTAAAATATTTACAAACAAAAAATGAAAATTACTTAGATGAAAAATTGTTGCCTCAAAACCACAAGGCTCAGAAAACCCAGTTAATGCTTAGAGAGGGGCGAATCTTCCTCTAGGCAAAATGGAAATAAGGTAAATTGAAGATTGGGTCCTAGTATTAAAAGCAGGATTTTAAAAAAGGCAAAGCTGGTGTCAGCCTGCAGGGATATAATGCCGTTGTATTTTGAAAAGGTTTCATTTATGTTGATCAGAATCCCACCCACTGATTAAGTATGACATTGTGCAGAAGACTGTAGAGTGTGTTTCCATCCCTCTCTGCTGTTCTGTTTCAGAAGAGGGGAAAGTGGCTGCTGTGTGTGTGCTGAGATGAGGTTTCTTTCTGAGGAATAATGCGACCTAACTTATGGCTTCCTTTAACTTCTACTTATCCTGAAACGGCCTCAGTGCCGGAGACCAGGAAAGACCCGGAGTAGTTTAGGACCCAGCAGACAGTGGCAGGCGGCAGTTGTGTAGATCCCTGAGAGACTAAGAGGGTCCAGTCCAGTTTTAATTCTGTCTCTAATCTCTGCCACAGCAGTGCTTTCCCCAACAGCCCCAGCTCGGGCTCGGGCGTTGCTCTCTCCAGCCTGATCCCCGGCAAAATACATGTCACTGGCTTCCTCCCAGTGGAAACCCTAGAGGGAAAAGTGGCCCCAGATGCGCAAGCCTGAGGATTCGGTACAAAGAGGTGCACAAAATGAAGACCCCGATGGTAAGTCAGTTGTTGGACCTCATTATCCTAGGTCACCCGGGGACCAAACGAAAGCAGCCCTGGTGGGGAAGAGGACGAGGGTAGTGGATCGGGGCTGGCCAGGGCATCAGACATATGCTCCTTCTAGGGCTGGTATCGTCTCTTTTGTTATATTTTACGAAGGGGAGCAAAACCGAGGAGGAGGAGGAGAACTTTCCGCCTGCTTTTCTTTTATTCATGTGCAGCGTTATTGTTCAGGGCGTGTGGCAAACAGATCGGCTTAAAGGAGGAGTCTGGATGTAACTTGGCTAGTGCAACAATTCCTAACAGTCATTAAAACGCACGGCTGGCATGGCGAAAGGGGGATGAAGGCACGGGAAAGAGAGCGGAGGGAGAAGGGGAAGCCTGGGAAAGGGAAGGAAGGAGAGGGGGACAGGGAAAGACGGGGCTGGGGGGGGGGCAGAGGCGGAAGGAAAAGGGGAAGAGGGGGATGAGAGATGAAGGGGGGGAGAAGAGAGGGGCGGCGGCGGCGGATTATTGGAGTTCTCTGGCCGCACTTTTGCCTGGTCTTCATTGGTGTCAAACTTGCAGGATCTGCCCAGGGAAAGGCGCGGCGATTGCTGCCAAAATAGACACCTCAGCCGAGCCGCTGCACCCTCCCGCCCGCCTGGATAGACCCTGCCCCGCAAGTGAAACAAACGGGGAGCCCCACCGTCGCCGCTGCCCCGGGCTAGGTGTAGCCCCCCCCCCCCCCCCGCAATGTGATGACCGAACGAGAGAGGGGGGCAAAGAGGTAGCGCGGCATAGGGCTGGAGGGGGTGAGGGGGGGGGGTGCAGAGCAGGAGACCCAGACTCCAGCCCGTCTCCCCCGCTCAGGATTTGAACCATCCCCCCTCCCCTCGCCTCCTTCCAGGATGTCCAGTCTTTGCCCACGCGGGCCGGGGTTTGAACTGCGCCCTCCCCCGTGAGGATCCCTCTGTCCGCGGCTCTGTGCCCCAGGCCCTGCGCTCGGCCGTCCGCCGCGGGGGCTCAGTGTCTCTTTGTCCCCTTTGCAGCGCCATGGGCTGGCGGTGTGTTTAGTGCTCACCACCATGTGCACCAGCTTGTTGCTCATGTACAGCAGCATCGGCGGCGGGGGCCAGAAAGAGCCGAGCCAGCAGCAGCAGCAGCAGGTGGCGGCGGCGGCGGCGGCCAGTGGGAAGCCGGGGAGCAAGCAGCTGGGCACCAGCCCGCAGGGCCCCAGGCTCCCTGTGGGGGCTGGGCTCCTGGAGGGCTACATCAGCGTCCTGGACCACAAGGTGAGGCGATGGGACCCCGGCCTGGACACAAGGGGAGGGGGGAGGGAGCACCCCATGCAGGTGCAAGGCCCTTTGGGAAGCTATGGGTCCTCCCAGCTCAGGGCCTGCTCTCCCAGCAGAAGCTTTGGCAGGTCCTGAATGATTGGCTCAGACGTGTCATTTGGCACCATTCCCCTTGGAGAGGGGTGGGACTGGGGTGGTGGTTCTCCTGGTCCATGGGGTAGCCGTGACTCCTGCACCCCTTGCCCTGGTGTGACTCTGCTGCCCTTTGTTTAATGGGAAGAGGGACTGTGACTCGTGGTGGCAGGGACGTCATTGTTTTCTGCTTGTTCTGTGTGTATGTGGGAGGGGGGTGGTACGACTGGCACCCTTAGCCATTTATCTGTGGTGGTACACCAGTGGTTTCATTGCTTTTGGACTGATGCCTGTCACCCTATTCTACTCTTCTCTGCTCACATTTGTATACTGCACTCATTCCTGTAGTCTCTGAGCACTTCCAGTAATGCAGAAAGCAGTGTGGCTGCACCCCTGTTATGTGTTTGTTTCTCCACAAGCAGTGTTTTATTTTTGATTTTTAAAAAATAATATACATACCCATTGCTATAGGTTTATGTTAGAGACAGCAAAGTCAAAGAACTGGCTTAGTCAAAGAACTAACTGACTTAGAGTGGAAGGTGGTGCGGCTTCTGATGGTCCTTAGTTCTTGTAAGAGTTCATGCCACAGACTTGGACTGGCCCCCAAGAAAGCATAGATGAGCTTCATCTTTATTGTAGAAAGGTCCATTGTGCCAGAAGAGTGAAGTTGTCGACCACGGTCTTCCTCTTGGAGGCATGCTGACTGTGGTGCATCTCTGTGATTATGTATATTGCTGCCCTTTGATCTCAGGTGAACAAACTCTGGTGCCCTTCACCCATTCTGGGTAAACTGTGGTATCCCTTCCCTCAAGTTGCGCTGCCTATGGTGTTCAAAATCCCAGAGTGAGCTGACTGGGAACACTTGAGCCTGGGATGTCAGACTTCCATATCCTTTGCCTAAGGGTGGATGGACTCTGGTGTTCATCACCAGTGGTGTGCCATCTTGGCTGCCCCTCACATAGGACAGACCTTAGTGCCCGTTGTTTGGCATGGGTAGATCCTGGAACCCCTCACAGAAGGCAGGGAGGTGGATGGAGTCTAGTGGAGTCAGGGCTCTCTTATGTGGTATCTAGACTCAGGAGAAGAAATATACAAAAGAAAGATATTGGCACATATAAAGGTTGTATTTTGTGGTTGTAGTGGCATTTCCCTTCAGGGATAAAATTTAACAATTATTCACAATACTAAAATGTCACAGGCTACAGTATGTACAGTTACTGGCAGTAGTGGGCCAGTTCTAGTTTACTACCAAAGTAAATCACCTTATGCTTGAAGAGAATATTTGTCTGAAAATCAAGGCATTGGGCCTTTGTAGAGCAAAGTATCACATCAGGAATGTCTACACCGCAGTCGAAGGTGTGGTTGCAGCTTAGGTAGGCATATCTGCTCTAGCTTCAAGCTAACTAACACAGCTACAAATAGCAGTAAAGACGTGGTGGTAGAAGCATCAGTATGGGATGTAGAAGCCTGCCTGGAACCCTCAGAACATACTTATATTGCTTGCCTGCATTGAAACCCCTGTCACCTTATCTGCATTGGTCTTGTTAACTGTGCTAGCTAGGTTAAAGTTATTCAGGTATGCCTATCTGAGCTTTAGTCACACCTCCAATTGCAGCATAAACATACCCTAAATTTTAATTATCATGTACTATGCTCAGATTACCTATCACATTCTTCTTTCATTTCATATACAGTCAGAATAGTAGTTCCAGATCCACTCAGACATGATGGCCACACAGCTTCTAAGAATATGGCTAACATATCTAATTTCCTATTCACTGTTGAAGAAAGCTTTGCATGAGCCTCTCAGCACCTACTGAGATTTGAAACTTTTTTCTTGTTTTAATTCATTTTACCTTTATTCTGCATCACAGCCAATGTTCTTAGCTTCAGCAGCCTTTTGCACTTAAGAAGCTGTATAATATTTTTTGTTGAACTGAGCTCTTAAAAATAGTGAAAAGGGCTGGATGGCTCTGAATCTGGTTCTTAGCATTTTATCCTTAGCATCTCAGGCCAACAGTGGTTGAAAATCATTGCCACCTGATGACTGAAATAAGTGGGACATCTCCCTTTAGTTCCTAGTAGCCAGGTGTTTACATTATAAAAACTATCAGGAGTGGCACAAAATCACTGTTTGTTGATAGCTGCTGCTGAGAGGTTAAAGAATGAGGGAAATAGCAACCACCTTGCTACTCCTAGAAGCTCTTACACCAGAGCAAGACTGAGGCACATTGTCAGGCCAGTCTGGAGAAGCTTTCCCTGCTTTTGTCTGTGCTGTACTTGTTCCATCACTAAAGAGAGGACACTGGTCTCACAGACTATCAAAGCAGCACCTTTCATGACATCTGTAGTTGATAGGAATTTTTATATTGACTTCCATAGAAGCAGGATCAGGCTCTGTCTGCCTAGTCATCAGACAGGGGGATGTAACTTTTTGTTAGTTTATCAAAATGAGAATCACAATGTTAGCAATAAATGGCAGTGCTAATATTTTATGAGCAATTACTGCATGTGAGTAGGACAGAATTTATGAAAACAGAAAGGCTAGCGGTATTCTAAATCTTGCAAGAAATAAGTATTTAACCATCTGATTATTCTGAAGTGAACATGAGATCAAGACTCTGGATAGTTAAAAAGCTTTTTACCCAGTATTGACTCACCAGTGGTTACTACCAATAACATGTGAGAGTTCTGCCACAGATATAATTGGAAAAAATTTCAGACCACCAAAGATTTTGCATTCCCCACCCCCTAAAAAAAGTACCATAACTAAACCAATCTTGCAAACAAAATATGAGTTTTTAGGCCTTTGCTGAAACACTCAGAGAACTTGATGACCAACCCACTAATTTACATGGATCACAATGATATTTATATATATAATTAAACAGATCAGAGAGTAGTACAGTTAATCAGTGTTTGAAGAAGAGTCATTCTGCAAATAGTCTTATAGCTCCATAATCTCTCAGACCTTAGTACTGGGACTTTACTCCTACATGGAAAAAAATTATTCTGCTTTCTTCTTTACTCCATCCACCTAAACAGGCAACAACATTGACATGTTTGGGATGAATGGCTCATAGAGTCATCACATTAACTATTCTTATCTGGAAAATTATGGGGATAAGGAAAATGAGTCTGAGGGTTCAATCTATTCCATTTTGTTATCTCACAGAATCATACAGCATTTCGGAATAGAGTAGTCAATTGCTTCTGAGGAGATCAAGGAGAGTGGTCCTGGTGAGAGGGGGGTCAAACATTGAAGTTGAGCTGTAGTGAAGACTTCTGTGGCATATGGCTAACAACATGAATGAAGTCCTCTATCCATAAAAGTTCCACTGTGGAGTGGAGGCTTTATTATGCAATAACCATCTTGATGGAGGCATTATGACCTAACAGATGTACCAGGGGGAGACTTTATTCTGGAATACCCTTGTCAGGGGAGAGTTTGTCGTGACATAAAGCTCAGCAGTATGTAGTTATGTATGACAGAGGGGTATTGGCTTCTTTTCATGGCACTGCCTCTGTGTTCTGAGATAGTGGAATTAGTCTGTACATATAGCACATATAGTTATTAAACACTAATTCAGTTAATAGATTAAAAATGGAAAAAGTATTTAATGTTTCCATCAAACTTTGAGGGAGAAGAAAGAGTACAATCGGATACAGTGTTTGATTTTAAGAAGACTTGAAAAGATTTAATTGGGTGAAAAAATATATACACATAGTAGAGAAATGTGTTTTACCATGCTTACATTTGGAGCTGTTTGAAAGTGTTATAATTAATTGGATGCTGACTATCTTGTGTTTATATTTTGTTACTTTTGTGCCACCAGCAGTGATCTCTATTTTTCTCATCTTAGCAAATCATAATACTGGTTCATTGCATTTTGATTATCCTTGCTTAAAGTTTTTAGCAGCTTCTGTGTGCAATAAGTGATAACATTCAATTTGCATTACAGAGCATGTGACAGAGATAGAAAATGGTACCGTTCGCTTATTCCAGATTGCAGGCACCTCTGCACACAGCCAGCAATTCTGGTTTGGCACTGTTACCATCTGTAATCTCTCAAAGTACTGTACACATTACTGTTCCTGATTACGTATCAGTCAGCTTAGCATGTTATGCATTTATGGTTTTGACTTAAAAATACAGGGTCAGATTTGTGCTGTCCTTAATTGAGCAAACTTTCCATTGACTTTATTGGTATTTTTGTTTGAATGTGTGGACAACAGAATTTGGCAATAGAAAGTAAAAGATAGAGAGGGGAATGCAGCACAGGTAGCTGTGTGAAGTATAAGTCTTCAAAAATAAGAATTATCTAAGGTGGAATTTGGCTGATGGAGATACTGACTACGGATATGCAGTATAATTACACAGGCCAGGAATTTAGTTAATTGATAAAATATGTTAGCAAAACATTTTTATCAAAACAGAAACACATTTAAAGAAATATAGCTACCTGATAAGCCTGAGTATCTAGTGTAGCTGAAGAAACTTGGTCTCTGGTCTCTTATTTCATTATGCACCTAAGGTATGAAGTTGTTATACATAAACTCACATCATGCAACATGTAAAAACAAGGGTGGGCCACATTGGGTGGGGAAATTGCATGCAGGGCCATGAATGTAGGGCTGGGGCAGGGGGTTGGGGTGCAGGAGGGAGTGCGGGATGTGGGAGGGGGTGCAGTGTGCAGGAAGGGGCTCAGGGCAAGGGATTGGGGCCAGGAGGGGTGCGGGGTGTATGAGGGGGCTCAGGGCAGGGGGTTGGGGTGCAGGAGGGGTGTGTGATGTGGCAGGGAGCTCAAAACAGGGGGTTGAGGTGCAGGAGGGGTGCAGCAGGGGGCTCAGGGCAGGGGTTTGGGGTGCGGGAGGGGTGAGGGGTGCAGCAGGGGGCTCAGGGTAGGGAGCTCAGGGCAGGGGGTTGGTGTGCAGAGGGGTGCGGCAGGGGGCTCAGGGCAGGGGGTTGGGGTGCAGGAGGGGTTCAGGGTGCAGGCTCTGGCCCAGCTCCGCTTACCTTGACTGGCTCCGGGGTGGCAGCAGCATGCAGCAGAGCTAAGGCAAGCTCCCTGCCTGCCCTGGCCCCACGCCACTCCTGGAAGCGGCCAGGACCATATCCCTGCAGCCCCTGGGGGAGGGAGGGGAAGAGGGATCCACGTGCTTCCCTTGCCTGCGGGTACCTCGCCTGAAGCTCCTATTGGCCATGGTTCCCCGTTCCCAGCCAATGGAAGCTGCAGGAGGCAGTGCCTGCAGGCGAGGGCAGTGCGCAGAGCCCTCTGTCCCCTGCTCCTCCAGGGGCCTCAGGACATGGTGTCGGCCGCTTCAGGAGCGGCACGGGTACAAGCAGGCAGGGAGCCTGCCTTAGCCCTGCGGCGCCACAGGGGTGGCAATCCCGCAGGCTGAATCCAAAGCCCTGATGGGCCGGATCTAGCCTGCAGGCCGTAGTTTGCCCACCCCTGGTGTAAAAGCTTGTATTAACACACACACAAATAATGTGATTCTGATAACATCCCTGGTTACTGTGATCGTAAATATCAAAGGCAGATCCTAAACTGGAGTAAATTGTCATAGCTTCAGTGAAGTCAATGAAGCTATGACAATTTACAGCATCTGAGGATCTGTCCCCAAGTAGTTTGAATGTCATCAGAACTCAGAAATTTGTGTAAAGCTTCATTCACTTTTTTGCTTGATGGATTTTATATATTTGAAGAATTTTAACAACTAAAACTAGTTTTTATTAAACTCATCTCTTTGCACTGAACTTATCCACGTGTTCAGTGTTTTTAAAATGTTCTTTCATAGAAACCCAAACAACACAAAACTATTTGGGAGATATTTTTTTTAGTCCTATAGATTGATTTTGGTACAGTTATGAACAACAATGGGAGAGGTGGTCAGACTGAGACAGAGTTAACTCAGGCTAATTCAGCTGACAGTGGTTAATTCGCATATTGCAGTCCTTTTTGGTTTGAAATGCTGTAAAAGTATCTAGGCTTTTTCTCACACTTTCAAAATGTCACATTTCATGTGTATTATGTGACATCCATGAAATGTACCATAATGCACTGATCCCTTCTTTACAACAGACTAAGGTAGAAAGTTCTTTTTCTTTACAGACTTTGTGGAAAATAGCAGAACTCATAGAAGGACTCTAAAAATGCAGGATCCATTTTTGTCTGTGGTTTCTCCATTGATCCTAGTTATGACCGTCACTCTGACTTGAGAACAGTGAAGCTACAGTAAATATCTCTCCACTGTGAATATTAATATAATCATATATTAATAAATAATAGCAGCATCACACATACACATACGCTAGAAGGTTCACAAAATGCTTTGTTTTTCATCGTTAGTGTTCTTATATGTATCTGTAGTATGCACTGTACTATACTATTATATTGGATATCCTTTTAAATTTGCCATGTTGTACAGTTCTCACATGTTGAGTTTTACTTATGGGCAATTCAAGCAAACTGTCCTCTTAAGAGACCCAATTCTGCTTCTAATGACTACAGTGGGAGCAAGGCTGAGCCAAAGGAGACTTGCCATGAAGGAAACTGTAGTGTTTGCCCACCTCTGCTTGATGACTTTCCCTTAAGTTTTCCCCTTTAACCTGTACCGAAACTTAGGTGGAAATTGGAAGTCAGAACTTACAGGGATGTCTATAAATCTGCAGGTTTCAGAGTAGCAGCCGTGTTAGACTGTATTCGCAAAAAGAAAAGGAGTACTTGTGGCACCTTAGAGACTAATAAATTTATCTGAGCATAAGCTTTCATGAGCTACAGCTCACTTCATCGTATGCATTCAGTGGAAAATACAGTGGGGAGATTTATATACATAGAGAACATGAAACAATGGGTGTTACCATATACACTGTAACCAGAGTGATCACTTAAGGTGAGCTATTACCAGGAGGAGAGTGGGGCGGGGGGGTAGGGTGAACCTTTAGTAGTGATAATCAAGATGGCCCACCTTGATTATCACTACAAAAGGTTCCCCCCCCCCCCGCTCTCCTGCTGGTAATAGCTCACCTTAAGTGATCACTCTGGTTACAGTGTGTATGGTAACACCCATTGTTCATGTTCTCTATGTATATAAATCTCCCCACTGTATTTTCCACTGAATGCATACGATGAAGTGAGCTGTAGCTCATGAAAGCTTATGCTCAAATAAATTTGTTAGTCTCTAAGGTGCCACAAGTACTCCTTTTCTTTTTATAAATCTGCAGAACATCTGATTACAGGCAGAGCTTTCCTTTTGTTACCGACCTTCTACATTAATCCAACCTGCATTGCTCAGTACAGCACGTTGTGCAGTGCTACTGATGCAGAGGTGGCATTGATAGTAAGGAATTCAGTGTATTAATTTAACTTCTAATTAATGCAATTATGATCAAATCAGCAGAGCTTTGTTGCTGATAGAAACTGATGTGACAGCCCAAAGGTCACTTTCAAGGTGAGATTAAACATCATACTGTCTCACCTCATCCCTAAGTAATGTGTCTCCATTAGTCAGTGCTATTTTGTTCTAACAGTTAACATTAAGTGCTTTAAGACCAGGTTAATTAGTGAAGCTTCCTGTCAGCTTGAAAAGCAAATATGCTAAGTTCAGAGATGCCTACTAATGGTTCTCAAATTCTCACTTTTGAAAATTTCCAAATGCCTGTGTAATTTAGTTGTAGATAAGAGCCAGATTCTCCTCTGATCACCATAAAACCCTGTGGGGCAATCAGGGCCTCCTTGCAGCAGAACTGGTGGAGTTCCTTGGTGCTAATGGTGGGGTAGGGGCCCCACAGAGGATATGTGCATTGTGGAGTTCTGTTCTGTTGGGAAAACCTGCGTGTTAGCACAGGTGATGGGACGGGTGAAGATGGGGCTGGGATCAGGAACCTGCTACTGTTTGGAGTGTATTCTGGAGGAGAGGGTTTGTCCCTAAATGCATAAGAGAAGTGCATTGTATGTTTTAAGTATGTGTATATTAAGTACAATCATAAATATTGGATTCTCAAAGAAACATTGTCAGTTATAATGTAGGACAAAAATAAATTATTTTATAAATGAGATGCAAATCAATTATATATAATTAGTAAACTTAAACATTCCCCGGGTGTGTTTTGAACCCAAACACAACAGTATTGTGTTAGTGCATAAGAACCAGGAGTTGTAGTATCGCTGTTTAAGAAAAGGGGACTGTAAAGAGTAAATCCACAGCATAAATGGTAAACAAGCAGCATAGATTAATTTCAATTTTAATAATCTAGTGTGGTTAGTAACACAGGTTAGAAATTTATAAAAAAACATGATTTATACTTACATGTGCCCCGTTAAGATACCATTGCAGTTATAGTCAAAAATAGCATCACAGAAGAGATACTTTGATAAAAAATAGTGTGGAATAGACAAAGGATAATGACTCTCAATTAGTAGTCTCTGAACTCTGAATTAGCTTTGCTTTTTAATTCCAGTACTTAATATTTTGCTTTGCCAGCACCTCACAGTGTCATACCAAACAATATCATGTTTGTAGTTTAGTACATTATTAGCATCCTTAGATATTGCCATGGCTTTAGTACTCAAGAACAAAATATTCTATAAAGTTCATATTGTTAGCCAAAGTTAACATAGAGTATGTTTTGCCCTCAGCTGTGGGAAGTCAGGAGTAGAGAGAACAGTTATAATAATAGTCAGTAGAGCATCCGTCCCAGTAGTTTTCTCTAAGGAAAAGAAAAATTCAGCAGGGAAGGTCTGTGCCAACATGTACGTGCACTTCAGGCACTACATATAGGAAGCTTAAGGGAAACTGCTCTTCTTGGGAAACTGTTCACTGAGAAATAAACAGGAATAAAAGGACCAGGTTCTTCTGGGACTGCGTTCATCACCAAGAACATGTTTCTCCCCACCTTTCCTTCTGGTTCGGAGGCTCAGGGATACACCTCCTCGATAGTTACATGGGTCATACTCAGGCTCATTTCTCTTCTGAACTTGTGTTTTCTTTTCCTTGCATTACATTCTCTATGGACAGACACCTATTCCATAGTGATGAAATTTGCCCTCTAACCCTGCACAAAAACATAAGAGGAACATAGAGGCACAGAACGCACTTCTCCAGCCCACTGCCAGGAAAATGGGCTGTGGTCATAGACTGTGGTAGTCACCATAGCCCCTCCACACTCCTTAGGTGAGGGCTTTGGGCCGCTTATTATACGTAAGCACAGATCTCACGACCTGTTCCCATACTGCAGCGGCCCCATACTTGACAGACTATTCAAGGCCATTGTGCATATCCATTCCGGAGAACACAGAGGATCATAGGCACCAGGTACAGCTGTAGAACCTGTGACTTCTCATCTGAGCTCCACTTCAGAGTTTAAGGGGCACAGGGGGTCCTTGTGTGAGCCATCCACATTTGGCTGACCTCACCCTCAGAGATTATAACAATTACACCTGTACTTTTAAATATTGCTGTCCATTTTATTCCTAATGCTGCTGTAAAAGGGTTGGTTCCAGCTGCATTGGCATATTGGTTGGCTCTAAAATAGGAAAATAAAAACTCAAAATAGATTCAGTGGTGTGACTGTAACTGGCAGGGTAACGCTGAATTAAAACTGCCACTTTTTTCTCAACTCATCTGCTTGTGCTCAGCTATTTGTTGGGGTCCTTCTTAGGAAAAATCCCTCTTCCAGTGTTCAGATCATTTTGTTTGTCATTTTTTTATTGATAAGGATCCAAAATACATTTTAAAAATTAAAAACTTGTAATAACTCCCTGCCCTGCTAATTCCCATACATGTGCACCTTCTTTCTGATATTGCCTCACTTGCTCTGCCTTTGAATGGGACTGTCCAGTTTTGCCTTTCAGCACTGTAATGTTTACTTTGCAACTATTACAAATAGTGGGCCAGTTTGTGTAACAGTAGTTATATTGAATAGTTGACATTGACTACAAAGTCCCATTGAAGCCAAGGGGACTGACTGTAGAGTAGGGTACTGCCAGATATGAGTAAGGGTCTTGCAGTCTGACCCAGCGTCAGCCTGAAAGAGTGTCAGTAAGTCTCTTCTTCCTCCATGCCACTAGGAGTTCCATGGATGTAACACGTGATGCAGTGCTCTAGCTCCATTCAGCATGCTTACCATGCAGCAATACACTATTCAGTTAATTAGGATTTTACATATTACAAATGTTACTTTTCCCGGAGTAGTCTTATTAAACAAATCTTGGTAATGAGAACAGTGTGTCAGATGTTTGATAGACTTACTTAAAATACCGTCTGTCTAACTTTTGCATTTCTGTAACACCTAACAACATAGATTGAAACTGACAAATGGCATTGATAGCCGCATTTTCAAACCTGAATGCCTAAAGATAGGCACCTAGATCAGAATTTAGGCATTTAAATCACTCTTAGAGACATTGACATCCTGATTTAGACATCTACATCTGCACATTTGTGTCTAAAACCGCTTGTTAGGTGTCCTCCTTTAAACAACCAAGTTTGAAATTCTGGCCAAGTATTATCAGTATAGCTAGGTTATTACTCTACGTATTGACAGGTCAGTTCCTTTGCTGAAGTTTGTGATACACCTTATGGTGTTCTTACTACGTAAAATCCTTCTAAAAGGTTCGCAAAAAGAAAAGGAGTACTTGTGGCACCTTAGAGACTAACAAATTTATTAGAGCATAAGCTTTCGTGAGCTACAGCTCACTTCATCGGATGCATTTAATAAATTTGTTAGTCTCTAAGGTGCCACAAGTACTCCTTTTCTTTTTGCGAATACAGACTAACACGGCTGCTACTCTGAAACTTCTAAAAGGTTGTCAACAACATGTAAGTCTTAGTTTGCAAAGTCTCCCCAAAAACAATAGAATTTTTGGTAGTAGCCTTTTAGTCCATCTAATCGAGGCCTGCTAAGAAATATGTTAAATACTATTCGGAAACATGCATATGCACATGCATAATTAACCCCTTATTAGATTTAAATACCTCTTTTTCTTTCAATCTGTATGAACACCCAAATAGCCACAGTTTGTAAAAATAATTAGAGCCAGATTCTTGGCCTCACCTGTGTCTGCTTTGCACTTCTGCAACAGCACAAAGCAGCTCAGGTTCCTGCACCTTGTAGCACTGGGGGCAAGCATGGCATTGATGAAGAGGGTTGGGGCCTGGAGTGGCTGCTGCTGTGCCTGATTCCCAGCCAGTGCATGGCCCAGCGGGACTGCTCCAGTTGGTGCAATTTGTAGCAGCCAGCTTCTAAATTATGCCGGGGACTACTTTGGCCCCAAGGGAATGGAAAGATGCCTCAGAAGCACCTTTCACTCCCAACTCAGCTGAGTCTAAACTCATCACAGCTGGGAATCCAGCTCTCAGTGTCTCGATCCTGCTCCTGTTCTCATTGAAGACAATGGCACAACATCCTGGGACTTCAAGCGGAGCAGGCCCTGAATCTTTCTATCAGTATGCTCACAACGCTCCTGTTGACTTCAGCGTGGAATGATAACATGATATGTCTCCTGGCCTTTTATTTTTTTCCCACTGGAGAATTACAAAATGTGTTTGGAGCTAATGTGACCTCTTAACATTGCTAAAGATTTTGAGATGCAGTTTGTATGAAAGACACTATGCAGACAAAACTGTGTATTAGACAAAAATTAAACTATAGGCCACTAAAATATTTTTTTCTTCCACCATCTGTTTTTAATAGGAAATAAAAAAGGGCCATATCTCTTTACATCAAAATCTGGAAAGAAAATTCACACCTGAGCTGAAAATCTGTCTGCCAATTTTTGTACTGTTGTGGAATACAGTAAAAGTGCTGAGTTAAAAGCATCTTAGAAATGGGATTTATGACAGAACACTGACAAAGCTCTAATACCTATAGTGGTACTCCCAGACACATCTAGAATAAAGTGATGGATGATAAGGAGGCTCAGATCTCATTAAAGTTTCTCAGAACTTATTTGTTATAATTATGCCACTTCCTGGGTTTTTTTCAGTGTATGTGATGATGCCATATCTCATTTGTATTGCACAAAGGAAAAATACTGTTTTAAAAAGACAATATCCCAACTTCTGAACTTTCTGATATGGTTATGTCGGAGAGTCTACCCAGATAGGAAAAGAGGATTAATGCCACTTGAAAGCTTAAACAAGGCCACATTAAATATAGTCCTCGACAAACACTCTGTAAAATTGTTCAATCCAGTGATGACAGAAAATGCATGAAAACCTTGTGACTGCTAACTGGGTAGTATCTTTATTATCAAGTGGCAAAAATGTTCGTCATGTACTATAGCTTAAATTGTGTTTCCGTATCCTGTCAAGTGTGGATAACAAGGATTGTATGTGTCTTTCTTTTCTGTTACTGGAAGCGCTTTTTGTGTAGCAGTCTGTGCAAAGTACTGCATCTTTGGACTTCAGAATATAAAGTAATGCTTTGAAGACATGAATATTGTAATTTCTTTGTTTCTCTTAGACTAATAGAGATCTGTGCTTTTTAAATTTCATAGCCCATATTTTGTCATCAATAAGAGTACTGAAAATTACATTGCTGTGTTTATTAAAGTTGTGTTTCTATATAGTAATACACATACAACATCTTATACTGCTGTAAGGATAAAGTTAAGCTCCTTTGTCAAGTGTGTTGGTATGGTAGGAGTTTTAATCTTCTACTATCAGAGCCTGGTTAGATATGGTCATGGTTTAAGCAGAATCTGTGTGCAAAGAAATTAAAGAATCAACCTTTCCTATATTTATGCCTTAGCTTATTTGCACAGAGCAAGGAATAAAAGAGAAGTTGTGTAATACATACATTCCTCTGTAAGAATATTGCATTTGGAGCCCATATTTAACTACATAATAACTTGCTTTATGTTTATGCTTCTAAAAGTTGAGGCTGAAGTTGGCAAAAATGTTCAAAATTTTAAATCCATGAAAATGAGATCTACACTTGGAGACAGCTTATTGAAAAGAGGACAGGAAATCATAACACAGCCTACTTTTCCTAATTAAAATTCCATAGAGTTGTCTACAGTATGTTCATGTTTTATTGCATCAGTAATTACTCTTCCATTTTCCTTTCAAATTATAAAATTAAGTCACCAAGAAAGCATGTACTGTAGTTACAGCATATTTAGACAAGGCAAGACATTAAATAGTCTTACAACAAAAACTGCATGAAAAAAAATGGTGCGGTTGGGAGGCAAAGTCAAATCCACAGTTAAGGGATTAAAGCTCAATTTCAAGACAAAACATAACATAATACAATAAGATTTAAGGGGCGGCTGTGTTATGCTTATAAGTATTAGAGGTTTTGATCTCATCTGTGAATGTCCTTACTTGTACTGGTTTTTTAATGATTTTAATATTTTCTTAATGGAAACTTCCATAGGTGTCTTCTAATCAGTTGTGGTCCGCTAATGTACAATTAGTGTAATTATGCAATTTGTGTAAATATATGTAATCACAGAATTGAAAGAGGTAATTGTCAAATGTGATTATGCCATTTAAATGTTCGATGATGTCTACTTTTTATGATTGACGAAAAATGCAAGGCACCTGTGAAGCAGAGGCTATTAGGTGCAGTAGCTTAGCTGTCTAAAAATATTATTTTTCTAAAATGTCAAAGCCAATCAATCTATATTTTTTGAGTGAACAGGAACAGAGAAAGCCACTGAAGAATCCTAAATTCTCTCTTTTGCTCTTCTTCAAGAATAATCAAAGGATGTATAAACAACGAGGAATCCTTCTGACACCTTAGAGACTAACAAAGAATGTATGTTTTAGAAATAAGAAAAGGAGTACCCGTGGCACCTTAGAGACTAACAAATTTATTAGAGCATAAGCTTTCGTGAGCTACAGCTCACTTCATCGGATGCATTTGGTAGAAAAAGCAGAGGAGAGATTTATATACACACACACACACAGAGAACATGAAACAATGGGTTTATCATACACACTGTAAAGGAGAGTGATCACTTAAGATAAGCCATCACCAGCAGCAGGGGGGGGGGAAAGGAGGAAAACCTTTCATGGTGACAAGCAAGGTAGGCTAATTCCAGCAGTTAACAAGAATATCAGAGGAACAGTGGGGGGTGGGGTGGGAGGGGAAATACCATGGGGAAATAGTTTTACTTTGTGTAATGACTCATCCATTCCCAGTCTCTATTCAAGCCTAAGTTAATTGTATCCAGTTTGCAAATTAATTCCAATTCAGCAGTCTCTCGTTGGAGTCTGTTTTTGAAGCTTTTTTGTTGAAGTATAGCCACTCTTAGGTCTGTGATCGAGTGACCAGAGAGATTGAAGTGTTCTCCAACTGGTTTTTGAATGTTATAATTCTTGACGTCTGATTTGTGTCCATTCATTCTTTTACGTAGAGACTGTCCAGTTTGGCCAATGTACATGGCAGAGGGGCATTGCTGGCACATGATGGCATATATCACATTGGTAGATGCGCAGGTGAACGAGCCTCTGATAGTGTGGCTGATGTGATTAGGCCCTATGATGGTATCCCCTGAATAGATATGTGGACAGAGTTGGCAACGGGCTTTGTTGCAAGGATAGGTTCCTGGGTTAGTGGTTCTGTTGTGTGGTGTGTGGTTGCTGGTGAGTATTTGCTTCAGATTGGGGGGCTGTCTGTAAGCAAGGACTGGTCTGTCTCCCAAGATCTGTGAGAGTGATGGGTCGTCCTTCAGGATAGGTTGTAGATCCTTGATGATGCGTTGGAGAGGTTTTAGTTGGGGGCTGAAGGTGATGGCTAGTGGCGTTCTGTTGTTTTCTTTCTTGGGCCTGTCCTGTAGTAGGTGACTTCTGGGTACTCTTCTGGCTCTGTCAATATGTTTCTTCACTTCAGCAGGTGGGTATTGTAGTTGTAGGAATGCATGATAGAGATCTTGTAGGTGTTTGTCTCTGTCTGAGGAGTTGGAGCAAATGCGGTTATATCGTAGCGCTTGGCTGAAGACAATGGATCGAGTGGTATGATCTGGATGAAAGCTAGAGGCATGTAGGTAGGAATAGCGGTCAGTAGGTTTCCGATATAGGGTGGTGTTTAGGTGACCATCGCTTATTAGCACCGTAGTATCCAGGAAGTGGATCTCTTGTGTGGACTGGTCCAGGCTGAGGTTGATGGTGGGATGGAAATTGTTGAAATCATGGTGGAATTCCTCAAGAGCTTCTTTTCCATGGGTCCAGATGATGAAGATGTCATCAATGTAGCGCAAGTAGAGTAGGGGCATTAGGGGACGAGAGCTGAGGAAGCGTTGTTCTAAATCAGCCATAAAAATGTTGGCATACTGTGGGGCCATGCGGGTACCCATCGCAGTGCCGCTGATTTGAAGGTATACATTGTCACCAAATGTGAAATAGTTATGTGTCAGGACAAAGTCACAAAGTTCAGCCACCAGGTTAGCCGTGACAGTATCGGGGATACTGTTCCTGACGGCTTGTAGCCCATCTTTGTGTGGAATGTTGGTGTAGAGGGCTTCTACATCCATAGTGGCTAGGATGGTGTTTTTAGGAAGATCACCAATGGACTGTAGTTTCCTCAGGAAGTCAGTGGTGTCTCGAAGATAGCTGGGAGTGCTGATAACGAAGGGCCTGAGGAGGGAGTCTACATAGCCAGACAATCCTGCTGTCAGGGTGCCAATGCCTGAGATGATGGGGCATCCAGGATTTCCAGGTTTATGGATCTTGGGTAGCAGATAGAAGACCCCAGGTCGGGGCTCCAGGGGTGTGTCTGTGCGGATTTGTTCTTGTGCTTTTTCAGGGAGTTTCTTGCCACTAGCCATCACCTTCAGCCCCCAACTAAAACCTCTCCAACGCATCATCAAGGATCTACAACCTATCCTGAAGGACGACCCATCACTCTCACAGATCTTGGGAGACAGACCAGTCCTTGCTTACAGACAGCCCCCCAATCTGAAGCAAATACTCACCAGCAACCACACACCACACAACAGAACCACTAACCCAGGAACCTATCCTTGCAACAAAGCCCGTTGCCAACTCTGTCCACATATCTATTCAGGGGATACCATCATAGGGCCTAATCACATCAGCCACACTATCAGAGGCTCGTTCACCTGCGCCTCTACCAATGTGATATATGCCATCATGTGTCAGCAATGCCCCTCTGCCATGTACATTGGCCAAACTGGACAGTCTCTACGTAAAAGAATGAATGGACACAAATCAGACATCAAGAATTATAACATTCAAAAACCAGTAGGAGAACACTTCAATCTCTCTGGTCACTCGATCACAGACCTAAGAGTGGCTATACTTCAACAAAAAAGCTTCAAAAACAGACTCCAACAAGAGACTGCTGAATTGGAGTTAATTTACAAACTGGATACAATTAACTTAGGCTTGAATAGAGACTGGGAATGGATGAGTCATTACACAAAGTAAAACTATTTCCCCATGGTATTTCTCCCTCCCACCCCACCCCCCACTGTGTTCCTCTGATATTCTTGTTAACTGCTGGAATTAGCCTACCTTGCTTCAGAGTAGCAGCCGTGTTAGTCTGTATTCGCAAAAAGAAAAGGAGTACTTGTGGCACCTTAGAGACTAACAAATTTATTAGAGCATAAGCTTTCGTGAGCTACAGCATCCGATGAAGTGAGCTGTAGCTCACGAAAGCTTATGCTCTAATAAATTTGTTAGTCTCTAAGGTGCCACAAGTACTCCTTTTCTTCCTACCTTGCTTGTCACCATGAAAGGTTTTCCTCCTTTCCCCCCCCCTGCTGCTGGTGATGGCTTATCTTAAGTGATCACTCTCCTTTACAGTGTGTATGATAAACCCATTGTTTCATGTTCTCTGTGTGTGTGTGTGTGTATATAAATCTCTCCTCTGCTTTTTCTACCAAATGCATCCGATGAAGTGAGCTGTAGCTCACGAAAGCTTATGCTCTAATAAATTTGTTAGTCTCTAAGGTGCCACGGGTATTCCTTTTCTTTTTGCGAATACAGACTAACACGGCTGCTACTCTGAAACCTGTTTTAGAAATGTTGTGCGTGCAGCCACCACAGTCTGTAAAACAATCCATCTTCAGCCAGAGCTCATTAAATAATAATAGTTTGCACTTACATATATCCCTGTGCTTCTGAGGATCTCAAAGTGTTTTACAAGTATTAAAAATTGAGCCTCACAGCATGTTGATAGCGGAGGGAGGTATTATCATCTCCATATTACACAGTAGGAAACTGAAGCACAAAAAGGTTCAGGCCAAATTTTTCAAACTTGGATGCCTCGTTTGGCATCTAAGGGCAGGATTTTCTGATGCACTAAAGTGATTTAGGAGCACAAGTCCCATGGAGAGGCAATGGCGCTTGTGCTCCTCAGTCATTTAGGTACTTTTGAATATTCCCTCTAAACTCCTAACCAGGCACTTAAATAAGTGGCCTGATTCTTGGAGGTGTTAAGCACATGCAGTTCCCAATGACTAAAGTGGCCTAGGGAAGGCTGATCTCTTGAACACTGGCATTTGGTGTGCACTCAAGGGCCACATAATTTACTGCATTCTAATAAATGAACACAGGTACTCAAATGCTTAAAGTAAGCAAGCACAGACAACCTAAAAGGAAGTAGGTCCTGATCCAAAGCCCAGTAACATCAATGGAAAGACTCCTGTTGATTTGAGTGGGCTTTGGATCACTTCACTATATTAGAACCATGTAGCAGGGTGATTACCACCCAAGCTCCTCCTCATGGCCAGAGGGCGCTCTGCAGTACCCTGCATTTGTTCTTCTTGGACTCCTCAAAACTCCAGAGCACAGTCCATATGAAACACTCCCCCTCTCTGGGATCCAATTTATTTAATCCTGACACCCATTGGCCTTCCATGTCCCAGCCCCAGCCCCAGCTCAGTGGCTCTTTCCCTTTGGGTAGGGAGTCCTCAGCCCTCCTTCCTGGAACTGGATTATAATTCCTTTACTCTCTACAGATGCCCAAACTGCCTTAGTGGCAGGATCTTCCCTGCAAGAGCATTCTTACTCTCTGTAGTTTCCTGAGGTCCCCATCCCCGCTCTGCAGAATCCTACTGCTCTTATAGCGGGATCATCTGATGTCACTCAGGTGTGCCTCTTCAGGAATCAGCCAGTACGTGCTAACAATTTTCAGTCAGTACTAAAATGGATTGCACTGGAAAGTGGTAAGGCTCCTGCAGTCCTTAAAATTCATAGAGCACTCAGTGCCCCACTAATGGGTTAATATTTGTGTGTAACCCTAACTTCCATTGACTGAAACTTGGAAACACAGTGAACAAATAAACATCTGTAAGAAGTTGTTTAATTAGTTGTTTCATATGTGTTTCATTCCAAAAGACTACCAGATGTGATGCACAGCAAGAATTCAATGTGAACAGTTCTTTTTTTGGTTTATGCAGTAATCTGCATTGAGAAAACTAAGGTGGTCTTCTAGTCTTAAAATAATGAAACTAAAATTTAAGAACTGATTTCAGTTTTATTTTCTGAGGACCAGGAACAGGTACCTTTTCTCATCCCTTCTCTCCATTATAGGGAATGGAAATGAAGCGAAGATAAAATTGAGATTGTCTCATTTAAACCCAGATATTTATAGGGAAGAAATGAGAAATAGTGAACTCTGGTTATCACAAATAGCAAAGCTGTAAACTCTGTAATACTGTTAATGGCTTTGCTGCATTGCCCAGCTTTTAGAATTAAGGGTGCATTCCCCCTCTGCAGCAAAACAGACCCTTCTGATTACACCCTGGAAAACACATCTTTTAGATCTGCTGCAAGTGTTTGTGGCTTACACTAGGTACATGATTCACAAATGGTGAACCCTGACAAATAATCCATCAGGTGATGCTGAGACTCCGTCATGAGAGCTTGCCTCCCACAGCTGTGTTTTTTTCTCTTGTATTATGATCCATCACTTGTTGTGCATCATCTAACAGTCTTATATTGACAAAGACTCTTATAACCTCTCTCTTTGTTTATCTTAAGAGAACAGAAGCCTAGCATTGGATGAATAATATCATTCACACATATTACTTTTTTACAGCTAAAGATGCACAGATGATGCGCAAGCCCTCCTTCGCCTGAAAAAAAAATCACTCTTACCAAATGACCCAATCCTGGTTCTGCCACAGCCAGTGGCACATCTCCCCTGGACTTCAGTGGGAGCAGGAACACAACCTGAGTTTGCAGCTTGATTTGATTAAGTGCCATTAGGAAGGATTCTTAATGCTGAGGTCTCAATTCTTTGAGATATTCAACCCTGCCTGTAAAGTGCTGAGCACCCTCCACTCCTACATGAGCGTGTTGATCATTTCCCGACCTACATTGAGATCAATAGGAGATCAGGTCCTCTCTCTGCTAAATTCATGTAGCTCAATGAAAAGGTTGGGAACCACTGTAATAGGGTCCAGTCCTGTGAGATACTGAGCACCTTCTGCAACATGCTGAGAGCTCTCAGCTTCCTTCAGGGGGTCTCATTGTTAAAATAGAAGGGGAAACCTAGTATACTGTAAGAGAAATGGGAATTGCTATGCTGATGTGTAATTGGAATGAAGGAAATCATGATGTTATTATTAATTTTGAAGCATTTTTATGGTCCCTGAGATAAGGGCTGAGATTGTTGGAATATGATGCCTGCTTTTATCAACAGTTCCATATTTAAGGAAAGATACAAGCTCTGCATTGCTGGCTAACCCACATGCCCCTCATAATATCTTCTTAGCCTTCACCTGTGAGGTTTGCGTGGTTGAGAGTTGATTCATCATTTGTTCTCAGTTCTGGCCTTTATTTAACAGCAGTGACAGCAGTACCATGTTATGAGTGGTGCTTGGATTATAGTCCAGTGCTGAGGGACCACTGAAACCCTGCCTTTTAATACTTCAAGTTAGTGCTGAGCTGAAGTCCCAGAGGTTCACTAAAAGGCCAGAACTTTCTTTCATAAGCCACTGACCTTTCTTCTTGATTATCTTGGTGAACTGGTGCTGTCTTTCAGTTAATAGAACTTTGTAATCAAGGTGCCAAGAGGGCTGAAATGTAAGCAACAGTTTTGCTGCAAGTTAGATGTTAATGTGAGTTCTGAACATCTTTTAAATGTGTTGTTATAAATCCGCCAAAGGGAGAAGAGTGCTTACATTCAGGGATATATTAATAAAAGTGGAGGGACCAGAAAAGAATACATTTGTTGAATAAGGTGGAAAGACATGTCACTCACCTTGAAACCTGAGAAATTAGTACAAAAACCTTCCCTCTATAAATGCAAACGTGTGGGATCATATATTACACATATTTAGTTTTCTGAGAGTTTAATATTTCAGTAAATACAACCCCTACTAGTAAATATGGCTACATTGGGAATGACTCTATCATTCCATTCCTGGGCTGGGACAGAGATGGAGGAGGGCAAGGGGCAAAGTATTCTTGGACCATTCAGAGCCCTGCTTGGCCCCAGATGTGGGTTAAAGCTACCTCAGGGCTGTTCTCATTTATACCTTGCTTCCTGTAGCCTCCTGTGGTCCTTGGGAAGCAGAAAATAGCCACTGTGCTGTGCTGTCCTTTCGGACCATGCCCAACACTAGGGGCTGAGAGAATGGCCACTGTGAAGAACTCTTACTGCCAGGTCCTCTGTACAGGATCTTTCTCAGGAGGCAGTTTCTACCCATTTTCAGGCTGTTATGCTGCTGGAGCAGTGTGAAAGGGCCTGTGCATAAATGACAACCGAGTTTATTGAATCTGTTTTTAGCTTGAAATTATCTTTAAATATTAAAAGAGAAAAATTTCAAACCCAGTGCATTTGTTCCAAGACTTAGCCACCTGCTTCAGAGAGAGACAGCTGTAAGAGTTTGTAGGGTTCCACTCTTCAGGTATTACAAGCTGTTCCCAAGGAGAACAAGATTTGAAAACTTTCTAAAAATATAGGCACATGGAACCTTTTCATGTGTGTGCCAGGACAGGTGTTGTGAGTGTGTTATCCTCTAATCTTTGCTTTAGCTCCCACTTTTCAGTGCTTAATTCTCATCCCTACAGGGACTACTGAGAAAGAGTCAGAATATAGAACAAATACTATCAGCTCCTTCATCTAACCAGAAATGTAACAACCCCAGTGCCGAATACTCATTTTCCTGTCTTAAACAATTTGTTTAAGCATTTCTCTAAACTCTCACTGGGGACATGTACATGTAGGACTGATGTTTAGCGCAGGACACATCTCCATCAAACGCCACTTACCGCAAGATGTTTTTATTAAAACCAAGCATTTAAAGAAGACCTGTTTTAATTTGTCTTTAGTGGCAAGGATTTTTTAAAATTTACAGGCAGTTTGTAAACAAATAGCTTGTCAGTTTCCAAGTACCAGCTTCTGTACTTAGGGGCCATAAAAGCAGGTAGGTTCCTGTTAGCAAACTTTGCTATTCAACTGGCAATGAACTAGTTGGCTTTCAGATACATATGAACACATCTCAAGAATATATTTCATATTCAATTAATTGTTTGTATAAAATAGTACTTGGCACTTACACTGCACTTTTTATCTGAGATTCTCAAAGCCTTTTGCAAATGGTTCAGTTTTATTACCCCCTGAATCACAGCTAAAAGAATGAAATCAATGTCACACTTCTAGGCATTCACTTTAAATCTTTCTTTTTTGTTTTGTGGGAGATGAAACCATCAAAGACACAGACCAACAGTCTGGCAAATCCTGGATCCCCCTCTCCCCTGTGTGCTTCTTGGAGAAGCCCCAAACGCCTTTTATTCTAGCAGCCAGAAGGACGGGGCAAAGGAAAGTAAACAGATGCAACAAAAAACCCATAGTGGGGTTTATAAACTCCACTATCTAGACCTGTCAGTGGGGTATAGAGTGGGGGGAGAAAATAACTCTTTCATCCCAGCCACCAGGAAGTGGGAGATGGAGGTGGGAAAGTGTCTCTCTCATCCAACCAGAGCTTTTCAACATTTGCATTGTGTATAACTTTGTGCAACTGCTGAATCAGGGCAAAGCATTCTCATCAGTTATGGATGATGAATGGTACAGCGCAAGCATTGCCGCTCTGTGTCGGGCTGTCACATATTATCTCGTATATCTGTGACACCATTCAGCGGCGATGATTCTTTGCATGTTGCCTTTGACTCTGCTCAGTACTTTAGCTGTTGGGCTTTAGAGATAACCCTGTTTAGGTAAATGGGGCCATAGATACCTCTCAGAGATTACTGTTTCAGGCTTTCAAGGGGCCAGTGTGTCATGGGGGTCATATTTGGAAGTTTGTCTTTGAAGTCAGAAGGGCTAGAGATATAACCTTCTTTCAGTAAAGGTTAAATTCTGAAGCTAAACTCAAGCTCTCAATGAGTGCCAGTATACTGTACCACCATGTATCAACTCAATCCATCGTTAAATGGAAGCATACCATTACTGAGTGACGGGTGTATTTTTGTGATAAGGTCCTCTTATCATTTCCTCATTTTAGTGCATGTTCAGTGCACTACACCATGTAATAATGGAAACCTGTGCTCCAAATTTCAGTGCAAAATGTTTCTCCTTTAACTTGTAGATTGTAATAATAATAGCCTTTAAAGTAGAATGGAGCAACATTTTTTGAATTAATAGTTATATTCGCCAGAAAATGCAATTTTAGTCAACATGGAACTGTTTGCGAATTAGTCATGAATTTGCCCAAATAGTTTCGGACCAAAAAAAAAAAAAGGCTAGATTCCCTAGGGGACTTTGGTACCAGTCATGAAATGAAGGCATGGTGTGATGCCCCCTCCTTATAATCTTTAGTCCAGTGGCTAGGGCACTCCCCTTGGGGGGGGAGACCTGGTTCAAGTCCCTGTTCCAGAGTAGGAAGATGAACCTGGGGTGTGGGAGGAGACACATGTTGAACTCCCTACTCTGGACTGGCTTTGAGAGACTGAGAAAGACCCACCTCTAGAATGACGGGTTTCAGAATAGCAGCTGTGTTAGTCTGTATCCGCAAAAAGAAGAGGAGTACTCGTGGCACCTTAGAGACTAAAAAATGTATTAAAGCATAAGCTTTCATGGGCTACAGCCCACTTCATTGGATATATAGAATGGAACATATAGTAAGAAGATATAGATATATACATACAGAGAAGGTGGAAGTTGCCATACAAACTGTAAGAGGCTAAATAATTAAGATGAGCTATTATCAGCAGGAGAAAAAAACTTTTGTTGTGATAATCAAGATGGCCCATTTAGAAAAGTTGACAAGAAGGTGTGAGGATACTTAACATGGGGAAATAGATTCAGTGTGTAATGATCCAGCCACTCCCAGTCTCTATTCAAACCCAAGTTAATTGTATCTCATTTGCATATTAATTCAAGCTCAGCAGTTTCTCCTTGGCATCTGTTTTTGAAGCTTTTCTAGTCTGTTGGCTAGCGCACTCCCCTGAGGAGGAAGATGTGGGTTCAAGTCCCTGCTCCAGGCTGGCACATCCCATGTGAGTGCCCTAACCACCAGGCTAATGGTTATAAGGGGGTTGGCAGCAGCAACTCCTTCTCAAGCTGTTTTGTGAATGTGGCCTTTTTAAAATGCCTAGAAACAAAACTAACCATTTTGTGTGACCTGAAATAGACTTTTTAAAATTTCCTTAAAATCCCAACAAGTTTCAGAATTGGTTTCTTGAAGCAAACAGGTTTTTTAAAGTCTTTTTTTAAACTGCCAGTGAACCCCCCAAAACCAGTTATTCACACAGCTCTACTCTAAACTCACTGACTTGTAAGAACCACCCTGTATCATTTAGGTGCTCTAAAAAAGTCATAAGCAGACGAGATGTGATTAAATATATGGAAATAATAAGAAAAATGTTTCTTTAGATGTAACAATAGATTTATGTTGGCTCAATATTACTACTGTGGAAGACCATGGGAAGAAGTCAGATTTTTAAATTAAGACAAATCTTAAGCCTCTGTAGAGCACATGAAAAGCTGTGCAAAACTCAGACTACTATTTTGTACTAGTACGTTCATACTATAACTCACAACAGGGCATATTGATATGTTTCACTCTTTATAGTCTGCCTTTTTTCATTTTCGTCATAATGATTGTTTTCCTCCCCCTTTCTGTAGATTGCACAGCCCCTTTTTTCTTTTGAGAACTAGTAATTAACAATTATACTCAACTTCATTTTGCTCTTTTTGGCAACTGTAGAATCTGTCTGTTCTCTGTAGACATGTTTAATGCATAGCATTATTGCTTTATTCAAGCATTTACATTTGATTGATGAGTTTATCTATGCAGGTCTTACAGAAGTCTATTAAATCTGTTTATTTGTGATTCCGATATAATTGTGCATGCCAGTGTTAATGCTGTTTTCCAGAAGATTAACCATATTTTATAGAACCTAGATTTCAGTTTTCGAATGGAAAGTGGTGATGATTTCAGTGTTTGATTTATAGACAGAAAATTAAGCTTGATAGGGCACAATCAAGAAGTAAACAGTAAAAAATAAGTGCCAGCAACCTTCTTGTATCCTTTTATTTGTTTGAAAATATCCAAGAATAATTTATGCTATTAGATTCTAAATCCATCTCATACTTTTAGACAATGTCATACATTTTGTTGTCTCTTTTTCTTCCTATCTTTAACTGTATTGTCGTAAATTTCCTTGTCTTCTTTTTCTATTGAAAATTGTGAAGAAATACTGAAAGGTCATCATCTTTGTCTTAATCTGAACTTTATTTTCAATAATTGTATTTTCACCCTCATTGATTGTAATAGGATGTGATGTATTCTGTGTATCCTAAAATTGATACAACATATAAAATAGTATTTATGGAATTATGAACTTAAAAACAAACAAATATCCATTATTATTCATGTAATGCTGCATCAACTATATAATATAATTTATCAGGTATGGAACACTGAGTCCTATTGAAACCAATGAGAAATGGGTATGGGTATATGACTATTCAACGTGCTTATTTGCTGTAATGTTTTTGGTTATTTAGAACTGGTGTGGGCTTTGTTGATTACTTCATATGCATTTTTGAGATTGCAGCAGTCACCCTTAAAACCTTGCCAGTTTTGCATTAGGTATATGGATATACTGTATTTCCCTCAGCGTAGGTCTGATCCCAAGCCCTTGAAATCATTGGGAATCTTACTGAAGATTTACTTATCTAAGGCAAGGTTACTTCCCCTTGTCCTTTGTGTTTATGGTTGGGGAGGAGTCAAATTAATAGATGAGAGAAGAAGGGAGGAGAATCAGTAGTCTTATGGTTAGAGCCTAGTCATCTTGAATTTAAATAGCCAGGATTGACTAGGCACATTATGATTTTCATAAGGATGAAGTACTACTAACATACTTATTTGGTCAAGGAGAAATATGTCATTGACTTCAATGGGGGTGGGATTAAATCCACTGCTTCCCCTGATCCTTCTGTATGATCTTTACCTTCAAACCCTCTCAGAGACTGTTGGTACTTTAGTTGTTCACCACTCATGGCAGAAAAACACACAGGGCCATATCCAGCCCCCCTTTTTGGTGCTCCTCTTTGTGGTGCCTTGCAAACATTATTGGCTGAAATTATGGTGTATGAGGAAACATCTTCCCTTGGCGGGATTGCCTCTTGGAATGTCAAATTCTCCCTTGGGGTGAGCTCTGTTTTTTTGGCGGATTGTCAGATAGCCTAATGTGTGGAATGTAGTATCAAACAAATTAAAATGTACACATTCATCTCAGACACAACCAGAATTTATTAAACAAAGACAACTAGTGCTGGGCAGTAGAATCTCAAGGGTGAAATCCCGACCTTATTGAAGTCAATGACAGACTCCCATTGATTTTGATAGGACCAAGTTTTCACCATAATTGTTTCCATTTTTCCGGGATATATAATAAATGCTGAAATATGTAATATGTTAGTTGTTTACTCTCTCCATTACTCAGAAGCAATTTTTGCATATATTTACGTAGGGGCAGATGGCTCCTTTCTTTCAGAAAAATGGCAGGAGGTTATCAGAGGTGAGGACAATTTTGTAAGTTTCCCTTGCAGAGTTTCTCCATATTCCCTCATGTTTGGCTCCTTCCCTGCCCCTGAAAATGCACAGACACACTTTTTCCCCTCAAACTCACTGATCGTTAGAAATTCAGGTTTCTATCTTGCAAACACATACAGATATGCTGAATATTTGTAGCCCCATTAGAGTCTAAAGGTTGCTCGATTCTAATATGTGTCTGTGTTTTATTTAGCTGTGTGTGTGTGTGTGTGTGTGTGTGTGTGTGTGATGACCACTATCTTGGCCAACACTAGGAATTGAAGCAGGGACTTCCAGTGCTAAAAGCACATGCTTGTGCAGTTTGAGCCAAATTTCTCTAGCTGGAATTATAACAGACTCACATCCTCAGCAGATCAGGCATAGAGGGGGATCTGTAATACATATTCACCAGCAGGTTACATATACTTACATATATATTTACATATACATACTCCTGCAGTAGACTATTCCTAATTGCATGGTGACAATTTCAGTTCTTAGTTGGTCTGAGCACAGTTCAGGCAAATATATTATACTGTCTTCCCACTGATGTTCTTTGTTCAGGTGGTTTTTGTTTTCTGCCTATCAGTGGAGTTAATATAGCTCCCATTCATTTGCATGAGTTGTTGGGTCATCTGCTTTTTGTGTATGAAAAGTCCTTGTTATTTTTCCTAACTAGTCTATGCAAGATCTTCTGTTGTTGCCCTCTGTATCTCACGCTTGTTATTCTTTGATATTTTGACTTTCTTTGTACAGAAATGTGTTGGGTGTCTAATTTTTATGTGAATTTTCCAGGGACAAAATGTAACTCTTTTCTGTCCTTAGTACTGTTGAATCAAAAAGTGTCTCATAGTCTCTATAGAATGATAGATAGCATGCATTCATAATCTCTAGTAACTCATTTACTGCCTGATGATTTTTGTTATAGAGGATCTTAATCAAAAGTTTTTTTGTTCTCTCTAAAGGTTGAAATCTAGTGCAGCAGGTCAGCCTCTTAAGAAAAGCTTTGGGCTCATCAGATTGGAGGCTGTTAGCTTTGCAGTTTACTATTTCAGTTTTATTCTCTGGAATCATCCTTTGTGGGATTAATGTTGATCCATCCTCCCTTCCTCAGGCTTTTTCTCTTCAAAAATCATCTTTCACTGCTTGCTTTAGCTGGTCTATTGATATGTGGGGTGTGCCTTTGATCCCCTCTCCTTCTTAACCCATTTTTGATGTCAGGAAAAAAAAGTTAATGAGTGTCATCTCTTTTTCTGATCTTCTCTACCAGTCACACATTGAAGTCATGTTTGAAAGAAGCACATGAGCCCCTTTATAGACAACTTTTCCTTTCAAAACTACTCTGGATCATTCTCCATGGACTGTACTTTCTGATGCCCTCTGTGATACTTTTCTTAGAGACTTGCCTACCTTGAAGTCTTTTGTCATTTGCTTCTGTCACGTTGCAATTTAATTGCCAGGCTTTAAGTAAATTCCATGTTTTCTTGCCTAATGCCCTTTCTTGCTACTTACTTCCTCAGTCTGTCAATAATCATCTTACATTATTATTCCAGTCTTGGTGTTTTGATCTTTCTAAACCCCATCCTTACTTCTGTTCTAAGTCCGATTTTGGAGGTTATGTGCTGTTTAGGATTAATATTCATGGCCTGTAATAATTCACTTTTGCCCATCACTGATAATGAGGATACAAATTTTTGGATGAGATTAAGACTTAGGTTAATATCTTCAGCTGGGAAATAGAGCTTGACGTTCAGTAATTTTAGAAAATATACACCACATCTGTAATTAAAATGCCTATGGCCTAAATTTTCAAAAGTGGCTAATAATTTGGGATGCCTCAATTTCTGGGTGCCCAACGTGAAGCCCCTTAAAGGGGCCTGATTCTCAGTGAGCAGGCCCCTTCTGCGTGTCTCATGTTGGGCACGCAAAAATAGGCTTGCAAAATCTCTAGTCACTTTTGAACATTTAGACCTATGTTCTTAATGCAAGTGCAGCTACAGATTAATTTCTTTTGTCTTAGAAAACTTTAATTCTAAAAAAGGATGGTTTGAATTTGAATGGTGAACAAATTACCAATTAGCAGTGGTATCCCTTTGACATCCGCACTATAATAAAACTGGAGTTATGTTTGACATCAGACACCCAAACCCAGCCTTTGTCAGTAATGTGCAGGAATAAATATTGTTTGATATTAAGTGTGAGGTTTTGGGTTATTGGAACCAGAATAAATATGTTTGTTTGTAGAATGTTGTAGATATTTTGTGACAGCTGGAAAGATTCCTGCTTCATATACAGGTAATTGCATGAAGAATAAGACTTGCATTCTAAAAATTGATGATGTGAAAAGTAGTGAAGATCAGGGAATATTGTTTTTGCTATTAACAGGCTAAACGAGCAGTCGGCATTTTTGCAGTTTTTCATGGAGATTTATAAATAATATACTGGAAAGAGGATAATCCCTCTTTTTGAACAGTTTCTGTATGTTCCTCAATTGAGATTGTGGTTCAGGGTCTTTGTTAGTAAGAAATAATGTGCTGAATATGCAAAATGTTTTTCAAAAGTGTAATATATTCCTTATATTTTGTAGATCAAAGAGACCATAAACAGGAAAACAAATGGGGTCCTATTTGCTTATTTCACTCTGAGATAAAATGAATTTAAATTAAATTCATTATTGTTTAATTAGCAATTTAATATGAAGTAATTTGCATGCTAAGAATATATCATCAGTTTCTGTTTTAAGTGAAGTGAATGGAGCATGTGTGCAAGATGCTGTCTGGATAGCCTTGGAGGCTGAAGTTCTTTGTCTACCCACAGGACAGCTGTAGTAGAGGTAAAGAGAGTGTAAGCTTCCCTCTCTGTTCTGGCACTCTGCTTCAGTCCTGACTGGGGAGGGACTAGCCTGAAGGCTAAGAAAATAAATTAGTTTCTATGTCCGTGAATATACATTCATTCTTTGGTAGAACTGGTTGAAAAATGAAAACCCATTTTTGTGGAAAATGTCAAAATTAAAAGTTATTTTAATATTAAGGGATTGGAAATTTCTCATTTTTTAAACTTTTCCACAAAATTTTTACTAAAAACATAAAAAGGGTTATCAACATTTTTCAAGTACCAAACCCACAGTTTTCGGTAAATAAAAGCCTTGATGACCATTTTTTTGGAAAAAATTAAAACTTTCTATAATGTTGATAAGTTTTTTACAAAAACATGTTTTATTAAAAAAGGCCATTTTTTCTATTAAAAGACTTTTTGTTGAGAAAATGTTGAGCAGCTCGAGTCTGGCTTTTCTGTTTAGAGTGCAAGCGAGGACTATTTGGTAAAAATTATGATAGAGAGTTAGTGTGTGGTGTAAAGATCGAGAACTCAACTAACACTGCCACTGATCTTACGTAGCATAACTGCTGTCATATGATCTCAACTTTGGGTCACTACCAGTAAATCCTGGATTCAAATCAGTCACCTACATCTGAAAGGTATAGTTATCATTTCCAGAAACCATCTAGTCCCCCAAACTGTTTTTAAGCAATTATCCCTGGAATGTACTAACACATCTTCCAAAAGACTAAGAACAATAACTAGTGATCCAGGAGTTTGGGTAGCAATGTAAGAGATTCAGGGAGGGTTCAGTGCATAATCAGGAAAACCCAGATTACTCTGCCTGTAAAATATTTGGTATTTTTAACTGTGCTGAACATTTCAAACTCTATATATGTTTAATAACTACAGTACTTAACTATGTGTTCAAGTTCCAAAGATTGTGTTTATCATGAAATATTTATTAAAGAGCAAACCTTATTGGATTCCACAGTTGGAAACTTGAAGAAATGGCCTTCTTCAGAATAGTTGTATTGTCCCAGTTTGGTTTTCTAGTTCCCCCTTCACTGTGCAAATACACACCTCAGCCAAGGAATGTGTGCCGCTGTACTTTGGAAACCATGCCTTCAGTAGGTGTGCAGTGCCTCTCCATTCATCTGAGTAAACCTGGGCAGGAATCTGCATGATTTGGGGAATACTGACACAAGGGATATCTTTGATAAGTTATTGGATGATTCTCCCTTTCCCGTAGCCATTCTGGGCTTTATTGCATGAGCAGACCAGGCACTTTGTGGACCTGAAACTAGCAACACCACCATCAGATGCACGAAAAAGACACTGGCAGAAAGAATTGACTATAATTACAGCTGTAGTCTACAGTCCACAAAGGTACTAAAGCATGTGCCTAAATTTAAGCATGTAACTACTCCAGTTGACTTCAATGAGAATATTTATGTGCTTAAAGTTAGACACATGGTTAAAAATCTTGCTGAATTGGTGACATGATGAGTGATGAGCTGTTTGTTGTCCCAGTCCAATGCCAGAATGGTTTTAACTTCCACTGGTAGTATAGAGTGCCTTGAACCATTTTAGAATAGAACATGGGTCTTTCAAGAAGTGATTCAGTTTCCTCTGGGAATAAATAGCTATTGAGACTTGTACATGTGTGGACCTTTATTAGTTATTATCACTATGGTGAAATCCATAATGCTGGTGATGGAGCCTGTGACAAGATGAAAACCCTGGACATATAAAGCTCTTCCCCCCAACCCTCCTGCTTTTTTCATTTCATACAGTAATAAGATAATTTTCTAGCTTGTAGAAACATTTGCGTTTTTTGTGCAGTAATGATCAGAATTCATTTGTATGAAAATACCATTTTCAGCTCAGAGAGGAAGAATACAGTCTTTACTGTCTTGGCTGTTGGGAGTCTGCTGTCCTTTGCTGCATAAATCTGTGTCCACCAACTGAAGTATAGATCCAGTAAACTGTAGATTATAGAGATTTTTGGAAGAGTAATTTAATTCTGGTTATTACATTTCAGTTACATGGGTGTAGTCTCACTGCTATTTTTTATCCTTCATAGAATTAGTATTTAGATTATGGATGAAAAGGAAAAGTTTTAATTTTTCTCGCCAGAGAATCAGAGACACAAAAGGATGCTGCTGTAAATGAATCAAATCAATTAGAAATTTTTGTCGATTGTTATTATTTATTTCTTTTATTGTAGCACCTAAGGGTCCAAGCCTCTTTTGCTAGGGCTTGTACAAACATATAACTTTATAGGCAGTCCCTGCCTCAAAAACTTGCAGCTTAAGTGTACTATGAGAGACAAGTGGATAGATCAAACAGACAGGGGAAGCACAAGGTAAAAAGGAGACTTTTGCGATCAGTGAGATAAACAGTGGTCACAGCACACCAGTTCCCTTTTCGTTATTGAGTTTTTTGGAAGCATCATGCAGAGGAGGAGAGTGTTATAATTAATTCCAACTTGATACTTGTATGTTCAAATAATGGGAAAAGCAGATAATTTGACTATATCATATACCAGCAAAAAATCAAGGAGAAAGGTAGAGCATCACAGGATATACTAAGTAACTGATTTACTGAAGTATTCAGTGCTTCTTACAAGTGGATCTGCAGAGAAAATCATTGACCATATGCTGTTTCAGTGGTTGTAAACTCTAATTTCCCAGAGTGACTTCTGTGCCAGTAAAACTGAGGTTTTAATTAACAATGCATTATGCGTGCATGTGTGTGCTCTCATGTGTCAGTCCTTGTTGTGTCAAGTATGTCTTGGAAATCTGACAGAAAATGAAATGTTTTACAAAATATAGAAGCATAATAAAAAAAAATGAAGAAACAAATTATATTAATGCCTTCAGATATAAACCAGTTACTGTGCTGTAGGGGAATGGAACAATGTTTCTATGAAGCACCATTGTTAGAGTGACATAAATACCCGAGGTCTGGGGAAGCACTTAATTGGGGTTTTGCCTCATATCTCAAGTACATTATTCAGCACCAAGGTAGTTCATAGGTATGTGCCTTTCTCTGTCTCAGATCAAGTGTTGGTTCTCATATATTAAGAATACAAAAAGTCATATTTGTCATCTTTCAATATATACAGATTCTGTCTCAGAACATTAATGCAAACCTACATGGTGGTATTATTTTTTTAAAGCACGTAGGAATAATCCCAATAGTTAATAGTATATATTTAGAGAAGAAAGATCCTGCTTGTCTATCCGCTTTGCTCTATTGTTGTGACGCTGTGCTCATCAACTAACACTGTAAAGTACTTTAACATCTGTCAGATTGTTGTAATCTGATGAGCTATACTTGGAACAAACCTGAGTTGATGAAACAATCATTGAGAGTTGGGCGCACTCAAAACTGATGAGTAAAAATCTAATCAGTCTCTGGAACATGTGGAATGCTAGCACTGTGGTGCACATTCTGATCTTGGTTTCTGGAGCTTTACCCCCATGATGACCACTTATACTAATGGGAGTTGAGCATGTGTTACTCCCACATATAAAAAAGATAAGAATGTATCCTTTCACTCTTTGTAGACTAATGGCTGTGGAGCCGCTTAGATATTCACTGAAAAGTAAACTTATGTGCCTTTTTTTAAAATTGATATTTCAAGAGCCTCAGAGAATAACTCTGGTCCTCTTACCATAGATATCAGTAATATAGTGACTACTTAATACACAGACATGATTCATTTAAATGTATGCATGTTAATTTTCAGACTTCCAACCTAGACTCCATAAAATGAACCAGCCATCCACTGAGACGTAACTGAATTTCAAGATATTTGCTTGTACTGCTTGACAAACAGCACATAGGACATACCCAAACAAAAAGCAGTCGCTACTTTCCACATAGCTGAGATATGTCAGATATAGTAGTGCACTCAGAATACAATATGCCATACATTCCACCTATGCTAAATGTAATTTTTAAAATGTTTCAGTTTACAGGTGTACATCTTATATTGGAAGGATTTGTACAAACTGATCAATATATATATTGCGTGTACCAGATTATGGACTTGGTCCTGAAGTCTTTTGGGAGTTTTGCTTGAATGTGCAAGGAAGGATCATGATGACCTGTCAGTAAGAAAGAAAGAGTATTAAAAGTAAACTGAAGTATTTGGAGTGATTTGAACCAAAATCTATCTAATAATAACTCAATGAAATTCAAGAATGGCTTTAACACTTTATATTAGTATCAAGTAATTATCTCCAATTAGGCTGAAATGAGGGTCAAGACTGGTTCTAACTAATAGAGCTGGAGTGCTACTTGCTTTATTGAACATGCTAATGCAAAGCTGCATTTGAAAGAGATGAAGGGGAAAAAATCCTCCAACGCAAATTGCAAAGTGACTTTTTTGCAAGATAGGTCATGAGTTGTTTTTAGAAGATGTTAAAGGGCTTAAGTTGTTTGGAATTAACCCTTCATATGTTGAATTGACAAAGGTATCTCAAATTGATCCAGATGACAACTTGTGCACTTGAACTTGATATCTCATATAAATAATGACAGGTTTCAGAGTAGCAGCCGTGTTAGTCTGTATTCGCAAAAAGAAAAGGAGTACTTGTGGCACCTTAGAGACTAACAAATTTATTTGAGCATAAGCTTTCGTGAGCTACAGCTCACTTCGATGAAGTGATGAAGTGAAGATGTTTATCTTCATATAAATAAGTTCCTGAGAATTAAAGATTTAAGCTCCTTCAGTTAGTGTTATTATAAAACAGTGATTGCTAAACAAGACATCAGATTTATAATTCTGGTGTGTTATCAAACCCATCAGAATGTTGAAAAAGAAAAATGATAACGGGGTGCCCAATTCTAATCTGATTTACACTGGTATAAAATAAGAAATAAGTGAGGTCAGAGTCACACCACTATAAAACTAATGTAAAACAGGTCAGAATCAGACCCTAGAAGTACATATTAATTGTTTAAAAACTAATATGCCACTGTTTTGGAAATGTTTATCATTTTTAATAATAGAAGTTCTAAACCAAATTATTTCTGCTAATGAGGAATTTCCTAGTGACCTCTATTAGTGGATATTGTAATTGAATTTAAGTACTGTATTTCATATCTAAATACTGACAATTGGAATGACAATGTGATATGGTGGCTGAGAGACAACCACTCCGAGAAGCACAAAATATCATGAAATCCACTACATTCAATAAAAATGCTGGAAATTAACACCCATCAACCCTTACCTCTGTGCCTAAAGGAAACATATTGGAGAGCTGTTCACCACCTCTTTGGTTCTGAGCTATCTCTTTAAATTAGTGTTTGTTTGAATGTGGATTACAGTTAATCATTTTTTTCGTAATGGACTCAGTGAATCCAAATATAAAAATATATCCATTGTTATTTACATGCCTTGTTTTTAGCACACAAAAAGTGTTCTAAACACAAATTATGCATCAGAATAATTCACAGAACACAATTTAGTTCAGGGCTATTTATTTGCCCACAAGCCCTCTTCCAAAATAGCAGTAATAGAATTAAGGATATTACAGTCTTTTTCCAAGTTGCTTGATTTAGAGCAGCAGAAGAGAGGAATTGTGGCTCAGGGGAGCAAGTTTGCATTGTAGGAGTCAGTGCTAAGGGTACAGCTAGGGATAACAATAGTCAATGCTATGGACAGCACAAAAGCAAAGGTAAATTTCCAGTGTTTGTGCAGTCTTCTTTTTGAAAAAAATCCAATCAGACTATACAGTGCATGTGTTGATCCTAACACCTCACACACTGGCTGGAAATGTACTCCTGCTAGGAGATCTTGGAGGAAAAGATCTTAACTATACATCAGTGTCAGGACAAAGTAGTTTGATAGAATTTGGTATGGGATGTTCGAAAACCATGGAGTGGAAACATCCAGTATTTTTTACATTAAACATTACAGTTTTTGGTGTACTCCAGAATAAGTCTGGTGTTTCAGGAGCACTTCTGGGCATGTAGGATAACTTGGTTTAAGCCTCTTTCAGATTGATTACCAGTTACCTTTTTCTGAAAGCCTGCCCTATAGAGATCTGCTGCTTTGCTTCTCAGATAGTTTTACGTTGCGAACATTTTCGCTCTTATCAATGCTGTTGGGAAGGAAACAGCCTGCTACTATGTCTATACTCTAAATTATATTCTGAAAGTGGAAGTATTTGGAATACACACATTCTGAATAAATATTCTAAACAGCACAGTGACATGAGGGAAAAATACAAATTTCAAACTCACATCTGCCAGGTGCTGAACTCTAGTGGAACAGTGAAACTCAGCACCTCCTGGGAAACTCTCAGCACTTCACCAGATCGGACCCTCCTCTGGTGTATAACCCTCTGTAATAACACGTGGAGAAATATGAGTGGAATGTCATTGGTGCACGCATGCAGAAGGTCCTTACCAAGAAGAAATGTTCCCGGTATGTTTGTAGTGGTTGTTCTAGTCCTGAATGTGCAAACAAAAGGTGTCAGTCTATTTTTTATTAAGACCTTGATTCACACTTATGGTGTAATGTCTCCTCAGTGAGGACTGCTCTGCACACAATTTCTGTACCAATTTAACTATATTGGTGAGAGATGTGATTTTTCTACTGAAATAGTTAGAATCATAGAACCATAGGTTAGAAGGGATTGCAGGGGTCATTCATTCTAACCCCCTGCCAAGATGCAGGATTTGTTGTGTCTAAACCATCTAAAACAGATGGCTTTCCAGCCTCCTTTTGAAACCTCCAATGAAGGAGCTTCCACAACCTCCCAAGGCAGTCTGTTCCAGTGTCCTACTGTTCTTGAGTTAGGAAGTTTTTCCTGAGATTTAATCTAAATCTACTATGCTGTAGTTCAGGGGCGAGCAAAGTTTTTGGCCTGAGGGCCACATCAGGTTTCCAAAATTGTATGGAGGGCCAGTTAGGGGAGGCTGTGCCTCCCCAAACAGCCAGGTGTGGCCTGCCCCTGTCCCCTATCTGACCCCCACTGCTTCTCGCCCCCTGACGGCCCCCCCGGGACCCCTGCCCCATCCAACCACCCCTTCTCTCTGACCACCTCTGGAACTCCTGCCTCTGACTGCCCCCTGCTGCTCCGTCCAATCCCCCCTCTTGTTCCTGACTGCCCCCCTACCCCTGCCCCCATTCAAACCCCCGTTCTCCTCCCTCTGACTGCCCCGACCCCTATTCACACCTCTGCCCCCTGATCACCACCCCGAACTCCCCTGCCCTCTATCTAACCCCCCCTGCTCCTTGTCCCCTTACTGCGCTGCCTGGAGCACTGGTGGCGCTACAGCCATGCCGCCCAGAGCACCAGGACAGGCAGCCGTGCCGCCCGGCTGGAGCCAGCCATGGCACCGCGCAGCACAGAGCACTGGGTCAGGCTGCGGCTCTGCAGCTGTGCTGTCTGGCAAGAGCTCACTGCTCCGCTGCCCAGAGCATTGCGCCGGCGGTGCAGTGATCTGAGGCTGCGGGGGAGGGGGAACTGCAGGGGAGGGGTCGGGGGCTAGCCTCCTGGGCCAGGAGCTCAGGGGCTGGGCTGGAGGGTCCCGTGAGCTGTAGTTTGCCCACCTCTGCTGTAGTTTGAACTCAGTGGACTACCCTCTGTGGCAAGAGAGAACAACTTTTCTCCATCTTTTTTATGGCAGCCTTTCAAGTACTTAAAGACTGCTATTGTGCCCCCCCCCTTAATCTCCTCTTTTCTAAACTAACAGTTCCTTCAGCCTTTGCTCATGGGGCTTGCATTCCATCCCTTTGATCATCTTTGTCGCTCATCTTTGGATCCTTTCCAGTTTCTCTTCATCCTTTCTCTACATTGGTGACCAAAACTGGACACAGTACTCCAGCTGAGGCCTAACCAGCCCCGAGTAGAGCAGTGCTGTCACCTCCTGTGGCTTGCATGCTATGCTTTTGTTAATGCATTTGCTTTTTTTGCAACAGCATTGCATTGCTGACTCATGTTGGGGTTGTGATCCACAACTCCCAGATCCTTCTCAGTCCTGCTGCCAAGCCAGTTTTCCCCCATTCTGTATCTGTGCATTTGATTTTTCTTCCCTAAGGATAGCACCTCACGTGTGTCTTTGTTGAAGTTCATTTTGTTGTCTAGAGCTCAGTTCTCCAATTGATCAAGATCCCTCTGGATTTTAAATTCTGAGTTAAATTGGTGCAACTTCCTAGGGTAGGTGCAGATATACTGGTGTAAAGGTGCCTTACCAGAACTTATTACCCTTCCCTTATGAAAATAAGCTATCCCATCTCATTTCTTTCCTGCTCCTGCATAATGGTACTATGCCTTAACAGTACTATGTTACATGCATAGCGGTCTCTGATGGTGAATGTATTCTCTAGTCATTTGGCCCGTCTTGTATTCATAATACTATTGTCCCCGCCGAGGCACTGCTTTGAAAGACATAACAACTTTTCTCCTGCCCTTGACCAGTGCACTGACTGTTATCTTCAGCCTTCCTGAGGACATCGTTTTGCTTCCCTCAGGAATGCCAGCAAATAATTTCCTCTGATGACAGCCAAAAACCCAATTAAGCTTAGATTAAAGAAAAGAAGGATTTATTAGTGTTTTACAGAATGAGAGAAAACAGAAAATAAAAATAGGTGATATTAAACCACCTGAAGTGGAAACACAGAATGCCCCATTGCTAGCATCACTCTCCAGTTTACAGAAGAATTGGTAGATTTTAGCTGGTTTACTACATGGTAGTAAAATCTTGGCTCTCCCACAGCCCAAAGCCATAGCTGTCTTTTTCTGTCAGAGCTGTGAGGAGTGTGACATGCCTTCTTAGAAAGGCTGTGTATGTGACTAGGAAACCCTCAACACTAGTGGCTAGGCCTTCTGACTTTGATGTGGAGGTGTCAGTAGTAACAAAACAGGTTTATTTCCCCAGTGTGCCAAAATACATACTGGCTTTTGAGCAAGACATTCCCTCTTTGGGAGCTGGACCAAATATAACATATTATAACTTCCATGTGTTAAGAATAAAGCGATAGAATCTGCCAGGGCAGGGGTGCCATTGGGCAGCTGGAGGAACATGACCAGAAGACTACATCTGTTGAACATTACTCATGGGACTTAACAACATAGGAGACACACACAGAGCAGCCCAGGAAAGACAGAAATGTCAGAGCCTTGTTTGTGCCTTAAGTGAGGTCTGACAGCATGAGAAGTATTCAGATTCCATTTATTTGCATCTCCCTGGTACACAGTGTGTTGACATGATTACTTTGCATCCTTCATTATAATTTATTTCCCATTTTACAAGGAGCTCATCCATTGTGCTTTGATCGCCTATTTAAACAGAACATTTGGACCTTCCAGACTTGAAACACTAGAAATCAAATTATTTACATTTCTCTAATTAACCCTCTCTTTGTCTAGGTAAAGATTGCTTTAAGCAACTGTCAGGTTACTTGACCTGTTGAATTAATAGCTTCTTGCATGTATTTCAATTACCTGCCCTTTTATATTGCTAATGAGGCTAGACAACACCCTCTTGAAAGCAATCTCAGTTTAGCAGTTTTATTCAGTTTCACGCAGGTATAGCGTCCAAGCCATGTAGTTAACAGTGCAGTTTGAGGTCTAGAGATGGATAGAAAATTAAAAATCAGCACTATAAGTACATCAGATAAAATTAAAATTGGATTGCTATGTTAAGACTTCTCAAGCACTTTTCATCTCAAAGGATACCAAACTGCCTTACAAACATTCATCCAACACAGCCACCTCTGTAATGGGAGGGCAGCAACCAGATAGCAAGCACACTGCCGAGAAGTGAGGAGAATGGAAAATTTGACCAAGGGTACAGGTCAAGTGGCGTGGAATCTTTGTTGTCCACAACAGACAGGAGCTGGGATTTTAAGACCTCATCTGAAAGAACCCCAGGTAGAAAACGGCATGAAACTCAGAATGATGAAAGGCTAAATTTTACCTTACCAGATTTGACCTTGTTGTTCCAGGGATTCTTGGTACTTTATAACTGATGTTTACACTTCAAAACCATTCCCTCTGCCTTACATGGCACCTTTCTTCCAAGGAACTCAGAATGCTTTTCACGTAGGTAGATATTATTATACCCATTTTACATCTGAGGAAAGTGAAGGATGTAAGAGGTTGTGTCTAACAATGACAGGATTCTTGCAGGTCAAAGTTTGTGCACAAATCTATTAAAAATTATCTTAATTCTGATAATAATGGCTACATTATCTATCTCTGTCTATTTAGGCATTTATACCACACTCATCACTGTGATATCTGAGTGCCTGAACATAAACACCTATTTAAATAGTATTCATAATATGGGAAAAATCCTTCCAAATGCCTTGTTTACATGGATGGAATAAATATTTTGATATCTCAATATTCAGAATACTTGAACTGCAAAGCCGTGCTCCAAGTGACAGCTGCAAAATCAGTGGGAAGAAGCTACAGTAGGAAGGTTTGGAAATGGGGATTGGGTGTTTAAGAAGGTGTTTTATAGCAAGAGAGAGGAAACAGGATTATAAACAATGCCTGCTAAGTGTGGTGTTCAATTTTGGTCACATTACCTGCAGGAAACACGTTGTAGCTCTTGAACCAGGCAGGGCGACCAGAGACATCCTAGTATCTAATGGAAAGCAACATAAGGGAAAGTCAGAAACACCCATTTGCAAGTCAAGAGGATGTTGAAAGGGATCTAATTATAAGACACAGTCTTAATCGCTGTAATTAATGACAATTCATGCTACTGTTTTTGAAGTATTCTGGATGATATAACTGAGGTCATCAAATGAAGGCCCAGCAAATCCAGAGCACACTTTAGAAAGCATGGAGTAATCCTAGCCCCATTAAAGTTAATGGAAGTTTTATCACTGGCTTCACTAGGGGTTGATTTCATCCTGTGTGTATAGAAACCAAGATTCTGATCCAACAAATGGCTCCAATGGGATTAATCATGTACTTTAAAGTTATGCATGCATTTAAATGCTTTGCTGGATCAAGATTAAGGCAGTATATTCTAGCTGCTAGAGCAAAGGGCAGGGAGCCAGGATGTTTACCAAATCTCCCACTAGCTTGCAGTTTGACTTTTGCTAAGTCACATGTTAACCATTTATGCTTCTCTGTTCCTCATTCTCCCCACCTGTAAAATGGGGCTAATTCTCTCTATCCATCCGTATAAAGTGTTGTAAAATCTATGGATGAAAGGTGCTTTGTAAGTGCAGTGACTATCTATTTTTAGGAGAAAATGAAGTACGACCGCCTGAAGGAGCAGACTGGGCTTGGTGAATGAAATTGCCTGTTTTCATTCCAGTTGTGCATATTTATAGTTGCTAATCATACCGGCATATCGACAAATAGATGTCCAGTAGCCTTTTGATGACATTTGTTGTGTTAATCAATAGCATGTAACAGGAGCACCATGTGAAGGTTATAGTCTTGGCCTCTTGATTATCTTTCAGGAGTTCTCAAGGTGAATAACACTGCACTAATCTGGACTCGGTTATTTGAACATTGCTAATCACCTCTCTTGCCATATGAAAAGAGATGTATGCACTTTAGAAAAGCTGAAGCAATATGGTATTAATTCATGGTCTGTAAAACTAAATCACGCTTTTAGTCTTCCATTTCAGTCTCATTTTCATGAAAGATACAGAACTTCTGCTGTTGTGTTTCACTTTGTGATATATTTGGTTGTTTTTCAAAGTGACTAGAGATTTATAATTCCTTATTAGTAACTCAGGATTCGAAGGGGAATAACACAGTACTTATTTACTTTTCTAGGTCAGGCTAGAAGTTTAATGAACTTCTGCTAAAGAGGAATTGAAGAAGAATTAACATCTTGGAAAGCATGTGTCCAATAAGATTATTTATTCTATTTTCTACTGGATAGATTTTTTTCCTTGTGAAACAGTGTTTAGGGTGCATTTTATAAGTAATTAGGAAAGAATATGAGACTCATACATAGCAGGTAATTTTATGTCACTGCATTGATGTGATTTTGCTCTGAAATTATATAATGTCAATAAGCCATAGTTATGTATCTGTGTGCAGGGTGGTAAGAGCTCAGTTTCAAATGTGCTGAGTCCGTGTTTGTGACTCCTGTTAAGAGCAAAACTATTGCTGAAGTGTTGCCTTTCAGATATTGCTTGGATCAATACAGCGGGTACTTCTCTGAGAGCAGTGCATTCAAACCTAGATTCTAGAAAAACAGGGACTTATCAGTGCTGCCCTGCAGGTGTGAGTGGAATACTGTATTTCATATCTTCACTGGAGATGTGCTCTTGGGCTTACTTGAAATTACAGAATTAGTGATGGAAATAAGGATGAGGTGGATGTAATGCAAGCAATATATACAAAATGTTCTATAACCGTACCCATAATGTCCACGAGACCTACACAGTAGGCAACAATGTTAATTCTTTGTTGAAAAGAAGAATTTAAGATACATTCAGCTACATGTGTGAACCAAATATTTTCATAACTCTTCCATTACTCTAGTTCGTGATAAAAATATTTTTGGATGTCCCAATCATTTGACTGAATATTGCTTAGTACATGGAGATTTGTCATTGAAAATATTATTTAATGGCAAATTATATAGCTTAAACCCTTGAGATTTGTCCTTATGTATATTTAGGCTTGGCAGAATTCAGGTTTTATAATATCAGTGTTTATCTTTAAGCATTTTTTCACCATTTTTTATCAATTCTAACATTTTCACAGTTGCAAGAAATTATGGGGAATCAGACGGTTTTTTGATGACAATAGATATTGGTATTCAAGTAGTTAAGCTTTATAACTGTTAAACCACAAGTTGTCCACATTACATGTCAAAATATACAAAATAAATATCCTTAAATCAAACTCTAATAAATTCTCAAGCAACATTTTTCTGAGTTTACCAATCTGTAAGTTTCTGTTATCATCTATGGAAATATTTTTGTTAGGTGTGTGTGTGTGTGTGTACAGTGGAATCAAAATTTACTGTTAAAAATTGAATCCTTCCAAGCCTGTATTACAAACAATATCATTATATAAATTGTATAGAAAGAATCATTTGTGGAAATTGTAATACCCTGGTGATTAGGTTAGTAACTGTGGTGCTGATCTCGCCCTGGTATAGAAGAGAGCTAGTGCCTAGCTCTCCAAGCTGCCTTATCCATGGAACAAGCCCATCACGACCAGGATGACCTAGTGGTCAGAGCAGGAGTCGGCAATCAGGCTGAGTCAAGTACCTGGAGGTGAGAGTCTGAGACAAACCAGAGGGTGAATCGAGAGTCAGGCATCAGGAGGCAGGCAGGGTCAGGTTAACAGATCGGGGTTGGACACCAGGTTACAGATAGCAATCAAATAGCGAAGTCGAGGACAAACCAGGGTCGGGAGGTAGAGTCTAGGGTCTGTCACAAGCAGGGTCTGGAACAGAGACAGGAAGGTAATCTATATTGTTGCTCAAACAACACCCCTTTGTGGCTCCCACTTTAAGTACTGATCTTGACCAATCAAGGGCTGAGAGTGGTTGCCACTCAGGTCCTGCTGTGCGGTGCTTCCTGCCAAGTCCAGCCTTACAGGGTGCCCTCCTGGGAGCCCAACGTAAGCCTCCCATGGCTATGTGAAGGTGTCAGCATCCCAAAATCCTCATGGTCCCAGGTTCCAGCCCTGCGGGTTCTAACAAGACTCTGGGACAGCCCCAAACATCTACATATCCAATGGGTTGCAGGAGGAAAGGGCCATCCATATGGAGGTTCTGTACCTTTGTGCTGATTCTGGGCCCGTGGTGCTCTCTCCCACTCCCTGCCAGCATGGTTCTGGAGCGTCCCCTGACTGCAGCTGCACCCTGGACTTTCTCTCAACTAAAATGGCAAATCTAAGAGTAACATACCCTCTATTAGTTTTCCTGCTGATCCACGGCAGGTCCATTGGAGAGATGATGCATATTTGGTCCAGCATTGTTCTTAGCTTTTCATCTCCTCCCCTTGTCGGATCTTGTCCCCAGTGTGGATTCCCAGACCCACTGGGAAATAAACCAGGCCATGCAATGGCGAAACACTATAAAAAAATCTACATGATGGGTATCAGGAAGGCACTGTCCCATTCTTTGCCACTGGTGGCTATATTAGGCTCTGGATATTGTAGATACCAAAAAGAGCTAAACCCTACCATCTATACGGACCATCAGAGATGGGCCAGTATAGCACACCAACATAAATTCCACCTGTCATCTCATGTAGAGGCCCCAGTCATGTTAAAATTTGGCAGGGGGGGGAGAGGGGGAGAGGAAATGATGATCTGAAAAAACTGGATGGTATACAGCCATACTATATATATCCCAGTTAAGGATACTGAGAACCAGATCATATATTTACTTCACTCTAAGTACAGTACAACCCACCAATTACTGCAGTATATCAGCCTATTCAAATCTGTCACCTGCTCAGCTGAGGATTTGGTGTGAAAGCACTTGCACTGTCCCAGTGATTGATGTTGAAAGAGTGAGGGCAAAAGAGCCATGCCTGCACATATGTTTTGATCCTGCCCGGTTGTTTCGAGCTTCAAGCTTAAAACCAGAATGAACATGATCCTAGAGACTTCACTCAACTTTTGTGTCAAATACCCAGCAAGTGTAGGCTATTGTGATACTGAAGGAGATGCCTACATAAAGCTCTACTGATTGCAAAACAGTTGGAAAAGTAAACCCCTTTCCAAATTGCACAAAGACTGATATAATGGGATGGCAGACATGGCTGCAAAAGAGAGGATCCCATGCAATACACAACTGACCCTGGAAAAATTGAAGTTAATTTGGGACAGTTTCCTAAAACTGGTCAACTAAAGATCCTTAAAGGAGGCCTGGCTGAAAGGAGATAAATTCTCCTTGTCCCTTCTCCTCCCTGTCTCGCTGCTCTTTACCTCTTGGTTTTGATTTCCTTATCTTTGTTTAATATGTATTGTGACAGATAAGGCAATTTCCTGCAATATCCTTGAAAAACCTTATTGTATTGAGTTTATGTATTATTGTGGGCTGTGATTGTATGTATCTTCTCTGGTGGGGAGAGATGACAGATAAGAGATCTAGAAGTTCAGAAGTTGAAAATGTACCAGACAAGTATGGACTTTTGGGCCAATATGTCTGATGTAGATTTCTTGGGGAATTATTAGGGAGAGGTTAATGTAAATTCCCCAACTCTGGTTATGCAAGATCCCAACCTTTTGAAGTTATGTCCTGAGGAGAGGTTGTGTGCTGATTACTGTTACTGAAGGCCAAGATCAAAGACCTTCGATAAATAAATGGCTGATCTATTGTATGGTTTTCAAGGACTAAAACCTGCCAGAGCCCTAGGTTGGAGTTGGAGGGAGGTTGACCTCTGATAAGCTTGTTACCATGCATATAGGATCTTTTATTGTTTTAATATGTTTTTTCTGTAATGTTTTATCCTTAAGAATAAATGTGCTTGCTTAGAAAGAGCTGTGTGGTAAATTATAACCGTGAGTAATACACTGGTCATAGCCTTCAGAGAGAAACCAAAGAGCAGGCACTGGCTTTTCTAGGCTGTCAATCTTGCTGAACATATCACAGTGTAAGGCATGAACCTGTGTACTTTTAAAATCCCCAGACAGGAGGGAGTGAGATGTGGGGCTCTGCCCAACAGAGGTGATGGCTGGGAACTGGAAGCCTAAAATGGGAGCCACAGAGAGGGAATGCCCTGAAACTGTATGTTACAAAAATCCATGTGCTGGGAATATCACAGTTAATACATGGCAAGCCAAGCATTGTGTAATTATCTTGGACTTTTTTTTTTATGTGTAGTACTTTGGTACTTGATTTATATGTTGTCACTTTGAATTTGTTAGAAGAAAAAATAATAAAGTGAGTTCTTTGCAGGGGGAGTGGAAGGGCTTCCAACGAAGTGGCTGACCCTCTCTTCTGTGTAGCATGAGCAAATTGGCAGGGGGAAAAGGGCCATGACTTGGACCTTATTTTTCTTGAAGCAAGGCTATGGTCAGAAAAGTGACTTTGTAGAAGTAGTACCTGCTGTCTCCAGAGTGCTTCTCCCTGTGAATAGGCAGAGTCATATCTGCCGGCGTCATTGCCGAAAACGACTTGTAACTGCTGTTAAAAGTGCAGACCTGATAAACTATGGAAGAGTGAGCAGAAGGGCCAAATGATCCCCTCCCATGGAAAACCTGTGGGAGGGAGAAGTAGGGTTGCCAGTTTTGGTGGGACAGACTCCTGGAGGTCTCATCACATGACAATCTTTAATTAAAGATTAATCTTTAATTCCTGGAGTCTCCAGGACAATCTTGGAGGGTTGGCAACCCGAGAGAGAAGAGTCTACCTGAAATGCCATGAATTTAAACTCCTGGAGATTTTCCTACATACCGCGCTCAGGGGTAATAGACTAACGGGCCCCTGGAGAAAGCCATGAAACCCCACAGAGCCCAATGATTTGAAGTCAAATCCTGTAGATTCTAGTAACTCTACGTAGCCTGTCAGAACCTCCACGCCGCTGTCTGGACTCTTCTTTGTTCTTGGCAGCATGACTCATTCAGGCATCGTGCTGCCCTTGGCTCTCTCCCCCCCACAGCTATGTGCAATCCTCTATATGAGAGGGGATTAGAACCCTGTGGGTGGAGTTAATGCAGTAGCAATGATTTCCACTGAAAATTTGCTGGCCTCTGGTCTGACATCCATGGAGCCCCAATCTCAGTGTTCATGAAGATGGGCTTCCTTAGGTTTGGGGAAGCATGTTGTGGCGTAGCTGTTTACAGTTTCCATGGATTATTTGCATTCGGACATTTTCTTGTGCTGACTTTGGCACCAAGAAGTAAAAAGGAGGTCTTGAACCTTGATTCTCAGTCCACCTCGTCATCCAGATTGTCAGCTGGCACTGATTGCAAAATCTCTATTACTGGCAATGATTGAAGCAGGAGAAAGAACCTGGCGTCACTGCCAGATCCCAGTTGCTGAGATTTAGGGGAAAATATAATCTTTTCACTCAACAAATCTGATATGGAAATGACTGAGAAGGAAAGCCACCCATGTCAATTTTCCAGGCACTTTTCTGGTTTGACCACACAGAACTTGGTTAGAAAGTGATGACATACTACAGTTCTCATTCTCCTAGAACATACTTGGGAGTAGAGCTATAACTGACAGGGTAGATTTTACATCAATACTAATCAGGCAGAATTGTGCCAGCATAAAGTGTAAACAAAAAAAGAACTAAAAGAGAACTTCAAAATATCACTGGCCAATATAAAATTATTATATAATTAGTGTTTGCAAATCAAAGGGATCGTACAGCACCAGACATGATTTCTCATTTGTGAAACAGGGAGACTTAAGAAGCTGGAAGTTTTGTGCAGTTTAGAGTGGTTGATCCAGTCTGCACTGTTGAAATGGCAATGGAAATTGTCAGGCTCCCTTAGTACATGGCTGACTGAACTAACATTATCAGTGAAGCTATTGACTCTGGAGGGAAGGAATCTAAGAATGTCAAAGGCTGAAGATATGGGAATAGTCTGTCTTCCTCTTTCTCTGGTCAGGGGTGAGTAAAGACTTTAATGTAATAAAGGGGTAATCCTTACAGATTTATTTAGTGGTCCATTTTGTTCTAGCCCGAAATCTGAGCTACTTTAGCAGCTGGGTCAACTCAAATGATATCATGAGTACACATCATGAAGAGTATATCATTGAACGCCTGTCACACTTGGAAGCTTGCATGAATTTCATAAGCCACTTAGAGTAAAAGGTGATGCTCATCAGTATTATTGGTTTCAAAATGAATCATACTTGTGTACCTTGCTGTAGGCTTATATCAGGGGTTCTCAAACCTCATTGCACTGCGACCCCCCTGCTGACAATAAAGTTACTACATGACTTGGAAGGGGTGGGGCTTTGGAGCCCGAGCCCTGCTGCCCTGGGGGCAGGATGGGAGGGGGCTGCAGGCCAAGCCCTGCCACCCCAGGTGGGGTGGAGCTCAGGATTCAGCTTCAGCCATGGGTCCCAGCAAGTCTAATGCTGGCCCTGGCAACCTCATTAAAATGGGGTCATGACCCACTTTGGGGTTCCGACCCACAGTTTGAGAACCGCTGGTCTATATGAAGGGAAAGGCAGAACCACATGTAACACACAGACTAATATATAGGTCTTTTCCCTATTAAATTGATGTTTGTATTATACAGTCAATATATTCTCATACAAAAATGAATGCAATATTATTTTTAAGGAGGATTATTTCTTTAATCTTCCTTTGCTACTTAACAGACCAAGTTTATTGATAAAGGGTCATCCAGACATAGAAATTTACTGGGAATTGCCTTAAATCCTTGAAAGATTGAAAGTTACTGCAGTGGGGTTAAATGGCTTGTGTAAGAAAGGGATTGTTGGTGATAACGCTATCATGTATTTACTGCCTAGCAAAGTAAAGCAAATGTTGCTGAAAGGAGGCATTTCTTTTATGCCAAAATGAAGTTAGTTCTTTTGATGGGTGTCAGACTGAGACCCGTGGTTCTCCGCTTGTCAATAGCGCCGAGAGAGGCAAGGAAGCTTCCCCACACTATCCTGCCAATGGGCTTCTATTCTGCTCACTCCTCTACAAGTGTATATTCACTGCTGAATGAGCTCGGGTTTGTCTAGAGTCCCCATTGCAAAGCCTTACTCATGCCAGAGAGGTAGAGTGCAAGAAAATACAGCCCAGGTGTGGGAAGGTGGTGGAGGACCTTCAGCAGACAGGCTTGATTAGCCAGTGTCCTCACACCGAAGTAGGAGGCAAAACCTGGGCTCAAGGCTATAATCTCAGCTATAAGAAAAGGAGTACTTGTGGCACCTTAGAGACTAACAAATTTATTAGAGCATAAGCTTTCGTGAGCTACAGCTCACTTCATCGGATGCATTTGGTGGAAAAAACAGAGGAGAGATTTATATACACACACACAGAGAACATGAAACAATGGGTTTATCATACACACTGTAAGGAGAGTGATCACTTAAGATAAGCCATCACCAACAGCAGGGGGGGGAAGGAGGAAAACCTTTCATGGTGACAAGCAGGTAGGCTAATTCCAGCAGTTAACAAGAATATCAGAGGAACAGTGGTATGCTAGCCGAGGCTTAAAGCTACCTCAAGCGTAAGTGAGAGGTTTTTCTGTTTGGACAGCAGGGGGTGTTGGGCAACACCTGGGTTAGACCTTGGGATAACTGTGCCGTGAAGAGATTTTAATTAGCATCCATATCCACTCAGTCCTTAGCCTCACCACTGAGGCTGCCATGAGTGATGCCAGAAGGCTGTGGTGGTTTTGTGCAGTCTTGCCAAGTCTCACTGACTGAGAAGAAGGTGACTCACTCATTTGGGATAAATTTTTAAGGCAGCTTGTAATATCTGACATTAGGCACGAAGGGGGAGTATTTCAATAAGACACTTAAAATCTCATTCCATTTTTTTAAAAAAATCCCCTGATTCAAATTGTCACTACCTGACTGCCCCAAGTGAGCTCGAGGAACTGAACAGAGGCCAGGACTCAAAAAATCCTCTCACCCACCCTGAGCAGAAAGTGTGCTGGAGGGAGTGAGCTGAGTTGGACTGGGAGCCATTGGCTTCTTCCCTGCAGGGGGCGGGAGGGAGGAAGAAAGGAGCAGAGTTTCTTCTTCTAACAGGAGGTGAGGGGAAGGCTGGAAGCAAAGAGACAGGCCCCCTGCTTCCTTGCTCTTTTTCAGGGCAGAGCTGCTGAGGCAGAACAGCAGAGCTCTGGATGGGGAGGAGTAAAGCAGGCACATAGGCTCAGATACCCTGCTTCTCAATGGGGCGGGGAGGAAATGAGAGTAGCTGGAGCCCTTGCAGCTCCAGTGTGGGGGAGGAGTGTGGGGGAGGAGAATCAAGGAAAGCAGAGTGGTCACGTGGAGAAGAGTTGCTGAGGATTTACTCTTTCCCCCAGGGCCCAGCAGCTCCAGACAAGCCCTGAAAAGAGATTTGTATGTGGACAGCATTCATTTACCGGGGGGCAGAATTAATTGAGTTTGTGGAGATGGGAGCCCAAAGTTTATTAATTTGGGGGAGAGGAAGAGCCTAAATTTAATTAATTGGTGAGAAAGAGCCAGTGGTAAGGGACTATTATTCCAAAACCCCAGACAAAAGTCCTGTCCCCAGACAGTTACATGCAGGTATGTGACTCCAGCATCACAGCTAGAACAATGCAAAATGCCTTACTAGAACTGTGATGACAGAATTTCCAACCCCGGTGCTCAAAAATCATGAGATTGGCTTAAAATCATTAGATTTAAAAAATAATTTGGGGTTCATTTTATTTGCCCTCTGGATTTTGAGTGCACCAGGGTCACATTTTTCAGTTTTTCTTTGCAAAAGGGATATAAACTTACTTGCTTTTTTTAATGAGAGCTGAGATTCTCACGCAAGTCCACAACTCTGGGGGTTGAGGATTTTTTAAAAAAAATCAAATGTTGTGAGTCTTGTGGTAAAATCTACAAGAGCTGGCAACATTTCGAGCCAACCCTAGACTACAGTGTTATAGTAACCTAGATTCTCTAGCAGTGCTGCTTCAGGCAAGGAAGGCCTCCTGCAAGTACCCAGAAAGAAAAAGGTCCCAAAAGTCCCTGAACTTTCAGGTCTTACTCCAGGAACGGCTTCTGCCCTCTTTCTGATTGAATCAGGGCACCCTGACTGGACCATGCCCTCCTGTTATTTATTAAAGTTTTTCTCCTCCAAACAGGGAGCAGATAGAATGCTATCTAAGAAAGGTGACCGTCATGCAGTTGTATTAACAAACAGTGAATATCTGTGGGAAACACAGTTCACAAACAATCCATAAGCTGAAATTGTTCATAGGCATTTGGCAGCTCATTGCAAATAGCATGTGCATTTGTACTGAACTGTTGATGAATAATTTGGGAACAGGAGAAAGACTGAAGTTCACTGGATAAGGTGCGCATTGTGAACAGTATGCCTAGCTGCCTTCACTACCATCCTGAAATTTAAGCGATAGCCTGGATTTTCATGGATTTGTAACTCTCTCGTGTCCTACAAAATGACTTTCAAGATCATTTAAATGAATTTCACATTTACCAGATGTGCATGCTTATTTGCATCACTACTGAGGCAGAATCTGTGGCAGAGAGATGTTGCCCCCTAAAGGAAACATACACTGAGAAGTTAGCAACCATGGGAGAAATGAATAAAACTTGGACCAGGTGAGGTAAGGGGAAAGTCAAAGCAGACTGTCAGCCAAGAATCAGGAGAGAAGAGCTCAGCCTGGCTTTGAGTGCCTGCTGAAGTGGGTTAGGCAGTGGGAAACAGAGTGACCATAGAGAAGAAATCGGATTTCCTCCTGACTGAGGAGACAGCAAAATTTAGCTGGTGCTGGATAAAGAGGAACCATCTCTTCCATTGTATTATTAATTTTCGCAGAGAACATACAGTACCTTTCCTTGGACTTTATAATTCTACATTTACCTACCCCTTGGCAAATGGAAATTGCTGCTTGAGAAAATCCATCTAGTAAATGTTATTTCTGAGGTTGCAGATTTTCTGTGAAATACTGGGATTTTCTTTATCCACTGTATCCATTTTATCTGACCTGCTAAGCGTTTGTCATTTTTCTTCATTTGAGAAGCTTTAGTTGAATGAAAAACTGTCAACAATTAATAACATCATCAAATAAGAAAAGCTATGCTATTAGTTTTGAATGGTTAATATGTAGGAAACTATTCAAGATAGAAATATTCTGCCTACTTTCAATGTTATCTATGCATATATAGTATACTATTACTGTACATTTAAACAAGAATTATGTACCCATATGCATTATACTGTATAGTATCTACCATGTCTTTACAGTGTAAGTAATTTACATTTGTTACTGAGCAGAATCAGAATTTTACCATATCAGAAAAAAATTAGTTTGAAGTCTTGTCAGCTTATTATTTAGTCATTATTACTGAATGCCTAGTAACCATTTTCACAGGTGTAAAATTCTAGGCAGCCTAGCTCTTCTGAGAGAAGATAAGTTGATTGATTCCTAGAGCCAATTTTGCTAAAGATGAAACTTTTTAATGTGAGCCTTATGTAGCATTTGCTCTGGCTAAGAACGACAAATAGAATTCTCGCAATCGTTGTGTCGGGCTAATCCAGGAGGGGTTGAATGTTTACATACTCCATCAGTTGGCTACATCTCTCTCCTTAAGGAGGCATTTTTTCTAAAGATGTAGCTATAGTTTATTAAATAATAATAAGTACATCTGCAGTATGCTCAGACCTGAACACTACATGGAGAAAGAGTTTGGTGCTCTTAGAGACAGATGGACAGATTATGCACTATAGACACTTGCACTGGATAATCAGAGGAAGGTTAGCAAAGCGGAGTTTTTTGTTTTTGTATTTATTTTAAATAGGCAGGGTTAGCATTGGTAGTTCTGTACTATTACTCAGCTGTGATAAGTGTTGTAATGAACTATTAATAATAGAGGACCAGATCCGCACCTAGGTACACATTGAACGGGTACTGCTTAAAATACGTAAGGAAATGCTATTTTAGTATTTAAAGTAAAATACGCAGAACCAGATTCCTATTGACTATGTTCACCTGTACATAGTAAATATGTATATAATTCACATATTCAAGTTTTGTATAGTGCATAAAGCTCATGCATGTAATTCAGCATTTTTACTTACAGTATTTAAGATGGCTATCCATCCAGCTTCTTTCATATTCCTTATTTGCAGTTCATGAATACAACACTCTGCCTTTGGTGCACAGTTCCAAAAGCAGGCTGATTCTACATGAAAAAATATGCATTGAACTTGAACATATAGTTTACAATTGCTGCCTCTGTCATACAGATTTTCTTTCTTAAGGAACATTCACTTCAGAGTGTTCTACAAACTACTGAACTACAGCAGCAACCATGGAAATACATTGTGGCATGTAGTGGCTGTTACACACACCTGCCAAATGCAGGAATCAAAGGACAATCAGCCAGCAAGCACTTTCGCTTGGAAACTCAATGGAACAATATTTTCTGGCAATTTAAAAACAATGAGTTGAGGCAGGAATGGCCTAATTGTCCAGAATGGCACTTTCTGCCTCTGGGTCCAAAGCTGTATCATCTACTTTAATCTGTTACCAATACATCAGACAAATAAACCTGTTTTCTTTGGATTATCTCAGGTGCTGTTAGCTAGAGCTCTCATCCAGTTTGCATACTGAAGTTAGTACTAAGAAGTGCTTATCTTATTAAGTCGAAAAGACCTTCGCTATTCTTTGTGCTGGTAAAGGCTAATATTTGTTACAACATAGCATGTGAAAGAATGAGGCATACCTGACTGATAGGTGGAATAAGATGGCTTCTTCATTGCTGCTCTGTAAAACATTGGCATTTTCCTGCAGATTAGTGGACATTTGCTTGCTGAAATTTTTAATCTTATTTTTCTATTTTATGTTTGCTCTTCACTGGCTGTTAAGGGAGGGGTGGGATGGGCGGGGGGGGGGGGGTGATAGGCAGGAGTACTTGTAGGATAGATGGCTTTTTTAGACTCCTCCATCCTGCCAGGGTACTTGGCAATGAAAGACGTATGAAATCCAGGCATATGGACTCAGCATTTAAATTTTATTTGCAACACAAAGGACCAAATTTTCAGCTCCAACTTAACCAGGCTTCCATTTTTTGCACCAAAAAATTATTGTGCTTAGAATTTAGGCCACTTCCATGTCCTAGTCTGTGAGTGCGCTCACAAATTGTGGGGAGGGGGCACTCAATATCTAAGTGATCTAAACGTTACTTGTAGTCAGGGCCTCCTTACCCATATGCAAAGTATGCAGCTGCGTAAGGCACCAGGAAATTTGGCCCTACAGAGCTGCATGCTGCTCCAGTCCCGCCTCTTCCTACCCCTGCTTGCCCCAGCCCCGCCCCCACTCCACCCTTTCCCCATGGCCCCTGCTCCACCCCCACCTCGCCTCTTCCCACCCCTGCTCCGCCCCAGCCCCACTGCCACCTCCATTCCACCCCTTTCCCAGAGGACTGCAGCAGGGGTCGGGCCTGCCCTACACTCACCGGGCGGTGGGAAGTGCAGCGACCCAGCCCCAGCTTGCTTCATGCTGCGGTGAGTGCGGGGGGGCAGTTTCCCCCTTCCCCCCCAAGTCCCAAAACTGGGAGCCAGGGGAGCAGAGCGGAGCGGGTTGGTGCCGGGTCGCTCTACTTCCTGCCGCCCCGTGAGTGCAGGGTCGGGCCTGCCCTGCACTCACCAGGTGGCAGGAAGTGAAGCGACCTGGCCCCAGCCCACTCTGCCGGCTCGTGCTGGGGGGGACAGTTTCCCCCCTACCCCCGAAGCCTACTTCTTCCCCCCCCTGTGGAGGTCTGGGGCTGTCTCCCTCCCTAGGTGTCAGTCCTTGGTCCAGTACAATTCAATAGTTTTATTAATAACTTGGATAATGGAGTGGAGAGTGTGCTTATAAAATTTGTGAAAGACCATGTATACTTAGACCATCTCTGATCAGTATTTGTCTAACCAGTATTTGTCTAATCCTGCAGAGGCCTGAGGCCGCGGAGGGCTGCGTAGGGCACCAAAATGGCTAGGGACGGCCCTGCTTGCAGTTATTTGTATTTGAAAGTAGAGACTCTTGTCTAGAAATCTGGCCCAGAGAGAAGATTTAGGACAGCTTTGCTTGGCTGTTGAATGACATTGCTGTGAGCACTGATTAATCAGTAGTTCATTGATCATGTCTGAACTATGCCTTTCAAAGCATTACTTTTTGTATATAAACACATTAAAAAGACATAAACACACATGTTAAACCTTGAAAATATTTGGGGATGAGGGAAGAAGAGAGGACAAAAAAACGCCATTTTCACACCACAGCTATGTCAATATTTCACAAATCATTACGATTCCTTTTTGGGTCCGTACATGTCATACGTACTGACTGAAGAACAAAGAGTGAACATTCATTATATTTCTCTGGTAAAATTACTGGCAAACACTTTCTGGAGAGACTGACCCTGATATGTCCCTCCTTTAGGGCCACATTCACTCAGCAAATCCAGCAGAACATACCATGCCATCATCACCTTAGTGTATGAGGATCCTGTGGTGGTATTCAGCTGGTGTAGCAGCTCCTACATCTCTTCTCCCCACACACAAGTGTCCCTACAGCGACTGTAGGATGGATGGCCTGAAACAATGTAGAAGGGAAACAATGTAGAACATAGTTTTCCTGTTCCATAGCAATCTCTAGTTGGTATATCAAAGGGACTGTTGGATGCAGTGTAATTTAGAGCAGTCCCCAGGCTGCTCTGATATGCCAGTAGAATAACGTGTTGCACATCCAATTTGGGATTGACTGAGTTTAGTTAACCTTTCCACCCTCACAACAGAAGACCTGAGCCATAAAGTTTTCCCATCCCAAAACATCACTAGCGTTTGGCTTCCTCTGTGAATCCCAGTGATTTTCTTTTTTGTTTTAAACAGTGGCTGCTATTAAAATGTCAGTATTGCTGACAGTTACCACACAGTATTTGGGATACCACTGTATCCTTGGTACCCAGAATAGGAACTAGCTGTGTTACTTCTTTCTGATGAGGTTATCATCCATCCATAAGATGAAATCCATGCGTTCTATTACTTAAAGTTGCATTGACCTCTAGATTTTCATGCTTGGGTGTTTTACTTTCTCATCTCATGTACAATTATATTGCGTGTTGTATATTTTAAGCCTCTATGTCATCAAGTCATATAAGTGAAAGAAAAAATAATCGGAATCACAGCTCTGTGGTGATTGTCCATTTTTGTCATGACATTAGGATTTTGCCTTGAGACCATTGTGCAAAATGTCAGATACTCATACCTTAACTAATTATTCAGTCAAGGATTTGGCAGGTCAGTCAAAAGGAAACCATGTACAATGGACTGAAATTGATCACACTTAATTTTGCATCAATTGTCAGGCCAAATGGTGTCTGGAATGGTAATTTAGGATCATTGCCAGTCATTCTTGGGCACATACCTCCCTTCTTTTTGTTGAGACCCCCCACAGACTAATCAATGAAAACAAGTGTCCTTTGATGTTAGTGAATGAAGCAATACAGAATTATTGCAGTCTTTAAGGGAAGGAAGACTATCTTCCATTCCATGATTGCTGCTTCATAGTCCCAAAATTGTCTAATCTTGTCAGATTGTCCCCACATGGAGGCTTGATTTCAAATATGATGATCATTATGCATCATTTACTGTCACATAGACTACAAGTTCATCTGGAAAATGACAGGATTTGCCCTCAGAGCTCTTTAATATGTTAGGCTTTTCACCTTGACTCCTTTTGGATAGGCTTGGGACACTCAACTTTGCTGATGTACTAACAATTAGTAGGCGTTCATGATAGATTTATGACAGTCTTTCAAAGAATGATTAAAACAATGTTTCTTATAATGATTTCTGAATATAGGAACACAGAAATTACCATACCAACTCAGGCCAATGCTCTGTCTAGTTCAGCATCTAGATGTATCTGAGGAAGGTGCAAGAAACCCTGAAGTAGGCAGTTAAGGAATTATCTACCCCTTAGTAATGTTACTTCCTAACTCCCATTAGTTAGAAGTCGGTTTATGCCCTGAAGCATGGCTGTTTATGCATGAGGCGTTACTTTCTCTGATGCATTAATTTCTGACATGTCAGAAAGGTCATTTATTATTTAGAAAAGTTTTGGTATTGTTTCTCTGATTACACTGGCCATTTGGTCCATTGCTCTGGGAATAGTGGACACTTCAAAAAATATCCATTGGTAGCTAAAATACACATTATTGGGTGGTTTTCCATTAACAAACTTCCATGATGTACACTACCATTTCAGTGCCTTTTGAAAATATATCAACCAGTTATTGTTTTGCCAGACATCCAGTGCTTAATTCAGGATTCCGTTTAAAGAAACCTGATTTCCAAACATTTTTTTAAAAAAACCTGCATGCAAACCAAATGCATGTTGCACTAAAATTAGCTGCTTTAGCAACTTGTTCAATGTTTTTTAATTGGATGAAAATTGCAGTCTCTCTCTCCTCCTTCCCCCCTTCACCCTCCCCACACGCATGCAGCGTATTTAGCTTAGAAAAGGTAGATATGTCTTCTGTTCCAAAATGACATGTAATAATTTAAAATGAAATGTAAGATAAACCTACAGTACTTATGCCAGTCTCTGGAATACAACTTAATTGCTTTTTAATTATGCTAGAGGATGTCATCTGACTTGTTTTTTCTAGGAACACCCACATTTTTCTTATTCTAGATCGTCTGGGAAACAGAAGAGATATGGCAGCAGTGACAAGTTCTGTCTAAATAACATCCCTAACATTAAACACTAGACTCTGAGCAGAGTTTGGCGGATGGTATGTGCTAAACATGTGGATTTCAAATGTTGATTGGGGAGTGGAGGGGAGACTTCCCCTGGCTATTCCTTAGCAACAGAAAAGTATCCTAGAAATAAGCACCATTCTTTCTAGCCATGGCCTGTATGCATAACCCTTAGAAATAGCCAACAGGCCACAGGGAAACGACAAGCTCCCAGTAAGGACTGTAGATGTCTCTCAGCACCAGGCAGCCATTCCTGCTCCTGCTGATGCAGTGCGAGAGATGAAATGATTTTAAAAGCCTGCATAGGACCTCAAGGGTCAGCTCTTTCTTCAATGGAAATAAGTAATTTTATACCAGTTGAGGATCTGGCCCCTTATTTTTAAGTTCTTGGCTGAAAGATCCACATAAAGTAAGCTCTGTGCATCTCACTTTGTCTCCCTCAGAAAAATAAAAGGCTGCACTAGCCCTGCTTGGGTTTGAAGTTGTGGTTCTAGAGAGTCTAGGTTCGTCAAAGCCACTGTTTAGATGACTAAATCATCCCTTTTATTTAGAGCAATAAAGTTGGAAAGATGACCCACATGCCTGATGCAGGAAAGCTACTTTACGGTATGCCTACTGCACTGAAGAAACTGTTCAATAAAAGTCCATCCATGTGAAACTGATTCTGGACTGCTGTCAGAATCCTGGAGAGCTACTGTATGGTGATCTGATGAGGAAGTGCTGGTTACATAAGTTAAAGCTTTCTGATGACAGATTTAAGTTAGGTGTCCAGCCTTTCCCATTTAAAAAAACAAACAAACCAATCTGCTTTTTAAATGGTGACCAAAACAAGAAGGGGTTAAAGATTCCCCCCCCCCACAGACATCTATAGTGTAGAACATCTTTCTCATTGTGAAAAATTCTCCAACTCATTCTGCTTTCTTCCCCTTGTCCTCTCCTAGCTTATAGGTTTTACACCAAATTCTAGGAGTGAAATTTAGAAATATTTAAATAAAAAAATAAGCTGTAATGTCACTCTTCCCTTCAAACACACTGTACATGGGGCATTTGAGGGCAGAATAGAATCCTGAAGCATTTCCAATTTTTACAGAGGGGGAATTGGCTGGCTCCAATGGCTTTATGAAGAAAAATAGCAAACTCTTCAAGCACCTTGTCTAGAAACCCTTGGAATAACCTCTGTTTTTCTGAGACTTCAGCAATAACAATTTGCATGGTTAAGACACTGTGTTTGTGGCTTTATTGCATTTCAATGCAAGTGTTCGAGCTAAAGAACAAAAGTAAAGCAGTTTGACGTAATATGGATGTCTATTTGCACTCCTTTTAAGATAAACATTAGGCAATAACCATTTCTTTAGAGCCTATATATTGTTCATGTGATTCTCACTCTCTCTTCTATAACAGGTCGTGTTCATCAACATGATACATTTCTCCCTGATTTTCCAGTTCTGTCTTTCATTGTGGATATCCTTTTCTCTTCTTTGATTGCTTTTTCTTTTTAGACCATTACTCTAGTTGATAGCTTCGGGTTATCATTGTATCCTATCTCCCTCTCCAATAAGCCTATGATTGATACTAATCTTCCTCATGGGACACATTTATAGGATATAGGATGGAACTATTCTCTAAATCTTAGCTTTATATGTGCTGACAATTTACAAGGTTGCACCTTATATTCACTTTAGTTGGCTTAGGGGAAAGCCCCTGCATCTTGTAATCATACTTCCTAATAAGAACAGAAATTTGTTTCATATACTGTTTCACTCAGGATCATGCGCTGTGCTGGCTTATATTTTAAGTGATTAGTAAGGGCCACTTTTATACAGCTGGTCAATTCCCAGGAACCAAACTAAAGCATTTTTCTCTCCAGTGAGAGGAACCATATTTTAATTATTCTAACGCAAGCTTTAACTAGCGGGCAGTCCCTTGAAAAAAGTTAATGTGGCGGAAAATGCTTTGCGCAAGCAAAGGACTCATCATTGACTAAAGTGCTTAACAGTACTTTCCCATTAAAAGCTATATGGAGTGCATATGGTTTTATTTTCTCTTGATGTAGGCTCATGTTTTGAAATTGAACTATATTTGTGTAAAGACCATTCAGAACTAGTTCGGGTCTGCCCATCACTGTGACATTTAGGCAGCTACAGACTTTGACAAATCAACTCAGTATTAAAAACCAAGAGAATAGTCACTGTTGTGGGTGAGTTTATTCACGACATTTTTATTTTCACTGCTTGTCATATTATCATTAGAAAACTGAAGATAGTGTCCAGCTATGTAATGAACTCATAGAATACTCAATGGAAATGGAAGATACTTATGTTTCTGTAACATTTGCATGTTTAAGCTATGCAGCCCAAGAAACAAAGACATATAATAAGTATTTGGTTTGTTTTATCTTTTATCTTTATAAACAGACCCGTTTATCTTTAAAAATAGGCCTGCCAGACCTTTTTTGAATTGCTAAGTTTTGCTGCAAATGGTTGTTGTTTGGCTGTGCATAAGGATTAACACTATCAAGAGAAGTGTATCTCCTAACCTTTGTTTCTTTGCTCTACGGCTGTCATTGGGTCTCTGTTTTGGTGTCCGTCATTTCTCTCTGTTTACTGGATAAACAATACAGCTTTTTATGGCAGACTTTCTGGGGTTCCAAAGTCTAGTTCAACAAAAAATAAAATTATTTTTGCTCTTCTCTGCTTTTACACAGTAGACCTCACAATACTTAAAAGTGTAGTCGTTACAGAATGAAAGTTCAAGGGATAGTCTGAGTTAGTATGCACAGCCTGTAAATTAAGCTATGTGCCCTCCCTGGAACTAATATCCTCACAGAGAGTTTTGCAAAGCATAACAACTGTGTTGTCAAAGTGAAGCCACATACCAGTGTGAAACAGCCTCATACTGCTGAGATCAGAACTCACAACCGGAAAGCAATTCCGTCATATACCTGAGAATGGAGAGAGATGGGCATATATCTCAAAAGGTTGAACTTGGACTCAGATCCAGACTTCTTCAGAAATTTCTGAGGGTTCCAATCTGGAGTTTAGGTTGCAGCTTGTTATATGAAAAAGGGTTAGGTAAAAAATTCAAATCACAATCAGAACTTTCTCACCATTCAGAGCTGCTTAGATCTGGAGCCTCTTTTAACAAAAATTCAGGTGGATGGAGGCTGGGAATTTTAAGGCAGAGTTTCTCTCTATTTTCCCATGTACTCCCTCTTTCCATGTTATTGAGAGGACTGAACCAGCAGTTTCCAGGTTATTCTTGCAAGCATTTTGGGGCACAAAATTGGGTATTTTGGAAATAAATTCTAGAGTGGCAGTGAGGGCAGCTGTACTTAGCCAATGGAAAAGACATGTTGAGCAACATGACTTGCTACATTGACTCATATAGCAGAAGAAAATGAACTTTAGAAAAATAAAGCTTTGAGGGCCAAATTCTGCTCTAAGTTACATGAATCAGTGGGAGTTTTATCCATGTAACAGAGCAAAACTTGGCTCTAGAGTTAATTGATTAATCAGGTAGGAAAATGAAGGAAATGAGATGTGTTTTTAGGCACAGTCTGGGATTATGTCCTTATACAATCATTGAACAGTGAATAATGACAGAGGTTATTCTAGACCCAATAGCTGAGAGTAAACCAGGCATAATAAACTACACTGAAATTGGAGAGAACTTAGGAGCTACTGTCAGCAAGCATGAAATGCTGATGAGGTTCTGTGGAAAGGGCAGTGATTAAAAAATACTTCACATTTGAAAAGTAGACATCAAAGTAATGTGCAGTGAGTTAAAGAAAACTATCTGATATTCAGTAATGCTTAAGATGTTCACAGTGGGAAAAGAGGGAACTAGCTAAGATATATTTTGGAATGCTACAACAAAATTTATGCCAGTAAAATAGAATTTAAAATAGTCTGAAATGGCTAAGAAGGGAGATGAAACCTGAGGCACAGGAGCTGAGGAGAGCACATCTACAATAGAACAGGTTAGAAAATGTTTTTGATTCTTTGTTTTTTTCCTGAAGAACATTTTGAATTTTTTTCATCAGAAAACCAACAGGCTGGGCATTTTGCAGCACTGTTTTGCCTGAAAATTGCTAATATATATATATATATATTTTGGGGCAGATAACGGCTGAAAATTTTAGGTTGAAACTTGTCCAAAAACTTCGGGATTTTGTCCAGAAATTTTCAGGTTGTGTGCTTTCTGTTTTCTGATGAACTAATTCAAAATTTCTAGGAAAGCGGGCATTAGCCAACCCCCAGTTGTCTGTTTTTAAAAAAAAAAGTTTATAAACATTTACAAAAATTGCAATGACATTGGGAAGGGAGGAGGTTACAGTCGCTGGTTGAGTTCCTGTTATGGTTGGTCATCAGGCTGCTGTACTGGATCCCAAGTGCTTTTAAGCTTACTAAGTGAGCACTCGCTGTCCCTATATCTGGTCTTTCAAGCATCCTCCCCGGGTACAGACTTCAATCTGGTGATCATTGCTGGATATAGGACTCTGTGGTTCAGCTGCACTAGCCTCCAAGATTGGTGTTAACCCAACACATCTCCCCAATATCTTATGCATGGCCTCTCCAAAGCTCCAGACTCATGGTTACTCTGGATTTCAGAGACTTCATGACAAAGCAAGGGACACACCAATTTGCAAAGGAATTTCTAAACCAATCATGCTTTACTCAGACAAAGCATGAGATGTATAGATTTACAGAAAAATAAACATCTGCATGCAAGACCCTGCCTCAGTTTCCTTAGCCGAGCCTCCTTCACAGTCTTGTCTTCTTGTTCTGGTCTGCTCTTCCTTGCTAGCAGCTTGTTTAACAGCAGACTCTAGAACCCATGTTTCTTCCTGTGTCTCCATTGCGGTTTTCCCATCATCCAAACCTTATTTTTGTAACAGTGGATTAGTGTCAATTTTCTTCAGCCAGTACTCTCCCCTTGGACGAATCAACAAAAGCTCCTGACACCTGTATTTTTTGTTTAAGTATCAGTGATTGGGCTATCTACACCCATTGCTTGCCTTTCTGCAGACATGTAAACCCCCAAGGACTAATTCTTTGCACCAATGTAGTACTTTCATTATGAGAGTAATGAAATAGATGGAAATATCGATATTCATAAAAATAATACGGACATCTCCAACATTCTGTACAGAGGGAGACTGGAAATTATGATGTCCCAACTTAAAAGGTAGACATTTTTTGGCTTCTTTTAAATAATAGCTTTTATTTTTTATATTGCTTTTACTTTACACCTTTATTTGGGTGCTTATGGAGAGTAGGCAGCTGATATGGTATGGTTCATGAGCAAAAAAGATCAATCTTTGGGGTCGAGGATTCTTATGGTTTTCATTCCAGTTCAGATCTGAGTCTCATTTTTTTGTTTGTTTGTTTTAAACAAACACTGCCAGCATTGAGAAATACCACGTATGTGGAAATATTGCAGTGCAAAAGGGAATACTGTCTGTCAAGAATTCCAGCTTTGACAATAAAAAAACAGGAGTACTCGTGGCACCTTATAGACTAAACAATTTATTATAGCATAAGCTTTTGTGGGCTACTTCATCGGATGCATTGAATGGAACATATGGTAAGAAGATAGATATAGATATATAGATAGATATATAGATACACACATACAGAGAAGGTGGAATTTGCCATACAAACTGTAAGAGGCTAATTAATTAAGATGAGCTATTAACACCAGGAGAAAAAAACTTTTGTAGTGATAATCAAGATGGCCCATTTAGACAGTTGACAAGAAAGTGTGAGGATACTTAACATGGGGAAATAGATTCAATATGTGCTTCTAGCAGAGTCCACATTGCAGAATCACTTGAGCAGTCTGTTGATATTTTTCTCTTACAGTCTCAAATTTTTAGCTGAAGATGATTAGTCCAAAAGGAAAGGAGTACTTGTGGCACCTTAGCGACTAACAAATTTATTTGAGCATAAGCTTTCGTGAGCTACAGCTCATTTCATCCAGGCATCTGATGAAGCTGGTGTCTATTTGCTTCAGGTTGTGGGGCTGTCTGTAAGCGAGCACTGGCCTGTCTCCCAAGATCTGTGAGAGTGATGGGTCGTCCTTCAGGATAGGTTGTAGATCCTTGGTGATGCGCTGGAGAGGTTTTAGTTGGGGGGGCTGAAGGTGACGGCTAGTGGTGTTCTATTACTTTCTTTGTTGGGCCTGTCCTGTAGTAGGTGACTTCTGCGTACTCTTCTGGCTCTGTCAATGTGTTTCTTCACTTCGGCAGGTGGGTATTGTAGCTGTAAGAACACTTGATAGAGATCTTGTAGGTGTTTGTCTCTGTCTGAGGGGTTGGAGCAAATGTTATTAGGACAGCGTCTCCTTCTTCACAGCCTGATATTACATTGTTTTAACATAATTTAGATGGAATGTGAGGATGTGACTTCTTGCTTCTCAGCTAATGGCTGCTGCTTGGCTTATACTTACAATTTGCGATGGCCCCCTTCCTTGTCTCTGGCATGTCACATGCAGCAAAGAGCAGCCAAGGGTGGTGTAGAGCTGGTTCTCCCACATTTCCACCACTGGGATTCCCCACACTGGGCAAAACTCCAGGTGCCCAATTAGGGCAGATCTAAGTCCTTTGGCACTGCCTGATCAGTGGGACCAAGAGTCTGGCCATATGCTCTTATTTATTCTGCTGACAAGGAAATGAAAACAGGATGGTAAATATCTGTGTTGATTCTAAATGGACAGTTTCCAAATGGACATGGTTAAGTAAGTTGTGCCCCAAATTTGACCTGCCTTACATTCTTTGATACAGAATCTAACAAAGTTATCAGAAATGCAGTGTAAGAGGACAAAATGGGAACAGACAGCTATTGTTTTCAAGTATAAGCTGTAATGGAGAGGAACATGTGTAATATTACACTCACGCTTACACTTTTTCTTTCTCACATGTGTGCACACATGCTGTCTCCCTCTCTCTCTCTAAAGCAATTGAAACGTTGAGAAGGGATTCAAGCAATTTGTATGACTGATCTGTGAGTCATTCATAGTCTAAAAATGTCCTGTTTCAGAGTAGCAGCCGTGTTAGTCTGTATTCGCAAAAAGAAAAGGAGTACTTGTGGCACCTTAGAGACTAACAAATTTATTAGAGCATAAGCTTTCGTGAGCTTGCGATGAAGTGAGCTGTAGCTCACGAAAGCTTATGCTCTAATAAATTTGTTAGTCTCTAAGGTGCCACAAGTACTCCTTTTCTTTTTTAAAAAATGTCCTGTACGTTATTTATTTGCCTTGTGGAAGTGCTCAAATGCCCCAGCCACACTGTGCTGGGTGCTGCATATTCACATCAGAAGCCACAAAACATGACTGAAAAAGCCTAGTATTTAAGAAGACAGTTCAGGGAGAGTGATACAATTAAATATATACATTTTTAAATTATGCATTATATATATTCTTTCAAAATAATGAATAAAAATATCTCTTCTATCTCAACTGTCCCATATACAGACTGCCCTTTTTTGTGGGCTTCTCAGAAGTGAGTCTTGAGATGAGAGTAATGGCCCTCCTAAAAAAACAAAAAAAAACATATGTCAGGGTTTGCTTAGGTTTTTAGGATCTTCATTTATAACCAATAATTACCTTAACAGAGAGCACTGCATGGAATTAATGATAGCCTAGGTTTAATGGCCCTTGGTTATGTCTCAGGCCATCAGCTTTTCCCATCTGGCCATCAATCCCACGGAAATGCCTTGCACCTCCATTATTATTGCTTAGGTAGATGACAGTTCTGCTGCAACCAATGCCTTATTTTTTCCAATGAGAGAATCTTACAGCTAATACTTTCTTTCTTCTCACTTTAGTTATCTGCAGTATTACCAAGACACTTTAAACAACTGGTACCCCAAATTATGAGGCTGTTGGCTGTAGATTTGCCTAGGACTACACCTTCAGGGTCCAAGACCCAGCTCCTCAAAGGTATTTAGGCACCTATCTGCTTCTTTAGGCACCCAAGTTCACCATTTAGGCACCAATGCTACCTAATCTTGTAGGTGCCTAATTCCCACCAGAATTTGCAAAGCTGCCCAAGCCTGATGCCACTCTGCAAATAATGAGCAGCTCAGAGCCGTAGCTCAAGCCAAAGCCACAGAGGCCTCAAAGGAGGATTCTCAAGCTAGGCTTTGTCTGCACTGTGGACCTTACTGAAGCACAGCTATACTGCTACAGATGTGCCGCTGTAAGGTCTCCAGTCTAGCCACTCTTTGCCAGCAGGAGAACTCTCCTGCCAGCATAATTAAATGACCCCAACAATTGCCGTTAGCTGTGTTGGCAGAAGAGACTCTTCTGCCAACATAGTGCTGTCCACACCAACACTTTTGCCAGTGAAATTTATGTTGGTCAGGGCAATGTTTTTTTCCACATTCCTGATCGACAAAAGTTTTACTGACAAAAGTGGTAGTGTAGACAAAGCCCTAGATAGGGGATCATCTGTCTCTCCAGCAAGGCCTGATCCCATAGGGGCAGCTCCTACCGGGGTTCAGGGCTTCTGCCCTGATGCCTCACCCCCACCCCCGCTGGGCTAAAACCTTTAGACTCCACCTCCCTGAAGAGCAGAAGCTCCTAGTCCCATCTCCCCTCTGCAGGGCAGAAGCCCTGAGCTCTCCCCTGCCCAGTAGGTGGAGAATTGGGGGGAGCGTGTGTGTGGGGGGCCTCCGGGAGCCACACTTTAACTGTAAAGAGCCACATGTGGCTCATGAGCCAGTTTGGCCACACCTGACGTTATTTTGGGCGGGTTGTGGTGTTGGGTGGGAGAGGTTGTGTGTGTGTGTGTGTGTGTGTGTATGGATATTTTGTTGGGTTTTTTTGTAACATGGTTCTCTATTACTAAAAAAAAATTTAGTTTAGTAATAATTAATCAGCATTGGGTCCTTTCAGTTGGTTGGGGATGAAGGCCAGTGGTGGCTGCTATTTGTTATTGAGGGGGGCGGCCAGTGGCTGGCTTATATTGTGGGTGAGGGGGTGGTGGCCAGTGGCTGGGTTATATTGGGGGTGGAGGGGGTGGCGGCCAGTGGCTGGGTTATATTGGGGGTGAAGGATGGCTGGGTATTGCGGGGGAGGGGGCAGTTCCGACTAAGAACTGATACTTGTTAGACCCTGCAGCAGAAGGGCCAAATGCAGGCCAGGTGAAGGGACAACACAGCGTCCACACAAGAGATACCTGGGGCACAGGGACACATGGGGTGAGTGTGAGAGAGGGGCCAGTGAGAGACATTAACTGAGCTTGGCCTGGAAACCTGCAAGCATCAATTTGCTTGGAATACTGACTGGACTGGAGAGGCATTAGGCCTGTAGAACCTTGTCTCTCAACTGTCCTGCCCCAGGAACCCAAACATTTACTGCTGTCGCTCACTATGAATTGTAACTGTTAAGCTTCTCTACTTAGAGTATCGGCAACCTTTACCTTTCTTGCCAACCCTAGTAAAATACGCTTTCACTTATCCATATGTCTGAGTGGTTATTTGAGCCCACTAAGGCTAGTGCCTAGAAGGCTTAGCTGCTGAAGCACTTTCAGTGCTCGTCTCCAAGTCATGGTACTACTGGCACGCTCCTGGCACCTTAGGGGTTTGGTGTACTCCAGCACTAAGCAGTTATAATAATGACAGAGCTGTCAAACATGAGCAGGGGATGGAGAGAAAGAGCAATGGTTTTGACTGCTAGGGCATGGGCTACCTAAGCAGTTGACCTGGCTTCAGTGCGTGCCTCCAGGAGAGTGTTCACTGCTGAGGTTCCCAGTTAGAGAGAGGCACTTATCTCAGGCACAAGGTCAGCTGCTTAGGCACGTAAGCCTCTCTCCCTGCGACTCTTCTTGGTGTTTCACTCCTGGCTAGCTTAGGAGGTGCCCCATTCACCTTATTGGCTTCTGAAAATCCCTTCCTTAGGCACCTAACTCTCACCATGCATTGTATGGGGAGCCCAGGTGCTTTGCTGGGCACTGAGGATTCCACTGGGCAGGAGACCTCCTAGGAAGTAAACATCATAACACTGAGTGGAGCAATGCTTCAGTATCTTGGAGGTTCTGGGCCCCAGTCTATAACTGTAGTTTGGAGAGTACATGAAACTCCCAGTAAAGTCAATGGGAGTCGCTTGCAAAGAGCAGCTGCAAAAAATCAGGTCCCAAGTATTGTTCGGGAAGTAAGTGGGAAATCACTGACAGATTTTTCACAAAGGAAATCGTTTGGTGGGAGCAGGAGAGAGAGGGCATGTTAACAGATATGTCAACATTCATAAAAATATATGTGTTTAAAAAAAATACCTTTTCATGGTTCCAGTGATGGTTGTCCTTATTTCCTTGCAATTGATGGGCTCTTTGACAGGCTTTCTAAAGAAACTAATAAGTTGTAGCTCAGTAGGCAAGAAACCAGCAGAAATGGTTTTAGGTGAAAATGCCTTGCTATGTGGATATTCAAAAGTATGCGAGTTAACATTGGTGCTGACTACATTTCCTTTAACCTCATTAGCAGTTCATCTTGCTTTCCCATGCATGATGCTGGAGCAACTAGTTCACCTTTGTGCCTTCTGGTACGTAATTCATCAAAGTGACAGACGAGTACTTGAAGGAAAACGCATGTAAATACTCATTAGGAACCTGACTCACAAAGGCATGAATATTTCTACCCATATCATTAGGTCCCTCAGGATTTTAGTAATGCATTTGTGTGAATGAAAATGGACTTAGGGCTGTGTGAAAAATGAGACTATAACACCCATTGGAAATACCACTACACAAATTGTTTAATTTTTTTAGTAATTCCGTTGAAAAGATTGTTTTGTTTTTTTGTTAAGATTATCCTAATTAAAAAAAAAATCATTCCTCAGTGGCTGTTTCCACACACAAATCTTCATTAAGATGAAGCTGAGATTGCAGTCAGTTATATGCTGTTTCAGTGGATATTACTTTCCAAGAATGGAAGAGGAAATAAGTAAATAAATAAACCCTCAATTGTTAGAAACCTAGGATGTCCCAAACTATCCTAACTCTGCTCCATATTGATGCCAGCCTTCCTTCCTAGCCTGTACCATGTCAAAGGTGTGCAGCACAGAACATTGCTTTTATAATGTTTTTCATATGTACATGTCTCTGTATTAACTGTAATAATAGTGTCACCACACTAACTCTGCTCTTTTTGTGCAAGTACAGTTAATAGGTATATGAGATTTATGTTTGGAGACCTGTATAATGACATGGATAATTGGCTGCCACAGGGCCAAATCTCATGGGGCGCTGAGCACTCCTGTGAGGCACTGAGGCCTAGATCCTCAAAGGTATTCAGGTGAGTTGTCTGCCTAAACACCTTTCAGTGTCTGGGCCTGAATTCACTTTGTGGTTTGCAGGATCAGGCCCTTATTTAAGGCCTTTAGCACAGATGGGGGCAAACTGGCCCACGGGCCTCATCTGGCTTGCAGGATCCTTCCCTCTGGCCCCCGAGCTCCTGCCAGGGAGCGGGATCAGGACAAACTTGCGGAGGAGACAGCCCAACTCTCGGGGCGAAGGCTAGCCCCTGTCCCCTCCTCTTCTGCTCCCCTCCCTCCCTCGCAGTCACAGTTACCAGCACCTGGGGAGCATGGCTGCAGCTCGGGCCATAGCCATAGCACCCTCGTGCTCCAGGGCAGCACGGTCAGGGGGTGGGGAGCAGGGGGAGTTGTGGGGGAGTGGTCAAGGGGCCTGGACCCTGCTGCCGGGGACAGGGGCAGAGCAAGCCAGGGCCCTCCTGCACCCCCAGCATGCTTGGCCGCTGACCCCAGCAGCCAAGCCCAGACAGGGAGCAAGCCCTGCCCGACTGCCAGGAAGAGCAGCCAAACGAGCAGGGGAAACGCACAGGGAAAGGACTGAGCCCCCCTTTCCCGCATCCCACATGTAACTTGGGGTGGGGAGAGCAGGGAGGGTTGGATAGGGGGCGGGGGGCTCCAGGGGGAAGGTCAGGGAGTGGGGAGCAGGAGATATTGGAGAGGGGTGGGGGTCTCGGGAGTGGTCAGGAGCTGGGGAGCAGGGGCGATTGGATAGGGGATGGGTGTCCCGGGGAGATGGTCAGGGGGCAGAGAACAAGTGTGTTTGGATAGAATGCGGGAGTCCTGGGGGGCAGTCGGGGTGGGGAACGGAAGGGGGGGTTGATGGGGGTGGAGGTTCCGGGGGATTGGATAGGGGGCGGGGGCCAGGCCACACCTCGCTGTTTGGGGAAGCAAAGCCTCCCCCAGCCTTCCCTACCTAGCCCTCCATATAATTTCTGTACCCCATGTGACCCTAGGGCCAAAAATTTTGCCCACCCCTGCTTTAGCATGTTATATCGGAATATTTAAATAATAATAAAAGTGTCTGTGTGTGTATGTGTGTGTATTTGTGCACATTGTAGGTGGCCATAAAGGAAGCTGTGAATTAGCCCAGCCACAATGCCACCTTTACTTACATTGAGTAGTATGTTGCTCCACAAATACAGTATATTCCTGATTATCCGAATAGCTTGGGGGAGATGGACATGGATTTTATTCATGCTTCATTTTATTCATTCATTTTATTCATTCTTGCTTCAGATTTTATAGAAAAAAAGAGCTAATTTATACGTTTTGAGAACAATATACATAGAAGGTGGGGCTGAAATCAGGTTTATAACAGAAACTCAGTTGCTCTCTTAACTATGACACAATGGCTGTCACTCTGTTAATGATTCAGTGCTTGGTTCATCTTCTCATGTACAGCTGTAAAATGTAACATTACAGTTACATTTACATTACAGTTAACGTTATTATCGTTTTATTGGCACAACTTACTGTAGGAAATTTTGCTATCATAATTCAAAATTTCTTCATTTTCTGAGACATTTCTAATGTCACTGCACTTGTAACAGTGACTATTGGAGATGGTGCTAGTTGATAATTTAGTATATAGAGAATTTGCATATCTCTTGCAAAAATCCGATATAGTTACTTAATAGAATTTATTTACTGATTTCTAGAATACTCATTTCTGAGTACAGAATCTGAGACGTAGTACAAATTTTAAACAAAGTTTAAAACAAAACTGTGCCCAGTGCCTACAAGAACCAGAAGCTCTTACTAAGAGAACTGTGCAAAAGAACTAAAACCAGAAAGGAAGAGCTGGTGCACAATAGACAGTACAATGTTGTGCTGACCTAAATAGAAAGACTTAGCTTTCAACCTTGGAAATCTGATGGATGTCCTCAGAGAGGATGATCCATAGACAAGGTCCCTGGTCAAAAACGTCCTTATCCCCAGAGGGGAACTTGGGATGGTGAGCACAAACAATGCAGGTGACCTCAGTTTTCTTGGAGAGACAGAGGGATATGATAAAGTACTTCAGGCCAGCACTATGCTCTTTGGAAATGTAGGGTCAAATCCAGCTCAGACCAGCACAGCAAATAGAAGGAGACATGTAGGCTACTGCATTCTCCTTAATCAAGGAAAGATTATCTAGACCTCTTCAACAAATCGTAAATAATGCTGCAAGATATCATCATTCCACAGGAGCCTATTGAAGGGCCACATCATGAAACAGTCCTGTCTTCTTAGTTCAGTATATCATCACTGGGAACTCACTGCACCTTGTTGCACACTGCGTATTTGTTTATCTTTAGCTTTCCTTCTTTCTTTTTCTTCATTCTCCTGTTAAACAATGGGATAAGATGTATTTACAGATTGATTATGATAGTTTATACATCTTTTAATAACCTGGCTTATTTTCATGGAAATTTGTGGTTTTCTTCTCTTCCATTGCCTTGTAAACACGTTGTATAGATGTGCTCCATCTCCTGTTACTGTGTATCTTTTGAAGATGACTTGACAGACAATCTAGAAAAAGTGCAAACCACTAGTTATCAGTGCAATTGTAAAATATGTGTATGCATTAAAGACAAAGAAATGTATTGATAAAGCACTATGATAATCTTGACAGTGATTTTGTTTAAAACGAGTGTACTTACATGCTGAACTGTTACCTGTATAACATTAATGCTGCGGATGACAATCCAAGGGAGACAATTTGCTGACATTTGGCACCAGAGAAACCTGATTAAAATATTATTTCCATTCACCAAAGCAATGTTTTAAGTAATAGAATCTGTTAGAACATGAAAATGTTAATAGAAAACATTTACCTACCCAGCAGGGTGTTTGAAAAGCACGCTGAGATCCTTGTACTAAAAGGTGCAATATATGAGTAAATTAATTAGTAATAATAATTGTATTGCCTAGTGAATGAAGAATTCAGAGTAGCAGCCGTGTTATCTTGATGTGTTTATTTCTTTGCAGCCTTTGAAAATGCATTGCAAGAGTTGTGCACTGGTAACCAGTTCTGGACACCTCTTGGGAAGCAAACAAGGCAACAGAATTGACCAGACTGAGTGTGTAATACGAATGAACGACGCACCCACTCGAGGTTATGGAAAAGATGTTGGAAACAAAACTAGCCTTCGAGTCATTGCACATTCTAGTATCCAGAGAATTCTGCGAAACCGCAATGAACTGTTAAATATGAGTCAAGGTACTGTGTTTATCTTCTGGGGTCCCAGCAGCTATATGAGAAGAGATGGAAAAGGTTTGGTTTATAATAATCTGCAATTGATGAATCAGATACTACCTCAATTAAAAGTATATATGGTTTCTCGGCACAAGATGCTTCAATTTGATGACCTCTTCAAACGGGAAACTGGCAAAGACAGGTGAGGAAGTTTATGTGGGTACATTTGGAGAAATTTCCATAGCTGCAGAATAATGGCATTTACACTCATCAGCTTCAGATTAACTCAGAGGGAACATCATGCCCCTTAAATGTGGTTGTAATATGATTTATGTGCTAAATAACACTTAGCCTTTGTAACTTAAATCAAAAATGTGCATCAAAATAATTTGTATTGAATATTTTTCCATTAACTTATAACACTAAAACCATGTGTGTTGAATACAATCAAGCAAGGGAATTGTAGAAAGAAACAGCCAGGAGATGGACACTGCGTTTTAAATCTTGCTTTGGGGTAATAAACTTGAAAGCAGTTTTTTACTGGTTTTGAAAAATCAGAATTGATAGGTTTTACTTTCTTATGGAGGAAATGCTACTGTTCTGTGAATTATAATGGCTACTTATTGAATTTAAGCATTCTTGAACATTGCTGCTGTAAAGCTTCCTGTAAAACAAATACACACTTTTTTCATATATTAGGTGCTTCTGGACAGTTCATCTGCCATTTACAGCTGAGAAAAAAGAAATTGTTATGATACTTAGATCTTTATGAGACCGTCTGTACCTTATAGACTGATCTTTAAATGAAATTTTTAATAAGTGACCCACTGCACGACTGGAGTGTTTTTGAGCACAATGTAGGTAAATGGGCTTTTAAGCCAAGGACTTTCTCAAGAAAAATGCATTTGTTTTTATTTTTATGAACTCATTATATTTGTACATATTAAATATGCAGCAGTAAAAATGGTACAAGGTCCCCACTTCCATACAAATGAAGAGGTGAATACACAGTGCAGTAAGTCATTGTGAACAGTTTTCCCCACCTCGAAACTTACTGCAGAGTCCAGCCCATACAGTTGGTTTTAGTACTGGGCAACCACAGTGTGTCCTGTCTTCCAGGCTGCAGGGTAGGGGCGAGGCAGAGCCACTCCATAGCAGACTGTTGCACCTGATTGGTTGAAGGGACCGTCTTATGATTCTGTGTTTGTACAGCAGCTAGCAGAATGGGGGCATGGTCCATGACTGGGGTGCCTAGGCATTACCGCAACACAGATAATAAATAATAATGATAGGTAGCTGTCCCTGCCCTTTAGAAGCCCACACTGTAAGGTAAAGGACCACTGCAACCAAGATATACTGTATCCTCTGGCCCCAGCCTACCTTGTGCATTGCTACCTAAGAGTCCCATCTAGGCTAGGGCTCTGCACAGGGTGTGCAGTACTATCCTCTAAATTGTGCCCCTCCTACACTGGCTCCACTGTCATCAGGGAATCCTCAATGGCTCTGGAGGTATGGACCGGTATTGCCGGTATAAGCGTAATGTAACTATGTCTAGGCCTACTTGTTAAAGATCCTCTCTCAGCTCGGTGTGGTGGCAGGGCCTCTCTTCATTCACTGGAATTGCAGAGGGAAACCACAGCTGGGAGAAGGGCTCTACCAGCACAGAAAAAACTCTTCCCTCTCCTAGTTTGCTCAGCCAGAGCAGAGAAGAAGGGGAAGCTGACAATCCCCAGGGAATTGTGCATTTAACATTTTTTTGGAGGGTGTATGGAATTAGCTGCATCCCCAGTATACAGCGGAGTGAAACTTAACAATAAGTATAATGAGGCTTCACTGCGGGCTAGATGGGGCATTTAGGCTCAGGCTCTGCCTATAGGGCAGTGCAGTGCTGTATTCTCCCAGTCACAATACCTCCCCTGACTCCCTCTTGCTCTAGAGAAGGTAAGACGTAGCACCCCTTTTTGAGAGGCAGGCTACTTCCTGCCCTGCTATCTGGCCAGCTCTGCTGGCTACACATGGGGGAGGGTGGAATCATGCCTCCTCACTTGCAGTGGGGATATCAGGCACACAGCAGGGATCTGTGCAGGCTTTGTGTGTGCATAGAGTGAGGGCTTTTTACACCTCTGCAGTCACATCTGCTCAGAGCATGGTCTTGTCCTGTAGGACAAGTGAAAACCTGAAGGAATTTTGTCCTTTAATTACCCTATAGCTGAGTTTATTTTGAGCCCAGTTCTGGGCACCTTCAGCTCCCAGTGGGAACCAAGGGCACTGGGATCCTTGTAGCATTTGGTCTTACAAACAAGTTCTGTTGGTAATAAGAAGGCGCACATGCCCCTGTAGAAGAAATACTCCTTTAGAGGACACCTTTGACCTACTTGAAGGACTAAGAAGATTAAAACAAGAGATGAAAATAAATGAAAAGGCAGCACAAACGAAGGAGGAAGGAATATGAAAGGAAATATGGGCAGGAAGGAATTTGTAGAGAAAAAGACAATTACAAAGCTGTGGTTGCAGGGACAGAACACTGTGTAACCCAGAATGTTCTCTACTCAGTGTGCTTTTTTTTTCTTTTTTTCCTATTGAGTACTACTGAGTTATTGACTGCAAAAAACAAAGGGGGAGAAATCTGATTGCAAGGAAGCAATAATCAAGCCATCCATTTCTGTCTTTAGTATTATGAGAAAAAGGATAATTGGATGTATTGTGCTTTATAAAAAAAAAAGGACTGATTTTTAAAACTGAAGGAGAATCTTCAGAAAATGTCACCAATGAAATAGTATGGCAAATGACAGAGGCTGCAGAGCAATATACTTTGATATTACAAAGTAACTGTACTTGAAAATAACTTTGTAATTGAATAAGGGTACATTAAGAAAATATGATTCAGAACCAATATTACAGTAATTAGATAAAGGAAGCGTAAATGAAATAACTTCAGGAAGAGTATTTCCATAGAGATTATAAATGAGATTTTGGTGGAGCAGAAAGGCCTTTAATTGTAATTTAGTGTGCACTACAGAATTATCAGCACAGTATGTTAGTTCATCATAAAAAAGAATATCTGATAATTCCCCCTAATAAGCACATGACAGCTCTTCGTATTCTTTCATTACAGCTGATTAGGAGTAAAAACAATAGATATTCTTTTGTTGGACTCTTGTTAAAATCTTTTCTGAAAAGGCAAGACAATGTAACCCCGTTTCTATACTGTAATACTGCAAAGGTGGCATTTAGAGAGATGGAAGCATTAACAGTGGTACTTGAACAGGTTTTCAGCTTTAAATTCTTTATACCTATTGATTGTCTTGTGTTTAAAATTTGTTTAAATTCCTTTATTTTTCCTATTTATTAAAACCTTGAGAGTTACAGTAACTGACAAAATAATTGTCTAACTGAAAAGGACCAGACCCTTCTGACAGATGCCTTGGGTTTTCTGGGCTGCGCAAACCCTAGACATTGGGGGAATCTTGTCTGTTGAGAACAATCTATTCCCCCCAAATCTCTCACTTCTGTGGCATGCAAACAAATTCTCCTCCTCGGGTCCTTATCCCTTCCCCCTCCACCTTTGAGCTGGAAAATTATTATTTGTATGGCAATAGCGCCCACAGACCCCAACTGAGATTAGGGCCCCATTGTACTAGGTGTTGCATATACACACAGTGAGAAACCAGTCCCTGTCCCAAAGAGCTTACACTGTAAATAGACATGGCAGAACATAGGGTAGGAAAAAGGAAGTATTACTATCTCCATTTTACAGATGTGGACCCAAGGCACAGAGAAATTAAAGGTCAGATTGAGGCTGCTGTCTTTACTGTTCTCCCATAGCGGACAGGTCCATTTCTGAGGTGAGTCAAGTAGACTAATTTATGCTAGCCATTAGCCTCCTCATCAGTAGTAAGGGGTAGAGATTAATAGATGGCATACATGGTTCCTTGGCAGCCTCAGTAATGAACCTGTAAGTCACATAAACACTCAAGAGTGGAATCAGGTATGCCCCTTTTAAAGACTGTCCCCAGTTTACAGATGTTCAGTTAGCCAGGGAGGACCAGGCACACTAGGATATCTGGGTTACTCCTCAAATGGAATCCCACATTGTTGTTCAAAGATGCCAGATGCCATTAATGACACTCAGGCTAGGTGGAGTCAGAGTCTCTGATCTTGTGCAAGAGGTATCATGTTATGGCTAATGGATGGCAATGGCTTTAGTCATTGAAGAAAGGAGACTCCCTGCTAAGAATCACAATTAGAATTCTCAGGTATGGAACACAGGCGCGTCCACGGACCAGCACTTACAAAAGCTCATTTTGGCTGGATTGAGCTCTTGGGGTCAAATCCTGGTCCCACTGAAATTCTGTGTATATCTACACAGCTCTCGGCAGTGAGTCTCTGGGGTCAACAGATCTGGGCTAGCGCTAAAAATAGCTGTGCAGAAAGTGCTTTGAAGTTGCTTGGGTGGGAACGTGCTCGAGTCCCATAGCCACAACTTCAAAGCACTGTCTACACAGCTATTTTTAGAGCACTAGTGCAAGCCCCGAGCTGGGAGGCTTGCTGCCACAGGTTATGTAGACATACATAATGGGACCAGCATTAGGCTTTAAATGGCATCCTGTGTCGCCATGTATTTGGGTGATGGTTTCCATTAAGCAACTATCGATACAGGGTATTTTTCTGGTAGTTAACTAGTATCAGAATATAATCACAAAAATATTAATGTTTCTGTGCCCAAAATTAATGACAGCAGAAGAGGTGTTGGTTGCCCAGTTTTCATAACCTTTCACAAGAATGGAGAAAACTGCCCAGAAATTACTTTAGATGTTTCAAGAATTATTTGTCACCCTGGAAATTTAATTATGTTTTTACTTTTAGGAAGATATCCAACACTTGGCTTAGCACAGGATGGTTCACAATGACTATCGCATTAGAACTCTGTGACAGGATAAATGTTTATGGCATGGTGCCACCAGATTTCTGCAGGTAAGATGTATTTTGGAAGCATTATTTGCTAACCAGGTTGAACATTGGAGATAAATAATTTTGTTTCCAAGAAACATATCTACAGTCCTCTAGAAGCAATAAATTAACATGTCCCAGGATCTGGTTCAAGAAACAAAAACCAGTATTTAATTCTGTTATATAAAATATTAAATGTTTTTGTTCATACAGTGGAAGAATTAATCCATCTTGTGGGTATCTTTTAGCCTTTGAATATTTATCAGCTAAAACTAATGCAATAATTGAAATTTATCTGGAAAATATTAGTTTCAATCTTCCTCTGAAGGGATTTTTCATTATAGAAGGAGGGAAGCTCTGACAGTTTGACTAGTTTCTAAACTGAACTATTTATGAAACCAAAATTAAGATCCCGGTTCCCCTGACATGTGAGCCCTACACATCTGGAAAACTGGCTACCTATATTGCCCCCCACAAAATCTGAATTTGCACATGTAAACTGGATGGTTAATCTTGCTATTAGCTATCTTATCTTGCTATTAGCTATCTTGTGCATGCAAATTTCGTTTGCAGGTGAAAGACGCAGCACTCAGACTTTTGCCACTGAAACTGGCTAGTGTTAGAAAGTTTGGTAACCGGTGTAAGTTCAATGAGAGGTAACTTGCTACAAAAATTGATATTGAGCCATTTCACAAGTACAGTTTATTTTCGGCCACATTAAGTGCTCATAGGCAACAAGGGGAAGGGATTCGGTACAACTTTTCATCGCTCACTGCCCATTTGAACTAGTGGGTACTTCATAGAATTTTCTGCTCCAAACTCACTGACTTCACTGAAGTCTAGTTTATCGGTAAAATGACTTTCAGTGGCAAGGAAAGCAAGATTACAGAGATGGGTTGGCTCATTGTATCACGGAGGTAGAGTTTCTTTTGTTTTAATTCTTTTGAGCATTAAAAATGACCATTCATGACCTTGCATTTGTGCTGACCATGAAGAAGTAGTAGCTTATTGACAGGATCTTTACCATAGGCAACGTCAACACCAAATTGTACGTGATGAGAATCTTTATGTATTTCTAACAGAACTTTAGTGACTCTAACTTGAGCTGTCCCTACCAGAGCTCCCAAATTTCACAAGGAGCTCTTCAAAGAAGGCATCAGACGAGATCAGATACTACGGATATCAGACATGAACAACTTCCATTGCACTTCGCCTACTTGAGCTTTCCTGCCAATTCAATTGGATAAGACCTTCTTCACTTCCTACTCTAAAACTGTAAAGTTCCTGGCACCATTATGATAGCTGCCAGGTCCTAACCCAGAAGTGGTTGCATTCTGGTGGTAAGTGAAGCGATCCCTATGAATTTATAAGTCATAAATCTGTGTACCGCTTTAATTCAGTGTAAAGCAAGGTAACCCCTTTGAGGTTTGTTTGTTGGGGTACATGCATGTAGATGGGAAAAAAGAAGGCAATCCCTGGTCCAGAGAGCTTAACGTCTTCACTATGACCATGTGTAAAATGTTCATAAGAATCAGTGTACTGTAACAAAGTGGCATAATATTAAATTATAAGACTATAATATTTACTACTGTTTATATAAGAACGGCCATATTGTGTCGACCAATGGCCCATCCATCCAGTATCCGGTCTTCTGGCAGTGGCTGGTGCCAGATGCTTCAAAGGGAATAAACAGAACAGGGCAATCATCAAATGATTCAGTCCCAGCTTCTGGCAGTCAGAGGTTTAGGCACACCAAGAGCATGGGGTTATGTCCCTGACCATCATGGCTAATAGCCATTGATGGACCTATCGTTCATGAATTTATCTAATTCTTCGTTGAACCTAGTTATACTTCTGGCCTTCACAACATCCCTCTGGCAATGAGTTCCACAGGTTGACTGTGCATATGTGAAGTAGTACTTCCTTATGTTGGCTTTAAACCTACTGCTTATTAATTTCATTGGGTGACCTCTGGTTCTTGTATTATGGGAAGGGGTAGCTAACACTCCTCTATTCACATTCTCCACACCATTCATGATTTTATAGATCTCTAGCATATCCCCCCTTAGCTCTCTTTTTTTTTCAAGCTGAACAGTCCCAGTCTTTTTAATCTCTCCTCATATGGGATTCCATACCCCTAATCATTTTTGTTGCCTTACTTTTTCCAATTCTAATATATGTTTTTTGAGATGGGGTGACCAGAACTGCTCACCGTATTTGAGGGATGAGCATACTGTGGATTTATACAGTGGCATTATGATATTTTTTGTCTTACTATCTATCCCTAGCCTAATGGTTCCTAACATTGTTAGCTTTTTTGACTGCTACTGCACACTGAGTGGATATTTTCAGAGAACCATCCACAATGACTCCAAGATCTCTTTCTTGAGTGGTAACAACTAATTTAGACCCCATCATTTTGTATGTATAGTTGGGATTATGTTTTCCAGTGTGTATTACTTTGCATTTATTAACATTGAATTTCTTCTGCCATTATGTTGCCCAGTCACTTAGTTTTGTGAGATCCCTTTGTAACTCTTCACAGTCAGCTTTGGACTTAACTGTGTTGAGTAATTTTGTATTGTCTGGTTTTAGAGTGGTAGCCATGTTAGTCCTTATCAGCAGAAAGAACAACGAGTACTTGTGGCACCTTAGAGACTAACAAATTTATTTAAGCATAAGCTTTCATGGGCTAAAACCCACTTTATCAGATGCATGCAGTGGAAAATACAGTAGGAAGATATATAGATGGATTATAGATATACTGAGAATATGAAAAAATGGGGGTTGCCATACCAACTCTTAACGAGACCAATCGATCAATGTGGGCTATTATCAGCAGGAGAAAAAAAATTTGTAGTGATAATCAGGATGGCCCATTTCAAACAGTTGACAAGAAGGTGTGAGTAACAGTAGGGGGAAAATTAGCATGGGGAAATAGGTTTCAGAGTAGCAGCCGTGTTAGTCTGTATTCGCAAAAAGAAAAGGAGTACTTGTGGCACCTTAGAGACTAACAAATTTATTAGAGCATAAGCTTTCGTGAGCTACAGCTCACTTCATCGGATGCATTTGGTGGAAAAAACCAAATGCATCTGATGAAGTGAGCTGTAGCTCACGAAAGCTTATGCTCTAATAAATTTGTTAGTCTCTAAGGTGCCACAAGTACTCCTTTTCTTCATGGGGAAATAGTTTTTAGTTAGTGTAATGACTCATTCACTCCCAGTCTCTATTCAAGCCTAATTTAATGGTGTCCAGTTTGCAGATTAATTCCCTTTGGAATCCGTTTTTGAAGTTTTTTTGTTGAATAATTGTGACTTTTAGGTCTGTAATTGAGTGTCCAGGGAGATTGAAGTGTTCTCCGACTGGTTTTTGAATGTTATAATTCTTGATGTCTGATTTGTGTCCATTTATTCTTTTGCATAGAGACTGTCCGGTTTGGCTAATGAACATGGCAGAAGAGCATTGCTGGCACATGATGGCATAGATCACATTGCAGGTGAACGAGCCTCTGATAGTGTGGCTGATGTGATTAGGTCCTATGATGGTGTCCCTTGAATAGATATGTGGACAGAGTTGGCAACGGGCTTTGTTGCAAGGATAGGTTCCTGGGTTAGTGTTTTTGTTGGGTGGTGTGTGGTTGCTGGTGAGTATTTGCTTCAGGTTGGGGGGGCTGTCTGTAAGCGAGGACTGGCCTCCCAATATCTGTGAGATTGAGGGATTGTCCTTCAGGATAGGTTGTAGATCCTTGATGATACGCTGGAGAGGTTTTAGTTGGGGGGCTGAAGGTGATGGCTAGTGGCATTCTACTATTTTTTTTGTTGGGCCTGTCCTGTAGTAGGTGACTTCTGGGTACTCTTCTGGCTCTGTCAATTTGTTTCTTCACTTCAGCCAGTGGGTATTGTAGTTTTAAGAACGCTTGATAGAGATCTTGTAGGTGTTTGTCTCTGTCTGAGGGGTTGGAGTAAATGCAGTTGTATCTTAGAGCTTGGCTGTAGGACTGTGGACTGTGTGGTGTGGTGTGGTCTGGATGAAAGCTGGAGGTATGTAGGTAAGTGTAGCAGTCAGTAGTATAGGGTGCTGTTTATGTGACCATCGCTTATTAGCACTGTATTGTCCAGGAAGTGGATCTCTTGTGTGGACTGGTTCGGGCTGAGGTTTATGGTGGGATGGAAATTGTTGAAATCATGGTGGAACTCCTCAAGGACTTCTTTTCCATGGGTCCAGCTGTTGAAGATGTCATCCATGTAGTGCAAGTAGAGTAGGGGCATTGGGGACAAGAGCTGAGGAAGCGTTGGATTGTAGTATCCTCAGGAAGTCAGTGGTGTCTCGAAGATAGCTAGGAGTGCTGGTAGAGTAGGGCCTGAGGAGAGAGTCTACATAGCCAGACAATCCTGCTGTCAGGGTGCTAATGCCTGAGATTATGGGGCATCCAGGCTTTCCAGGTTTATGGATCTTGGGTAGCAGATAGAATATCCCTGGTTGGTTTCTAGGGGTGTGTCTCTGCAGATTTGTTCTTGTGCTTTTTCAGGGAGTTTCTTGAGCAGATGGTGTAGTTTCTTTTGGGAACTCTCAGTGGGATCAGAGGATAATGGCCTGTAGAATGTGGTGTTGGAGAGTCTAGAAGCCTCTCGTTCATATTGTGACCTATTCATGATGATGACAGTACCTCCTTTGTCAGTCTTTTTGATTATGATGTCATAGTTGTTCCTGAGTCTGTGGATGGCATTGTGTTCTGCATGGCTGAGGTTATGGGACAACTGATGCTGCTTTTCCACAATTTCAGTAAACTTTGTCTCCTCACTGTTTATCCCCTTTTTCCAGATCATTTATGAATGTGTTGAACATCATTGGTCCCAGTACAGACCCCGCTATTTACCTCTCTCCACTGTGAAAACTGATCATTTATTTCTACCCTTTGTTTCCTGTTTTTTAACCAGTTACTGATTCATGAGAGGACCTTCCCTCTTATCCTGTCACTGCCTACTTTGCTTAAGAGCCTTTGGTGAGGGACCTTGTTAAAGGCTTTCTGAAACCCCAAATGCATTATATCCAATGAATCACCCTTGTCCACATGTTTGTTGACCCCCTCAAAGAATTCTAATAGATTGGTGAGGCATGATTCCCCTTTACAAGCCATGTGGACTCTTCCCCAATTTATCGTGTTCATCTATGTGTCTGATAATTCTGTTCTTTACTATAGTTTTTTTTTAAGATTGGTGTTACATTAGCTATTTGCCAATTATCTGGTACAGAGGCTGATTTAAGTGATAGATTACATACCAAAGATAATAGTTCTGCACTGTCATATCTGAGTTCCTTCAGAACTCTTGAGTGAATATCATCTGGTGCTGGTGAGTTATTACTGTTTAATGTATCAGTTTGTTCCAAAAGCTCCTCTATTGACCTCAGTCTGGGACAGTTCCTCAGATTTGTCACCTAAAAACAATGACTCAAGTGTGGGACTCTTGCTCACATCCTCTGCAGTGAAGAGCAATGCAAAGAATTCATTTAGCTTCTCTGCAATAGCCTTGTCTTCCTTGAGTGCTCCTTTATCACCTTGATCACTCAATGGCCCCACTGATTGTTTGGCAAGCTTCCTGCTTCTGATGTACTTCACAAATATTTCCTGTTTAGTTTTAGTCTCTTTTGCTAATTGCTCTTCAAATCCTTTTTTTGGCTGCTTAATTATACTTGGCTTGCCTGAGTTTATGCTCCTTTCTATTTTCCTCAATAGGATTTGCCTTCCAATTTTTAAAATATGTCTTTTTGTCTCTAACTTCCTCTTTTACTCTGTTTAGCCTTGGTGCCATATTTTGGTTCTCTTACTTTTTTTTGTTTGTTTTTTAAATTTGGGGTATACATATAGTTTTAACCTCTTTTATATACATGGTTAATATTTATAGTTCAGTGAACAAATTATAGTACAGTGGTTCATTTACCTGCTCATAAAGATGGGAAAAAGCAGTTTCATAAGCAATGGAATTTAATCTATCCTTATTAAAGGGCACAGCCTACATCTGTGCTGTAGAGACTAACTCTGGGGAAGGTAATCTACAAAGGCCTCTGAGAAGAACCCGGTGCTCCCATAAATACAACCTGAATTGTCTGATTTGTCCTTAGTCAGCTCATTAAATTATAAAATATTGTAGCAAATAAAGCATGATACTTATTTTCAAATATATGGTTACAAAATACAGTATAGAGCCATTAACTATTGTCTACTACTAAAAATGTGCACAAAAGGCTGGACTTCAGAGTTGTGTTCCTGTGGTACATTAGAAACAATGTATTTTAGGTCCAACACAGTAAAAATTTGCAATAAAATCTGTTTTCATTATTTTCCAGATTAAAATCCTCCTACTGTATTGCTGATTATTTAGTTGAATATCAAATACAAATATATTAAAAATTAATGTATAATATTCATATTTATATTCAGAATTAAAATAAAACTAAATTTACAATTCCTCTTTCCCATTTTTTAAAGTATTAATTAGCAAAGTAATGAGTCTGGGTGATCACTGTCATGGAACTAAATTAATATCGCATCTGTAATGTAAAGGACATTTCAAAGGAATCATGAATATTACATAGTTGGTTCTGTTAAAATTATTAGCTTAAGATCATTAACCAAATTTCTTTCCACCAGGGCAGGGGAAACAAATTCTGTTTCAAGGAATTTGTCTTACAGAATGAGAAGATTTTCATTGTCAACATGAACAACACTTAGGTGTATAAATCTGTATATTTACTAAATTTAATATTTACATGTGTTGGTATTTGCAATTGAAAGTGAAATGGTTGACCTGAGTTTTGTGATTTTTCTGGTGTTCTGCAATAGATCCATATGTAAGATTGAATCGTTCACCTTGGTCATAATATTACTGGATTTTATCAAAAGTGAAGGGTGTGTCTACACTGCAATTAAACACCTGCAGCTGGCTCATGTCAGCTGACTTGGACAAAGGGGCTCATGATAAGGGGATGTTTAACTGTGATATAGATGCTTGGGTTGGAGCCCGAGCTCTGAGATCCTCCATTCTCGTGGAGTCCAAGAGCCCGGGCCCCAGCCGAAGCCCGAACGTCTACATCACAGTTAAACACCCCTTAACCCGACTCTCACGAGCCTGAGTCAGCTGATGGGCCAGTTGTGGATTTTAATTGCAGTGTAGACATACCCTAAGGTGCCCTGATGTTGCTGTTATGCCACTCTATGTGAGTATCTGACTTACAAAGTGCTGCTTGGATAGGGATGTGCTGAAGTTATTGAGTATTCCGATAGTAAGATGATAACCTGCTTAAGTCCCTAGCAACGGTGTAGCCCAGAGAATACACTTCTCTTGCTCCAAAATAAAATTAAGGGAGAAGATCACCTACTCTGATTCGGAGTGTTCAGGAAGCAAATTCCAGCCCATAGTGGACTTGGGTCCAGATCTCCCTCTCTGTAGAGAAGCCGTTGGAAGAAGTCAAAAGAGCAGAAATATACTATATTTCACAGTGCTTCCTTTAATTGTCCTTGCAAAGTGAGGGATTTGGGCTTCTGTAGAATTCACACACAGTGAGATCTCCTAAGTCCTGTGATCTTGGGCACACAAGGAAGCGCCATTGTTCCCCAGAGACAGGAGTCATTCTGTATGGTTGTTCCTGTCTCTACTGGCTCTCATTGCAACCCAGCTCCAGGAGCTGCATTGCCGTTGCTGGATCCCCTTGGGTATGTCTACACTGCACGCTAAGCCTGGGTCTGTGAGACCCGAACTTGTGGACTCACAAGTGGACTATGGTTTCCTATCCAATGCTTGAGCATCCACACTGCATTGTAAACTTACTGTGTTTCCAGTTGCTGGATCCGGGTTTCACAGCCGTGCTAATGCATCTCTTCTGCACTACACAGACCTTCCACCTCAGGTTGGTGGTTTGACTTGTGTCCACTCTGTAAAATGACACCAAGTCACAGTGGGATTCAGGCTCTAAGAATCCTCCTAGCAGGGTGCTAGGCCTTGGCTCCGTAGTGCTTGCTGATGCAAGTCAGACTGATTTGTGTGTGGACAGAAGAGGGCTTGGGCTCAAACCTGAGTCTCAGCCTGGTCTTAGTCTGCAATGCAGAGAGACCTACCCAAGCTTCTGGCTGCCCAGTAGCGTATGCCGGAAGGACACAAGAGGGTTGATGTTACTTCTGGTGGCATTAACTTCTGATAGGAAATCTGAGACAATCTCGGAATGGTGCCATAGAGAGCTGCCAGGCTCCTGCTCCATTTGCAACCCCACAGAACCTTTTCTGCACTTAACAGCTGCTGGATGAGGGAGGCTGGCACCATACATGTTGCTGCTTTCCACATTTGGGGAGGGACTCTGCCTGAGGAGAGCCCCAGCATGGATCTGTGGAGATCTTCCCACACTAGAGCTTATTCTGACCACTGTTTTAATGGTTTAATTCTAACTCTTTTTACACCAGAGGCATATACATAGAGGCAATTTAGAGTCAGGTTAAAAAATGATATTTTCCTATCAATAATTGTCTTGTTGGATGCAAGGTCATTTCTCATTTGTGGAAATGTAGGCAAATTGGCATTTAAAGTCCTGTAATTTATTCCTTTGGCCACCACCTCTGAATCTGGCTTCTTACTCTGTCCCACTCCCAACTGCCTTAAATCAAGTGGCTATTGTTCCTAGTTATGTTGTCTGGAGTTATGCATTTTATTCCCAATTGTATGGCAACTATTCATAGTGGGCTATCTCCTTCGGTCCTTACTTATTGATCTTGGTGAGAGCACTGCCTCAGTAAGGGCTGCACAATTCCGTCCTGTATAACCAGGAGCAAAATGTATAAAGGCGTTTGGAACAATTTTAATGGACTAGAAATTAGATTCCAAAGGGGGCAGGGCACTGGAGAGAGGAGACAAAATTGTCCAGAAAACTTAACAGCCGAAGCACAAAATCTGCTTGTCCATACATCAATATGATGATTGATGATGATAAAGAACGATGACATTTTATTCACCCTTCAAAATATATATAGTACTCACCCCACGTGAGCAAGTATAATTCTGCAAGGCTGATTTATAGCCACTTTTAATTTATAAAGGAAGAGATTGACTGGAGCGGGAGATGGGATGGCCTTGTTTTTCTGCTTCATTCCTTTCAGTGCAAACACTGTTTGCTGTATTTTCAGGTACCAGTGTGGGTGGATACCATCTGTGGAAAAATGTGCACTGAAGTGGCAAAAAGTAAATGATTGACGCCAGATACAAGTGCTTATTGTGTGTCAGTGCTGGCATACGATGAGAGGGAAAGTATAGTATATTTTACAAACTGCCATCCAACAGCTCCCTCCCAGCTGTGATATTAATATGCATGCTAACTGACAAAATACTGATTAATGTCCAGTGTCAGGCAGGGGTAAAATAGCATCTGTTTTAATATTAATAAATGAGATGACTAGCAATTTCCTGATAGAGATTACTCATGCATTTCATTTGCCGGTGACACAAGTTGATTGCAGTTAGGAGAGAACATGGTACAGTTAAGTTGGGTTACTGTGTACTTACTCAAGACACAGAGTTCAGATCCAAACCCAGCAATCCTGAAGTTCAGGGGTCTTTGGAACTGGGATTTAGATTTGGCTTATGTGAGAGAAGAAGATACTAAACACAAAGGCCCAGGCGCTCAAATGTATTTAGGCGTCTAACTCCCATTGGGTGTCCCTTTGAAGAGCTGGGCCAAAGCTGTTAAGATACAAATCTGGATGTTCCCTTCCCCTGAGTTTGGTGTTTTCCTATAACTGGTTTTGGTTCAGACCCATTTCTAGTAGTCACCATTGTATTAAATGGAATAACCTGGAATTCTGGAACCTGATCCTGGAAGTGACTGCTCATGAATGGACATCTGTATCCGTACAGAGTCCCACTGAAGCCAGTGTGGAGTTATTCACAAGATCTGGGTCTCAAATAACACATTGTTATGAAGTAACTATAGGCCCCATCCAACACAAGTTATAGGCCTTCCTACATAGGAAAGTTTGGCCTGCTATTGAAGCCCTCAAACAAAGCAAAAAATAAGATCCATGGGAGTTAAACTCAAGGTAGAGGCACAAGGAGAGAGAGAGGGAAGAGACATAATACAAATAAATTCTTTGCTTCATTTGCTCTTCTGTTCCAAGTTCTTGGGACCATCCAGGTCCCAACTCCAGACTCTGAAGTCTACATGTGTTTCTACAACTGTAGCTTTGAACTAACCCTTTAAATAGGGAGTATCTTCCTAATAGGCTTTTATCTTTCCATATGATGAGAAAAAGGAATTCCTGTCTAATCCAACATGCTGGATACCCACCCTTTTTAATATGATGCAGACTCTAAGATGCTGTTTAAAAGCCTAGGAAGTGCCAGAGCCAGTAAGCCTGGAAGTTTTAGTAGGAGTGGACCCTAAGCAGTTAATTTGTTACCACAGTAAAAGTATTAGTTAGATGGATATCATGGACCTGATTCTGATCTCACACACACTGATTTTACAGCTGAGTATTTCCAGTGACTTAAACAGTTACTCCAGATTTACAGTAGAGAAAGTGTGGCAGGGTGGTGGGGAAATACATGTCAAAGGAGCAATAATCTAAATTATATGCACATGCCTGTGTACATAATAATTTCTTTTTGAATACCACTTTAAAAATATACCCTGTTAGATTTATGGCAACAGTATAAACCACTCAGCTAGGAGATTTATTTTTCTTTTTAATACATTGGACCTTTTATAATAAACTTAGTGTGTGACATTAATTTGAAATAGAGCTCTAGAAATCTACCTTGGTGATTAGATGAAACCATCTATATTAAATACATATATAAACATGGATTTTTTAAAATTAAAAAAATCAGGGTCGGTAGATGAAGGACTAATGGGTTTTTTTTGTTTTTTTTTTTAGTTCTCATATATATTCCGGTGAGGCTGTGTACAATAAGGACAGAATCAATCATGTTTTTAGAAATGTAATTTTATTGTTAGTGTGGTGCTGGAGGATTGATCTCAGTATTATATTGTGTTATTAGAAAGTGAGACTGATTGAATTAAAATGTTAATCTAAGGGATAAATGGAAAGCAGCAGCAAATTTTTTACATTACTGCTACACATACAATATAGGGAATGATGAAATAAGGAAAATTAGCCAGAGAATTGTGCAGTGACAGATGCTATACAATAGAAATAATGGGCAATACCAAAATACTTCAGATATTTTTTGTATATTTGATTGAAATTGAGATCAAACATTAAATAGTTCCTTTTCCAAACGGAAAGTAATAACCTTGGTATTACAGCTGCCAGCCCTGATTCTGCATTGGTCTATTCATGTGTCATATCAGAGGCCAGCTCAGCGCACAGCATAAAGCAACTTCATAGCTCCTCCGAGTTGCAACAACTTGGAACAACCGGAGGTGAAAGTAAGCCAATAAAGTGTACCGGCAAGTGCCGGACCGGACCAGCTTCCGCAGGCTGACACTTTAAAGGGCCCCGGGCTCCCCGCAGCGGCCGGAGCCCAGGGCCCTTTAAAGCACCACTCGAGCCCTGCTGCCGGAGCCCTGGGGTAGCGGTGGCAGGGCTCCGGCAGTGATTTAAAGGATCTGGAGCTCCACTGCGGTAGCGGTGGCTGGAGCCCCAGGCCCTTTAAATTGCCCCGGGGCTCCCAGGAGCTCCAGGGGTGATTTAAAGGGCTCGGGTAGTTAAAGGCCCCGCCTCTTCCGGTCGAGGCCATGCCCCCCTGCTCAAGACTCCAGGCTACTTTCACCCCTGGGAACAACCTTGTGTGGACCATTATGCTGGTACACGATAGTCAGTGTAGTGCATTCTGGCCCATCCTGGGGGCAGGAAGGAATGAGGCACAGAGGATTTAGGTGAGCTCTGCATCAGCCAGAAAACAGCCCTACACTAGAGTTGTTTTGCATTGGCCATATGCATTCCATTTAAGCTCCAGTAGTAACACTGGCTTGGATAGGTTTTCTTGTGAGATCAAATTAGCCATGCCCATATTAAAGGCATTTTGGAGGGTAATATGTATATTTTTCAAAACAACATACCGGCTGATATAGAAAATCGAACAGGGCAACCAATGTATGGTGTGAGAATTAAAACCAAACATCTTTTCTGTAGCAGGTGCATCAGTGAGTTGAAAATTGTTAAAATGATCCATGTCTCATATAAATCTCTCTCTACTTAAAAGGTTGTGCTCTGTGGCATCCCTGCAGGTTGATGTGCATGGGGTTACAAAGTCTAAGAGATGCCCTGTGTGAATGGCTTTAATTTTTGCCCCCTACGTATATGAAAGTTGATACTATAATAGAAGGAACTCATTTGTGCATTGGTTCCATTTGATTAAAAAGTCAGCAAGAGAGGGTTGCATCATCAACCTGATATATGTGGGAAGCGCTAATGAAGTTGTGTGGTTATATCCCTGGCACCATGGTGGGAGAATATTCATACAAGCAAGTGTGAGAGAATGAAGTGACTAGGATCAACTCCTCCCCTTCTCCCAGTTCAATACAGTGTGCACCTCTCCTCTCGAGCTAAAAACTGAATATAGGTTTCAGTGGTAGCCATGTTAGTCTGTATCAGTAAAAACAATGAGTCCTTGTGGCACCTTAGAGACTAACACATTTATTTGGGCATAAGCTTTCGTGGGCTAGAACTCACTTCATCAGCTGTATGAAGTAAAAGATACAGGAGCAGGTATAAATACATGAAAGGATGTGAGTTGCTTTACCAAGTGTTAGGTCAGTCTAACGAGATAAATCAATTAACAGCAGGATACCAAGGGAGGAGAAATAACTTTTGAAGTGGTAAGAGAGTGGCCCTTTACAGACAGTTGACAAGAAGGTGTGAGTCACTTTTAAGCACCGTGCTTCAAATTTCAGTGCAGCAATGTGGCACTGCCGTGGGCACACCCTCCCTTGTTTTTGAGCCAGTGGAGTCACTCTTTTAACAGGAAGGAAAAAGAAAACCACCTTTGCTTCATTCAGAAACTGCTTAACTATGCTAGAAAAATACCAGCTGCAGGAAATTCAGTTTAACTGGGACAAAAAATGATTTGCACCCACCAGCTTATTTAAGATAGCATCTTTTTTCAATCAGTACAAAGAACATCTTGGGCTTCCATCTATTTTCTTTTTTCCACAGGGATCCTAATCATTCTTCAGTACCTTATCATTATTATGAACCTTTGGGACCTGATGAATGTACAATGTACATTTCACATGAGCGGGGACGAAAGGGCAGCCATCATCGTTTTATCACAGAGAAACGAGTGTTTGAGAACTGGGCACGGACATTCAATATTCACTTTTTTCAACCAGACTGGAAACCAGAATCACTTACGATAAATCATCTGGAGATTAAACCCGTGTTCTGAGGAGTGAACGCACAAGACTGCAATCACAATCACCTACTGTATCAGGCTATAGGGTATTGAACCTCGCAGAAGAGCAAAGCAATCTAAAAAAGCAAGGTTAACAGGATTTGTGGGTGGAAACTGCTACAATATTCAGGAAGTTCTTGCAAAGAAATACAGAAAAGGACATTTTGTATCCAATTGTATCATAATCCAATAATTAACATTGTCTGGCCAGCTCACCTCCTGTAAAAGTATGTGATCTGTTTAAAAAAACAACAACCTTGACTATTGTTAATGGGATGTTTAATTCATTATAGTTTTTTAAAGCACGTTGCCACTGAATTTTCATAGTGAAAACTTAAAATACTTATTTAATGGAGGTTTTTATGCAGGTTAGGCCAGTATTTTTCTAATTCACAATTATGTGATTATCTTTCATAAGCCTACAAATCCAAAATTTATTGCTGGTCGTATAGAAAGGTCTAGCTTCTTGTTTATAAGTTTTGCCTTTGAAAAATATGATTCTATTGCGCATGTAATTAATATTTGATCTGTAAATATTGTATTTCTTTTTAAATTGCTGGGTTCCACTCCAATATAGAGTCTTTAATGGCAAAAAAAATCCCGTGTGATGATCGTGTGAGAGACGCTGCAATCTGACATTTCACATTAATATAAAAATGACAAAGAAAATTCCTTTTGATGTAAATGTGCACTTGCTGCTATGATGTCAGGCTGCTCTTTCTTAATGGAGAGAGAGTAGAGGGCAGGGCAAGGTTTACTAGATTGTATCCTGGGATATCGCCACCATCTGTGGCACAGTGCATATAATTAAGACTGAAAAATGAGAGGGGCCACTTCAGGAGGTCAGAGGACTCTCAGTAACTCCATCATTCTGTTTGGCCTTTTATATTTCCCACTAACTCTGTAATGCTCCGATTTCCAGATGCAATCTGCAAGACAGCCTGCAATGGATTAAGAGTGCATGAACTGAATCCTTCCCCTACAATAGGTACTTACATGATGTTCCTAAGTCTACACCAACCAGCAGAATAGAAATTGTATGGCATCAATTACATGAGATATAACAGGTTTCAGAGTAGCAGCCATGTTAGTCTGTATTCGCAAAAAGAAAAGGAGTACTTGTGGCACCTTAGAGACTAACAAATTTATTAGAGCATAAGCTTTCGTGAGCTACAGCTCACTTCATCAAGTGATGAATATAAGGAGATATAATGTTACCACTCCAAACTCTCTCCTATCTATTTCCCCAGTAACTTTCTTCTCATAGATCCTGGGTCACAGTGAGGTTAGGAGCCTGAGTGGATTGAGTTCAGTGGTTCTGAGACGGTCCTCTTGAGGACAAAAAGTAGCAGAATATGGCAGTTCTTCATGATGCACATGTGGCTAGTTCCTGTGAATTATAGTGGTAGACACTAATAGTTCTATATATGGAAATTCACAGTGGGTCTTATTGGATTATAATGGCTTGTGCAGAAAGATGGATTTCATTTCCTGTTTCAGAGTAGCAGCCGTATTAGTCTGTATTCGCAAAAAGAAAAGGAGTACTTGTGGCACCTTAGAGACTAACAAATTTATTTATTTATTTATTTATTCATCCAACGAAGTGAGCTGTAGCTCACGAAAGCTTATGCTCAAATACATTTGTTAGTCTCTAAAGTGCCACAAGTACTCCTTTTCATTTCCTGTGTTATTTGTCCTTTCACCTCCCAACTACAAAAACTCAATCATTTCTTCAAAGTAATTGCTGGGAGTAATTTACTTATTACATGAGTAGTATAATTCAGGCGATAAAGCTCCTTCATTGTACAAAGAGTGAAACCAAAGCTATTGTTAATGGTTGATCTTAAAATATCAAAAGTCAGGAAACTCAAAAGTGAGGTGCAATACCCCGAGGCAGTGGGTGTACACAATTTGCCCAAATTCACACCTGATGGGAGTAGCTGCACCTCCTGTGGAAGTCTCTGCCTCGTACTCAGCCAGGACATAAACAGTGGTGGCATTTGGTTAGAAAATGGGTCACATAGTATATTTTGCACCAATTTAGCATTCAGTGGAATCTAAACCATAATTGCAAGGAAGTGGAAGGGATGCAGCAAGTAGGATAGAGCAGTCCTTCTCCTTTGTCTCAGTTGGTATTTTCCCCCTGCTACTTACCCCTTCAGTCTGCAAACCCCTGAATGTAAAACTAGTACAAGTTACACTACTTGCCCATTATTTATCCCCATTCTCTGGCCAATTTTCAGCTGATGTTTAATTTCCACCATTTAGGAAAGGGATTCTCAAACTTCATTGCACCATGACCCTCTTCTGACAATAAAAATTACTACACAACTCCAGAAGGGGGGACTGAAGCTTGAGCCTGCCTGAGCCCTGCTTCCTCAGATTGGGGGGGGGGGGGAGGGGGCAAAGCCTGAGCCCCATCACCTGGGCAAGGGTGGGGTCAAAGCCGAGGCAAGGGGCCTGTAACCTGAGCCCTGCCTGCCACCCAGGGCTGAAGCTCTTGGACTTCAGCTTCCACCCTAGGTGGTGCGGCTCAGGCTTTGTCCCTGGGTGCTGGGGCTCAGCCTTCAGCTTCAGTCCTGGGCCCCAGCAAGTCTAAGCCAGCCCTCATAACCCCATTAAAATGGGGTCATGACCCACTTTGGGGTCCCAATTTTCAGTTTAGGGTGACAAGGAGTCCGGTGGCACCTTAAAGACTAACAGATTTATTTGGGCATAAACTTTCGTGGGTAAAAAAACACTTCTTCAGATGTTTAGGGTGAGCCTCCCAGCCTAGATAGACAGACACACACTAGCTCAAGTTGAGGTCGCCCACTAAAAACGACCACTGAGGATGTTGCGGCACAAGCATTACTATGGGCTAGTCACCGGAGTACAAGCCCTCTTGACACCCCACCAGATCCATACTCATGGCTAGCCTGTGTCGCAATGTCCACAATGCTATTTTAAGCACATTAGCTTGAGCAGAGGTAAGGTGTGGGCAGGCAGACAGGCATTGTCCCAGCTACTATGAAGACATAGCCTTAGTGACTGTGTTTTATTCCTCCCATGTTATGTCATGGCACCTTAGAAAAACAAGAATGGATTTTAAACTGATTATGTGAAGAGCCATTTCACCCTGGCTACTGGCGGCATATCTCACACATAGTGCTAAAATTGGTGAACTTTAGTCAAATTGATTTACAGAACATGTTGTCACTGTAAACGATTTTGTTATAGATTACAATGGCTTCTAGGCTGCCATAGTGACCTGTCTTTTAGTTACTTTATTATTGGTTTAATGCTAAAAGGATTTTGGACATGGTAAAATATAGCACTGTTAGGGTACGTCTACACTGCAAAAAGAAACTGGCAGCACACAGTCTCAGAGCCCAGTCTGTTGGCTGCAACTCAGGCTCTGGGACTAAAAATAGACTAAAGTAGAGACGATCAGGCCACTTGTAGGTAGGGTTGCCAAGTTGCTAATGGCACAAAACTGAAAACCCCTGCTCTGCCCCTTCGCTGAGGCCTCCCCTGCCACCACGCTCTCCATCCCCCCCCTTCTTCTGTCACTCGCTGTCCCTCACCCTCACCTCACTTTCACTGGGAAGGGGGGGCGGGAGAGGGCTACGAGCTGGGGAGGGGGCCATGGATTTGGGGTGCAGGAGGGGATTCAGGGCTTGGCCAGGAGGATGGGGGGGCTCTGGGAGGCAGTTTGGGTGCAGGAGGGGGCTGTGACGGCAGGGGAAAAGAATGAGGGGGTTTGTGGTGCAGGAGGGGGCTTCAGGGCTGGGGTTGGGGATGTTGGAAGGGAGTGTGGGGGGGGGAGGTGACGGGGGGTTGGGGTGCGGGATCCACGGGGCACTTATCACAACTCCCAGAAGGCAGCCACCAGGGTCCCTGCAGCCTCTAGGTCAGAGGTTGGCAAACTACTGCCCCGGGGGGCCTGTCCTGCCCGGCCTTTGAGTCTCCGGCTGGGGAGGCTGTTCCCCCCCCCCCGCTTCAGCTCGCTGTGCCGCCAGTACTCTGGGCAGCGGGGCTGCGAGCTCCTGCCTGGCAGCGCGGCTGCAAGACTCGCCAGCCTGCCCCGTCTTCTAGCCTGCGCGGCGGTGTGGCCAGTCCTGGTGCTCGGCGCGGCACGGTAAGAGGGCAGGGAGCGGGAGATAAGGGGCTGTCGGGGAGCAGGGGCGGTGATTGGATAGGCGTGGGCATTCGGGGGGCGGGGCTGTCAGGGAGCAGGAGTGTGGATGGGGGGCTGGGATACCAGGGGGGAGGGCGTTTAGGGGGCAGGGGTCCCGGGAGACGGGGGGGAGGCGGTCAGGGGACAATGAGTTGGGGCGGGGTTGGATCGGTGAGGGGGCTGTCAGGGGGCAGGGGCCAGACTGTTTGCGGAGGCACAGCCTTCCCTACCCGGCCCCCCCATACGGTTTCGGAGCCCCGATGTGGCCCTCAGGCCAAAAAGTTTGCCCACTCCTGCCCTAAAGTCTCAGATGCCAACAAGCGAGCCACCTAGCCAAGCCCATAGGAAACGCTGAGGTGAGGGGTGTAGTCTTACCTCTGCCCACAGGCAGTGGATGGAGCTTCCGCTAGGGGAGGCTATTCCCCCATCTGCCTTTTCTAGCCCAGGGCCCCTCCCCACTCTGTGCTCTCTGCCTCTCCCCGTGGCAGGGGGAGGAGGTCTGGGCCCAGCCCCTTCCCTGTCCCCCCCCAGCTCAGTCAGGGCCACTGGGTGGGGGAGGAGCACTGAGCACCTCCACCCCCTATGACCCTAACCAGGTAGGAGGGGGTGCTGAGAGCTTGGCCCTGGCTGGAGCATGGATCCCCTCCCCCACCCTATTCCACCCCCTCCACTCTGCCTCTTTCCCTCCCTGCCATCACCTGAGGGTAGAAATGCCTTGACCTGGGGGATTTTTTTTGCAGGGGGACCAGGGCTCCAGATCTGTCACTCCTTTCTCCACTCCCTGGCAGCATGAGGTTTGGGGAGTTAGGCACCAGTCTGGACCAGTGAACAGTGCCTCTCTGCACTTGGCATTCTCAGTCATGAACCCAATCCTGGCGTTTGCAGGGGTGGGTCTGCTTTTAACCAAAATCCTAGGGCAAGAGCATTTACTCAGGAGGTGAGAGCCAAATCTCTCTGCCATGTGGACCAGCCACTTGAACACAGATCCTCCCAGGAGAATGCCCTAAGCTTGGGGTATTTGGGGGCTGGGGGGGGGGAAGAGGAAAGAGGGCCTTGATCTCTCCTGTTGTTGCTGTTCCACTGTGTATAATAAGGAGGGGGGGAGAGAGAGCGAGAGAAAATGAATCGCCATAGGCTAGTGGGTAGGGCACACATCTGGGAACAAACCAGGTTCCAGTCCCTGCTCCCTCACTTCCTAGGGGCTATAAGGGAGGGAGGGAGGCAGAGGCAATCCCATAAGAGGCATGCCATAAGGCGGCAAAGTTTTCCAGTCACAGCCATCCTTACTATTCACAGCATTTGTCATGCCTCCCTCCCCTGCTCCCACATGACTTGTAATCTGAAACTTTTTTCTTTTTTGGAGGGGCGGGGGGAAGGGCTCTTGCCTGCAGCAGGACTGGGATCCCCCTGCCATAATAGCGGGAGTGCCACAGGGTAGGATGGGAGGAGCAGTAAGGGAGGCATTGTCACGATTTACTGCTGGCTAAGGCAGGGTAGCAGGGGGAGCACTGATGGTCTTTGCGGTGCAGGAGGTCTATGTTTTTAATCCCACTTCCATCCCACATTACAGACTATTTTTATCCCACACCTGCTATTACAGCAGCGGGTACTGTGGGGCCCACAGCATCGCAGTTTCTTCATGCACCCCCCCGCCCAGAGAACCTCTTGCGTTTCTTTCCCCCTCCCTCCCACCGAAGGCACACACACCCAGTTTGCACACCACTGCCATAAAGCATCCTAACTACTGGGTCGGGCCACACAGGTGAGATTGGTTGGGGCTCTGAATCCCACCAAGGCCCATGAGTTAGGCAGCAAGTCACTTGGTGGTGTCAGGACTGAAGCAGCTGTGTGCATGCCCACTAGTCGAAACGTGAGCATCTCAGACTTTACCAATAGAAATATATGTGCCACAAAGGAGGTTTTTAGCTCAGCACTGCAATGCCTAATTTTAGTCACCCTGCTGCCTAATAAAATCCTTAGCCTTGAATTAGGCATCCAGGCTCCCTCTGAAAAGCGTAAGAAGAGTTGGGCACTTAAAAGTGGGATTCACAGCAGCCAGCAAGCTGAGCCAATAGGAAAAGCCAAGGACAGGGCTTATATGCGAACAAGGGCATGGGCAACTCAGCAGCTCTGGAACAGCATCAGCACTTAGGCAGCTTTGAACCTGCCTAACTGGTGAAATTTACGTGCCCACAGGGTTAGATGGCAACTGAGTGGTGGTTTTAAGCCTGTCCATGGTGTCTAAATGTTAGACTTAGATGACAGTTTGTGGATCAAGCCCCTAAATCTCCGCTGTATTGTATGGGGAGCCTAAGTGCCAACGTTGGGGGTGAAAATTCCTGTGGGCAGTAGTAACTAAGGCTTAGGTATTGGAATGCTGATCAGTACTTTTAAGGATCTGGGTTTGAGTTCCCCCATCTAATTAAGCAGAATGTAGAAGTATTTCCTAAGGATGCTTCAGAGATTAAGACAAAAATTTCTAAGGATATACTTTTTCAGACAATGTGTAATTAGAATTCACTGCCACAGGATGGGGATGAGGCCAAGACCTTAGCAAGATTACAAAAGGGATTAGATATTTATAGGGAAATAAATTGTTTTTAATTTTTTCCCTGGTGGTCCACACAACAAAAATTACCGGAATACAAAGTAAAATCTAGTGAAGTCATTAATTTTTAAAAATGCTTTAGTACTATTACAGATATCCAAACTGCTTTTTTTCTACATTTTGAAAAGTTGTAACTGTATGCTACATTCCAGCCTGGAATGAGGTTTTAGAGTATAGTGAAAAACATATCTTAAACTAAGGATTGGTAATGGTAAAGGCTGCCAGACTTGATATGTAGTGCTACTACGCATCACTGTCCTTATCTGCTTTGTGCTGTCCTTCTAGACCTGTCGCTATGATTGTATTGACTCATTAGCTTCAGTGTGCATCATCTCTGGTATTAAAAAAAACATTGTAAAACAGTGTTTACAGACATCAGTAATTTTAAGATCTATTTAATCTTAAACTTGAATGTCTAACATACCTTTTCTTCTCTGGCCAGCTTCACTACAGTGGTTGTTTTTCAGCTTTAAGAACTATAACTCTAGCGTGACATGTGCAACTGGAATTGAATACGACAAAGGAAATATCTCTGCAACTCTAGAAAAATACTGCTTTTGGTTTCTGTTTTTTAGCACAAAGATGTCCAGCTAAAAGCATTATGCTATAAAATAATAATAGTGTGCACTTCAAAGAACCCTTGATCCTGGGATTTTAGAGCACTTTATAAAGATGGATAAGTACTATTTATGACCATTATTACAGATGTGGAAATTGAGATACAGAGGTTAAAATCCAGATCCTCAAAGGTATTTAGGCACCTAATTCCCATGGGTTTCATCTTGGTAACCTGGCTTAAAGTCATGTGACAAGTTAGCACCACACTTGAGAATAGAACTCAGGCCTCCTGTTGACTAGTCCATGCTCTAAGCATTTGTGTCAGGAACCATCATTTCACAAACCGCATCAGTCATTTCAAATGGCCTGTACACAAAAAAGATCCCTCAATTCACAATATACTAAATACAGTAAATATTCACCCAAGAACAATTAAATTAAATAATTTGAGTCTAATCTGCAGTCCCTTCTCAGGCAATCTTTCTATTCAGTAATCATTTTACTCAAGTAAGGTGTGAAGACAATGAGGCTTAGAGCTCCAGGAAAATGTTCAGAATGATGTACAGAAGATGAAGCAAGCAAATGAGAACTGTGGCGCTAGATCCTGACCTAACTTTAAGGATAGTTATTCCTGCAATTCTGGAGGAAACAGTAGTAAGTAGGGAAGTTTTCTAAATAATCTTTGTTCTGTTTCTTTGGCTCCCTGACATAAGCTAATTATAGCTGCCAGACATCTATATGGCACTCATCGCCATAGAATCTGAGCAGCTAAGGTAGTCTTGCCCCTACAGAATGGAAAACAGTGGTGGTGTAATGGCAACCCCATGGTACTATAGGGGGTTCCTTTGTGAATATTTTACACATCTCTTGCATTTTAAATTCAGTAATGCTGCATATTGCACACATCACCCTTCACCAACGATACTTAGGAAAAAAAATGATGATCACCCCTAGCTGATGGAAGTTAAATATTTAATTGGATATAATGAGTCCTATTTCTATTTCAATTAAACATCATAGCTGAAGGACAAGAAACCATAACAAGAAACCGTAACAGGTAAAAACACAGTTAAACAGAAGTAGAGTGTAATTGTAATTAAAAAAATGGAATATTCCAGGAATCAGCATCTGAATCTTTACTGAAAGGAAGTAAAATTCAAATGTTACGGAGCAGAGCAGTGCAGGTAGCATATATGTCAAATGTCATACTGTCCAGGGAAAACTCTCTGGAGTAACAAACTCCTTTAAAAATGTGTAGGAAATATAAAAACTGGAAAAGTCAATACGATGGGGAGACCTCCACTGAGCTGGGGCAGAACAATATAAACATGACAAGATTGGGAAATGGTCCCACTTACAGCACAAAATATTGGTTTCCATCACGGGGTTCTTTAAAAATGTTCCTTTAACACATGTAAAGTAAAAAAGGAAAAGTGACTATAAAGGGCCAGACAGTGTTTGCAAAGTGGAGTCTCAGTGCTCCAAGGAAAGTTCTGGATAACAGTGCCTTTGACCACATCTGTAGTGCAGCTGTTGTGCCATATCCCTTAGGAGAGTACAACCTGAGATCCTGCTGACAACTGCAAGTTCTGTAGGGAAAACACTAGGAGCAGCCAAGTGCAGGAGAACCCGAAGGCTGAGTTGTTTTAGGTTTTGCTGTTGTTATAAAGGTTATAAAGAAAAAGTCAAGGGGATATATTTTCCTCACCTCCCACAGTGGTTTCACCCAGGGCTTGGACCCTATCTAATGTGTGTGGATAGCATGTTATGGGAAAGAAATGCCACCTTCTTACAGGCAGATACTGAGATAACTGGTATATATGGTTACCAGTATTCAGAGGATTGCTGTATTTATTTTTTTGGCCCCTTACTGTATCTCCTTTATGATCATCTTTCATGTAAAGCAATGCTATGGCCTCACCTGAAATCTTCTAATTCCTAGTTATTCTATCTTAACAGTGATAATGCAGAAAATAGGAGGGGTACATAAACAGACTACAAAAACACAGGCATGGAAAGGCTTCTGTATGACGAGAGAATGCAAAGATCAGGCCTACTTAGTTTAAAACAGTGAAAGCAGAGGGAAGGTAACAATACAAATATAAAATAAGAAATTGTATAGCAAAGATAAATTGGATCCTCCTATTTACCCAGTACAAGAGCATAGGGATATTCAGTGAAACCTGAAGACAATACAATCTAAACCATAAAGGAAGTACTTTATTACATGACGCATATGTAAGCTATGCAACTTCTTACCACAAAAATTACAAACTAACAAGTAATAAGATGATTAATAAGACCTCCTACAACTACATTAAATAGGATATCAACTCTTCCTACAACTAATAATCATATAGCACTTTGTCAACTGTAGATCTCAAAATGCTTTACAAAGGAGGACAGTAACATTTTCCACATCATAAAAATGGGCAAACACCAAGAGATGAAGTAATTTGACCAAGCTCACCCAACAAGCCAAAGCTGGGAACAGAAACTGGGGCTTTCAAGTCCCAGTCTAGCTCTCTGCTCACTATGCAACCGTCTCTCTACAAAGGAAATTCACCTTAATTAACGTTAGTACAACACATTCCACAGGGGTTGGTTATTCCATAATTGTCCACTGTGGAGTTAGGGTCTATGTTTCTGGCCCCTACTTTGAATCAGCTGGTAGTGGCCACTCTCAAAGACAGGATCCTGGAACAACTCTTATCTTGCTAAGTAGGTCATGCAGGAAAGTTCATGCCTGGAACCCTCATTTAAGGAGAATCCGAGGGGTAACTGTGAGCAAGGGAGTCTAACAGAGGTAGGTTACTAAGTAGCTAGGAATTTGGTGCTGCTGTGGCAGTACAGGGTGCTAGTGTAGAAGAACCTGTGCCTCTAATGTAGCTTGGGTGAATGAACCTCTGCTGCTTCTGCAGGGATGGAGAATGGGGCAAAAGGCTTGTTCCCATCAGCCCCTTTCTGCAGCAGGGGACAATCTGGCTTTGGTTTTATAATTTAATTAAAAAATAAAACTGTTTGATGTTGCTAAGTGAGTCACTCTTCTTCCCAAGCACCCTGAAATGGTGGTTGTGTACATTAGAACTATCTTATTTATAGCCCTGCCTACCCCCAGTGCTATGAGCCTGAGCAAACAGTAAATACATGACAGTATTATGCCAGTAACCATTTGGTGATAGGAGAAGAAACAGTTGCTATTTTCAAACAGTTTTAGAAAAAGGAAAATAGATGACATATCAGAGAGGAAATGACTCTTCCCAACAGAATATAAAGCTCAGCTGACTGACCTACCCTTAAAAGTTTTCTGGCATAGCAATGTCAGTCAGGAGTATGAAAAAAAATATCCCCCTTCCCACACAAACATCCACACCTGACACAACTATGCCAGAAACAGCCCTAGTGTAGACATAGTTATACCAGCCAAAAAAATCCTTTTGGAAGCATAGTTTATTTAGAGTTCAGGGAACGTATAAGCTATATTGGCAAAAAAAAGCGCAGTTTTTTGTTAATGCAAACTGCATCTCTGCTAGGCTTATCAACAAACCCTTTCTAGCATAGACAAGTCAGTGTCCCACAAATACATACATTTAAATTTTTTTTATATTTATAAATATAAATATAAAATAGTATAGGGAGAGATGGGGTGGAGAGAAATTTAACATATAAATGTACCTGTGTTAAAAAAACAAAACTTGAAAGGCACATGCCAGTTTAACCATTTAGGTGCAACAGAAATCCATTTTAGGAAAAAACAAAAAGCAAAAGATTCCTAACTCTAATTTTGAAGAATTTGCAAGCGAAACAGGTGCTATGAAACACTGTTACTTTGGTAGCATATTATTTAGGATATAAAAGATTTTTGTATTTAAGCACAAAGGCTTTCAAAATGTATGACTTACAGTGCGCTATTTTTAAAAGTTTGCAGACAAATGCAAACCAGAGCTAATTAGGTGCAAACAGCGGAGGACATTATCTTCTAAGACAAACATCTACCTGTTCTATTTTACTTTGTCTTTCACCACTGTTAAAAAAACGCTATTATGTTCTTTATTGTACAGCAGTTCTAAATTATGGTTGAGGAGACACTTTCATTGTATACACTCTTATTTTCTGTAGCTTATAACTTTCTGGAGAAATTACCCTTTCGGGTGAAACTTCTTGTGCTTGTCCTCAAAAGTGAATTCATTTGGAAAGTTTGATAAAATTTGATTAAGTCATAGCTTATGTGACATAGGCACAGCTGGAAGCCAACATTCTGAGAAAGTGGGACTTGGTGCTGCTGTGGCAGTATAGGGTGTTAGTGTAGAAGACCCTGTGGCTCTAGAGTAGCTTCGGTGAATGAACCTCTTTGCTTCCGCAGGAAGAAAGGGGATGTTCCTACTGGCCCCATTCTGTAGCAGAGGATTATCTGGCTCTGGTTTTATACTTTTAATTTAAAAATAAAAAAACCAGTGCTATATGCGATGTAAGCATGTTAATTTTACATTAGAGACCTTACTCGAAACCCATAGGACACCTGCATTCACCTGAAAGACGGGCTATGGGGTCTTCGGTAACAAACGCCTGCCATGCTAGGCAATTCAGTTCAGCCCTTGGAGGAAAACTTTTCATTCCCTACTTCCATGGCAGCAGACTCCATCACAGGGAAGGGGAAGTGCAATACCAGTTTGAGCCAATCTTTTGGAAGGTTTTGATCATATTCTTTTGGGATCAGGATTGCCAAAACAGCAGGCCTAGCCAGGCTGTCAGCGTGAGAGAATCAGCTTCAGCCATTACTTATGCCCTCCTTGGGCCATGACGCATTCCCACCCCCTCAACCATGTAGATTAGCAGCCTGTCTCCCCGCACTATCAACACATGTTTGAACTTGCTCCCTGCTCTCACCTTTTTGGCTTTTTTTCCCCCACAGCTTGTTGGTCTAGTACCATGTCACTCTTCCTTACAGTATTTGAATCCTCAATCCTAGCATCACCTACTGGGCCCATAAGCAGGCAATACTGTTTCCAATCCACCTTTGTTTTATCCTCTGTGGAGCCTTACTTGAAGAGGCATCAGGCCATGAGATGTGATCCGCTCAGTCCAAATACACAAACTGAGGGAAAACATTAGTAGCTCATATGCTATTATCCAGCACTGTGGAAATGATCTGGTTCCTCGGCTGTTATCAGGCTATTGCAGTGGGTGAAACAAGACAAAAATCAGTCCAATAGTCCTGGCCCCTCAATTAGCCAGGGTGGAGCTGCTGACCCTAAACGTTTCAAGGGGGTGCCATCGAACACCTCATGGCAAACAGGGCTAGGAAAGGGATCAACAATGTGGTGTTGTTTTATTTGCTGCACTGTCCACCAACCATTAGGAATAAGTTTTTCTTAAGAGTGTCCTAGCCTACTTTACCCAACTGCATGCAATTTTGTGATGTCACCTGTGTTATCTTTAGTTTTAGGCTCCAGACCTGGCTGAAGAGCAAGTGATAAAATGGAGAATGCCAACTAAGTTTACAGTTTAGCATGAACTGTAGTCTCTGGTCCCGAAGAGCAAAGATCCAGGTAAGGCTGTTTATGTAGGGATAGGAGTGGTCTCTCAACTTCGCTGAAGTTTGGAGATGGGGGCATATGTCCTCCCTGCAGAACAGGTGTCAGCACCACCATTACCATAATCTGATGGAGATTGGTCTTTAATCCGAGGGGCAGCTCTCTGAACAAAAATGGGTGGCATTACTGGTGATAGTAGGGATAGCAGTAGCTTTGGTTTACCTATATTCCTTCATCATGTCAGGAAGACAGAGCCTCCTGGTAGGTATTAGGATAACCTAGGAAAACAAGGATTGGCTTGTATGGTGAATTGAACCCTCCTATTTTCATAGCTGCCAGGACTTTCTTTCCCAGGGCTTAGGTAGGTTTGCTTATTTATCTCTATTTTGCAGCCTTTTCTGCCAATCTGGAGTCATACATTTGTGTAATCATTTGGGCATGCCCGGGAAAACCAAGTACTGCAAATACATATAGGATATTGTTTTTCCTTACTAAAGGTAAAGCCATGGCCATGAATTAAGGTACACAGACATTTAGGCATGCATACCTGGCTATGTACATATGGAAAAGCTACCATACCTTTAGTCAAATGATGGCAATACACTTGAATAAATAATCCTAAAGAAGTGAAAATGTTGAAATAAAGATGCTGATTTTAGACTGATGATTATTCAGGTTTTTAAAAAAGTTTTTATCATTTCTATAGCATCGTAATTCATCCGAGGCACTATATAGTAAAACAATACAATACATCAGTACAGTTATATGGTCAAGGATTTACAGACAAGAAGGTCAGCAATGCAATCATGGCCACACTGTGGGCATGGGTGTACACACATACTTTATACATACAATGCGTAATTCTGCTCTGAAAAGTGTCTATTGAAAAAGTTATTTTTATACAACAGTTCTATTTCCTATCTATAGTCATTCATAGCTACATACTTCAGTGACTAAACCAAAATTTTACTGTTTTATACTCCCAAGAGGGAGAAAAAGCTGAATTCTATTCTGTGTGCATTATCATCAAAATTGTTTATTAAATTCCAAATACAGGGCTAAAATATGCAACCTCAGAGAAATCACTGAGATTGCACAAAGGGATAATTTGACCTGCAAAACATATATGATGTGACAGATGGAAAGTACTTAGTTTGACTCTTAGATCCCAGGTTGAGTTCACAGGGGTGGAAGTTGGGAGCGGGAGGGGGAATTTCACTTGTAAACAGAGCACATTTATTCAGAACCTTACTGAGATGCATTTCTAGAGTCACTTTTCTGAGTGGTACTGTACTTAAGGACAAAAATTATAATCAAATCCTTGAAAGAAAAGACTGTCATATGAGCAAGATAGCTGATTTATGGGTGTTCTGGGATTTGGCTTCCTTAACCATGGAACGTTTTTCTGGGAAGGACAACAGTTGAGAAGAGATGGAGTGCACCTGACCAAGAAGAGGAAGAGCACCACCTCAACAACACAATGAGGAGGGCTTTAAACTAGGTTCAAAGAGGACAGGTGACAAAAGTCCACAGGTAAACATTAACAAAGGCAACCTTAACAGAGGACTAGATTTTTGGGGAAGGGGCATAGAAAATTACATAGGGTCAGCAAAGAGCATCAAGAGGGATATCACTGGGGGAATCTGCTCAAGATCTTAGATATCTATACATAAATGGAAGGACTATTGGGAATAAAAAAGAAGTGGAAGTATTAGTAGATAAGCTAAATTATGACTTAACTGGCACCACAAAGACTTGGTGGGATAAAACACATAACTAGAAAATTTCTATAGAGGGGTATGGCTTGTTTAGGAAGGACAGACAGGGAAAAAAGGAGGTGGTGTTGCATTATACATCAAGAATACAGACACATGTTCTGCAATCCAGAAAGAGGTGAGAGGCAGATCAGTTGAAAATCTCTGGGTAAAGGTAAAAGGGGAAAAATAGGGTTAAAAAGTGATGAAGGATGCATTTCTAGAACAAATAAGAGAAGTATCCAAACACAGGACCTGGTAGTAATGGGGGACTTTCACTACCCATACATCTACTGGAAAAGTAATATGGCAAAACACAAAATTTCCAGTAAATCCTTGGAATGCTCTGGGGACAATTTTGTTTCAGAAATGCAGTAACAAGGGACACAGCCACTTTAAATTTGATTCTGACCAACAGGGAGGAATTGGTTGTAAACTTAAAGGTTAAAGGTAAAAATTAACATGAAATGATAAATTCTAAGGAAAGGAAGGAGAAAGCAGCAAAATAAGAACAATGGACTTTGAAAAAAGCAGACTTTAACAATCTCAGAGCACTAATAAGTAAGGTCCCATGGGAAGAAAATGTAAGGGATAAATTTGTTCAGGACAGCTGGCAGTTTCTCAAAGAGACAACATTAAAGGCACAACAGCAAGTTATCCTGATGTGAAAGAAAGACAGAAAGAAAGCCAGGCCAATCTGGCTCTATCAAGAGCTCTTTAATTACCTGAAAATCAAAAAGGAATTCTACAAAAAAGTGGAAACATGGACAAATTGCTAAAGATGAGTACAAAAGTATAGTACAAGAATGTAAGGACAAAATCAGAAAGGCTAAGGCAAAAAATGAGTTACATCTAGCAAGGGATGTAAAAAGCAAGAAGAAGTTCCATAAATTAGGAGCAAAGAAAGATGAAGAAAAGTGTAGGTCCTCTACTTAGTGGGGAAGGAGAGCTAATAACGTATGACATCAAGAAGGCTGAGGTGTTTAATGCCTGTGCTACTTCAGTCTTCACTAAAAACATTAACACTGAACAGATACTCAACTCAATTAATGTTAACAAGAGAGAAGGAACATAAGCCAAAACAGGGAAAGAACAGGTTAAAGATACATTAGATATATTCAAGTTGGCAGGGCCTGATGAAATCATCCTAAAGTAATTAAGGAACTAACTGAAGCGATCTCAGAACCATTAGCAATTATCTTCGAGAACTCATGGGAGACAGGTGAGATCCCAGAGGACTGGAGAAGGGTAAACACAGTACCTATTTTTAAAAAGAGGAACAAAGAGGAGCCAGGAAATTATAGACCAGTCAACCGAACTTAAATACCTGGAAAGATGCTGAAACAAATTATTAATCAAATCGTAAGCACCTAGACAATAAGAAGGTGATAAGATATAGCTAGCATGGATTTGTCATGAACAATTTTCTTCTTTGACAGGTGTACTGAGGTTTCTTCTTTGACAGGTGTATTGGCCCAGTGCAGCGGTCCCCAAACTTGTTCCGCCGCTTGTGCAGGGAAAGCCCCTGCTGGGCTGGACCAGTTTGTTTGCTCCAGACCAGTTTGCTCCATTGGCCTGGAGCAGCGAACCGCGGCCACTGGGAGCCGCGATCGGCCGAACCTGCGGACGCAGCAGACAAAACAGCCCAGCCCAGCAGGGGCTTTCCCTGCACAAGCGGCAGAACAAGTTTGGGAACCACTGGCCTAGTGGATGAAGGGGGAAGCAGAAGACATGATATATCTTAATATTAGTAAGGCTTTTGACACCATCCCACATTACCGTCTCATAAGCCAACCAGGGAAATATGGTCTAGATGAAGTTACCATAAGGTGGGTGCACAACTGATTGAAAGACCATAGTTCTATTGTCAAACTGGGAGGACGTATCTAGTGGGGTCCTGCTGGGGTCAGTTCTGGGTCCAATACTATCCAATATTCTCTATTAATGACTTGGATGATAGAGAATATGCTTGTCAAATTTGCAGATGACACTAGACTGGGGGGGGGTTGCAAGCACTTTGGAGGACAGGATTAGAATTCAAAATGACTGACAAATTAAAGAATTGGTCTGAAATCAAGAAGATGAAATTCAATGAAGACAAGTGTTATACTTGAGAGGAGGGGGGAATCAAATGCTTAACTACGAAATGGGAACAACTGGCTAGGCGGTAGTACAGCTGAAAAGGATCTGGGGGTTATAGTGGATCACAAATTGAATACGAGTCAACAATGTGACGCAGCTGCAAAAAAAGACTAGTATCATTCTGGGGTCTATTAACAGGAATGTTATACATCAGACACAGGAGGTAATGGTCTTGCTCTACTTTAGTACTAGTTTACTCTAGGCTTGAAATTAGACAAAGGTTTCTGTTAGAGGAGTAAAGGTCTGGAGCAGTTTTCCAAGGGGAACAGTGGGGGCAAAAAAACCTAACCGGTTTCAAGACTGAACATAAGAAGCTTAGGGAGGGGATGATGATGAAACTGTCTACAATGGCAAGTAGCCCATCTGTGACTCCTAGTAGCAAATATCCCCAATGGTCAGTGATAGGACTCTAGATGGGGAGAGCTCTGAGTTACTAGAGAGAATTCTTTTCCAGCTGTCTGGCTGGTGAGTCTTGTCAAAATGTTCAGGGTCCAACTGATCACCATATTTAGGGTCGGCAAGGAATTTCTCCCCAGGTCAGATTGGCAGAAACCCTGGGCTTTTTTGCCTTCCTCTGCAACATGAGACACAGGTCAATTGCAGGTTTAAACTAGTGTAAAGGGTGGATTCTCTGTAACTTAAAGTCTTTAAATTATGATTTAAGGACTTCAGTAACTCAACCAGAGGTTGGGGGTCTATTACAGGAGTGGGTGGGTGCAGTTCTGTGGCCTCTGGTGTGCAGGTCAGACTAGATGATTATGATGGTCCTTTTTGGCCTTAAAGTCTCTGAGTCTACTTCTGACTGGTGAGGCCTCAGCTGGCGTAGTGTGTCCAATTCTGGGCAGCACACTTTAAGAAAGATGTGGACAAACTGGAGAGAGTCTGGAGCAGAGCAACAAAAATGATAAAAGGTTTAGAAAACCTGACCTATGAGGAAAGGTTAAAAAAAACTGGGCATGGTTAATCTTGAGATAAGGGAGGGTTGAGGGGGGATATACTAACAGTCTTCAAAGACATTAAGGGCTGTTATAAAGATGATGGCGATCCGTTGTTCTCCGTGCCCACAGAAGGTAGGACAAGTAATTTTTTTTTAGCTTGTTTTATTTATTTAATTTCCAATCATCAATTTAATTCTGCAGTCCAGCTAGACTTGAAGGTAAGGGAAATGAAACCCAGTAGAAATGCAGCAGTAGGTCAGGAACACAAGGATTACAGGGAGCTAAATCACACCATGGTATGTTAGCTCCAGCTACAGAAGGAATGGTTGGTTAAGAAAGAAAGGAATTTTATGGCAGCTGCCCACAGTTAGTAATGGTGACCTTCTTCTTTGTTTTGCCCCCTCTGACCCAAGGCCAGCATTGCCTCCACCATCTTCATCTCATCTTTGACACGGCCAAAGACAACATGCTTCCCATACATCCACTCAGTCTTAGCAGTGCAGATGAAGAACTGGGCTTAATCTGCAGCAAAGGATATTTAGGTTAGATATTAGGAAAAAAACTTTTCAACTATCAGGATTGTTAATCTCTGTAATTGGCTTCCCAGGGAAGTTGTGGAATCCACATCATTGGAGGTTAAGAACATGTTGGACAAACACCTGTCAGGGGCCAGAGATGATCTAGGTCAGTGGTTCTCAACGAGGGGGCCCCGTGGGGAGCCGCGAGCAGGTTTCAGGGGGACCGCCAAGCGAGGCCAACATTAGAATCCCTGAGGCCTAGGGCAGAAAGCCAAGGCCCTGCCGCATGGGGTTGAAGTCCAGGCCCTGAACCCTGCTACCCAAGGCTAAAGCAGAAGCCTGAGCAATGCAGCTTTGTGGGGGCCCCTGTGGCATGGGTTCCCAGGCAATTGCTCTGCTTGCTACCCCCTGAGGTTTATATGAAGAAAATTGTGACACAGGTGGGCCGTGGAGTTTTTATAACATGGGGGGGAGGTCTCAGAAAGAAAAAGTTGAGAACCCCTAGTCTAAGTTTACTTGAGTCCTGCCTCAGCACAGAGGGTTGGATTTGATGACCTCTCGAGGCCCCTTGCAACCTTACATTTTTATTATTCTCTGATTTTAAATATCTCAACCATAAATGCATTAAGCATTGATTGTTGCATTCCATTCTAATTTTTTTTTCTTACTTCAGTTTAATGAGCTGTGTGGTAAGCTGTAAGCTGTATGCTTACTGAGTTTTCCCTTCCGTAAATTACGTTTTAATAACCCATTATTAAATTATCTAACTGCCTCCTTTTCCCCAAGCAGGTTCTCTTTTCAAAAGTACAGCATCACTGATTTCTTCCCTGCCCCTCAAAATTCAGCCCAGCTCTGTTGATTCTCCTGCCTATCATTTCTCTCAGATGAAAACAGTAAAAGGGTGGAGGGAAATGAATAAGGCCTAAGGAATCTGAATGAGAAAATTTAATTGCAGCTGAAACAGGTCTGAAAGCTCTATTAACGTCACTTCAGCTGTCTTTTAAAATGTGGCCAAATCTGCCTGTAAAGCCGATTTATCATTTGATAAAAATAATTATTTGAGAGAAAAAAGAAAATTATCAGCAGCTGAATTGAGGAACAATAGGTAGACAGAGGTCGTTTAAGGACAAATTTAATTGTCTCACTTTTCTAATGGGGGTCTACAATAGATACTATATTGATAGGTGCATTAGAAATAGCAGAGATAGATTGCACTTTTCATTTTAAAATTCTTGTCATTCTCATGCCATTTCATTTTTAGAACAAAAAAACCTATTCCTTAAAAGTGTTATAATTATTGTGAGTGAATCTACTGCTTGTGAAAGGTGCTGGACTGAACACCAGGGAGAAATACGCCTTCTCTTTGGACACAGAACAGGTACAGCATGGAATGCAATCTTCTTACTGCTGTCCTGCCACTGTGTCCCACTCTGACTTGAAGAGGCCTCCTCTAGCAAGGAGAGGACGGTGTTTTCCAAGCTCAGTCATTCACTGGCATCTCATCCACAAAGGGCATGTGCGCGGGGGGCACGGCGTTTGGATGATGTAACGAGAGCAAGCTCCAATCTTAATCTTATTTCTCACAGTCTACCCTGTTGTTAGCCCGTAAGGTGCTTCGTGCAGGGAATCTCTTTGTTTCCAATTTAACATCAAACCACATCGCCAGTGCTCAGGAAAAAAAAGTCTCAAGTGCTATGACCAACAGCTAGATTTGAATTAGCGTTCTAGAGGTGAAAGATGCTATATCCCAGTACTAACCCCTCAGGCCATCCACTTTCACTCAAAAGATCTCTTTATTTTTTTTTAAAGAGTGCCAAGATAGGGGAGACGCATGTGCAAATATGCAAGGAAAAGTCTACAGCTCTCCTCCCCTCCCCTTGTGCCCATCACAGGTGCTGAGCACAACATTGTGCTTGTGGAGCAGGATGACTCTGTGGGACTAGTGCACTGAGGGTGCTAGTCTCTAGCACCATCCAGAAGAACAGGGGTGGTGAACCTACGGCCTGGCCCACTGCTTAATTGCATCCGGCCCACAGAGCAGGATTGGGAATTCACCCTGTTTCGCCAACTCACCCAACACTTCAGCCAGGGAGCAGGGTCCGGGGCTCACCAGCAACCCCCCGCCCCCCAACCCCGCTCCCCGGCTGGAGTGCTGGGTGGGTGGAGCAGGGCAAGCCCCCAAGCCCCAACCATGTTTCCCAGCAGGAGCGCTGGGTCGGAGGAGGTGTGCTCCCATTTTTCCAGGGCCCCCCAATTGGCTGGGGCTCCTGGGCATGTCCCCTTAGCTCAGTGGCTAATCTGGCCCTGGGAGGAGGGCAGTAGGCAAGCGAGTGGGCAGTCCAGTGGTGGCAGAGGAATGCTCAAAAAAGGAAGGCTAGCTGCTTGGGGATCCAGGCCCGTTGCAGGGTGGTGGGATGGGAGCCGTTGCTGGAGAGTGGCGTCTCCTCTCGGAGCTGGATGCGAGCCCCAGGGGACCCCTGGCCAGAGTGTCTATCACCCCCGCAAGGCCGGCTGGAGGGAGGGGGAAGACGGCCCCAATTCCTCCTGCTCCACCTCCCCCGCATCATAGCCCATCCACCCACCGAGCCAAAGTCGGGGCCTACCCAAGTGTACCATCCTGGTTACGCCACTGGGCAACCCACCCCGGAGCATGGAGAGGACAGCCCCTCTCGTTCCAGTTCTAGGGAGGAGCTCCAGCTCCTGGGGGGAATTCGGAGAAGAGCCACATGACAGCACCAGGGAATGGTAGGGCTGATTTACGACGAGAATCACATCACAGCATCTGTTCCAAAGACTGGGGTAGTCAACAGCATGGGCTTTGGATCAGACCCTTGCTTTTTACTTGTGTGTGGCTCATGACTGATTTTTTCTGTGGATCAGTGGCCCCTGATAGAAAAAAGGTTCCCCACTTCTGCAGCAGAAGTATCTTGGCAGACACCAGATCCTCTCCAGAAGCAGCATTAAATTTGCACTCACCAGAGCTGTAGGTCGGATTGTGCCTATAGGACAGCGCACCTCAACACTATCCCTAAAATGAGGCTATGGCAAAATGCCACAATTAAGCCTAAAAATAACAAAGATAAAACATCTAATATACATATTCTATGCAATGTGGCAATGTTTAATGCTGTATTCTCTCCAACAAAATGATCCAGGCATCTATACATTAGTAATACAAATACAAACAGTTCCTAATGATTTTTAGAGATTTATGCCAGACAGACTATTCCCTTCCTGTATACCTAATCTTTATATTTGACATACAGAGCAGAACCATTCGGCATTCAGGAAAAACATCTTCAGAAATCTCTTGTCTGGCATTTGTTGTTCCTGTATATGAACAGATTCGGTCCTCCTGTCACTTAATATTGGTAAAATTTAAGAACAAAACCCACTTAGCATACATTAACCATTAATTCATAGAACCATTCATAGACCTTGCAACACTGTCTTCTTAAGGCTATGCAATTTGGATTAAAGGGTTTCCAATGTATTAAATACACTGGATCTTCTTTGCATAGAGGAAAATTGTCTCTGGTATCAGGGATTTAAAATAGTTGTAATTGTACTATTGTACTCAAGAGTTTCTGAACTGCACTATTTTAAGTCTTATAAATTCTGTTTTGACATATCTATTGGTTTGTTCTTATTAGATATTTACTGGTTTCAGAGTAGCAGCCATGTTAGTCTGTATTCGCAAAAAGAAAAGGAGTACCCGTGGCACCTTAGAGACTAACAAATTTATTAGAGCATAAGCTTTCGTGAGCTACAGCTCACTTCATCGGATGCATTTGGTGGAAAAAAAATGCATCCGATGAAGTGAGCTGTAGCTCACGAAAGCTTATGCTCTAATAAATTTGTTAGTCTCTAAGGTGCCACGGGTACTCCTTTTCTTTTTTAGATATTTACTGATTTCTAATAGACAAGATGAAATGATGGTGGGTTTTTTTTGTTTTTGTTTTTTTATACATTTTGGCAGCTTTTTCTTCAACTAGATTAAATGAGGTCATTGTTTGGCCATATTTTTGTTTTCAATTCTAATGGCTCAGAATCCTAAACCCAAAATTGCCCTAGGTAAAAGTACTGATCTAAAGGATTGCATTTAACACACAAAAAATCAATATTTTCTACAATATTTTTGTTTCTGTCGAGCAAGTTTTCAATATGTCATGCCTGAAGTCCGTAGAGCGACTTAAGTTTTTATTGATAAAATGACATCTTACTTAAATAAGGTTCTGCATATTGTCTAGACCTTTGTTCCAGTGATGGGATAACTTTTAAAAAGATTTACTTAGAGGTGGAAGGGAAAGAATTCTTCCTTTTTACAATTCATAAACAGCCATAACATTTTAAAGATTCAGCTGAGATCTTCGGTTTTCCTGCTGTCTCTGAAAACACAGGACGAAAAATTGCTCATAAACAGCATTAAAATGTGTTTAAATGAGAAAGTATAAAATTATCTAATAGTATAACCATTAGTTAGGCTTTTTACTGAAAGGAGGACAGATGACACAACATCAAAAGAGCATCTAGATGCGAGTTTCAGCATTATTTGTCACTACAAACAGACATAATACACAAATAAAGAACCTTTGATAACACCAATTTTCATCCCATGTTGCAGTCAGTGCAATCATCTTGGTTGCTCAGAAAACCTAAAAGATGTATTTCATGTGCTTGATTCCATACGTTTTAAAGAAAACCATGATAATCAATGCCCAGAGTCCTAGAATAAAACCTCCTGGAGGATGCCAGTCTTTCTGTTTTGGTTTCTGTAAAATAAAAATGGTATCACTGTTAGTTCTTCATGCTAAATACTTTTTGGATTTATCAACTGGAAAAAAAAATCTTTGCACTAGGGCAAAATATTGACAAAATGCACATCCTTTACAAAGCTGATATCCAGCGCCAAACATCTATCCTTTTAATGAAGTTAAAAGTAACTGGGGTGAACTGAGCTGACAGCCTGTCACTTCACCTGCATCTGGGAGTGACACTATAGCTATGAGTGAAACACCACTTTTGTTGTACACTATTTGCAGGTGCACATAACTTTCTAGAAGAAAAATCCCTCACACATTAGTTTGGACTGAAATTTCTCATGCTTGGGCTCAAGTGAACTGTGAAATTTTATGGGAGAATTTGGTAAAACTTTGTTGGGTATTAAAAATATACATTCTTAAGTGTGAAAGTTAAAAAAAAAAGAGGAGGAGTTTGGTTTTTCATCAGCAAAGAAATGGTCAGATGTTGCTTCTGTGCTGAGTTATTTAATGAATTAATAGTTATTTAAATATATACATAATTAATAGTTAATTGACTATAGTACACAGTATGATTGATTTGAACACAGTAGTTTCCCTAAGGATTTGCACCTCAGGAAGCCCAAGAGCCTGTGCTTGTCTGGTCCTCACCAGTACTCCTCCCTTGAACAATCCTTTTATCTGCAGACAAGTGAAATACATCCAGGACAGCCAGGCCCCTTCTCATACAAACTGAATGGTAAGATTTGTATCCCTTCTGCTCTTTGCTCAGCACCATGAAAATTTCAGAGCTTATATGGTCTATGGTGGGAAATGAACTCTGCCAGGTAGAGACCCAGAGTGCCCAAAATCTGTCTGAGATCTGTGTAATTCATGCTATGTACATGCAACATTTTGGCTGAGAATTTAAACATGCTGAAATCAGAGATAGCAGAGTTGCAATTCTTATGAGAAGCATAACTCAATACCTCCTGAACACAGTAGACATACAACACCATATACAGTAACGCAGAATCCTAGGTGTGTGCAAGGGGTGGAGTTGCTAAAAGAAAAATAAACACATGCTGGTAAAGTAGAACTGCTAAAGAAATAGAGCATGTCTAAATGGCACCAATACTGTACTGAAGTTCTTGCTTAGTTTTTGTTCATTTTCTGAGGAGGAATTTGGCTTCTTGTTATTAGAAAAGCCATCTGTCATGCATAGAATATATACATTTTCTACCTAAAGCTTGCACCAGATTCTCCTTCTATACCATAAGCATTTTACTTTTGTAGCATGAAGTAAAATTAAATTAAACTGCAATCCATCAGTGATCTTCCTAAAAACACCATCCTGGCCACTATGGATGTAGAAGCCCTCTACACCAACATTCCACACAAAGATGGGCTACAAGCCATCAGGAACAGTATCCCCGATAATGTCACGGCTAACCTGGTGGCTGAACTTTGTGACTTTGTCCTCACCCATAACTATTTCACATTTGGGGACAATGTATAACTTCAAATCAGCGGCACTGCGATGGGTACCCGCATGGCCCCACAGTATGCCAACATTTTTATGGCTGACTTAGAACAACACTTCCTCAGCTCTCGTCCCCTAATGCCCCAACTCTACTTGCGCTACATTGATGACATCTTCATCATCTGGACTCATGGAAAAGAAGCCCTTGAGGAATTCCACCATGATTTCAACAATTTCCATCCCACCATCAACCTCAGCCTGGACCAGTCCACACAAGAGATCCACTTCCTGGACACTACGGTGCTAATAAGCGATGGTCACATAAACACCATCCTATATAGGAAACCTACTGACCGCTATTCCTACTTATATGCCTCTAGCTTTCACCCAGATCACACCACACGATCCATTGTCTAAAGCCAAGCTATATGATAGAACCACATTTGCTCCAACCCCTCAGACAGAGACAAACACCTACAAGATCTCTATCATGCATTCTTACAGCTACAATACCCACCTGCTGAAGTGAAGAAACAAATTGACAGAGCCAGAAGAGTACCCAGAAGTCATCTACTACAGGACAGGCCCAACAAAGAAAATAACAGAACGCCACTAGCCATCACCTTCAGCGCCCAACTAAAACCTCTCCAATGCATCATCAAGGATCTACAACCTATCCTGAAGGACGACCCATCACTCTCACAGATCTTGGGAGACAGGCCAGTCCTTGCTTACAGACAGCCCCCCAATCTGAAGCAAATACTCACCAGCAACCACACAACAGAACCACTACCCCAGGAACCTATCCTTGCAACAAAGCCCGTTGCCAACTCTGTCCACATATCTATTCAGGGGACACCATCATAGGGCCTAATCACATCAGCCACACTATCAGAGGCTCGTTCACCTGCGCATCTACCAATGTGATAGATGCCATCATGTGCCAGCAATGCCACTCTGCCATTACATTGGTCAAACTGGACAGTCTCTACGTAAAAGAATAAATGGACACAAATAAGATGTCAAGAATTATAAACATTCAAAAACCAGTCGAAGAACACTTCAATCTCTCCGGTCACTCGATTACAGACCTGAGGGTGGCTATCCTTCAACGAAAAAGCTTCAAAAACAGACTCCAACGAGAGACTGCTGAATTGGAATTAATTTGCAAACTGGATACAATTAACTTAGGCTTGAATAGAGACTGGGAGTGGATGGGTCATTACATAAAGTAAAACTATTTCCCCATGTTATTTCTCCCCCCACCCCACCCCCCACTGTTCCTCAGACGTTCTTGTTAACTGCTGGAAATGGCCCACCTTGATTATCACCACGAAAGGTCTTCCTCCTTCCCCTCCTCCTTCCTGCTGGTAATAGCTCATCTTAAGTGATCACTCTCCTTACAGTGTGTATGATAAAACCCATTGTTTCATGTTCTCTGTGTGTGTATATAAATCTCCCCACTGTATTTTCCATCGAATGCATCCGATGAAGTGAGCTGTAGCTCACGAAAGCTTATGCTCAAATAAATTTGTTAGTCTCTAAGGTGCCACAAGTACTCCTTTTCTTTTTTGTGAATACAGACTAACACGGCTGCAACTCTGAAACCCATCAAATTAAAACAGTCATCTTACGCTCAGGTAAATTTTTACAAATACAAAATACTCCACAGTTCCAATTTCTGCATGAAAATTCTGCATGGGAAGCTTCCTGTTTCCCACTAAATGCACCAGGTGGCTGGGAACTTTAAAGCCATAGGTGCAGTTTGCAGCGTCTGTTCTTTCAAAACAGCTTTTCAATCAACAACAACAAAAGCCTTTGGATTTCTCTGCCTCCATTTTCTAAAGCTGGATAGATCTGGATAGTTTTTTTTTTATTTTAAATCAAGAGAAAATTTCTCGTTAAGTATAATATTTGTTATGCATAAACAAAACAAATGGAAACGGGGGGCTTAGGACACAAACCAGAAAAACAAGTCCATGAAATGTAATTGAATTTATTTTCCCTGCTGAGAGAATCAAGAAACTTAGATTATAATTTACATTAATAGTAATAAAGCAGAAGATTTATGGCAAAGTAAATATATACACCGTTACATTTGCTAAGAAACTATCGTTAACTATTAAACGTATCTGCTGTTGATACCAAACCCCTTCATTGGTATTCACTACCACACATCTCCATGTAAATATCTCAAGAAAATCAAGTCTAAATGTGCAAAGCTGCCAATGTACCTCAGTTCTGAGAGTAACAGCTCCCAAACACTTCTCCACACAAAGGAACTTTCTTGTTTAAATTCTCCTAATTAACCCACAACTTCGTATGCATATTGCATTGCTCATTTCATCAATCTCTTTGTACTATCAATCTTTCTCTTCTTGGAGCTGAGACAAATCCTTACCACAAAGTGGCACCTGACCCTTCTAGAAAAATGACTTCAATTTGCAGTCAGTGACACTAAAAGCCTCTCTTCTATTTTGTACAGAACACATAATTTAATTTCTTTAAAGAATTTATATGAATAAATATTTATAAGGTGACCTAGGAGTATGGTTTTACATTTTGTCATGCCATGTACTGAAGCTTTCCCCATGAAATTCCAAGAGAAAATGGAGTCCGGTACAGTAATGCTTTTACATTTGAATTCAAGGACACAAAATAATCTGTTCAAAGCCATGCAGCACAACTTTAAAATGTACTGGATATATTATTGATACAAAGACTAAAGCAACATAAAGGAAAATAGTTGAGAGTAGTGAAGCTGCATGCTCAGTTATCTTAAACATAAAAATTTCTTGAGTAACAGGATTACAGATTTAGAGACTAAAAACTATATGTTTCAGAGTAGCAGCCGTGTTAGTCTGTATTCGCAAAAAGAAAAGGAGTACTTGTGGCACCTTACAGACTTACAAATTTATTAGAGCATAAGCTTTCGTGAGCTACAGCTCACTTCATCGGATGCATGTGGTGGAAAAAACAGAGGAGAGATTTATGTACACACACACAGAGAACATGAAACAATGGGTTTATCATACACACTGTAAGGAGAGTGATCACTTAAGATAAGCCCTCACCCACAGCAGGGGGGGGAAAGGAGGAAAACCTTCCATGGTGACAAGCAGGTAGGCTAATTCCAGCAGTTAACAAGAATATCAGAGGAACAGTGGGGGGTGGGGTGGGGGGGAGAAATACCATGGGGAAATAGTTTTACTTTGTGTAATGACTCATCCATTCCCAGTCTCTATTCAAGCCTAAGTTAATTGTATCCAGTTTGCAAATTAATTCCAATTCAGCAGTCTCTCGTTGGAGTCTGTTTTTGAAGCTTTTTTGTTGAAGTATAGCCACTCTTAGGTCTGTGATCGAGTGACCAGAGAGATTGAAGTGTTCTCCAACTGGTTTTTGAATGTTATAATTCTACAAGCCGTCTGGAACAGTATCCCCGATACTGTCACGGCTAACCTGGTGGCAGAACTTTGTGACTTTGTCCTGACCCATAACTATTTCACATTTGGTGACAATGTATACCTTCAAATCAGCGGCACTGCGATGGGTACCCGCATGGCCCCACAGTATGCCAACATTTTTATGGCTGACTTAGAACAACGCTTCCTCAGCTCTCGTCCCCTAATGCCCCTACTCTACTTGCGCTACATTGATGACATCTTCATCATCTGGACCCATGGAAAAGAAGCTCTTGAGGAATTCCACCATGATTTCAACAATTTCCATCCCACCATCAACCTCAGCCTGGACCAGTCCACACAAGAGATCCACTTCCTGGACACTACGGTGCTAATAAGCGATGGTCACATAAACACCACCCTATATCGGAAACCTACTGACCGCTATTCCTACCTACATGCCTCTAGCTTTCATCCAGATCATACCACTCGATCCATTGTCTACAGCCAAGCGCTACGATATAACCGCATTTGCTCCAACCCCTCAGACAGAGACAAACACCTACAAGATCTCTATCATGCATTCCTACAACTACAATACCCACCTGCTGAAGTGAAGAAACAGATTGACAGAGCCAGAAGAGTACCCAGAAGTCACCTACTACAGGACAGGCCCAACAAAGAAAACAACAGAACGCCACTAGCCATCACCTTCAGCCCCCAACTAAAACCTCTCCAACGCATCATCAAGGATCTACAACCTATCCTGAAGGACGAGCCATCGCTCTCTCAGATCTTGGGAGATAGACCAGTCCTTGCTTACAGACAGCCCCCCAATCTGAAGCAAATACTCACCAGCAACCACACACCACACAACAGAACCACTAACCCAGGAACCTATCCTTGCAACAAAGCCCGTTGCCAACTCTGTCCACATATCTATTCAGGGGATACCATCATAGGGCCTAATCACATCAGCCACACTATCAGAGGCTCGTTCACCTGCGCATCTATCAATGTGATATATGCCATCATGTGCCAGCAATGCCCCTCTGCCATGTACATTGGCCAAACTGGACAGTCTCTACGTAAAAGAATGAATGGACACAAATCAGACGTCAAGAATTATAACATTCAAAAACCAGTTGGAGAACACTTCAATCTCTCTAGTCACTCGATCACAGACCTAAGAGTGGCTATACTTCAACAAAAAAGCTTCAAAAACAGACTCCAACGAGAGACTGCTGAATTGGAATTAATTTGCAAACTGGATACAATTAACTTAGGCTTGAATAGAGACTGGGAATGGATGAGTCATTACACAAAGTAAAACTATTTCCCCATGGTATTTCTCCCCCCCACCCCACCCCCCACTGTTCCTCTGATATTCTTGTTAACTGCTGGAATTAGCCTACCTGCTTGTCACCATGGAAGGTTTTCCTCCTTTCCCCCCCCTGCTGTGGGTGATGGCTTATCTTAAGTGATCACTCTCCTTACAGTGTGTATGATAAACCCATTGTTTCATGTTCTCTGTGTGTGTGTACATAAATCTCTCCTCTGTTTTTTCCACCAAATGCATCTGATGAAGTGAGCTGTAGCTCATGAAAGCTTATGCTCTAATAAATTTGTTAGTCTCTAAGGTGCCACAAGTACTCCTTTTCTTTTTTTAAAAACTATATGTGAATATTAAACCACTGCTATGTTCAAGTCCAAGAGGTGCCTCTGTTGCACACCTAAAATTGTCAGTAATGCTGCTGAGTACATAATTATAATTAAATGTACCAACATTTTCAACTATGGTGTCACAAACATCCCACAACTACTGAACACATAAAATGAGCACAGAAGATGAAACAGTTTTCTGAAAGAATTTTCTGAAACTCTCAAAACTTGTATGCAAGATTCCGAAAATAAAAGTTTATGACTGGCTCAAAACAATATAATTAGTGCTCTAATTTAAAACGTTTACCTCCCTAAGATCCTGTTTATTGGGGTGAACTTCCAGCAAGCATGATTCCAGTTTCCTTCCTTAGTGTCCCCCTTCCCAGCTCTGACACCACAGAGCCTTACTTCTGTCCCTGTTCCCATTCCCCCCCTTAGCAAAACATGATTCCAATTTCCCCATCTCCATTCCCTGTTCCCATTCCCCCTCCCATTCCTGATGGACTGCAGACAATATAGTAAAACTTGAGTTCTGCTTAGCTATACCTTAACCAATCATTTTCCTGAAATTTAACTAACCAATCCTAACATATTGTAACATGATTATTTAACCAATTATATCCCACCAGAATTAGTTTCCACCCAACAAAATTAATTATACAGCAGACAGAAACAATCACAGAACCAGACAGAGATTATACAAACAAACAATAGTGAAGTGGGAACTATAATGACAAAACAATACAGAAGTGAGGATTTCACAATTACATCTACAAAGACATAAGCGTTTCCCAGCTGTGTCTGTTGACAAGTGAGTTCTTACTGAACAGAAAACTATCAAACTAAACTTCCTTTTACATCCTCTAGGCTCTTTCCTTTCTCTGGAGGTGATAGATCAGATCACCTTTCTAACAGCCCCAGATTGCCGTATTTCAGTGTGACTAGGTTGGAATGTGAGGATGTGACCGGTCACTTCCCAGCTTATGGCTGCCTCTGCTGCTTAGCCAAAGGCCTTAGCCTAAGAACAGGGCCTCAGACTGTCACAGTAAGAGAAGGCCCTTACACCAGCAGAGAGTGATTTTGATTCTTTCTTTTATACCTCTATAACTAGCTAAGTAATAAGAATACACCTAAATTCTTAGAGTATAGGCCTTTACAGACAGGCCTGAATATCTATATCCTAACACAGGATCCTACCATGCTAGGTGCTGTACAAACAAAAACAGAAAGACAGTCTTTGCCCCAAGGAGCTTACAATCCCAATATAAGACAAGATACAACAGATGGATAGAGACAGACCGATGGAGGAGTACAAGGAAACAATACTGGGATTATATTAAACCAAAATTTAAATTATTTTAAAAATTATCAGGTACATAGATGATGTTTTAGCATTTTAAATACAGTAATAATGATTTATTTAAAACCTCTTCTATTGCTTGATTTCCATTGCCCAAACATTATCAGGTGTGTGTTCTAAATCACTTTGACTTTACAATTATTTTCTTTGTACTAAATTTTTAAAAGTTAAAAAGGTAACCACAAAAAAACCCACCACCACCATGACAATACACACAAAATTCAAAGAGAAACAATGAAAAAAACCCACATAGGCAAATGTTAGTCAAATCAAGTTCTGTTATAAGCACTTGCTTTATCCACTAATGCTTATTCATGAAACAAAACACATTATTATTCAGAGAAAGTGAGCATGCTCCTCAACTTGATGTATTTACGTGGAGCCATATTTCACAGTCTATGTAAAAACACACAATGAGATAGCTTAAAAATTGCCTAAACAATCTTCATATGTACAGAAAGTATTAAGACAGAGACTAACAGGGCATAGCTTATAGACAAGAGGGTTGGCTTGATTTTTAAACACAGAACATCAAGAATTTCAGAAGTGTAGGTAAGCAAAACAATTTTCAGATGTCAGTCATTAGAATAATTATTTGAATTTTACAATAACTAACATTTTGGTCTAAGCATTTCTGTTTCTTTTCTGTCACAAATGCTGCTGTTTTTTCAGTGAAGTGGGAAGGAGGTTTTAGAAGATGTTTTCAGAATGCAAATAGGTGCACCGAGAGAAGGGGACAATTATAAAGTGCCCCACAGCTAGGGGCCAAATTTTAAATCTTTAAATCAAAACTGGATTTACGTTCTAGCTCAACCAGTAGTTCTGAGCTTGTCGCAAGGATTGCTGGGTGAAATTCTTTGGTCAGGCTAGAATATTGTAATGGTCCTTTCTGACCTTAAGAATATACTAAATCAAAGGGACTGCTTCAGGGGCAAAAATTTCATATACCCATTTGTACCCACATAATGGGGGCACGCGTTTGTGTAATACCAGTACTTATGTGCGAATGTACCTTTTTTTGAGTACACAGATGCATACACAAATTGTGTGGAAACACATTAAGAAATCTCTCTGAGAAATCTGGCCCTGTATAGATATTAGCAAGAGGGCTGATCAGAAAGTAATTGCCAACACACAAATCTTGCCTCCTGAATCCTTTAAAAATCCAGTATTTTGCATTTATGCACAGTTGCACACTGACTGACATGGATCCTAACTTGCAGTCCTTATTCAAGCAAAACTCCTTCTAAACCCAACCACTTCATGCTCCTTGTAAAAGCCTGGATGGACAAAATATTAGGATGCTGTGATCCTTCACTTGCAATTAATTAAATATAATTATAAATTATGTAGATGGGTGTGCGTGCATGCACTTAAAAGTTTCAGAGCCCGATCCCATATATATTTACCCTTGGTGTAACACTTACTAATAAGGGTAGTTTTATCACTTTCAGTGGGACTATTCACAGTAGTGGTAAATATCTGGAGGATCAGGCCCATAATTCTTTTAGTTCAGACTACTTCTCTATCTAGCAATTTCACCTGAGTAGTACCCACATGAGAACTTTCCTAAGAGTGGCTTGTATAATTGATGTAGTTAAGATTTTTGATTTACACTACATATAATCCCATTATAAGTTTCAGAGTAGCAGCCGTGTTAGTCTGGATTCGCAAAAAGAAAAGGAGTACTTGTGGCACCTTAGAGACTAACAAATTTATTAGAGCATAAGCTTTCGTGAGCTACAGCTCACTTCATCGGATGTAGCTCACGAAAGCTTATGCTCTAATAAATTTGTTAGTCTCTAAGGTGCCACAAGTACTCCTTTTCTTTTTGCGAATCCCATTATAAATGCCCTCTTTATTCCTACAATAATAGCTGTGACACAAAGGTGAAATGCACACATAAAATGGCACAATATGTCATGAAATACATTTAGTAGCTTAAAATACATTTAGTAGCTTAAGGGCTAGTCATTATCAAATTCCTAGAGAATCCGAATTAAAAAGGTAGGTAGCTAAGCAACAGTGAGCTTCCTACTGTGAATATTTTCTGTCACACTCTTTATAGTTCTGATAGAATCATTATTCTATGGAACTTCAAAACAGTTAACAGAGAGCTGCTCCAAGTATTGTAATTAAGGAGAGAATAAAACAGTGTGGCTGGGTCTGTAGGGATCCTAATGGAAAGCATCCAAGATTTTCAATGAGAACTTTTCAGAAAACATACAGTACATATGGACTAAAGCTACAGTAGCAATTAAGTTAGAAAATGGTTTCAGAATAAAAGTTCAAATTTAAAAGTGTGCATCTATTTCACATGCAAAAAAAAAAAGTTATTTTAAGGTGTCATTAAGGTCCCAATCCTGTAGTCTTTACCAAGGCAAAACTCCCCACTGATTTCAACATGAAGGCTTCATGAAAAAGAACAACTATTAGGCCAGAAGACTGAGTTAAACTCATGTGTCCACATTTTGATGGCGATTGTAGGCACTGCAATTCACAGAAATGTAACTACTGTATTTGGTTAGGAACCCAAGAATTCCCATACTGGAACAGAGCAGTAGCCTATTCCCAACTGTGATTTGTGGCATATGCTTCAAAGGAAGGGAGCAAACCTCAAAAGTGACCTCACTTATGCAGTAACATGCTTACAGGGAAAGTTTCTTCCCAGACCTAGCCAGTTGGACTAGATTCACAAAGGGGATTTAGGCATTGCAATAACTAACTCCTAGGTGCCCTATCACCTAGCGGAATTCATAACCTGGAATTAGGCTTGCAGACTCCCTAATGCATGGGGAGAGTTAGATGCCTTAGAATGGGATTCACAAAAGCCACCCAGGGAGTTGCCTAAGTTAGGAAGTAGGAAATGCTGAGGAGAGAATCATGGCCTGTAACCCATTCTTCAAAGGCAAGTAGGAACAGCTTCAACAGCAGAGACTGAGGGAGACCTACCCAGAATACCCCACAGCTCACTCGCTAGGGCACTCTCCAAGTTCAAATCTCTCCAAGTTCAGATCAGGGAGGGGGAGAACTGCACCCGGGATTCCCACATCCAAGGTGTGTGCTCTACCACTGAGTTAATGTTGTGCGGGGGGAAGAGAGAGGGGACCACCACTTAACCATCTTCCCACCTACCAGAGCAGGCTCCAAAGACAAGATAGGTAGGGGAATGTCTAGTTTGAAAATTCTGCTGGGGCACAGGCATGATTCAGACACTGAGCTGCTGGGTGCTGTCTGAAATGAGGAGATTGTGTACATGCCCAGTTGCCGAAATTCAGGCACCTACAGGGTTAGGTGGGAACTGAGCACTGGCGCCTCAATGTTGAACTTGTCATCTGAAGTGGCAGTTAGGTGCTTAAGTCCCGCTGTGAATCTAGCCCATGGTGTTTGCTTATGTCACAAAATCTAAGGGCTGAATATCCATATCTACTATTACAGAAACAAAATAGCATTGTGTTCCAAGGGTCCAGTACATGACATACGTGCCACCTCTGTGGAATTCCCAGCCTCTGATAGCTTAGGGGGTCAGCGATCAGATGAGAGAATTGAAGCAAGCTTCCTGTTTGGTACTGTAGAACTGTGTTACTACATCATTGAGATGGGTTTTATGTAATATTTTTGGTGAATTTATTTATTTTCTTCCCAGTAATTTTCCTTTCTGAAATTTTTCTCTTTGTCATCTTTTCCTCTTCTTCACTGATGGACAAAAGGCTCCTTTTCTTCTTTGCCATTCTTATATTTTGTAATCCGCACTAAAGACCTGACATTTCAAATTTCATTCTCAAGTCAGAAACAAAACAGTTCCATGCTTCAGAAGAGATCTTTAAAATACCAGGCTTTCTCAGATCAGACAGTGAAAACGAAATGTCCCATGCCCTCAAAAAAAAATGACACCATCCAACAGGAGAAAAAAAAATTAAACACTCGCATTGGAAAAGCCAATCAGAATTCACTACACAGGGCTCCATGTAAGCAGCATGCATATTACATATTTTTAAGGACATTCTAATAGCAATTCAGATTTAGTTGCAATTTTTCATTGCAAATCAGGTAATCATTATAATTCTGAAAAGAAGGCACAAAATTCACTCTCAAAATGAAATATACACATCATATATAAACATACCATAATATACATGCCCAATGCATCTAATGAAAGTATGAAGTTCTCATTTGTCAGTTATATTCTTGATTTTGGGGGCTAAGGAAAATAATAATTCCAGCCATCTAGTAATAACTTAATCCTCTTTGGTGCCCAAGTAAGATTAAAGTCGTAATGGAATTCCAACATAAAGGATTCCTGTTAATCTGTAAAACAATGTAGAGCATTTTCATCTTATCCCCCCAGTTTTTAACTTATTAACAATAATGTCATGATTACTGATGCCCCACATTTTGAGTAAAATAATTATGAAAGAACAACAAAAACTCAGACAACATACTGGAGAGAATGCTAGTTACACTTAAATACGTTAACACCAACAACTGCATCTTAAATAAATGTATTTGCTTTCAAATTTGAAAGATCACTGTAGAAATAGCATAATTATGTCATGATGGCTTTGCTTGTCATTTCCTGTGTCTAAATTTTTCATTCAATAAGCCATTTTATGAAATTAATTTCTGTTCCAAAATGATTGTTCAATACACTGATGACAATTTCATTCTTTACTTTTACCCGATTTATTAATAGGGTATGTCTCCAAAATTCTACGGTACCTTGTAAGGATTTTAAAGTGCTTTACAATTAAACATTAATCTTCACCCCTGTGATACAGGGAAGTGACACTAAACAAGTGTGTGTATGTTCTGGAGACAAAAGAATAGAAGTCTTCTGTTGAATGCACTTATTATTCAATAAATTCCCCAATTTATTCAAGACCCACAGAGCTAATTTTCTGTATTTTAATCAAATACACCTTGTTTTTCATCACACCATGGTCACAGTTTTCAGACATGAGTGACTGAAAAATGCCTGTATTCTGATATATATGCATATAAGTGAGATTTATGTATCTATTATAAGTGTCCAGTTAAATGGGGGATTTGAACAGCTTATTTAAAATGCTTGTATTTGAACATCCTGCTCATAGTTATTTTGCTTGAGACAAATCTTCACATTTTCTCCCCACTGTAATTCTAATGAACCAAAAGAGAATCCACATCAGGGACAAAACCAAGGCAGCAAGAGCACAGGCCTCTGTCACTTGAGCTAAAGGACTAAGGCCACATCTACACTAGCAAGCTTACAGTGGCACAGCTGTACCAATGTGGTTTGTAACCTCTCACGTAAATCAGCTTCTGTACCAGATGACTGGAGGATAGCTAATGTGATGCCATTTTTTTAAAGAAAGGCTCCAGAGGCGATCCTGGCAATTACAGGCCAATAAGCCTAACTTCAGTACCAGACAAATTGGTTGAAACTATATTAAAGAACAGAATTATCAGACAGATAGATTAACATAATTTGTTGGGGAAGAGTCAACATGGCTTTTGTAAAAAGAAATCATGTCTCACCAATCTATTATAATTATGTGAGGATGTCAAACAAACATATGGACAAGGGCAATCCAGTATAGTGTACCTGGAATTTCAGAAAGCCTTTAACAAGGTCTATTCACCAAGGCTCTGAAGCAAACTAAGCAGTCATGGAATAAGAGGGAAGATCCTCTCATGGATCAGTAACTGGTTAAAAGACAGGAAACAAAGGGTAGGAATACATGCTTACTTTTCAGCATGGAGAGAGGTCAACAGAGAGGGATCTGTACTGGGACCAGGGCTGTTCAACATAGTCATAAATGATCTAGAAAAGGGGGTGAACAGTGAGGTAGCAAAGTTTACAGATCATACAAAACCACTCAAGATATTTACGCCCAAAGCAGATTGCGAAGAGTTACAAAGTGATCTCACAAAAGCAGATGACTGGACAACAAAATGGCAGATGAAATTCAGTTGCTAAATACAAAGTAGTAATGCACATTGAAAAACAATCACATTTAAAATCACAGGGTCTACCACTCAAGAGAGAGATCTTGGAGTCAATGTGGATAGTTCTCCAAAAACATCCATTCAGTGTGTAGCAGCAGTCAAAAAAGCTAACAGAATGTTCGGAACCATTAGGCTAGGGATAGATAGTAAGACCGAAAATATCATCATGCCACTGTATAAATCCACAGAATGCTCATACCTTGAATATTGTGTGCAGCTCTGGTCACCCCATCTCAAAAAACATATATTAGAATGGGAAAAAGTAAGGCAACAAAAATGAATATGGGTAAGGAACAGTTTCCATATGAAGAGAGATTAAAAAGACTGGGACTATTCATCTTGGAAAAGAGATGACTAAGGGGGGATGTGATAGAGGTCTATAAAATCATCAATGATGTGGAGAAAGTGAATAAGGAAGTGTTATTTACTCCTTCACATAACACAAGAAACTGGAGTCACCCAATGAAATTAATAGGTAGCCACTTTAAAACAAATACAAAAAATATGACTTCACACCACCCACAGCCAACCTGTGGAACTCTTTGCCAGGAAACGTTGTGAAGGCCCAAACTATAACTGGATTTTAAAAAAGAATTAGATAAGTTCATGGAGGATAGGTCCATCGATGGCTATTAGCCATGATGGTCAGGGATGCTTGGGTGTCCCTAGCCCTCTAACTGTCCAAAGACAAGGAAGAATTTGTGCCTTGGGGAAGTTTTTAACCTAAACTTGTAGAATTAAGCTTAGGGGGTCTTTCATGTGGGTCCTCATGTCGGTACCCCAGCGTTCAGAGTAGGGAGGGAACCCTGACAGCATATTTGGCAGAGAAAGCACAGGGGGCTGTCAAAATAAAGGAAGCTTTTGCTTTTGAAAGAAGAAGAAAAATACAGAGATTAGAGTGGCAAAAGCAATGCAGACTGAAGAAAAGACTCTCCTGCAGTCCCCCACAACCCTGAGCTATGTGATTTTTGCATTCACTCACTCAACTTAGTGCATGCAAGTCTGGCAAAAAAATCCAGCTGCTTTCTGAAATCACTCAGTTTAGGAACTCAACACATCATTCACAACTCCATATATTGATCTGTGATTATCTACAGTGATGGTCAATCCCTGTCTCTTCAACAGCACAGATTCCATGTTCACCCCAAGGACAACAGCAGACACAACCCAAGAGGTTAGCTCTAGCACAAAAACAGCCCTCAAAAAACAACTGCCACCCTTCATGACCAGTTTTCTTGAGGATGCAGAAAATATTTCTCTTTTTCAAAGTATTCAGAATAGAACACCAAGGCCTTCAGAGTAAAATGCACCAAAGATCTCCAATGAGATCAAGGTAGGTATTCTATAGGAGCAAGAATTATTATCAAGAAGGAACAAAGTTATAGCCATTTAAAAAGAACAGAGAGACAAGAAAAGACAACACATCACAAACTAACAATCTATATCCATTTTTAAATACAAAGGGATAAACAACCATTTATGTTTATTATATTTGTTTTTATTATACTTAGCTGTAAAGTAACCAATATAAAAACATTACAATATTGTCATCATCTATACTGATAGGATATACTGTACACCATAATATAAATTCATTTCATTTTACCAATCATATGTACACACACACTCTCATGCACTCACTCTAAGGACCAGGACAGAATGAGGGTGCAACTACATGCCCTCCAGTGTTAGACTGGGGATACTGTAACCCAGGAATATAGAGGCGTTTGGAATTGCAACAACTATATTAGTTCCTCAGCTGGAAAAGCACAACAGCGTAGCAGGTTAGGATTTAGGAGCAGTGGCAGAGTTCTCTGTGCAATACCTGTCTACACTATGTCTGCTCCAAACTCAATACTATTAGTCCCCTTATACATATGAGCAGCAAACTGACTAAAAATTAGTTTTACGATACTACAAAATAAGATAATTTGTATTAAACAAAAAAATGGAGCTTGCTCTACTCCAGCATAACAGCTCACTCCTCCAAAGCCTTCACTCATCCTCAGGCACCATTTTAAACCCCAGTTTTATTAATTTAAACAAAAGTACTTCCCATCCCACTTGCACGTCCATTTTAAACTCTAGCAGTTAATAAACAGCCACTTCCTACAGCCATTCCATATCACCCATATTCACAAGCCCATTTTTATCTTTGTACATGCATGTACTCTGCTGGTACTGGGAGCACTCTCTGCATGAACCTCCTCAAAGGCACTGCCACTAACAAAATGACATAGTAGAGCCAATGGATTTGAACTGCTCCCAGGGCACTGAGGTGTGGATTACAGTTACTGAGGTGGAATGGGCCCAACCCACCACCACTAGTAGGGGGTTGGGCTAGGTGAAAGTGACACCCAGCAAAGAGAAATCTAGCCAACAGAGCAGAAACTGATTCCACAAAGAAACCATATGCAGAAATAATTTTCACAGGGAACAATAAAATGTGACGCTGCCCTGCCTGTTCGACAACACAAACACAATGGTTCCATTACTGGAGTCTTTATTCATTTACTCTTTCCGTTCACTCTGAAAATGGAAATGATTTGATCGAATTCCAGCCTTTCTGAATTATTAAGGAAAACAAATTCTAGACATGGCACTGGTGAGCAGCCTGCCAATACCTCTATCTCTAGCTATTCATCAGTTTTGTCAAGATGGGCTTGTGCATTACACTGCCACAATCCCGACAATGTGCTACTGAAGGGTAAACAAAATATAATTAACTTAACACAAAACACACCAATATAACTCTCATCAAAATTACATGACAATTAAAGGAGATAAATGTGTAAATATATTTGGAGCTAGGAGTGTCTACACCCAAGAGTGTCTAAAAAGATAATTGCCATTACAACAGTGCTAAATATACCAAGATTAAATTGATGAGATTTACATCAAAACATGGTCACAGTAACAGCAGCATTACTTTATCAATGTGGGCTTACAGGTAACAATTTCTGTTGTTTCTGTTTATACTCAGAAGAAGAAATGCTGTGCGCAGCACATTAAATTAGCAAAGCCAGAATTGTTAATTTTACTGTTCACTGAAATCCTATTTAAGTACATTTTGCCTATCATTGAAGCGGTCATACAGACACTTAGAATAAAGTCAAATGCATATTTAATAAATGCCAAAGTTATTTATTATATAAAGTAATGAAAATGTGCAAGAACACTAAATTATAGTCAGAAAACTGAAACTACATCTTATTTCTTGGACAGTCTTCTGCACATTGCTTGAATAATCATGTTTTATTAACAAAGGCCCCACTCCTGCATCTGTGTAACAAGTGGTCCCCATTGAAATCAGTGGGGCCAATCACATGTCTGAAGGTAAGCAGGTGCATAAGCTTGCAGGACTGGGTCCTAAGGCCCCATGTGAGTAGTAGTATTTATGCAATAAAGTTAGTAATAAAGACTACTGATGTTTTGTGCATATACATCACCCTTCATCTGAGGATCTCAAGTACTTCACAAAGCTACTCATTTTTTTGAATTCTGTGAATACATTTAAATAAATGTCAGGTTTCAGAGTAGCAGCCGTGTTAGTCTGTATTCGCAAAAAGAAAAGGAGTACTTGTGGCACCTTAGAGACTAACAAATTTATTTGAGCATAAGCTTTCGTGAGCTGATGAAGTGAGCTGTAGCTCATGAAAGCTTATGCTCAAATAAATTTGTTAGTCTCTAAGGTGCCACAAGTACTCCTTTTATTTAAATAAATGTGACACCCATACTGCTGCTAATAAGATAACTAAGCCTATGGGGAAGAGGTCAACATCAAATATGACCCTTAACTCCATGCCCACCACAAAACGCATGGGACAGTGCTCTGGTGAATAGCCGGGCAACTCTCATCCACAGCTATTTGCGAAAAGAAAGGGTGCAGTGACAAGAACATGGCCAGCTCTCCACAGGTGCATAATGGGGAAAGAAGTAAAAGCAGTTCTGGGTCATGGCTTGCCACAAAAGTCAATAAAAGCCCAGGGAGTGCATATTGGAATGGGAGCTCTGCCACTTTTGCAGGTTACAGTTTGTGTACACCACTGCAACAGATCTTTGCCCTTCAAACAGAATATAATTTCCAAGTGTAAACAAGACCACAGAGGAACTCTGGCTTAGCCAGCAAGAACTTCAGCAATTCCCACTGTTGCTTGGCCACTTCTCACCTTGCTCTAAGCAAGGACTTACAGCTAAAATCTGGCCTTCTGGCTCTCAGGGAGGGAAAGGTTGCAGTTTATATGTATATACAATTCCCAAATCCTGTCTGCCAATAAAAATAATTTAAAACATTGTACATTTTAGTATTTAATACTACAAACAGCATTCAAAGTCAAATGCTTGTCCCATTGAAAGTAAAGGGAAAGAGTTTGATACAGTACAGTTAACTGGATCACAGGATAAGAGTAGCTTTGACGGAATAAGTACTTTTCACCATGTCTATTGTTAAACACCTTGTTCAACAAAATAAAAAGCCAATTCCATTACATAATTTAGAAGTTTTGATAAATCAGAAGGTCTTCCCTTACTTAGAAAAAAATCCCTCCAACTTTTGCTTGGATCAAGTTGTTGTTTTTTTAACTACATTAACTCTTCCCCAGCATTGCATGGGTTGCAGAGATGTAGACACACCTTTAAAAATGTTAATTGTATTAGACCATTAATGAGTAAATTAATTTATTAGAAAATCTGTTAGAACCTCTTCACTCCTTGATATTTTCAACTTCTAAAAGTCAACGTTTTCTAGTAGAAAAATTCTGGAAGAATTGCTAGATTAAAAAAAAATGTTGTTTCCATGTTGACTTTCAACATTTTTGTTTAGTTAAGAGATAACAACAACTCAGTCTCTGCAGCTGAAAATTCCAGCACTATGAAATACATTTTTGTTTTGACTAGTGTTTTGGTATTCAATTTGTCTCCACCTCAGATTGATGTCTGTACATAAGATGTAATTAACAATAGGGAAAACTGTTCCATGGAATCTGATTTTCAACCCATTAGGCAAATTTTCTCACTATGATATGAAAAATATCAACTAGTTAATTAGTACAGTTACTTTGCCTGAAACCCCCAAGTGCATCTAAACTACATTTTATGCTGGACTGGAAAAAAAACCTCACATCAATTATGCCTATTCTCAATTGTAAACTATTTTAAAATGTGTGACTAGTTAAGACAAAATTGAAAAATTACCATAATAGGCTTTTGACACTTCCCTGCTTAGGCAAAAATTAATTTTAACTCTCTGTTTTTGTGCAAAGTCTTTATAATTTCTCTAATCTTGAGTTCCCACGAGAGGGAACACAATACTTTCAAGTACAAGAGCATGAGGCTTGGCATCTTCTCTCTTTAGTTATGCAGTTTATTTGATGGACGTCTAAACCACTAAGCCTCCCTTTGTAAGCCATTCTCAGTGGATATATAAGTTAATTTCAGGGAAATGAAGTTTTAGGAAGAATACATTCTCTTACACAAAAAGGCTTTTTAAAGAAAGCATCTATTCTGAGGATTGTTCTAGAAACTAGTATAAAGGCAGCTAAAAAGAACTTTCATTTTTAAAAGTACTTTTCCTCACAAGCCTTACAATACACACACACACACGCTGGCAATATCTAGTGGAACAAGTAATTTTAAAAGGCAGCTTCTGAACTTGCATCATTTTTTCAGTTTATTCTTCTTCTCCACACATGGAGAAACTCTACTAGTGAAATCAACTCAAGTGATAATGGGATAGGCATCTTCAGTTTTATTTTTGGTGCTTAATGTAATTCCTGTGGCTTATGCAAGCAAGTAAATCAGACCTACCACTGGCTTTAACACTTCCCATACAGAGTACAGTATACGCAAAAAGAAAAGGAGTACTTGTGGCACCTTAGAGACTAAGCTTTCGTGAGCTACAGCTCACTTCATCGGATGCATTTGGTGGAAAAAACAGAGGGAAGATTTATATACACACAAAGAGAACATGAAACAACGGGTTTATCATACACACTGTAAGGAGAGTGATCACATAAGATAAGCCATCACCAGCAGCGGGGGGGGGAGGAAGGAGGAAAACCTTTCATGGTGACAAGCAAGGTAGGCTAATTCCAGCAGTTAACAAGAATATCTGAGGAACAGTGGGGGGTGGGGTGGGGGGGAGAAATAACATGGGGAAATAGTTTTACTTTGTGTAATGACTCATCCATTCCCAGTCTCTATTCAAGCCTAAGTTAATTGTATCCAGTTTGCAAATTAATTCCAATTCAGCAGTCTCTCGTTGGAGTCTGTTTTTGAAGCTTTTTCGTTGAAGGATAGCCACCCTCAGGTCTGTAATCGAGTGACCGGAGAGATTGAAGTGTTCTCCAACTGGTCTTTGAATGTTATAATTCTTGACGTCTGATTTGTGTCCATTCATTCTTTTACGTAGAGACTGTCCAGTTTGGCCAATGTACATGGCAGAGGGGCATTGCTGGCACATGATGGCATATATCACATTGGTAGATGCGCAGGTGAAGGAGCCTCTGATAGTGTGGCTGATGTGATTAGGCCCTATGATGGTATCCCCTGAATAGATATGTGGACAGAGTTGGCAACGGGCTTTGTTGCAAGGATAGGTTCCTGGGTTAGTGGTTCTGTTGTGTGGTGTGTGGTTGCTGGTGAGTATTTGCTTCAGATTGGGGGGCTGTCTGTAAGCAAGGACTGGCCTGTCTCCCAAGATCTGTGAGAGTGATGGGTCGTCTTTCAGGATAGGTTGTAGATTCTTGATGATGCGTTGGAGAAGTTTTAGTTGGGGACTGAAGGTGATGGCTAGTGGCGTTCTGTTATTTTCTTTGTTGGGACTGTCCTGTAGTAGGTGACTTCTGCATACTCTTCTGGCTCTGTCAATCTGTTTCTTCACTTCAGCAGGTGGGTACTGTAATTGTAGGAATGAATGATAGAGATCTTGTAGGTGTTTGTCTCTGTCTGAGGGGTTGGAGCAAATGCGGTTATATCGTAGAGCTTGGCTGTAGACAATGGATCGAGTGGTATGATCTGGATGAAAGCTAGAGGCATGTAGGTAGGAATAGCGGTCAGTAGGTTTCCGATATAGGGTGGTGTTTATGTGACCATCGCTTATTAGCACCGTAGTGTCCAGGAAGTGGATCTCTTGTGTGGACTGGTCCAGGCTGAGGTTGATGGTGGGATGGAAATTGTTGAAATCATGGTGGAATTCCTCAAGGGCTTCTTTTCCATGAGTCCAGATGATGAAGATGTCATCAATGTAGCGCAAGTAGAGTAGGAGCATTAGGGGATGAGAGCTGAGGAAGCGTTGTTCTAAGTCAGCCATAAAAATGTTGGCATACTGTGGGCCATGTGGGTACCCATCGCAGTGCCGCTGATTTGAAGTTATACATTGTCCCCAAATATGAAATAGTTATGGGTGAGGACAAAGTCACAAAGTTCAGCCACCAGGTTAGCCGTGATAGTATCGGGGATACTGTTCCTGACGGCTTGTAGTCCGTCTATGGACTGTAGTTTCCTCAGGAAGTTAGTGGTGTCTCAAAGACAGCTGGGAGTGCTGGTAACGAAGGGTCTGAGGAGGGAGTCTACATAGCCAGACAATCCTGCTGTCAGGGTGCCAATGCCTGAGATGATGGGGCGTCCAGGATTTCCAGGTTTATGGATCTTGGGTAGCAAATAGAATACCCCAGTGGTATTCTGAAATATCGGGGTTCTAGGGGTGTGTCTGTGCGGATTTGTTCTTAGCCTACCTTGCTTGTCACCATGAAAGGTTTTCCTCCTTTTCCCCCCCCCCCGTTGCTGGTGACGGCTTATCTTAAGTGATCACTCTCCTTACAGTGTGTATGATAAACCCATTGTTTCATGTTCTCTGTGTGTGTATATAAATTTCCCCTCTGTTTTTTCCACCAAATGCATCCGATGAAGTGAGCTGTAGCTCACGAAAGCTTATGCTCTAATAAATTTGTTAGTCTCTAAGGTGCCACAAGTACTCCTTTTCTTTTTGCGAATACAGACTAATACGGCTGCTACTCTGAAACCTGTCAGAGTACAGTATGTTGCTCACATATTAAATTCTCACAGAGAAATATTTTACATAGATTCCTGTGCCCTCAGCTACAGTGAACACACATACACACACACACTCGTACATATATCAGATATACAACAACAGCACGTGGTATATTATGATGCTGCGAACCCTATTAAAGTCATACAGAGCTTGCATATATATTTAGTATATTCCCATGCAAGATAGAAGTACATTATTTGCATATCATTATGCATTGGAAACCTATTCAGTTATTCCCACAGGAGACAACTCACCAGAGTGACCTAAATAGCATTCACTCTTCTGACTCAAAATTTGAAGAAACAGCAAATAAACGAAGAATGATGCAGACACATGCACAAAGATTTAGAACATTTAAATAAGAACCTGGGCTAATAAATGACAAATGCAGATGAATGCAGACAAATGTAGCATAATGAATCCCACAGGAGCAAAGAATAATGAAAAAAATAAATTATATGCTTAATGGAAAAGGGCTATCGCACAGAGAAGAAAGATATCTGTGAGTTATTGCACCAAAAAGCCTCAAGCCTTAGTCAAATGTGCTGCTGTCAGGATGAGGGCAAAGAAGATGTTGAACTGCACTGCTGAGGTAACACAGTATTAGATACAACCTGCCCTCATTTGCACCTCTAAGTAGAGAAAAGGTTCTTCTGACATCAGCTGATAGAGGCAAAGGAATTCAGACAGCCATAACAGCATTAGCTGCATATCACTCGGTCTAGATACTGCCACACTTCATATATCACCAGCATTTGGAGACCCTTATAGAGCACAACAGAGATTGTATTTGGTTAAAACCCTTGAGAATATCAAATTGACATTTCTAACAATGAGATTACAACAAAAGACTGGTCCCTTGGCACAGTCCCTACAGAACTTAACATATAGAGATCTGTGCTCTGTAACATCACAGCATAGAACCTGGGAAAGGAATAGAGCACAATCCACTAGGATGTGTGTTACCCTTGGGGGATGCAAGACATCTCTGGGAGGTACGTGAGAGAAATTGTGTAATGGTGGATTTTTTTTAATTATTTTATTTTTGGCATTTTCATAATAGGCTACTCAGATAAAGGTTTAAAACTCTAGGGGAATGTGTTATATTGACTTCAAGATGTACAGTGAGAACACAGATACACAGAGACGCTGACATACAGAGCCCTCACCTCAAATCACTGTACAGCGCAGGTTCAGCAACTGTTCAGTCTAACTGAGCTCGGGGGAGGGAGGGGACAGGGAAGGGGAAGGTTCCAGTTGTATACATCGCACTATATATCTGTACATAAAAGAGTGAAATATGGACAGATGGCTAAAGATATGGCTAAAGCAGAACACCCAAAGTATCAGTGATGAAAAGCATGCTGAAATTGCTGGTGAGACGACTACTGACTCAACATGCGGATCTAAGCCTGTGAAGAGAAACATTGACAATACAGTCAGCTGCAGTTATGTGCAGTCAGTGTGTTATGTGGTGAAGTCCTGTCAAACAACAGCCTAAAACAATCTCCTCTATGCAGACAGTTGGAAACAAAACATGAACAAGGGTAAACCATCAGAATTTTTCATTGGACGTGGGCAGAGCTAATGGCGAGCAAGCAAGTTTTGTACTCTGTTGCTGTCACCGATGACAATATTAAGGCCCTTGAAGCATCATACTTAATGAGTTACAGAGTTGCGAAGTCAGGAAAACCTCACAGGACAGCAGAGTAACTAATACTACCCACGACTGCAGACATGGTAAGCACCATGCTTGGAGAGAAGGCCCAAAAATTAATTCAGTTAGTGCCATTGTCAAACAACACAGTGTTACATTGAATAGATGATATGGCCAATAATATCCTAACTCAATTAGTGAACCATGTCACTAGCAGCCAGTACTTTGCTCTGCAACTGGATGAATCCACACACATGGCAGGCTTAGCTCACTTTCTGGTGTATGTGCGGTACCTTTACAAAGGTGCAATACAGGAGGACATTTTGTTTTGCCAGTCACTGCCTACCAGAACAGGAGCTAAGGAGATTTCTGGTTGCTTGAGAGCTTCATGAAACCAATATGATAACATCTGGTCAAATTGTATTGGTATCTGCACCAATGGACAAAGCCAATGACAGGTAGGCATAGTGGAGTAGTGACACATATCACAGCAGTCACTCCCAATGCGATGTGGGTGCACTGCAGTATACATAGGGAAGCACTTGCTGCCAAAAAGTATGCCTAGCAACTTGCAGAAGGTGCTGGACTTTACAAAACCTCGACCCTTGAATTCCAGAATCTTTGCCACTCTATGTAATGAGATGGGAAGCGAGCATGTCAATCTACTGCTCCACACAGATGTTCAATGACTATCAAGGGGCTAGCTCTTGCCATGTTTCTTTGAACTTCACTCCAAGGTCAAGGTATTCTTTACAGACTACCCATTCCCACTCTCTCACTGTCTGCAGGACACAGTCTGCGCTACTTGTCAGATATATTCTCTCGCCTGAATGAGCTAAGTTTAGGAATTTATGGGCTGAATACAACCATCTTCAATATCCAGGACAAAACTGAGTCAATGATAAAAAGGGCTCGCTGTTTGGAGGAAAACACTGAAATTTTCCCAAACATGCATGAATTCCTGACAATGAAGGAACTACAGTTGCAGGACAGTGTTAAAGGTGACATCAAGCAACATCTCACTGAACTGGTGAGGCAATTACGTGAATACTTTCCCTCAATGCAAACAGGTGAGTCCACTACCCTTTCACAAATTTTTCTGCATTGCCCATGCTGCAAGATTGTCAATAAAAGAACAAGAGAATCTCCTGGACATCTCAATTGATGATAGACTCAAGAATGAGTTCCAACAAAAGCCATTGGATGAGTTTTGGATCCAAATGCGAGCAGAGTTCCGTGAATTGTCAGACAGGGTGTCAAGGTTTTGATACCATTTGCTACAACTTATCTGTGTGAAAGTGGATTTTCATCACTCACTGGAATGAAATCAGAGTATCGACAGTGCCTTTGTGTTGAAAACAACTTACGACTCAAACAATCACCTTTCTGTTACTCCAAACATTATGTGCCTGTGCTCGAACAACCTCCTCCGTCACATTAATGGTGCGTAGTACTATGAAACCATTGTTTAAGTTGATCAAACATAAGTATACATTAAAACTAAAACCGTAAATGATATGTATTATCATGATACTCCTATGTATTAATGTGTATTATAATTTGTACATTTTGTACAATGCTTCGGCATTAAAAGGGTTAAAATATAAAACCTGTATTCTGGTAGGGGTACGTGAGCAACTGGTAGATCTAGAAGGTATACACAATAAGGGAAGTTTGGGAACCGCTGCGACTAGGAGATCCTCTATGGATAACATTATGCAATGATAATCAACATATTTAGTGCTCGCTTATAAAACAATGAAGCTATATAAATTCACAGACAGATCAACTGATCACTTACAGTAGCAGCACTATAAAAACAATTATGAAATTTCATGGCATTGCAGTAATCACAGTATTTTTGCATTTAAAACCTCTTCTTCCATGTGTTAATCACATCAAATGGGGATGTCTCTCCTAGTCCAAGTCCTCTCCTTCCAAAGTGAATGCTCTATATTTAAAACACATTGAACACAAAATTTTCACACAATCATGTGAGAAACCAGTGGGAGTAACTAACTGCCTCTAAAACTGCTTAGAAAAACTAAGCTATTTTAAAGGCTGGCATTTTATTTTTGTCTATAAAGCTCCAACTGCTTGCTTGCAACATACACTCAGCAACTTCTCTTACTTCCGTTCTGGTTTTCTATCTCAAGGAACGATCAACTTTTCTCCTGCCACCTGGGATGCCCGGAACGTCTTCCTTGGCATGACCCATATGATAGTACTTTGCCCCCCCTTCAAATCCCTCTTACAAAACTTACTATTTTATCATTTATCTACATCCCAACCCTCGTCCTGACCTTGCTCCCTAATTTTAATATATTAACAAAAAAGGGGAGAATATTAAAACAGATTCATGGCCTGTGTTCTGAAGCTGGTGAGACTAGATTATCAAAATGGTCCCTTCTGGCCTTAAAATCTATGAAAGCATCTCACTGTTATCCATGTCCTTCACACCGCACCTTTTACTGTCAACTTGCTGTGTCAGGTCTACTTTAGACTATAAGATCTTTGGGGCAAGGGCCTGTCTTTTTGGTTTGTAAAGCTCCTAAGTACATCCATGGCACAGTAAAAATAATACAGTTCTAAAGCCATTAATGTGATCAGATTATAAACAATACTGTTTAAAGAAATGTTTGTTGTATTTTCCATCCCTAAACCAAAATAAAGATGTTTGAAGCTCAAATTGTGTTGAATGTTTTGCATGCAAAGGTTCTTGAAGTGTCTGATTGGCTCAACTGTAGGTCATCTTTTAAAACCAAAAAGAAATTTAAAACCAAAAAGAAAAAACCCAGTTACTAACCTGTTCCATAACTGTTGCACATGTCCATTGCACTCTTACTGCATGTGCACCCTGCTCACAGTTGTCAGAAACTTTTTCCCTCAGAAATGCCCATGAGATCGGATTGAGCGCCCTCTACTGCCGTGCACTCAGGTTAATAGCAACACTGATCCCCTCTGTTTCTTCTTGCCGGAAAGTCAGATGCAGAGGGGTAGCAGGGAAGATCATAGAATGAATGTGTACAGCACATCTCAAACCACAACAGTTACAGAACAAGCTAGTAACTTTTTTTCTTCTTTGAGTGATTGCACAGGCGCATTCTACTCTTGGTGACTCATAAGCCGTGAAATCAGGAGGTGGGATAGAAGTCGATCTGAACAAGGACTGGAGAACAGCTCTCCCAAATCTGACATTTTTACAATGCTGAGTGATGGTACATGGAAATGTGTGCATCGAAGATCAGGTTGCTGCTCTACAAATATCTATAATAGGCACTTGAGCCAGAAAGGCCGCAGAAATCACTTGCCATCTCGTCGGATGTACTGTCACTCTGCTTGGGGGAGTAACACGAGCTAAAACGTTGCACAAGTGAATAAAGAAGACTATCCAAGATGAAATCCTCTGAGAAGAGACGGGGAGCCCTTTCATCCTGCCTGTGATTTCCACGAACAGCTAGGAAGACAAGCGTAGCTGCTTGGACCTGTTGAGATAGAAAGCTCACACTTTTCTGATGTGTGGTATGTGCAGCCTTTCCTCATCTTTATTCAAGTTAGGCTTTGGGAAGAATGACAATAAGTAAATAACTCGGTTAATATGAAAGTTAGGCAGCACTTTTGAAAAACTGGATGAGGACGTAGGTGAACCTTATGTTTAAAGAAAGTTAGAGAGAGAGGGCCAGACATTAGTGCACATAGTTCACCTATGCTCCTAACAGAAATGGCGGCCACCAAAAATGGTACCTTCATTAAAAGATGTAATAAGAAGCAGGTAGCTAAAAGCTCAAAGGAAGGCCCAAGGTCTGACAATGTCAAGTTCAAGTCCCACAGGGGAACAGAATCTTGTATGTGAGGATATAATCACTCCAGGCCTTTCAAAAATATAACTGACATCTTATTAGAAAATACAGAGCGATTATCGACCTGAGGATGGAAAGCTGAGATAGATCTATCAAAGTCCTCCTAGCAGATAACAGCCAACCCTTGTTGTTCTGGGTATAAGAGAGAGTCCAAGATAAAATGGATTGAAGAATGTGTCGGCAAGACTTCAGATTATTGGGACCAGATAGAGAATTGCTTCCATTTCACCAAGTAAGTAGATCTAGTAGATGGCTTCCTACTATTTAAAAGCACATCCTGAACCTCTTTTGAACAAGACTCTTCCCAAGGGTCTAGCCATGGAGCATCCAGGCTGTTAAATGAAGCACCTCCAAGTTTAAGTGGAGTAGGAAAATAGAGTCTTGAGAAATTAGGTCCGAGTCCAACAGAGACAAAACTGGAGCTTTTATGAAAGGGAGTGGAGAACCAGTGCAGCCGAAGCCAAGCTACCGCCGGTCTTTGGGGGTGATTTCATTATGTCAATGGGAGAGCTCACCCGTCCGCACATAGAGGCTACACGAGAGATCTTACAGCGATGCAGTTGCATCAGTACAGCTGTGCTGCTGTAAGGTCTCTAGTATAGACATAGCCAAAGAGATTGTGAGGTTGACTGAATTGGCAATGCAGAAATCCCAGAGTCAGACTGCCTCTTGGCAGAGCTGGGATGAATGGACCCCTCCTGGCCATCATTACCAGTTTTCCCCTTGACAGTACTGTAGGATGAGAGCTCTGAGAAATGAGCAGCTGACACAGAACTGGGCACTGCAGTAATTGAACTGATTCAGTGAGCTCTGATAATATCATGGGAGCGATTTCCTGCACTGTTGGGGAAACCAAAACTGACAAAGACAACAAGTCTTTTGTTGCCGCAAACACCTCTGCCATAGTTGGTAATGGAATGGCTGCTGTTTGGTAAGTAACTGAAGACAACAGCACTGCAGAAGTTGCAGGTGCTGCTTCAGGTATTGGACTTGACAGTGCCTGTCCCAGCGCTGGAGTCAACAGTGCCCTCCTTAGCTGATAATCTGGATGAGTGCTTAGATTTAGGATGTACTCTACTCAATCCTCTATCCCCTTTCATGGTGTGGTTTAGGACCTAGAGATCTTCCTCTTCCGGCCTTTTCCTTACAAGCCTTATGCTTCTTCCTTTGCACCAGAGATTGTGACTGGTGCCAGGCCTCTGCCAATGTTAGCAGAGCACTTCTCACTGTCGATGAAGTGGTTGTTCTCCCTGTTTGGGAAGACTACAATGGTGGTCTCAGCACACCTTTCGTTAAAAGAAACTTCAGCCTGGCCTCTCTATCTTTTTTTTGGTCCTAGACTTGAAGTCCTTACCTATTTGATATGAGAGATTCACCCAGGCACTTTAAACAGCTGGAGTGCAGGATCACTCAAAGGCATTGGCTTGGATAAAAATAACAAGACTTGAAGCATGGTGACCAAGGCATTTCTTGGTATCAAAAACCAGAACCCCAAGCAGGGAAACTGAAAAATAATGACTGCTTGGGTGCCTTATGCAAGCTGCCCTGCAATGCATTTAGTTATTTGGTACATTCTACCACACTACAAAGTTTGTAATATTATATTCAGTGTCTTCCTGATGTTCAGAGATGAACAAAAAGTGCTAATGCTGCCTTTGTGGCTCTAGCAGAGAATGTGGGATATACAGACAGAAGGAATTTCCATAGCATGAATACATTAGTAATCTATGCCCTAAAAATAAAGTTCCCCATAATGACTGCTAAATTTCTAGGATTCAGGAAGCAGTATTTAAAAAGAAAAAGCTTAAGTCAATGAAGATTCCAGATGTCTACTTATCCTTACTGCATCTTGAAGATCAGGAACAGAATTTCTCCCTGGTATTTTGACTTGATGAAATAGAGATGAAGAACTAGATCCTTGAATGTGGTTGAAGATCACACAGCACAGATCCTGGGCGGGTCATGGCTAAAACTCCCCCTAACACCTTCTTTGATAAAAGAAGAAAGGAAGAGTGTGGTATTGGAACCACTATACCTGTTCTATGCCACTGGAGGATTCCCCTTATACTGGGGTAATCCTCTCACGCCCATTTATGCCAGCTTTACAGGCAGAATCCACTCACAGTACAATGCAAAGTTCCACCACACTGCTGGCAATGGCCAAAAGTCTGCTAGATAACTGTTATGTAAGTGCTGCACGCACTTTGTCTCTTAAATTTCTTCTGAATGTATGAGATGGGTCAAAATTATAAAGTACTGATTGATATTATCCAAAGGTTTCTGTAGTTTCATTTATTCCTTAGCTAGAAAGATCATTTTGAAAAAAGACAACTATGCTCTATAATAGAGTAGATCATCACTAATTCACACACAATGTTGTGAATTAGTGAGTATCCGAAAAGGATAACACATCAAAACAGTGTACTTCATTTATTAGACAAATGTGATTTAATTTTAATTCTTTATGATAATACTTCACAGCATTCTGGGAAATACTGTAGTACATTAGTGTTACAACTTTGATTAATATGAGGCCTGTTAGAGCATTTTGCTATTTAACCTTTGAATGAGAAATGTCAAGGGCCGACTTCGTTTTTACATATTAGGAAAGTGCAAGCCAGTGAGATTCCATGGGTAATTGGAAAGATGAACATTAATTTGAAATGTTACACCTGGCATTATAGGTTCTGTCATTCAACTACAAGCAAATCAGCATTTGGGGTTGTAATATTTTTAAATAACTTCTTGAAGTGAAAGCCAGAGAAATAAATGATGGCACTGTTTGTCTCAAATAGCTTTGTATAACTTAGTGGAAGTTATCATGGCAATCAATCATTCTCTTGACTTTATAAAGCAAGCACGAGCATGTGAACATGAGGAGTGTCTTCCAGTTTTGGGGCAGTAAGACAGTATTCCCATCATAATTTTTTGATCGTCCTTAACCTTGGAGTTCATCCACATTTCTTTCGGAGTGGCCAGATGAGCAAATAGCAGCCAGGAACTTTCACTTGTGTGCATACAATATTGGCAGCATCTCTCTTCAGTGCTCTATGTCCATTCACATTGTAGAAGTTGGCAATAACCTACACCAGCATTTGGTCCTATTGACAGAATGTTTATTTTACTTCTCTTGGGTACAGAAGTAGCTATCCTTGCCCATGGGGTATTGTGAGGCTGCAGGGCATGAAAAGCAGAAGCTATAGAAAGTCCAACAATTCCCACATAAGCCTAGTAGTGAAAGAAACTAGATTCACAGCACAGCAGCTAGATCTTAGGAAGGGGACTCTCAGAGCTGTAGTTTACTGGGCAACATCCATACAGGATTCCATTTGCCTCCTTTTGTCCAGTTTACAAGTAGAGGCAAACAAAACACAAGTTTAAACTGTGCTCAGCTACAAGTATTTGTACTTACAAAGTGAAAAGGAGATGGAACCAGGCATGTGCGCGCACATGCACGCGCACGCGCACGCGCACGCGCACACGCACACACACACACACACAATGAAAATGACATTCAGTGTGTCCATTTCTAACTTTCTTCAGCATTAACAGACCCCGCAAATCCTAGAGACTGAAAAGGTAGAACAATGAGTGCAATATATTGCATTTTACCATAGCGTACAAAAGTAACCAGCATCCCTAGCCTTGAGAACGTTGGCTTAAATTCAATCACTGGAGGAGAGGGAGCCCACACATTTTGACTTCACCAAGCATCATGGTTTTCCACATCTAGTCCAAGGTGTGCAGAAGCACTGACATGGCCACTGATTGCCCTCCATCTACTCTCTTGCAGTCACAGGAGACGGCAGCACTAAAGGAGACAGCTGAGCAAACACACAGCTGCTGTTGATCAAACCTGCTGAAGAGGAAGAGGAGCTCCACTGTCAGAATTCCTAGTGAGAGATAGAGAAATGCAGGACTTTTCTTCTTGACCACTTGCCTGGTGATTCTGACTCATGGCATCACTAGGCAGAGGGAATACATCCTATATGTAGAATATGTGTTTGTTGTATACAAACACACAGTAATTTAGGATGCCAACCTTAAAGGGGGTTAATTTTCAGAGAGTAGCTGTGTAGCAATTCCTAAACACGCTTTTACATCTCAGGTTTAGCACTCAAAAAAATCACTGGTTGTTTTTGAAAATTGTGTCCTATTTGTTTGAAAATAAAGTAAAATCTTCAATATGAGTTTCATTCATCAATGTATTTTTATCTCCAGATAAATTGTTCTAATCCAAGAATATCAGTGTCTGTATCTAAACTAAAACCTGTATTGCCTTTGTTCTGACTAAGCATTTTATGTGCCTGATTAAAATTTTAAACACCCTTAACTCATTTTATAAAAGCTGAATAAAATTTACACCGTGCTAATCACCATTTTATTTTCAACCAATTAAAATGAAATGAACCTAATAACATGTAAACAAATGAATTCTCACCCATCTGTTTATCACTGTTTAACAAAGCAGGAAGGAACTGCAAGTATTTTCCATAGAAAGTACCATTTTTTAAGTTAAACTCAAAATCTTAATTTCAAATTTAGACTATGGAAGAAAAACTGAATAGTTTAATTGCAAATTAATGTCTGTTAAGTAACTGTAAAATGCAATTATATTGGAAGTCATCTGTTTCTTCTGCATTATTCCTCCAAGGGGGTATCTCTTCACTGGACTGCATTGCTCACACAGGTTTCCCAACAGGTAAGTTCAGCAAATTTGAACACGATTATAGTGGCAAGTATTAGTTCATTCATCCAGAGATGACTCCCATCATCCCCTACTTCCCTAGGAATCAACCAATCCAAAGAGCTATGAAATCAGACGTTTCTCAGCAAAGGACAGTTTTAAATAAGTTATTAAAATCAACTAATTAAAAAAGATTGTATTATAAATATGCTAGAGATGATACCTCAATGTGTAGTTCTGGTGCTGCTTGGAGCTGATATGCCATCGTCTTAAGGAGAAATGTCACCACCTGTCTCCCTTCCAAGTGAGATGGGGTGTGTGTGGGTAAAAATATTCTGCCTATGGGCTGGGTTGGTGTGAAGATTTCACCAGTGAAGTGGCACATGAACGTCAGCTCCATATGTTGGTAAGGGGGCCACACCAAGATTGTTTCATATGGAAGTGGCAGCTTGTACTTGTTGACTTGAACCCACAGGCATGGTGATAGCCACTTCCCCAACCTCTCATCTGGGTGAAAAAAGCAGGGAAAGAATATCTCTACAGATCCTCCTTCTATGGGTGCCTACAAGAGACATGCATCCCTTCCTCATGGAGGTAGCCAGGAGAAACAACAGCTCAAGTCCTTGGGTGCTGACAGCTTCTCCCAGAAGTGCTGTTTGTAAAATACTAATTCAAGAAGGAAATGTCTTGGGGTAGGTGCAGAGGGCAAAGATACCATTCTGAGCCAAGACAGGTGAGAGTGAAGATCCCTGCTGTCAGGAACAGGTTCTCATTGTTGGAGCTCTGCCAAAGTAGTATGCACTGGAGGTGCAAGGAACCATCCTCATGGTCAGCTTTCAGTTATAGTTACTGGACTACATTTTGAAAGCTTTTACCAGGATCAGTACTGGCTTCTGTGCATTGGATTGTTTTGGGGTTTTTTGTTGTTGTTTTTTAAAGTATTTCTTGTTATAGGCCCCACAAAGAACAGCAAAAATAGAGCATTTTAGAAACCTGAACCATGTACATTTTACTTTGTTGACATACGAACATGGTTTCAGTGTTTTCCTTCAAATTTCACAAAAAAACCTCTCTCCTCTATACTTGTGGGCATGATTCTTCTCCCAGCTAAATCAACAAAGAACAGGAATAACTTCACTGAAAATGAATGAATTTACACAGCACTGTAAAACTAGAGAGACTGGAATCAGGTCCTGAGAATAAACAAACGAGAGATGGGGGGAGTTTGGGGGACAAAGTGAGATAAGTGCTGAAACCAGAGATGAAAATGAGACCTTAGCTGAAAGGTTAACTGCGGAACTACTGGGCTGAGCAGTTGCATAATTACCTTTGACAATCACTAACTGCTCCAACCACAACCTTGGTCCTTCTGCTCCCCTTGCGGCATGGGCAATGCAGAAAAATTTGTGAAAGGGTAGTGGACTCATCTGTTTGCGTTGAGGGAAAGTTCTTAAAAGCTTTGCTGAACTGGAACCTCAGTGGCAAAAGCAAGTTCTTGTTGAGCAATGCAAAGGCAAATTTACACTAAAGGACTAATTTAATATAGAAATCCCTTGGGATTACCATCATAAATGTTTTCCCTTAACTGTTATTTCTAGAAAAGCAATTTTTTTAGTTGCTAATTTTGAAGGTTTCTGTTCTCAAATTAGGATCAAATAGTTCTCTGGGGAAATGAAACAGTAATTTATTTGCTAAGTTTAAGTACTAAGAAAAGCAACAAAGGGATACTGGATACATTAGGATGTTCATTTACTAGTTCCCAGTAGTAATGTGTTTTTTCACCAGACAAGGAAAGTACATATAGGAATGTTCAACCCTTCAGAAGCAAACGCAGAGCATTCTAGGTTGCACCGCTAGTGTGGGCCTCCCTCCCCCAGCATTAGAACAGACTGACAAGCTGTACTGAACTGTAAAGTTACTATTACAAACAAAAATCTAAACTATTGTACTGTTCCATAATGTTAAAGTGTTTTCACTTAATATGATCAGTATTTAACAAAGGACTAGGAGAGAAGCATCCAATTTGATTCTGGCCTCAAGTTTCCATTTAATTAAGCTTTCACAGAATCATAGAATATCAGGGTTGGAAGGGACCTCAGGTGGTCATCTAGTCAAATCCTCTGCTCAAAGCAGGACCAATCCCCAACTAAATCATCTCAGCCAGGGCTTTGTCAAGCCTGATCTTGAAAACCTCTAAGGAAGGAGATTCCACCACTTCCCTAGGTAACCCATTCCAGTGCTTCACCACCCTCCTAGTGAAAAACTTTTTTCCTAACATCCAACCAAAACCTCCCCCACTGCAACTTGAGACCATTACTCCTTGTTCTGTCATCTGGTACCACTGAGAACAGTCTAGATCCATCCTCTTTGGAACTCACTTTCAGGTAGCTGAAAGCAGCTATCAAGTCCCCCTCATTCTTCTCTTCTGCAGACTAAACAATCCCAGTTCCCTCAGGTTCTCCTCATAAGTCATGTGCTCCAGCCCCCTAATCATTTTTGTTGCCCTCCACTGATCTCTTTCCAATTTTTCCACATCCTTCTTGTAGTGTGGGGCCCAAAACTGGACATGGTACTCCAGATGAGGTCTCACCAATGTCGAATAGAGGGGAATGATCACGTCCCTCGATCTGCTGGCAATGCCCCTACTTATACCACCCAAAATGCTGTTAGCCTTCTTGGCAACAAGGGCACATTGTTGACTCATATCCAGCTTCTCATCCACTGTAACCCATAGGTCCTTTTCTGCAGAACTACTGCCTAGCCATTCGGTCCCTAGTCTGTAGCAGTGCATGGGATTCTTCCACCCTAAGTGCAGGACTCTGCACTTGTCCTTGTTGAACCTCATCAGATGTCTTTTGGCCCAATCCTCTAATTTTTCTATGCCCCTCTGTATCCTATTCCTACCCTCTAGCGTATCTATCACTCCTTCCAGTTCAGTGTCATTTGAAAACTTGTTGAGGGTGCAATCCACACCATCCTCCAGATCATTAATGAAGATATTGAACAAAACTGGCCCCAGGACTGACCTTGAGGGCACTCCACTTGATACCGGCTGCCAACTAGACATGGAGCCATTGATCATTACCCGTTGAGCTCAATGATCTAGCCAGCTTTCTATCCACCTTATAGTCCATTCATCCAGCCCATACTTCTTTAACTTACTGGAAAGAATACCGTGAGAGACCGTATCAAAAGCTTTGCTAAAGTCAAGGAATAACACATCCACTGCTTTCCCCTCATCCACAGAGCCAGTTATCTCATCATAGAAGGCAATTAAGTTAGTCAGGCATGACTTGCTCTTGGTGAATCTATGCTGACTGTTCCTGATCACTTTCCTCTCCTCTAAGTGCTTCAGAATTGATTCCTTGAGGACCTGATCCATGATTTTTCCAGGGACTGAGGTGAGGCTGACTGGCCTGTAGTTCCCTGGATCCTCCTTCTTCCCCTTTTTAAAGATGGGCACTACATTAGCCTTTTTCCAGTCTTCCGGGACCTCCCGGATCACCATGAGTTTTCAAAGATAATGGCCAATGGCTCTGCAATCACATCCACCAACTCCTTTAGCACCCTCAGATGCAGTGCATCCGACCCCATGGACTTGTGCTTGTCCAGCTTTTCTAAATAGTCCCGAACCACTTCTTTCTCCACAGAGGGCTGGTCACCTCCTCCCCATGCTGTGCTGCCCAGTGCAGCAGTCTGGGACCTGACCTTGTTCGTGAAGACAGAGGCAAAAAAAGCATTGAGGACATTAGCTTTTTCCACATCCTCTGTCACTAGGTTGCCTCCCTCATTCAGTAAGAGGCCCACACTTTCCTTGGCTTTCTTCTTGTTGCTAACATACCTGAAGAAACCCTTCTTATTACTCTTAACATCTCTTGCTAGCTGTGACTCCAAATGTGATTTAGCCTTCCTGATTTCACTCCTGCACGCCTGAGCAATATCTTTATACTCCTCCCTGGTCATTTGTCCAATCTTCCACTTCTTGTAAGCTTCTGTTTTGTGTTTAAGATCAGCAAGGATTTCACTGTTAAGCCAAGCCGGTCGCCTGAATATTTACTATTCTTTCTACATATCGGGATGGTTTGTTCCTGCAACCTCAATAAGGATTCTTTAAAATACAGCCAGCTCTCACGGACTCCTTTCCCCCTCATGTTATAACAAAATTATGAGATTGGACACTTATCATTGAAACATCCCTTTCATCAATAAATATCTGTAATGTTACTGGGTTACATCATATGAGGATAGTTCAACTATCCTCAATATTCTAAGCCCTGATTAAGCAAGATGTATAAGCATGTGCCTAAATTTAAGTGCATGAGCAGCTCCACTGACGTTAGGGCACATGCTTAAATACCTTGCTGAATTGAAGCCCTACTAATGAATGCTTTGTATACGATGAACAAAAATAGAATCTTCCAACATACTTCTTTTTCTTCCAAATGTGACTTAAGTTAACATTTTTCTCCACCCTCTCACTAGAACAAAATAAAAAAAGAATTAAAAAACAAAACAAAACAAAAAAAACTGAAATACCTCCTGACTTTGCCTTTTTATATACAAACTCAATCCAAATTTGTCTGCATATATTAGTGTATCAGAAAAAAAAAACCCTCATAAATTTTTAGGATGTCTTCTGTAGTATTCGTGTTAAGCTTGACTAAGCTATTTTAAAACTTAATTTAAATATTTTTGTTCAAGAGTACATGATTACTTCATGCTACTTACAGGATATTTTAGGAATCAAAGAGCTGTCATGTTGATTTCTAATCTCTTGGCAACTCATTCTGTACAGGCTGTCAACCAGTTGGCTGCCACAGCTCCTTCTACCTAGTACTGTAATATTTTAAAACCAGATCGTGTGTCCATTTCATGTGAATGCTTGTTTTATAGCTGATTTACATTTTACATTAATGCTTGCCCAGGCTCTTCCTTTTCCAATTACTTAAAATATTTTAAAATCTAATGTTTGTGTTTTTGTTTTAGACTGGTAAAGCAATTACCTTCCTTTTTTGTGTACGTCTGATTTGCTCTATATTCAGAAAATTGGTGGTTTATGTTTTAATATTAATACTCCCTTTGGTTTTTATCCTTTCATTTCTTTGTGTGTCTGTATATTTAAATTAATTGTGCGCTAATGTATTGAGTTTGATATAATTCTTCAATTTAGAATTGCTAAACTCTATGTGGTGGTTGTTCCATTTTTATATGAATACGTTAACAGATTACTACTAATACAAAAGAAATGCTGTGTTGAAGTCAAAATTGGGTGCAGTGTTTCCTTTTGGTGCAATTCATATGTAATAAGCAATTCAAGATGTACTGTACCTGAATTTTTTCGTAGAGCAAACAAATGAGAAATCAAAGAGACTTTTTAATGGCTAGCATATTACAGTGGTTTAAAAACTGGAGAAAGTATTAGAGATAAATGTTTAAGGACCTCAGGAAACAGTGACAGACACTTGGTGGTACCCAGAATACCAACAAACTTATGGTACTATTTGAATATAGTTGCCAGCTATCTATTAGGCTATTCCAAGTAATTAAGATACAGGCAAAAGAAAGTAAATGTGAAACATCCCCAATCATTAACATAGATTGTCCTTTTCTCCAAAAAGAGTGCCCTGTGTGACAAAGTTACATTTATAAACATTCAGTTATTTACATTTATGAAGAAACTGATAAGAATGTGAAAGCAAGAGATGGACATCCAGTGTAATGTAGAGCAGTTTCAGGGTTGCTCTAAATTCCACCTTTGGTAATGACCCCCCGGCCCCAAAGGGCTACTCCAGGAGCAGGGATTACCAGGGCATTCTGCCGCCTCACATGCTCCCTAGATAAGGGCCTCCAAGTTTTACATCATCCTATGCCAGGGAAATCCCTAGGTAACTGGGTCTGTCTAGCTGCTTTTCACCAGATGAGGAGGAGGATCTAATCCTACACTGTTGGTAAGCTTCTGTTATAGCAAGGAGATAAAGTATATGAAAACATATTTCTGCCTTCCCACAATGCAGTATTCCATTGCAAGGCATCACACAATAGCCAAATGAACCATCCATGGTTATTAATTTCTTTATGCTGTAAAAATATTACTGTGAAATTTCATTTGGTCAGCCATCTTAAAGGTTAATTCTCTTTCCTTTTTCAGATTTTCCTCTAGGTAAACCAATCAGTGCAATTCCTATTTACCTATTCCAAACAACCCACAAATTGTTTCACTGCTCACTCTTGCTGTTAAGAGCATATTGACTTGCTGCCTGCTCTGTTGTTTAATTCATTTATGCTGAGAGTCAGGCATGAAGACAGAATTTTAAATGTGATATTTGAAAGCTGTTGGGTCATCTGAAGCTCTGACAACACTAGGGAATTCCTGACATACAAACTGGTCCTGATTTCCAATCTCCAATGTTCTGAACACGTCAGATATTCTTCCCGGAGGTGCAGATTTCAGCCAAAAAAAAAAAATTAAAATTCCTTGTGTTTACATCTTGTAGAAAAGGCCTGTACACTTGAAAGTTTTAAAATAAAGCCCATGTTTCCTTTAAGATAAAACTGGAATTGCCAAGCAATTCAACTGCAAAGAAACACTCTGACAAAGATATTTGGAAAGATCTACAACAACAACAATTAATAAATACTCATAGGATACTCTCAGCAACTTTGACATTTGGTGGATTTCCATTTTCTCTTGTTGATCTATCATGGTTCAAAGTCAATTGTGTCTGAAGGCCAGAGTTGTAGATAATCTGCCATCTAGACAATATTAACATCTGGCCTAATGGGCCAGCAGTTAATTACAGCCACAACTAGAATGAAATACCTAAGGCAAAACTCTACCAACAGTGCTTTTTGCTGTGATACCAGCTATGCTGCGCAAGGAACAGAAAGTATGATGGCACTGCTGTTGGAAATGGAAATGTTACTCAGACCTCATTCAGAATTATATTGGGAAGGGAAATTGTTTTTCCTGTTCAACTCTTCATTACAAATACACTGTGATAATGGTATTGTAATTTAGCTGCTTTTTCAAAGAGAGCAGGCATGTTGTGATTCGGGTCAAGATGCAAGTTGGAAGAAATCTAGTTCTGTTTTTTAAGGAAAAAAATTACAAAATTTTTAACTGCACCCTGTGTCGCCATTGAAGTCAGAATTCTTGTGTACATCCTGCAAATATCCTTTAATTGCTGTGCTTTGAATAAGACTTTTATGATCTAACAGCTGTCATCTAAAGTTTGTGTGTGCCTCTAGCATAAGCACATTGATTCTGTAAAACCTAACAAAAGTATTACATTTTAAAGATTATGAATCTTGCGTATTCTGAAAGCAAATACTTGTAATAGAAAGGCATACCTGGTGTATTATCTGAGCTACAGGAAGCTGTTCGGCATATTTTAGTGGTTCTGTTGCCATCTCATCATCTGGAACCCTGAAAATAAATGAAGTTCATATTACTAAATTTTCTTACAATTATTATAAAAAACAAACTCCTGGAATTAAAAACAAAAAATGTTACCACCGAATACTGTTTGAAATGTTACATCTAGGGGGAACAATGTTTTGCTTCATTATAATCAGAAAAGTAAATCCACACCTTAAAATAGTTTTTAAAAGCGAGAGAAAATAATAAGACAAGTTAGTGTAAATAAAACTTGTGTGTTAATGATGGCTACTGTTTTTCACTGGAATAATTCAAATATCTAGAAAGTTTAAAAACAGCAGGCAGAAACCTGAGAAAACCTTTTAATTTTGTTTTAAGTGAATTCAGTTCTGGTGAAAGATGCTTGCCTGACCTCCCTGCAGAACGAAGTTGTTTCTTTACAGAAAAGGTGCAGTATTGGCAATGACAGTGCAAGCTTCTCCATATGGCCCCACTAAGGGTATGTCTACACTACAAAATTAGGTCGCATTTATAGAAATCATTTTTATATAGTCAATTGTGTGTGTCCCCACACAAAATGCTCTTAGTGCATTAAGTGCATTAACTCAGCGGAGTGTTTGTACAGTACTGAGGCTAGCGTCGACTTCCTGAGTGTTGCACTGTGGGTAGCTATCCCACAGTTCCCGCAGTCTCCAACACCTATTGGAATTATGGGTTGAGATCCCAATGCCTGATGGGGCAAAAAAACATTGTCACAGGTGGTTCTGGGTACATGTCATCAGGCCCTCCCTCCCTCCCTCCCTGAAAGCAACGGCAGACAATCGTTTCACGCCTTTTTTCCCGGGTTACCTGTGCAGACACCATACCACGGTAAGCATGGAGGCCGCTCAGCTCACGGTCACCGTATGTCTCTTGGGTGCTGGCAGACGCGGTACTGCATTGCTACACAGCAGCAGCAACCCATTGCCTTGTGGCAGCAGACGGTGCAATAGGTCTGAAAACCATCATCATCATGTCTAAGGTGCTCCTGGCCATCTCGGTAAGGTCAGTCAGGAGCACCTAGGCAGACATGGGCGCAGGGACTAAATTAGGAGCGACTCGACCAGGTCATTCTCTTTAGTCCTGCAGGCAGTTCTATTGTACCATCTTATGGTGAGTAGGTAGGAGATGAGGATGGCTAGCAGTCCTATTGCACCATCTTCTGCCGGGCAGGCAGGAGATGAGGATGGCTAGCAGTCCTATTGCACTGTCTGCTGCCAGCCAAAGATGTAAAAGATAGATGGAGTGGATCAAAACAAGAAATAGACCAGATTTGTTTTGTATTCATTTGCTCCCCCCTCCCTCCCTCTGTGAAATCAACGGCCGACAATTGTTTTGGTGAGGTCTGTCAGGGGCACCTTGAAAACTTTAATGGAGATTCAGTCCTGCCAGAAATACCAGAGGGAGGGATAGCTTAGTGGGTTGAGCATTGGCCTGCTAAACCAAGGGGTTTGAGTTCAATCTTTGAGGGGGCCATTCTGTGTGACAGTTGTTTTTGTTTCTCCTTGATGTAAAACCACTCCCTTTGTTGATTTTAATTCCCTGCAAGCCAACCCTGTAAGCCATGTCATTAATCATCCCTCCCTCCATCAGAGCAACAGCAATCGTTCCATGCCTTTTTTCTGTGCAGACGCCATACCACAGCAAGCATCAAGCCCGCTCAGATCACTTTGGCAATTAGGAGCACATTAAACACCACGCGCATTATCCAGCAGTATATGCAGCACCAGAACCTGGCAAAGCGAACCCAGGCGAGTAGGCAACATCAGCACGGTGAAAAGAGTGAGGAGGACATGGACGCAGACTTCTCTCAAAGCACGGGCCCTGACAATGCGGGCATCATGGTGCTAATGGGGCAGGTTCATGCAGTGGAATGCCGATTCTGGGTTCAGGAAACAAGCACAGACTGGTGAGACCGCATAGTGTTGCAGGTCTGGGATCATTCCCAGTGGCTGCGAAACTTTCACATGTGTGAGGGCACTTTCATGGAACTTTGTGACTTGCTTTCCCCTGCCCTGAATACCAAGATAAGAGCAGCCCACACAGTTGAGAAGCGAGTGGCAATAGCCCTGTGGAAGCTTGCAATGCCAGACAGCTACCGGTCAGTCGGGAATCAATTTGGAGTGGGCAAATCTACTGTGGGGGCTGCTGTGATGCAAATAGCCAACACAATCAAAGATCTGCTGATATCAAGGATAGTGACCCTGTGAAATGTGCAGGTCATAGTGGATGGCTTTGCTGCAATGGGATTCCCTAACTGTGGTGGGGCCATAGACGGAACCCATATCCCTATCTTGGCACCAGAGCATCCAGCCGTGAGTACATAAACAGCAAGGGGTACTTTTCAATAGTGCTGCAAGCACTGGTGGACCACAAGGGACATTTCACCAACATCAACGTGGGATGGCCAGGAAAGGTACATGACGCTCGCATCTTCAGGAACTCTGGTCTGTTTCAAAAGCTGCAGGAAGGGACTTTCTTCCCAGACCAGAAAATAACCATTGGGGATGTTGAAATGCCTATAGTTATCCTTGGGGACCCAGCCTACTCCTTAATGCCATGGCTCATGAAGCCATACATAGGCAGCCTGGATAGTAGTCAGAAGCTGTTCAACTACCAACTGAGCAAGAGCAGAATGGTGGTAGAATGTGCATTTGGACATTTAAAAGCGCGCTGGCGCAGTTTACTGACTTAGTTAGACCTCAGTGAAACCAATAAAAAGTTCTGTTTTTTTCTCCTTGATGAAAGCCCCCGCCCCTTGGTTCACTCTACTTCCCTGTAAGCTAACCACCCTCCCCTCCTCCCTTCGATCACCGATTGCAGAGGCAATAAAGTCATTGTTGCTTCACATTCATGCATTCTTTATTAATTCATCACACAAATAGGGGGATAACTGCCAAGGTAGCCCGGGAGGGGTGGTGGAGGAGAGAAGGACAAGACCACACAGCACTTTATGTTTAAAACTTTAAAACTTATTGAATGCCAGCCTTCTGTTGCTTGGGCAATCCTCTGGGGTGGAGTGGCTGGAGGCCCCCCCACACCGCGTTCTGGGTAAGGAGGCTATGGAATTTGGGGAGGAGAGCGGTTGGTTACACAGGGGCTGTAGCGGTGATCTGCGCTCCAGCTGCCTTTCCTGCAGCTCAATCATAAACTGGTGCATATTAGTTTGATCCTCCAGCAGCCTCAGCATTGAATCCTGCCTCCTCTCATCACGCTGCCCTCACCTTTCAGCTTCAGACCTCTCTTCAGCCCGCCACCTCTCCTCCCGGTCATTTTGTACTTTCTTGCACTCTGACATTGTCTCCCTCCATGCATTCGTCTGTGCTCTGTCAGTGTGGGAGGACAGCATGAGCTCAGAGAACATTTCATTGCAAGTGCGTTTTTTTCGCCTTCTAATCTTCACTAGCTTCTGGGAAGGAGAAGATCTTGTGATCCTTGAAACACATGCAGCTGGTGGAGAAAAAAAAAAGTGGTATTTAAAAAGACACATTTTATAGAACACTGGGTACACTCTTTCACAGTAAACCTTGCTGTTAACATTACATACATAGCATATGTGCTTTCGTTCCAAGGTCGCATTTTGCCTCCCCCGCACCGTGTGGCTAGCCTCTCACCCCTGCCCCCTCCCTGTGGCTAACAGCGGGGAACATTTCTGTTCAGTTACAAGCAAACAGCCCAGCAGGAACAGGCACCTCTGAATGTCCCCTTAAGAAAAGCAATCTATTTCAACCAGGTGACCATGAATAATATCACTCTCCTGAGGATAAGAGAGAGAGAGATAAAGAATGGATGTTGTTTGAATGCCAGCAAACATACACTGCAATGCTTTGTTCTACAATGCTTCCCGAGTAGGTGCTACTGGCCTGGAGTGGTAAAGTGTCCTACCATGGTGGACAGAATAAGGCTGCCCTCCCCAGTAACCTTTTGCAAAGGCTTTGGGAGTACATCCAGGAGAGCCGCGAATGCCAGGGCAAATTAATCATTAAACATGCTTGCTTTTAAACCATAAAAAGAAAAGGAGTACTTGTGGCACCTTAGAGACTAACAAATTTATTAGAGCATAAGCTGAAAGCTTTCAGCTTATGCTCTAATAAATTTGTTAGTCTCTAAGGTGCCACAAGTACTCCTTTTCTTTTTGCGAATACAGACTAACACGGCTGCTACTCTGAAACCAGCTTTTAAACCATGTATACTATTTTAAAAGGTACACTCACCAGAGGTCCCTTCTCCGCCTGGCAGGTCCAGAAGGCAGCCTTGTGTGAGTTCGGGGGATACTGGCTCCAGGTCTCAGGGTGAGAAACAGTTCCTGGCTGTCGGGAATACCGGTTTCTCTGCTTGCTTGCTGTGAGCTATCTTCCTCGTCCCCAAAACCTGCTTCCGTGTTGCCTCCATCTCCATTGAAGGAGTCAAACAACACGGCGAGGGTAGTGGTGGCTGAACCCCCTAAAATGGCATGCAGTTCATCATAGAAGTGGCATGTTTTGGGCTCTGACCTAGAGTGGCCATTTGCCTCTCTGGTTTTCTGGTAGGCTTGCCTCAGCTCCTTAAGTTTCACGCAGCACTGCTTCGGGTCCCTGTTATGGCCTCTGTCCTTCATGCCCTGGGAGATTTTCACAAATATTTTGGCATTTCAAAAACTGGAACGTAGTTCTGATAGCATGGATTCCTCTCCCCAAACAGCGATCAGATCCCGTACCTTCCGTTAGGTCCATGCTGGAGCTCTTTTTGCGATTGTGGGACTTCATCATGGTCACCTCTGCTGATGAGCTCTGCATGGTCACCTGCAGCTTGCCACACTGGCCAAACAGGAAATTGAAATTCAAAAGCTCACAGGCCTTTTCCTGTCTACCTGGCCAGTGCATCTGAGTTGAGAGTGCTGTCCAGAGCGGTCACAATGGAGCAGTCTGGGATAGCTCCCGGAGGCCAATACCATCTAATTGTATCCACAGTATCCCAAATTCGACCCAGCAAGGCCGATTTCAGCACTAATCCCCTTGTCGGGGGTGGAGTAAGGAAATCAATTTTAAGAGCTCTTTAAATCGGAAAAAAAGGGCTTCGTCATGTGGACAGATGCAGGGTTAAATCGATTTAATGCTGATAAATTCGACCTCAACTCGTAGTGAAGACCAGGGCTAGGGAAACTCAAATGTGACATCACCACAGGCAAGAGGATAAATCATTCTCCTTTCCTTCTCTGTCAAAAATGCCAATCAGTGCCAGCTGTGGTGGCGAGTTTAACAATGCAATCACTTGTCCACTTTGAACTGGAGTAAGACCTTCAGCCGGCTACCCTGTTGATATGCTGCTGACACTGTACACTAGGTTTCCTTATCATTAAACCCAGATAGAGCAGTTTCCTTGCTCTCATAGTGACAGACAGAGAGAGATGGCCCAGAAAGAAATCCAGTTAGCATAAGATCTCCCTAGGAAAGAAAAAGGTGAAGCTGATTAGTAGGGAAAACCATTCTGAGGAACTCATTGAGTCTAAACCTGCTCCAATGTGTGCACTTATGTACACTTTCAAAGTGGATTTCAATCTTGGAGCCTCACTAGACAGCTTTCTGCTCCTGGATCCCCAGCTACCAACAATGGCCAGAAATACTCTCATCTTCAGCTGACCAGAAAATTGAGCTCTTTCCTCTCCTGTACAGCACCTGCTATAGGTCACCAATGCTTTGGTTACTTCTTTGGTTGGAAACATGGTGTGTCTGGGACTAACCACCTAGGCTGCTCAGTTTCTTCATCTAGTGCAGAATACAGCTGCCTACCCCTCTGAGTAGGGAAGAATTGTAAAAGCATATCACTGGCTGGCTACCAGCAAAACTCAAGGTGCTGGTTGTCTTTTGGGAGCCACAATGAACAGCTCACCCCATAGTTCAATATAGAACTGTTCCTCGTTTTAACCTTCCCTTTGAACAGAACATTAAGTTTAAGATTGAGTTAGGCATGCTTGTAGGAGAGGAGTATCACTATATCATTGTATTAAACATTAGTACCAAAAATATGGCCTTGTTCTTCCATGGCCCTATGTAAACATAATTCTGACAATTATTCTGGAAACAAATTAACCTGTAGGCAGGGAAGGATGAGGACAGGCAATACTAAGAAAAGGAAAACAAATTTAAAAGGGTTTTTTTGAACATCTCTCTATTCAGCAGTGTGGACCACCCCATCTTCTTCTGCCTGCACCCGCTGCCCAGCCCCTTCTTCTTCTTGCCCCTATGTACATTTTGGAATTTTCCTGTTTAGCTGGAGGGAGAGACTGAGGTAGTCTCTTGGGGGCTGTTTGCTGCAACAAATTCTTAGTACAAAAGCCAATCAGGGCAGAAGAATTGGAGTAGTCAGAGTAATATGCATAATCACTGTGTGATTTTTCAGAAACAACTCCACTGATTATGCAAATCTCTGTACTCTGATTGGCTAGCTGTCATTATTAGCCCACTAGGACATAAGAATTGGCATCCGTTATAGTTATTAAGAAATAGCCATACAGTGATTATGCAAATCTGATATCCACAACCAGGGTGCAGAGAATTGCACAACTGAGGGAAAAAACCCTCTAGTTATCCATCAGCAGCTGTACAGCATCCCTGAACTTTGCCTGGCTGAGAAAATACCATTTGAATGGAACTGCACAGAAACTGTTAATATCTCTGCTACAAACTAAGGTGACTTCCCTAGAATCCCTGCTTTTCATACCCTTTGACAACTGTGGATATACTTTATGGCACTGATGTTCTTTATACCTCAACAGGGATGGGGTCGGCATGGGGTTCACTTACACCAACTATGGCTTTGATCCTGCAAGTTCTTGCAAGGTGTGAAGCAGGAAGTGAGAGATGCTGTCATAGTCCAGATCAAGTCTCAGTAGAGACTATGAGTGGGCATATAGCCAAGGGTCCTCTATGGCATGGAAAACCAAATCCACAAAGTGAAAGTCTCAAACTACTTGTGCATCCAATCTCTTACTCTCTCATGTCCACAGGACAAGAGAGGGGTAGATTGTGGTGGAAAATTGATTTGTCTGACAAGACAGGCCTAAGTGCAGTCCTCAGGAAACCAAATCAGGTTTTTAGTTATGTGTGTCCCTCTTTGGACTTTCTAGTACACACATATGCCATACCATGCTATACCTAGCCATCAGGACTACACAAGAACTTTGCTATTTCTCTTCTATAGATGAGATTTCTTAATCATGTGAGCCTCTGTTTTTTGCATGCTTTTATATAAACTGGATAAAAGTAAAGGTTCTCTGATCTTGAAGGAAGTTGCAGCAACCAAAATGTTGATACTCCTGTTTGTAAAAATCTCCAAAGACACATTTTAGTAAAGCAGAACTTCACTAACTTGTGCTTATAACTGATCTGTGAATAACCACTGTGGATCAACAAATTTTGAGAATTAGCAAGTTAGTGAATAAAACCATTTAGAAAGTTCATAACAAATGTACTTTGCTCATTTGGCATGTGCAGTCCAATTTTCATTATTTATGATACTACACTGTCCCAGTAAACCTACTGTATAATATTTTGTAAAATGCATGAGGTCTTAGTAAGACGAGGGCCCCTTATGGCCCCATACTCACACATCTTTCCTGACAAGAAGGGGGGGGGGGGCTTGCTTTTATCAACTCTTTGTGAATTATGGAACATGTAGGTTTGTGAAGTAAGTAAGTTATGGGCCCAAGGATGGATGGATTTTTCTCTCACTTTTGGGGGGCGGGAGGGGGCTTGTATATATGATTTTACAAAAGCCTCTCTAGACATTTTTCTTCCAGCTACCTTCCCTTCTGATCAACCTTAGAGGTGTTCAACATGATAAATCGTTTGTTACAGAACAGTCCTATTTTTCTAATGGCATTCTGATGCATTTATTTTAACACCTGCATCCTTGGCTCTGCTCTGAGGGAGCCAAGACAGAGCTATTGTTATGGTCTCAGTTGAGAGCTGTGTATATGTTGTGATATTAAGCATGTCTATTATGGGTATCATTCCACTTAACTCAAAAAGCGTGTAACCTTCTGACAAGCTCCTAGGCACTATGGTAATACATATAAATAATTAATTAATAACCACGATTATCATAGGAAAGTATTTCCTTATTTAGTGTCTTCACTTAACCTTCATACAGTGTCTTTATACGGGTTCAATTCAGAACAGGTTTCAAAGACTTATGGGCTGATGTACACTAGAAAAGTTGAACCAGTAATAACTATGTCAGTTGGGGGAGTCACTTTTTTTTAAACTTATACAGTTATAATAGTATAAGCCCTAGTGCAGATTAAGTTATACCACTGTAAATGTACCTTACACTATTAGAGCTTATTTCACTTTCGTAGCTGCACGGTTTTCCTTTTCTGAGGGAGGGCACTGAGGATGGGAGAGGCATGATAGGAGAGGCTGGCTCTTATCTGCTTTTCTTCATTGGAGAGGGGAGAAAGGTTAAGGGCTGCCCTGCTTTCTCTTCTCCATTTCAAAGTGGAAGAAAAGACCAGGTTAAAAGAAATGGCACCTCCCACCATGGTCATCCTGACTCCGCTTGTCCTCTTCACAGCGAGATCAAAGGAAGCTATCACTAGTACCTCCTCAGGAGAACACCCTAAAGCAGAGCCTGATGGTATGCATCTATTCTGAGAGAAGATGGACATCAGGAAAAAAATAACTGGACTCTGCTGTGAAAAACTACTTATCTTATTGAGCCCCTCAGGGACTTGTCAGTTGATGGAAGTGTGCTGGATCACAGATGATGTATTTTGTGGACTATAATTTCACAAAATCCGCTAGCTTCTCCATTTAGTTCATTTATATTTTACACTCGGATCTTTATAGAATTAAAAGCTAATTTACTTTAATGCAGGCTTCTTTGTGCTTTTATCTTCTTTTAAAATAATTCTATTATCAACACACAGACACACTGAATTAATTAATTTTCCAACCAGCAATAGGCCTTTCTGTCCCAATTGAGCATGACAGCAGACTACTGCCAACAGTGTCAATACAAGCTAGCACACTAACATATAAAAACAGTATTCCAGTATGCCTGACATCTGGTAATGTAGAGCATTAAGGAGATTTTGATTCTCACGAAGGAGAGGGGAGAGAGACATGAAATCAGAGGAGAATTAGAAAAAAAAAGCAAGAAATATCAAAAAAATATCTTGAAAACATTCAATTTGAAAGTGTAGCAGGGTGGTCACCCGCTCTCTGGTCTGGAAAGGGTTACAGCCAGCCCTGGGAGAGGGCTGGAGCTGCGGGCTAAAAGCTAGGCTGATTGGGCCACGCCCCAGTCAGACCTCAGTTGGCCCTGATAAAAGAGCTATGAGCCAGGAGCTAGACACACTCTCCCTCCAGCTTCAGAGGGGGAAGGACCTAGCTGCCTGGGAGTTGAGGGTGCAGGCAACCGAGCAGCGCTGGGGAAAGGCGAGAGGAGCAAGGGAGCTCCCACATGGCAACTCCCCAGGCTGCAGGCCTTGTCAAAGGCCAAACCAGGTACAGGGGTTGCAGAGGCTGCAGCCCAGGGGTTAGGCAAAGGCAACAGGCCCAAACCCCGCTTTGCCAATGATGAATCGCTTGTATACTGCAGTCTGCCTCAGTGAGCGGGGGCTAGAGGGTGACTGGCAGTAGCCACAGACTGAGGCAAGGTAGGGATAGAGGGTTGGGGTTACCCTGGGTGGGGAGACCCAGAGAGAGCGTGTACTGCCAGGGGGCAGCACCCAAGATAAAGGGGCACCGGGGTCCGGGAGGGACACGGGGGCCTGAGGCAAGTGTGACACTGGCCTGCAGAGGGCTCTCCGGAGGCTGGAGAGCTAATTCCCAGGACAACCAGCGGGAGGTGCCGCGCCAGTGAGTCTCACCATGCTACAGAAAGCAACTTCTGTATTGCTGCTGTGATGGCTCTTAGACAAGGGGAAGGGAGCAGAAGCCATAGAAAGTGAAGGTAATTCTAGTAAAATGTGTCAAGATTTTAGTAAGGAAGCAGATTTGTTATTTATATAGTGTCATGTAGGCACATGCTGTTTTGCAATAGGCAGGAAGTGCTAAAGAAAGAACTAAATCCCTATCATGAAGAGATGGCATATTACAATATGGGATAGGCACATTTTAATACTCATTAGTATGGCCAGATTCTGGTATAACACTGAGAACAACATGTGGTCACTATAGCTCATATGATTCACCGCAGAAGAGGAGGGCTTTCAGGAATTTAAGAGTTGGAAAGGATGGGACTTGGTAAACAGGACACGCCAGAACATGTGGTTGCTTTGAGACTGCAAAATACTGAATAATTGTCTAGGTGATTGTGGGCTAGCAAGGGTAGACATTTGTTCCTTTGCCAAGAGTCACCAGTTTTGTTGGTTTATACTGACTTAGTAGCTGTTCCAGGCATAAGAGCAGCACGACAGAAGAAATGCTGCAAGTGACAACAAAGTCACTATGTGGTAGCAGGATGCAAAGAGTGTAGCAATGGCCTGAGACGGATATCCAGAGCGAAAAAGAAAACAGTGGGGGTGAAAATATTAATTTAAATTCTTGTCTGGCACCAATAGCTTTACTGTCTATAAATACATGAACAAGTTTGCATCTGGCAATAAAAACAAAACAAAATATCAGTGCTTTATGCATTACATCAGAGAAAGTTATTAGGTTCCCCATTAAAAAGAGATTGAAATGGGCTATATCTGATTTGAGTGAATAGTTTTTAAAACTGACCACTGAGAAATTTATGTAGTATATCGACACTAGAGAAAATTAAGAATTAAAACATAGTTTAATGCCATCTACTTGCTCCACCTGCTAAGTCCTAGCTTTACATGTTCTTAAACAGGATAGGTTTAGATGGTAAACGTATCACTCAGCATCAACCATCATGCAAAGCACAAAACCATGGAAAGCATTTCTCCTCCCTGGAGATAGTACAATTAAACTCCACAATGGGTGCGAATCAAACTCTTTTCTTACCTTTCCAGCACGTGAACGTTTCACCTACAGATACACTCAACTATATTATTTGACTAAAATGGGGGAATATTGAAAAGTAAAGTAAGTGTTTCAAAGAGATTCCTTACAGAACTACTTCTTTACCCCATCCATTTTTGCAGTTAGATGAATATTCAGGGGATCTAAGAATATATTTCAGCACAAAACACTTTGTGCTAACATTTTGTCTTAGGTAAGTGCAAATATCACATACATGTGCCTATCAGCACATGTGATGTACCTCATACAGTGCACTAAATGCTTCAGTTGTAACTATGTGGTGCACCTAATACTCAACACAATTTCACTCACTTCCATTTCACTGTACCTTGGTAAACTGGACAGCTGGCAGCTTACCTTGGGTGACCTTGCATGACTGCCTAGCAGAATGCTAACGTGTATCTTTTGCAGATCATTACTGTGGACCCCTCAAAATCGCGTCTTTTAATGGGCAAGCGATTAGTGTATATTCAAGGATGAGGGAGCTATGGCTACAATGGAAATATGCAGACATCTCATGATTCATGAATACTGCCAGGCATGCCAAGATCTGTTAATAGGGGAATTTGCTCCATGTTGCATGTAGGACCTCATTCAGTAGTGGCGTGGCATTAAAGATGTTTTAAAAAGATGATAATCTATAAAGCAATATGTAAACAATACATGCATCTTATCTAGAGGATAATGAAAATGTATACCTCAGACAGAAATAATCTTTGAAATTATGAAAAAAGGGATGTCACCTCCCTATACACCAATATCCCTCACAATGATGGCATTTAGCCTGCCTCAAATTTTTACAAGATAATGGACAACATTCAGACATCCACCGCAAACACATCACCAAACTCATCCATTTCATCCTCACCCATAACAATTTCACATTTAACACACACTTTGTCTAAGTGTTTGGGAACAGCCACGGGGACTCGGATGACTCCCCAGTATGTCAACTTCTTCATGGACCACCCTGAGAAGAATTTCTGGACAAATGCACCACAAAATCAGTGATATACCTGAGATACATCAACAATATTTTTATCTTCTACACAGCCAACCTAAATTCCCTCACAGATTTCCACCACAACTTCAAACATCACCACCCTCCATCAAACTCTGTCTAGAACATTCCCACAGTAGCATCAACTTCCTGGACACCCAGGAATCAGCTTCAATAAGGGAACCCTACAGACACTATTTACAAGAAACCCATGAGTCACCACACTTATCTTCATAGACCCAGTAACCATCCTTAACACACTAAAATCTGTTTATCTATAGCCAGGGACTCAGATACCACATAATATGTTCTGAGGCAGTGGTTCTCAACCCGCGGCCCATGTGACATCCTCAGGACCATACAGGTATTATTGGATGCAGCCAGTAGGTTGAGCACCACTGCTCTGAGGAGAAAGTTCAAAATATACATCCATCTTCACACACTTAAACTGCCTTCATGAAGCAAGGACACTCCACCAGAGAAATAGATCACACCATGAAACAGGCCACACAAATAACCTGAGAAAACCTGCTTCAATATAGATATAATACCCTCTCCAACCTTACCACCCTACACACGAAACCATACGGCGTATCATCGAACAACTACAACCCATATTCAACGGGGACCTTATCCTGAAAATCTTTCCTAATCCCCTTCTTCTGGCCCTCAGAAAGAAACCAACCTCATCATCAGAAGCAGGAAATACCAACTCAAAGCAGAATAAAAGATGCAAAACCTGTAGACCTATCTCCATTGCTATGATGATCAATACACCCCCCCCATCCAACATGCCTGTCAAGATCCAGGGGTCTTACACATGTCTATCACAACATGTGGTGTACCTCATCCAGTGCACTGAATGCTTCAGTATCAACTATGTTACTGGGCACATAGTGGATCACAAGCTAAATATGAGTGAACAGCGTAACACTATTGCCAAAAAAAAAAAAAAGAGAGCAAACATCGTTCTGGGAGTACTAGCAGGGGCGTTGTAAGCAAGACACAAGAAGTAATTCTTCCACTCTACTCCACGCTGATTAGGCCAGAATTGGAGTATTGTGTTCAGTTCTGGGCACTTTATCTCCGGAAAGATGTGGACAAATTGGAGAAAGTCCAGAGAAGAGCAACAAAAATGATTAAATATCTAGAAAACAACATGAAGGAAGATTGAAAAAAATGGATTTGTTTAGTCTGGAGAAAGAAGACAGAGGGGACATGATAACAGTTTTTAAATACATAAAAGGTTGTTACCAAGAGAGGGTGGGAATTGTTTTCCTTAACCTCTGAGGGTAGGACAAGAAGCAATGGGCTTATATTGCAGCAAGGGCGGTTTAGGTTGGACATTAAGAAAAACTTTGTCAGTACTGGAATAAATTGCCTAGGGAGATTGTGGAATCTCCATCATCAGATATTTTTTAAGAGCAGGTTAGACAAACACTGTCTAGATAATACTTAGTCCTGCTATGAGTGTAGGGGACTGGACTAGATGACCTCTCAAGGTCCCTTCCAGTTCTACAATTGTATGATTTTATGTGGGTGAAACCAGACAATCACTATGCTCTCAAATGAACTCCCACAGAAAAATGATAATCAAAAACACCACATCACTTGTTTCACAAAGTGATCACTCTATATCTGACCTCAGTCGTCCTACTCAAAGGAAACCTGCACAACACCTTCAAAAGATGAGCCTGGGAGCGTAAATTCATAACTTTGCTAGATACTAAAAATCATGGACTGAATAGACACACTTATTACAACAATTTATAAAACTCACTTATTCCTCCCTTTGGCTTCCCTCTCCCCTAACCCCACAAGGTTTGGAGAGGTGTTATGGGCCACATCACCTTCACCTTTATGGGCCATCATCCCCTGAAATGGGTGTTAACTACTTATGCTAAATAATCTGTTGCACCTTATATTCTGTTTCAGAGTAGCAACCGTGTTAGTCTGTATTCGCAAAAAAGAAAAGGAGTACTTGTGGCACCTTAGAGACTAACAAATTTATTTGAGCATAAGCTTTCGTGAGCTACAGCTCACTTCATCGGATGCATTCGGTGGAAAATACAATGGGGAGATTTATATACACACACAGAGAACATGAAAAATGGGTTTTATCATACACACTGTAAGGAGAGTGATCACTTAAGATGAGCCATCACCAGCAGGAAGGAGGGGGGGAAAGGAGGAAAACCTTTTGTGGTGATAATCAAGGTAGGCCATTTCCAGCAGTTGACAAGAATGTCTGAGGAACTGTAGGGTCAGGGGAGAAATAACATGGGGAAATAGTTTTACTTTATGTAATGACTCATCCACTCCCAGTCTCTATTTAAGTCTAAGTTAATTGTATCCAGTTTGCAAATTAATTCCAATTCAGCAGTCTCTCGTTGGAGTCTATTTTTGAAGCTTTTTTGTTGAAGGATAGCCATTTTCAGGTCTATAATCGTGTGACCGGAGAGATTGAAGTGTTCTCCAACTGGTTTTTGAATGTTATAATTCTTGACGTCTGATTTGTATCCATTTATTCTTTTATGTAGAGACTGTCCAGTTTGACCAATGTACATGGCAGAGGGGCATTGCTGGCACATGATGGCATATATCACATTGGTAGATGCGCAGATGAACGAGCGTCTGATAGTGTGGGTGACGTGTTTAGGCCCTATGATGGTGTCCCCTGAATAGATATGTGGACAGAGTTGGCAACGGGCTTTGTTGCAAGGATAGGTTCCTGGGTTAGTGGTTCTGTTGTGTGGTTGCTGGTGAGTATTTGCTTCAGGTTGGGGGGCTGTCTGTAAGCAAGGACTGGCCTGTCTTCCAAGATCTGTGAGAGTGATGGGTTGTCGTTCAGGATAGGTTGTAGATCCTTGATGATGCATTGGAGAGGTTTTAATTGGGGGCTGAAGGTGATGGCTAGTGGTGTTCTGTTATTTTCTTTGTTGGGCCTGTCCTGTAGTAGGTGACTTCTGAGTACTCTTCTGGCTCTGTCAGTCAGTCTATTTCTTCACTTCAGCAGGTGGGTATTGTAGTTGTAAGAATGCATGGTAGAGATCTTGTAGGTGTTTGTCTCTGTCTGAGGGGTTGGAGCAAATGCGGTTATATCGTAGAGCTTGGACTTTACAAAAACTAGACAAGCCATCTACAACACACACTTTGCTTCTCTACAAAAGAAAAAGGACACTAAACTCTCGAAACTACTACATGCCGCAAGGAGCCACAACGGTGGTTCCCTTAACCCACCCAGCAATATTGTTAATCTGTCCAACTATACTCTTAGCCCAGCAGAAGAATCTGTCCTATCTCGGGGCCTCTCCTTTTGCCCCTCCACCCCCACGAACATGATACAGTTCTGTGGTGACCTAGAATCCTATTTTCGACGTCTCCGTCTCAAGGAATATTTCCAACACACCTCTAACCAATGTGTTAACCCACAGGGACCTTCCTACCAACACTACAAAAAGAAGGATTCTGGGTGGACGCCTCCTGAAGGTCGAAATAACAGACTGGACTTCTACATAGAGTGCTTCCGCCGACATGCATGGGCTGAAATTGTGGAAAAGCAGCATCACTTGCCCCATAACCTCAGCCATGCAGAACACAATGCCATCCACAGCCTCAGAAACTACTCTGATGACATAATCAAAAAGTCTGACAAAGGAGGTGCTGTCGTCATCATGAATAGGTAGGAATATGAACAAGAGGCTATTAGGCAGTTCTCCAACACCACTTTCTACAAGCCATTACCTTCTGATCCCACTGAGGGTTACCAAAAGAAACTACAGCATTTGCTCAAGAAACTCCCTGAAAAAGCACAAGAACAAATCTGCACAGACACAACCCTGGAACCCCGACCTGGGGTTTTCTATCTGCTACCCAAGATCCATAAACCTGGAAATCCTGGATGCCCCATCATCTCAGGCATTGGCACCCTGACAGCAGGATTGTCTGGCTATGTAGACTCCCTCCTCAGGCCCTTCGTTACCAGCACTCCCAGCTATCTTCGAGACACCACTGACTTCCTGAGGAAACTACAACCATCGGTGATCTTCCTAAAAACACCATCCTAGCCACTATGGATGTAGAAGCCCTCTACACCAACATTCCACACAAAGATGGACTACAAGCCATCAGGAACAGTATCCCTGATAATGTCAGGCAAACCTGGTGGCTGAACTTTGTGACTTTGTCCTCACCCATAACTATTTCACATTTGGGGACAATGTATAATTTCAAATCAGCGGCACTGCGATGGGTACCCGCATGGCCCCACAGTATGCCAACATTTTTATGGCTGACTTAGAACAACGCTTCCTCAGCTCTCGTCCCCTAATGCCCCTACTCTACTTGCGCTACATTGATGACATCTTCATCATCTGGACCCATGGAAAAGAAGCCCTTGAGGAATTCCACCATGATTTCAACAATTTCCATCCCACCATCAACCTCAGCCTGGACCAGTCCACACAAGAGAACCACTTCCTGGACACTACGGTGCTAATAAGCAATGGTCACATAAACACCACCCTATACAGGAAACCTATTGACCGCTATTCCTACCTACATGCCTCTAGCTTTCATCCAGATCACACCACACGATCCATTGTCTACAGCCAAGCTCTACGATATAACAATTTGCTCCAATCCCTCAGACAGAAACAAACAAGATCTCTATCATGCATTCCTACAACTACAATACCCACCTGCTGAAGTGAAGAAACAGATTGACAGAGCCAGAAGAGTACCCAGGAGTCACCTACTACAGGACAGGCTCAACAAAGAAAATAACAGAACGCCACTAGCCATCACCTTCAGCCCCCAACTAAAACCTCTCCAACGCATCTTCAAGGATCTACAACCTATCCTGAAGGACAACCCATCACTCTCACAGATCTTGGGAGACAGGCCAGTTATTGCTTACAGACAGACCCCCAATCTGAAGCAAATACTGACCAGCAACCACACACCACACAACAGAACCACCAACCCAGGAACCTATCCTTGCAACAAAGCCCGTTGCCAACTCTGTCCACATATCTATTCAGGGGACACCATCATAGGGCCTAATCACATCAGCCACACTATCAAAGGCTCGTTCACCTGCGCATCTACCAATGTGATATATGCCATGTGCCAGCAATGCCCCTCTGCCATGTACATTGGTCAAACTGGACAGTCTCTACGTAAAAGAATAAATGGACACAAATCAGACGTCAAGAATTATAACATTCAAAAAACCAGTTGGAGAACACTTCAATCTCTCCGGTCACTCGATTACAGACCTGAGGGTGGCTATCCTTCAACGAAAAAGCTTCAAAAACAGACTCTAACGAGAGACTGCTGAATTGGAATTAATTTGCAAACTGGATACAATTAACTTAGACTTAAATAGAGACTGGAAGGGATGAGTCATTACATAAAGTAAAACTATTTCCCCATGTTATTTCTCCCCTGACCCCACAGTTCCTCAGACATTCTTGTCAACTGCTGGAAATGGCCCACCTTGATTATCACCACAAAAAGTTTTCCTCCTCCCTCCCCCCCCCCCTGCTGGTGATGGCTCATCTTAAGTGATCACTCTCCTTACAGTGTGTATGATAAAACCCATTTTTCATGTTCTCTGTGTGTGTATATAAATCTCCCCACTGTATTTTCCACCGAATGCATCCGATGAAGTGAGCTGTAGCTCACGAAAGCTTATGCTCAAATAAATTTGTTAGTCTCTAAGGTGCCACAAGTACTCCTTTTCTTTTTTTCTTGTATTCTGTGTCACTCTGAGTGCCTTTCCGTGACCTGAAGAAGAGCTCTGTGTAAACTTGAAAGCTTGTCTGTCTGTCTGTCTCTCTATCTCACCAACACAAGTTTGTCCTCTAAAAAAGATAAAATGCCTCATACACCTGGTCTCTCTAATGTAAGATAATAGTTAGTTGGTGTCTCAGCTAACAAACCAATGGTCTCTTTTTAATACTCAGATTAGGTTCCTTCATTCCTAAAACAACAGGGTTTGGGAGAAATAGAAGGCAAGGCGTGCCCTAAGTCACTCTCACTGTCTGCCAAATTCTCCAGCAAACTCAGTAATGCTGCTGACAGACTCCGGATGCAGCACTGAACAGCCCTTCTGTTTAGTAGTGTGGAGGAGGAAAAAACTGCAGCGCTCCTTGGTGCTTCAAAAGAGCTTTGATGAATGCTCTCTTCTACTTCCACTAGCAAAATAAATAATCCCAGGTGAGACTAAATCCACAACCAGTTACAGCTTTACTTTAAATTTGATATCTCTTTATAGTTAAGAATAATTTGAGATTTAAAATAATACTTAAGGTCACAAATTGTTTTGGAAATAATCACCATTTAATTCACACTCTTTTTTTTAATGAATGGAAGCAAGATACAAAACAGGGCTAAGAAATGAGAACACTGGAGGAAACTATTTCTATTGAGAATAATATTAGCATGTTCTGAGTTTAAAACACTGCTTCTTTTTAATAACAGCATAAAGACTGAAGTCTATCCACCCAACCCTGTGGCTCTTCACTGTCTGACTGCTCATGGCATCTTGCACATCTCATTATAGTTGGGATACATCCTGAGCTTTGCCTCTTCCACTCATGACAATACTCACAACAGTCCATTAAAAGCATCACTTCATTCTCCACCTTTGCTCCTTGTGCTTGCTTAATAGCAAAAAAGGTGATGAAAACAAAGGTCACCACCACCCAAAAACCTCTGACTGAATTTCAGTGAAATCTTAACAAAACAAAAATAAAAAAAATTAAAAAAAAAACCCAGAGAGTCACAACTATCAGTCAGAAGGCTCTAATACTATTTAGACAACAATACGGTACATGCAGCTGCACCTAGACAAGCCTATTAGCTAAAAGTTTCAGGAACAATTAGCAGCAGCGCATTAGTTAATAATTATATGGGACCAAACACCATAATCTATCAGAACATGGAGAGTCACCAAAATCAACAGTGAGCTGTTCTTAAAACTAATAACAGGTTGTGCCAGGATATGAATACTGACCATTACATGGTTATAACTAGGATTTACACTTCTCAACCCATTAAGATCATCCTTTCATTCCACCATTTCTGCTTGGCTTGCTTCAGATTCAAGAGAACTGTTGTGCATCAGTTTATACTGTCAAGGCTTACTTTGCAACCAGAAGGATTTTTAATTTTTTTAAATTAGATTCTCGTTTTGCTTAGATTTACAGAGTAAGTTTTTCACAACAGATCTTAAGTTCTCACATTATCTTCCCCTACAGTATATAATTCTATTTTCCCAGTTCATGAATCATGCAATGTACCAGCTCAGCTCTAATTTCTCACGGGACTGTTGGCTCCATCACAAGAGTCAGGTCACTACTTTGGTGTCAGAGTAGTGGTGGCAACTTCATCAGATCCAGTTTTACGTCTCCCTTTGGGATTTTAGACTTCCTACTACTTATGGCCCTGTGAGAAAAACATTGTAGATCATTGGTCTCTGTGCTTTTACTGACAATAGCAGCTCTGTTGTAGTGCTGACAAAATATTAGTTTGTCAGCATTTCTATCTATCTCATTTTGCAAGGATATATAAGTTGGCTACAGAATTGTAGTCAAGGTTGAAATTTAGCATACAAATACTTTTTCCTTTACCAAACTGTGGGAGAAAAAAACCTTTCTGATCGGCAGTGTTAAACTACAGGAATGACAGAAAAAGCTTAGTGATGTCAAATATACTTTTACATTCCTATAAATATTCATAAGACTTCATTCCAGTACAAATAGTGGGTAAGCCAATAAGTCCAAAATACCCCCTAGTAGTTTGGGCCTTTTGAAAATGAACAGCTATATTCTAAAATGGGGTTTACTGTATTGTAACTATACAATTAGGTCTTCCCTAAAAAATAAACGCAGCATTTGATCCTCTTGGATAAAACACTACCAGTGACGTATATACAGAGAAAAGAACACAGATACAGAGAGGATTCAGAGGCAGTGTACTACAGAATTTAGCTAACCATGTTCTTCCTTTTTAAAGAGGATTTTGTTTATAATGGTTCCTTTCTATAAACTACCATAAGTATACCACATACTGCCATGCCAGAAACAATTTAGGACAGTATCCTGTCTTCACCAATGGCCAATACAGGATGCTTCAGAAGGCCTAAGTGACTTTCCCCAATGCACTTCAATGTTCAGTGCTATACTCCTGAGAATGTTAGGATGGGCATTTTTGGGGGGAGGGTCCCCCCCGCTGCACAGGAAGTGAATCTGTCTTTGTAAGGTTCTGTCAATCTTATCTCTCAGACTGTGATTTTCAGTAATTTATGGAGAAATTCTGTATTTATTTGCTTGGGTTTTGTTTGGATTTTTAGTAACAGACCAAACTGAAAAATCCAAACTCATTGCTATAATATATTCACTCAAGTCAAGAGACTTCAGGCTTGGATTAACTAATAGTTGATCCTAAAGAAGAGTCAACCTTCCTCTCAATATTGCCATTTTACAGTTTGCTTTCCTATCTTTATTTATTCAGTATTTCAAAATATGAATTACAATGAGGAGTCAGTTTCATTGCAATTCTCCTGATCTCTGCTTAAGATAATATGAATTGAAATGGAATATAAAATGATCCAGTATACAAGTTCCCCATGACATACTGATGGGTGAATGGATTCCCCCACAGCCAAGATTTTCTTCTTTCTGAGGATAACGGAATTCACCTCCTTAAACTCCCTAAGCAGATATGCCTACTCATTCACAGGGTTATTCACAGTTAGCTCCACTTCTAGGCAGCATTTTATATGGCTCACTGTAAAAGTAAAGAGATTAAAGCATTTAATGCTAAGGAGCTTTTTTTGAAATCACTGTTTATTTCCAACCCTAAATTAGTACAAAGTCCATTATGTTCAAATCCTGCAATGTGGCAACATCTTAATCATTAACATTTTAAACAAGAAGCAATTTTTAAAACCCTTGTGATTTTCATTATAAATTAATAAATGCAAAAAGCCACTTTTCTGCAATGTTACGTTTTTGTAAGATTAAGGGTAAAAATTTTCGAAGCACCTAAGTGCCTTAGTCCATGTCAACATGGAAAAGGAATTGCCAGTATAGTCATCCCAGCAAAGCCTCCTAGTGGAGATGTGGTTTATAGGGACGCAAAAAAAAACAAAAAAACAAAAACAAAGTGCTTTTGCCTTATACTAGTTCCCTGAATGAAATAAACTATCCCAACAAAAGAGCCCTTTTGCTGGTATAACTGAGTCTACTCTTGGGCTTTTGCGGGTATAGAATGTCGTAAAAAACTCCCCCTCCTAAGCAACATTACTATACCAGCAACAGTTTCTAGTGTATTACATGATCACATACTCTTTGCCAAAAAATTTTCTAGGGCCTTTGATACAAATGGTTAGCATCTTCTAATTTTCTTCACCATCATAAAGATCCAGCATTCCACAATCTAACTGACAGATTAGTTACATGATATGTTTTCTCCTCTCCCTAGTAGGGATGCTATAATGATTCCATAATTAAAGTAACACTGAGATTTACACTTAAAGCTTTAAGTTGTAAGAAGGTACAAAATTTCCCAAATATACAGCTCTTACTCTTTTTATATGAAATGAATCCCCTGTGAATTTTCAAACAAATCTGAGGCCATTTAAAAATATTTATACTCAGACTCTTTGAAGAGACATTTATTTTACTAAGTACCTTTTTCCTCTAGGAAATTATTTACTGAATTTTGAGATACGAAATTTGGTATTTATATTTTAACCAAATCTGGGTAAAATAATTAGTGTATTTATTTTTATTTATTAACAGGTAGGTATAACTGTTTCTACCTGTATTTCAATGTTTATTGACATATATAAAATATAAATACGTAAGTATTGGATGCTCCAAAATCAGAGGTCTCATTTTATCAATATTATGTTTGAGTCTATGGTTGTGGATCTGATGCAATGATATCTTCCTCAGTCTGGAAACAATAATTTCAGGTCAGTCAGATGATGAGTACAGATTTCTTGCTTTCAGCTGCATATGGCAGAACTAACACATACAAAAATAATGGAACAATTGGAATCACCCAGCACCTATGTTCGAGAAAAAAATCCAAAGTGACCAGACACAAAAAAGAAAGCAATGTCTAAAAATTGATTTTTTTTTCTGCAGGGTTTAACTTAGCATTTATGGAGCTAAGTAGAAAATTCACATCCCTGTTGGCATTTTTTTTATGTTACAAAATGGCCTTGATTTCTGAATTAGAAATCTCTCTCTCACTCACTCACATCTACCTTTGCATGTCTAATGTGCCTGTCTCCCTAGTATATAGGCTACTTATACTGTAAGCTCTTTGGGGAAGGGCAGTCTTTTGTTCTGTGTTTGCACAGTGCCTAACACACTGGGGCCCTACTACATGGGCCCCTACTACACTGGGCCCCTACTAGAGCTCTTGGGCGCTATGGTAATACAAATAAATAATAGACATAAGCACCAGTTTAACCATCAGTGGTACTACCAAGTTTCTTTTACGTATGTACTACAAAATATATACTTCTGCAGTATTGGCTTCTAGTCGTATTCTCGTAGAATAGCTAGTATGCAGTACTGCACAGCAGCACTAGAATATATGGATCCCATACCAGAAAAATTAATGAAAATGTGTTCCTCCTGTATTATAAGTGCAGTACTTCTGCAGCAGTTTGTCACTGCTTTTCCTGTGCATCTGGAACTACACATTCTTCCAAATTACATAATAAAAAGATGAATATCCATTGTCTACCCATTGTGATTAGTCTTTTTTTTTTTTTTTTTTAACTTGTTGATCAAATGAGATTTTATAAGTATAGACCATAAGGAGAGTGTTTTATGTTAACTACCATTGGGTCCTCCGCCCTATGTTCCGAAGAACGCTGCTGCTGCTGCATTTACCAAGACAAGGATGAGTGCTGCAAAGACACTCATCCTCACCAATAAATATATGACTGGTCACTTTGAAATGAAAAATTTCCATTTAGGTAAATATACTGCACTGTAAAGTACTGAACTATCACTAGAGGGTTGCTTAGTGACTGTGGTTATTGTCTTGTTACAGAAAGCTGGACTGAACCCTGATAAACGTGGTATTTATTGATGAACCATATTCACTTGGAGACAAAGCCTGGAAAAAAATGATACAGCAAAACCAGCAACTGGGGCACATGCCAACTCTTGCTGTAATGCCAAGTAGCCTACAAAATTCCTACTGCAGCTCTCACCCTTCATAACAAGCTGGTGCCATCTTCCTATTTTGGCAGTGGTATACTCCCATCACCCTTGGGAGAACTGATGTGATGGGGGCCATTAGGGAACAGCAGATACTCTGTGTTTATCTGCAAAAAGAAAAGGAGTACTTGTGGCACCTTAGAAACTAAAATTTATTTGAGCATAAGCTTTCGTGAGCTACAGCTCACTTCATCGGATGCACTGTAGCTCACGAAAGCTTATGCTCAAATAAATTTTTTAGTCTCTAAAGGTGCCACAAGTACTCCTTTTCTTTTTGTGAATACAGTAACACGGGTGCTACTCTGAAACCTGTGTTTATCTGGTAGAACATGATTCATGAGAGTTTGCAGACAATGATGGTGGCTCCTTATCAGAAGAGTACACTGAGACCATGGGAATTTCATCATGTGTGGCTTCTATCTACTCGAGAAGGGACTTTTCTTCATCTAAATGTTTTCGATGATAGATGATATGGTTTTGTGGCCAAAAAGAAGTTGAGCATGCACAGTAAGTACAGACCCAAACATCTTTAATAAAATCCTAGCTTTCCTTCAAAGGCTCTTTAGAAAAAATAATCACTATTAAAAAGGTGAGAACACCTGCCAGTGGAACACTAATAATCTGATCAAATCCCAGAAGAAATCATTACAGCATAGCCTCTGCAGTGGAAACAGGCAATCCTGGGATGCAACCAAACCCAGGAATTAAGTGTTTTCACATTTTTCCAGAGTACAGTACAGAATCTCTTAATGAATGTTGCATGATGCAATCTGTATCGTCTACAAACAAAACTTTCGTTGCATCTATGAAGAGAGGCACCTCATCAATATAAAGTAAAATCGTAAGAAACAATTCCAATTTTACTAGTGTACAAAAGGGTTCAAGTGACAGTATCAGAGTAAAAATGTTGTGGAAAAAAACTACACAATGTAGATTTCTGAGTTTAAAGAGCTACTATACTATATCCTGTTTCATACAGTGCCTAATGTTAACAGGTTGATTAAAAATAAAGGAATCCAGAAAATATCCACACTATAATGACTTGTGCATACATAGTTTTCCTGTCTACAAAGGATCACACTGTGGACACCATAGTGGTGTCTTAATTTTGCATTCAGGGATTAAGAAAATGGGTGAAAAGGTAAAATATGTGCATTTCCTCTGATGCATAATGCATGCTATAGAGAGATGGGCATTTTCTAATAGGCTCTGGCTCTACACTTCTTAAAACAATAAAATGACTAACGAGCCCATTCCTGCAGCCCTTGTTGCAACTCCTATTGAAATCTATAGGAGATTTACACATGTAAGGCTGCAAAAAGTAGGCCCTAAATAAGTTATAGAATTATGCATTCTGAAGACTGTAATCCAGTATCATAGTAATATTCTCACCTAAAATACACTGAGGCTCAAGCTAATGACTTTTTTTTCCATGTGTATTGAACACTAGAGAGGAAAGGTTACTACATGATCTTTCTGACAAAAGACTGAGCAAGAGTATTTAGTTTGGGATGCACATAGGCACACTAAAAAAAAAAAATGCAAAACTTTTCTCTTCCACATAATTTTGAGAGAGAAATATTTCATACTTCTATATAAAACGTAAATAAGTCCCCGATTCTTCAGATACAATGTTTTCTTCAGCAAAATTGAAGAAACAGACAATAGCACTAGAACTGCATCGATGTGTACGAGAAGCCTCAGGCGCTGGTATAATCTATGGTGGTTATGACCAACTAGACTTCAAGATAGAATCATATTTTAATACTGTCAGCGGTATGTGTGTTGCAACCAAGTACTCAGTTGTTTGCCATGTGGACAAAGAATCAGTAATTATTGGGCAATTTTTTCTTCCAGAGAGGGGGAATAAAAATTTTCCAGAGCAGAGTAGTCTATTCCTATAACTCAAACAGAGTTCTGAAATCTTATTTTCCATATTCAAATATAGAATTCCCTTAAGAATGAAAACTCCTGTGCATTTCTTATTTTCAGAGATTTTTTTTTTTTTAAAAGGCCAAGGGACCATTTTTGCCAATGTGGACTGAGATCAAATCTGCATTTGGAAGTTGTACAAGAAAAATGTATGGAAAGATATGTTTGCTTTATGACTACATATGAATTTAGCGTTCACATAGATAAAATCTTAAACTGCCTCCAAGAGGCCAGTGCATGATTATAAACGTCAAAGCAATGGAAGGGCAAAACACAAGCCAAAGTTAATACCCAACAGCAAATCATTGTGGGACACTGATGTGTGTGCAAAAAAGAAAAATCAAAATAGAGTCTTTAAATTAAAGATATTGATGTGATTAGAACTTGAGAACAAAGACACAGACAACTGTGCCCAAACCCTATTGACTAGATATCACCTTTCAGTTCCTTTCTTGCTGAAGTGGGGTGGAACTCAGCAATGTGGCTTTTTCTTTGAATGAGATGTTTTCAAAGAAGTGACAAAGCCACCTTCCTCTCTCTGGTATTCAAGGGTGGTTTTATGGGCAGTAATGACACATCATAAATAATCACATTCAGAACTATTGCACACCACGCTATGGGACTACTTTGGTTATTAAAGCTTTAATTAGTTCGTCTACACACTTTGCATTATGTAAGACCTTAACAGAGTCTGTTTTACTACATTGGATCAAATCACAACAATACTTGAAACTACAGTGAAGCCACATTAGAACAAGAGATATCGAGCCACTTTCAGTACAATTTTCAGCATATTATAAAAAGCATTTAGTTTAATAAGGGGCTTATTTGACCGCTATTGCTGAAATTATGTATATAATTTAATCAACTCCCTCCCCTTTTTAAATTTTGGACGAAAACAGCACTTAAAAGGATTTCTAATTGATAAAGGGTGAATATTAACCCTACAAGTAGATGTTTAAAGTTCATTTTGGATTTGGGTCTTTTTAATAATATATCAATGTGTTTCACTTATATTTTCTAGTTGCATTTCTCCTGCTTTCAAACCTTTTTACCTAGCTTCTGTCTTCAGTACTAGTAGTTGCTATGGTAACTTTGGCTCTCTTTTTCCACTGTTTATACAGGTTTTCATCAAACCCAATAACTATTTTTTTAATGTGATCTGTTCCAGAACAACAGTTCCTTGAGAAAGGTGAATACATTGCACTATGGCAGACCTTTACTAAATAAGCACTACTGATTGGGAGTACCATTAACAATCACTGAATGTTGTGAATTAGCAAGTAAAACAATTTTAAAAAGCCATGGGCAGCATCTGACAATATGTACTTTGTTCATTTCTTTGACCACAGCTCACTTAAAATATACCCATAATTCATAACAGCAGTAAACATATGATGGTAAGATTTGTACGAGTGATGATGCTTAGTAATAAGAGACCGTACTATGGCAGCTTTGTGGAGAGAAAAACAAACCTCGCTACCTATTCTGTGTGAATCACGGGCATGCGAGAGGACCAGTGCAGTGAGAATTAACTGTTTTACTGTAACTGATAAAAGTAAATTTTTAATCTTTCAGGTATAATTGCAGATCATACCTTATGTTCAGGGCTTCCCTATTTTGGGAAAAATATTCTTGTTCAGCTTTATAAAATATTTTATAAAGATTAGAATATAGAGCACAGTACTCGACTGCATTCTACAAAAAAAATGGTCAATGAGGCATACATGACTATAATTTATTCATGATATGACAGCTGGTGTCCCATAATAATTGAGCCAACTGCAACTGCCTTCCACTATAATCCGGGTCTCTCACCTCAATTTCCCAGAATACTTAGTTTTTAGATTAAAATACTTCATGATGGGTTTTTTCCTGGAGGTATTTTTTAATGTTTTTTTTTTAATTAAACTGTTTCTGCTCTTTTGGCATTACAAGAGGCCAACACCTCCTTCTCTCACCTCCAAAGGAATTCATCCTCAGTAAAAACTGATCGCTTCTTTTGGGTGGGGAAGGGGAGAAGAGGAGTTACACAAACATGGGTTACCACTGAAACTCTAAAGCTTATTTAAGATTAAATATGAAGCATCTAAAATGCTGGGACTGAGAATGAGAAACATAAATCCACACAAAGCTATTAGCTGCACTCTTAGGAGCAGATTCTAATACCCTTACTCAGACCAAGTAGTACCTTATTCCACAAAGCAGTCCCCGTGACTCCAGGAGGATTATTCATAGCTCAACATGAACAAGGGTATCTCACTCAAGAAACTACTCAACATGAGTAAGGGGATCAGAATCAAGCCCTAACCATGGATATAAGTCTCATGCAGTTAGTTAATGTCCAACTATTTGGTTAGATGAATTTGCAAGATCAACAAGTGACACTGTAAAAAAAAAAAAAGCACAGCACATATGTTCCATGCTTAGCTATTGCAGCTCTAAAAGCTACCCCCAAACACAGAACTGTGACCTGAAGACAACTGATCCTTCAAAAGTTTTAACTGGAAAGCAGCAGAAGTGTGCAGTCAGCCCCTTACCAAAGAAGCTTATAGTGTCTTTCCAGCAGCACTAGCCTATGCATTCCAAAGCAAGGAACTTTTCAAACTCAACTGGTGAAGGCTGCAGTGCTTAAAAACTGGACAAATCTCAGAGCTATGGATCAAGGAACTTACATTCACCACTTATTATTTGCATTACTGCAGCATGCACAGGACCCACTCCGATCAGGGCCCAATTTTGCTAGGTGCTGCACAAACTCATAGGAAGACATGATCTCTGCCCCGAAAGGGCTTGCAAGCTGAAGAAAAAAAAAAAAAAAAAAAAAAAAAAAAAGGAAGATGAAGAGTGAGGGTAAGGAATATATATAACACCACTTCACATATTGGGGGCTCTATAGGTATTTTGAAAAATAAAAAATTCTCCCTAGCTGCACCCTCCTTATGTAACTTGACTCATACTTTTCTGTTTTAAAAATCTGTAACCAATGCTAGTCTTCAGAGTAGCAGCCGTGTTAGTCTGTATTCGCAAAAAGAAAAGGAGTACTTGTGGCACCTTAGAGACTAACAAATTTATTTGAGCATAAGCTTTTGTGAGCTACAGCTCACTTCATTGGATGCACTTTCAACGTAGCACTTTATGTTGGGCGCCCTTTACTGCGGAACATAAAATAAATAATGTCTGTTGCTCCTTTGCCGAAGAATTAGGTGATCGGAGTGCCTTTAGAGTTTCCCACTGACGGAAAAATCAGCGACACACCATCTGGATAATGTCTTAAGGTAACTGTTCACACTATGTACGCCAGTCTCGAAGTGAGGTTTACACAAGTGGGATACACGCAATCTCCTTTTTTTGGAAATCTCAGGCTAAGGCAGAGAAGATACTTTCTTGCTGTTTACAAGAGACCTACCAATAAGAATCAGCATCACAAAACTAACAGTACAGCTTTTCCTCACAGCCTATCCACTGATTACATGCTAAGAGAAAAAACTCACCCTTTCAGGGCCCTGGATCCTGTAACAGGAGAGTAGGGAACAGGCAAGGATCATAGATGCCCTCCCTCAGAATGATGGGCTGAGACAGAGCAGTAGTTTGCAGAGGCAGTGCCTGCCTTCATGGGAGGCAGCAGGATTTCTGAAACATCATCAGAGTCCAAGAGCCCTACTGACATCACAGCCTACTCTCCATGATCGTACTTTGGAGGTTTTCCTCCACTTATCATCCTGAGTAGGGAGAGGTAGCTGGAGCTGCTGTGATTAGGGGCCTGGGTAGGAGAGACCCCTATGTGGACAGTGTGACCTCTACAGGCTTTGGAGCCTGGACTGCTGTTGAGGTGTTCTGATGGTTTCAGTTCTCTTTCTTTCTCTCTCAGCTCAAGGTACAAATTAGGGGCAAGGGAGCAGGTGGGACTGGGAAGGCAAGGGACAAGAAATGCTGAAGCATCCTGACTTAGTTATTGAGATCAGGCTGACTGGGGACAAAAGGGGAGTTTTAGAATGGCAGATTAGTATTGGCAAAAAGAAAAGGAGTTCTTGTGGCACCTTAGAGACTAACAAATTTATTTGAGCATAAGCTTTCGTGAGCTACAGCTCACTTCATTGGATCTCTAAGGTGCCACAATTACTCCTTTTCTTAACTTCTGGAGTCTCCTGACTTCTGATGATTTGATTTTGCCATCTGCATTAGCACTTCTTTTGCATTTAATTTCTATTTAGCTTGACAATGATGGCTCATCTTTTTCAAATATTATACAGACGTGCAAATTTTTCTCCTCTTCACTTTCATTTTTGTTTTATCCAAGTTAGCTTGAGCAGACGTGTACCTTAAAACTATACTCTCTATTTAAAAAGACAATTAGGGTGAATTTAAAGAAATGCAATAAAATCTGCTTCATTTGATTTAAGTTTTATTTTCTCTTTATATAACAAGTCAACATCACCAGAAATATCATTATCCTTTTGCACAATTCTGATTATATTTAGCAAAATAAATAGACTGGAAGAACACACAGTAGGTACAAAGCGTTTTCACAGCATTGAATTGGAGAACCAACTCTGCAACGTCATCATAAGTTAATCTCTAAAACTGTTCTTGCAGTTTCTGTGCATGAAAAACATGTATTTGTACCAGTATAAAATGAGCAGGGAAGCTACTTGATTTGCAAACACAGACTGTGGTAGAAGATGCCCCTTTAGAAAAATGCTATAGAAGTGCATTAATATACCAATTAACTACTGTCTCAAGTTCAATTATGTTAACTTTGTTGTGATTTCAGATTAAAAATGGGATACACACAATGTACATGACAAGTATACTGTTTCATCATATATGATGTTTACTTACTGTAAACAAACCACTAAAACAATCTGCTTTATGCCTACAGAAACAACAGCATAATGCCCAGTTTCATGACAGGTTTCAGAGTAGCAGCCGTGTTAGTCTGTATTCGCAAAAAGAAAAGGAGTACTTGTGGCACCTTAGAGACTAACAAATTTATTTGAGCATAAGCTTTCGTGAGCTACAGCTCACTTCATCGGATGCATTCAGTGGAAAATACAGCGGGGAGATTTATATACACACACAGAGAACGTGAAACAATGGGTTTTATCATACACACTGTAAGGAGAGTGATCACTTAAGATGAGCTATTACCAGCAGGAAGGAGGGGGGGAAAGGAGGAAAACCTTTTGTGGTGATAATCAAGGAGGACCATTTCCAGCAGTTGACACTAATTCTCAGTCACCAGTTGATTTTTTTAAAGTATATGCTATGACAGGTTTATTCATAATTAATTATTTTTAGTTTGCTTTTTTTGTTTTGTTTGTTTAATTTTTGTTTAATTGATCTGACTTGTAAAGGAATTCTATTTTAAAAATAGGCCTCATTCTGCATCCTCAGCAGAAGAACCATAGTATCTTCTCCGCTCACAAACCCCAAAATTGCATACTGTATATAAACACTGAACTAAGTACATCAACAGCGGTGAATTTCCATGCATAAATTCCAAGCCACACCACTTTATAAATCAATATTACTTTAACGGATCCCTTGCATTTATTATGAGCAATAAAACCATTGTACATCTACACAAAGTTCAATACAGCGTTAATGATAATCATTTTTAAAAGCATCTATTAATTTCATCTCATAACAAATGTAAAGACAGTCATAACTTGACAGCAATGCCACCACATTAATCATTTTTTTCAATACATAATGCGGATTCTGTCACACTGTTAATCAAGAATAAATTGTTCTCTGGTGCAGTTCAGATCTGCGTGAAAAATTATTTTTAAATTTGGTTTGGGGGTGAGGAGAGTCAAACATCCTTCACACAGTCAGTCCATGTGAAGCCATCCACCCTTTCCCCATCCTCATGACTCCACAATGCAACTGCCATCTTTCTGGCTGATGCAAACTTAGCTATACTTTCCTTATGAGCCAGATAACATGATTTTGAACCAGCTATACAGGGTCACTGCTGAGAATCAAAAAGCATCAAAAGCACTACTGAACATACCTCTTAATGCTCACAATGTATTACGTATTTGTATTAGAGTAGCACTCAGAAGTCCCAACCAGGTAAAGGCCCCATGGTGCTAGGTGCTGTAGAGACGGATTGTAAAAGACAGCCAATCATAGTTTAAGACAAGATTTAAAAGGATGGTATAGCAAACAACCAGCCTACAACTGTTAAGTCTGTGTCTGAATGATCAGTGGAAAAGAGGTTATGAATAACATCCTTACCAAAGCATGGATAATCAATTTATGAAAAAGCTACTGCAGATGACCATTAGTTTAAGGACACCCGTACGCCACATTTCTTAAAATACAGATGGTAGGCCTGTCCTTTGTAACTAACAATGTTGTCACAGTGTTCTCTTGTAGCCATATAGTCCAATTGGCGAGGAGTAAGGTCATAAACTGATGTCACACAGGAATGAACTCCCACTGAAGACTTGCCAAGTTGTTTGGCCCTCTTTTCCAAACAGTTTTTCACATCTGCCTTTTTCGAAGTGCTTACAACCTTTACTGATAGCTGCTCTCCGTTCAAGCCTGTCTTTGGTTGTGTCTTCAAAGTTATCAATATTAAGCTGCATGAGATGAGATTCTGCTTATGCGCGTCTCTGAAGCATGTATGCTGACTACCCTTTCTGACTTTCAACTCAACATAGAGAACTTTTTGCAGGAGTCTATGAGCATCCAGTCTGATAACATGAACTGTCCATCTAAGCTGAGCTTTGATAAATCATTGCCACAATGCTGGTTGTGTTTACTTTCAAGGATGTCAGGCACTACAAACACATTCAATGGAAGACACACTAACTTTGAATCAGATTCTCTTCTAAGCAAAAAATTATCTGAATAAGGGACAGGAAGTTGCATGGGAGTGGGGGAGGAAACCTCACAGAGATCCGTTGGCAACACGCTCCGATTTCTATGGCAACATTCCTAAACCTGCTGGGATGGGATCCCTGGGGTGCAACCTGGAGCTGTGGGACCGCTTTGCCCCCTCTACTCACCATTCTTGGCCCACATAGAAGATCTACTCCCCACTTCAGTCTACTCCAGACTTCACCTCTTCTGCTCATGGCAGCAGAGGGGACTATCTGGCCTTTTGCCGACAGCTTTCCAGAATCCAAATCAGTATACTGCTTTGAAAAAGTCGACAGTTACATGTTAAGTAGCTGTTGTCAATACAGCATGTATATATACATTTAATATCGAAAGGTGACAGACTGATATAACTGGAAGCTGAAGTTGTCTATCTATAGAGCACACAGAGCATCAGTACAGCTTTCGCCACAATGTCTCACAAACATGTTCCACCATTCTGGAAGGAAGACCTCTAAGGTTGAAAGTGTAGTTCCAGTCTCCATGCACATTCAGTTCTTGGCTATTCTGCTGAAAGCATCAGCAAGAACAACAAACTGTGGGTACTGTTTTTGTGATATGGCCCACCTATCTGTCCACTAGCAACTGGACTGAGACCACCAGCACTTTTCACATACTGCAGGCCACTGAGAAAGCATTATGAGAACACACTTGGGGCCACTCTTGAGTTAAACCACATTTCAATCAGTGATCTGAAAAATCTTACTTCATACAGTCAAGGCAATGTCCCCACACATCTCCTTCCTAAACTACTTTTCAGACTTGCATGCAATAGGGCTGGACAGTGACAATATTTGTTAATGTATTCATAATAATGGATTCATAAGCAATTACGCAAAAGCACTGTTTAACTGAAACTGTTCTGTCTAGCCTCTCACAGGTTGGTGGGGGTGATTTTTGTTGCGCACACACATGCATTGTCATTTCTAGAACACAAAAATATATAGCAGTTTTATCCATCGTACAGGTGCAGCATATATTTTTATAGGGACATTTATAAAGCTTTTATGCATTTAATAAGAAAGACGGCAGTTCAGAATATTTGATAATAAATTATCTGTTAGTGAAAGCTCTAACAGAGGGAAATATACTCAAAGGAAAAAGGAACCAGAGCATTATCTGATAGCTATGGAAGAGACAGAGGTTATGTCCTCTCTGGCTGAGATTCAAAGCAGTTTCAGTTAGTGGCTGTTCTGCTCCAATTCCCCAGATAAAATTTTGACCTACAGCAAGTGGTCTTCATTCCTATTCTAGTGGGATAGTCATGCTTTAGTTTCTTAAGTAACCAACAGCAAAACTCAGTTGGGAGCTATGAAGCTTAAATATTATGTTACAGTTACCTGAGAGAGCCTCCTATAGTAACTATAGTGGGTTATTACTGAATTCCCACAAACTAAAACTCTCCATAAATTGCTAGATATGTGAAGATAACACATTTCTCCAACAACTTCAAATGGAAAATCGCTGAAATGTTAAAAAAAAAAAAAAAAAAAAAAAAAAAAAAGTTGAAATATGCCAATAGCACCACAACCCATTTGCGAGCAATACAGGACAAGGAAATCAACTAATAATACCTGGCAACCCTATCTCGATCTTTTCCATCTTCCACTCAGGTTGTTAATATACAGTTATCTTTATTAGCTTGGATGATATTGGCTGATGGGGTAGAAATATACTGTGGAATTACTGAAACTCATACTTTCCCCCCTTTCATGCAGTTTACATTTAGCTGTTCTCTTTCCTAGCACATAGCAAATGACCGCTTTCATGTCTTTCATAGCATTCTGCTATTGATGAAGAAACTCTCAGATATAAATTACTAGCTAGGTTTGCCAGTATAAGCCAGGGCACTAGGTCCTCAGTAGCAGAAAGTCAACCATGGGGAAAATAAAATGGGTTGGCACACAAAGCAGCTATAACCCTTTGGTCCTTCTGAGGGTCCTTATGGGGCCAGCACAACCTGAAAAGCAGAAGTGCTGGCCACCAGGGAGTATTCAGTGCCTGCCCTTAGTAGCATTTGCCGGCAAAGCTACTGAGTCCCAATCACAAATTAAGGCTGTCCTATCCCGAGTGTAACCTCCAAGGATGGGAATGGAAAGACCATCTGCTCTCCTCCAGCCGCAAAGCCCTTCCCTGTGAGGACAGCAGGTTTTGCTAGTGTAAGTTACACTGCCTAATGAACAACTCTGTACCAGCTGGCCCACGGAAATTATGCATTTTATTAGAATGGCTCATCTTGCTAGCTAATTTGGTTTTTCTACTTCACAGCATGTGTGACTTCATGGCCCCGATCCAGCACAACCACTCAAATTCATACTTAACTATAACTACTTGGATGCTTAAAGTTAAGCTTGAATTTAAGTGCTTGTACTGGGATCAGGGCACAATTTAACCAATTTTGGCAATCAAAATTCCTTTCAATGTACTACAGTCTCTTGAAGTTATGATGCATCCTGAGTTTGCCATGGGTAAACAAACAAGCCACCACGGAGGCAGGAGTAATCAGAAAAGTTAACAGGACTCTCAATTTGAAAAAATCACATCCCTGTCAGAAAATTTACCACCTGCTGCTATTATGAATAATATTGTAACTGAAAGATTAGAGAAAAAGGTATTGATCTATTTTTTCAGTTTGCGTATTTGACAACACTGTGTGTAATCGGTTGCACTGCCTCCTCCCATCCTTGCACAGAACAATAGGGAGAGAAAATATTTAAAAAAAATAGAATTATAAAAACCAAAAACGTGGCACTGCGAGTCAGGAGCAGGTGTAACATCTGAAAGTCATTTTTTTAAATTGATTAGATTACCAGTTGTCTGTCCCTTTAATCTTGGAACAGGCTCAAATAAAGGACAGTGGCTAGGGTTCAAAAACAAGCTGCTTGTTTGTTTTGTTTTCCTACAAGAAGAAAAAAAAGCTAAAATGACTGCTGGCATTCCATACTATTTAAGTATTTACTCCAAAGCAACACAGAATATGAACACATAATATATTCCTCCTCTAACAAGGATGTTCTGTTAAACATTGAAAAAGTCAGACGAAGAATGATGAACCCATAAACAAAGGTAACTCACATTTTCAGGAACTAGGGTGACCACTGTAGTCTTGACTTCTATTGGTGCCCTGTGAAGACCACTGGAATCAATCACATAGTCTAAATATGCTGGAAAACTTTGCATTTGACCTTATAGACAGACTATCATACTCCAAGGCTGTATCTAGATTCTCTGGGTTGCTCAGTTTCATTCTAACCAGCTACTAGAATGTCATCCAAGCAGTGCTGTACTCCTGTCAATCCACTCCAATACCCGTCAAGACTGGAGCCAACATAATCCCCAAAATAAATGATGGTGGCAATACAATCCCTTACACATCACTATTGTGAAACAATTCCAGTGATTCTTCCTCCTCTTGTATACATAAGCAAGTTTGGAAAGGCTCAGTTTTGCTAGACTTGCAGAGGTGGATCTGGGTATTTTTCTGCTCAGACCACTAAACTTATTACCACTGAAAACCACCACAAATTCCAATGGTGAATTTTAAAATATGAATGCGTCTATACACAACAGGCATTGCTGATTCACTATATACAACAGGTGGAAAAACTCTTGTCTGTGTCCTGTGACAGGGTCGGGCCAGATGGCCATAGGAGAGTAATAGAAGGCAAATATATTAGCCCCAGGCTCAGTAGGTCCCTTTTCCCTGGGTAAGGTAACAGGGAAGGTTCCAGAACATCAGGAACCTTCTGGAGACAATTAAGACAGGCTGATTAGAATACCTGCAGCCAATCAAGAAGCTGCTAGAATCAATTAAGGAAGGCTAATCAGGGCACCTGGGTTTTAAAAAGGAGCTCACTTCAGTTTGTGGTGCGCGTGTGAGGAGCTAGGAGCAAGAGGCACTAGGAGCTGAGTGAGAACGTGGACTGTTAGAGGACTGAGGTGTGTAAGCATTATCAGACAGCAGGAGGAAGGTCCTATGGTGAGGATAAAGAAGGTGTTGGGAGGAGGCTATGGGGAAGTAGCCCAGGGAGTTGTAGCCATCGCACAGCTGTTCCAGGAGGCACTCTAGACAGCTGCGTTTCACAGGCCCTGGGCTGGAGGCCAGAGTAGAGGGCAGGCCCATGTTCCCCCCAAATCTGCCCAACTCCTGGCCAGACACAGGAGGATTCGACCTAGACTGTGGGTTCAGAAAAACGGCCAAGCTGAGGGCTGCTGTGAAGCTCCAAGGCGAGCAAATCCGCCAATAAGCGCAAGACCCACCAAGGTAGAGCAGGAACTTTGTCACAACTGGTGTCAGAAGCGGGATCTGGTGTCCACAACACGGCGGAAGAAGGAGGGTGTTTGAAAGGAAGGAAGGGGGGAAAAAAAAAAAAGGGGGAAGAGGGTTTCTTTTTATTTTTTTTCACCACAATGGAGGAGGTAGTGCGAGCACTGATACAAGCCACAGCTGCCCAGCAGGAGGCTACTTGTGTCCAGGCAGCCGCCCAATAAGAGGCAGTGCGGCTGCAGCAAGAGATTAATCGCCTGCTGATGGACCAGGCTGCTCAAGACCAGGCTATGTTGCGGGAACTGGTAAACCAGGTAAAGACCCTTATGGAGCTGAACCGCGGCCATGATGGGACGCAGATCATGCGGGCCAGCAATTGGCTGCAGAAAATGACACGGGAGGATGATGTAGAGGCATACCTCCTGGCCTTTGAGAGGATAGCCCTGCGGGAGGCTTGGCCCCGAGAACAGTGGTCTAGCATCCTCGCTCCATTCCTGTGTGGGGAGGCCCAGAAGGCCTACTATGATTTGCCTGAAGAGGTTGCAGGAGACTACCCCCAGCTGAAAGCAGAGATCCTGGCCAGATCTGGGGTAACAACGATATCAGCAATATCATGAGTGGAGGTACCAGGAAAACAAAACCCCGCGGTCCCAATTATATGACCTCATCCATCTCGCACAAAAGTGGTTACAAACTGAGTCTCGGAGTCCAGAGGAAATACTAGAGGTTCTGGTCATCGACCGGTACATGAGAAGACTACTGCCAGACCTTCACACCTGGGTAAGCCAGAACGAACCCTCCACCTACAACGAGGTTGTCGCGCTGGAAGAAAGGCGAAGGACGGCGAGGAAGCTGACCTGACCAGTTAAGGAAGAAGCACCCTAGGTTAAACTAGCAGCACCAAGCCCGAGAGCTCGGGTGACTGGGCCACCAGGAGAACCCAGGTGGAAAAAGAGAGGGGCTGAAGGCCCACCAGAAGCCACAAAGAGTCAGAGCACTGAGAGGGAAGAGGATCGTGATGTTAGACTACCCAAACCAAAAGACTGGGGAATGCCTAGGGCTCCATACTGATGTTATGCCTGTAGGGAGTGGGGACACATAGCTGCACAGTGTCCCAATGCTGAGGCACCTATGCAGTGTAACCTGGGGAACTGGGCAGACTCATGCTCCCTAATCCACCTTGTGGGGGTCTCACTAACCCCACTAGACCAGTGAAGCTAAATGGGGTAGAGACCACAGCACTGGTCTCTGGGAGTGCTATCACGCTTGTCTCGGAGAAGCTCATGAAGCGTAGTCAGCTGCTGTGGGCTAAGCGTACGGGGATAACATGCGTCCATGGGACAGTTGATTATTACCCCACCATCCCAGTAAAAATCAAGATTCAGGGGAACACTACTGAGGTAGCAGCCAGTGTAGTCCCTAAACTTCCATCCCCAGTGCTCATAGGGAAGGACTTCCCAGGGTTTGGAGACTTACTCCTGGTAGGGGAATTGGAGAAAGGGGGAAGCCCTGAAAATAGTGAGGCATCCACAGTAGACTGTAAAGCCCCAACCTTCTCTGAAATATCCCCAGATTTGTTCTCCATTCCCAGACAGCGTAGAAAGACGAAAAGGGAAAGAAGGGCAGCTAAAGCCTTGGGAAGCCGAATACTGGCCCAAAGTCAGAGAGTCGCTCTCGTAGGTAGGCGGACCCAAGCAGCTGAAAAGGAGGCCACCCAGGAGGGAGAAGCACCTGAGTCTGACCCACACCCTAACACCTCTGAACCAGTAGAGACATCAGAGACTGGCCCCCTATATCTCAGGCAGATTAGCTCCAAGAGAGGAAATTTTGGACAGGACCAGGCTGAAGACCCAAGGTACGACAACATTAGGAGGTGACCAAAATAGATAGGGTCCCTGTGGAAGGGATAACCCAAGGACCAGGAACCTTCTTCATAATGAAGAAGAATCTTTTATACCGGGTTGCACCAGAAAAGGGGCAGAAGGTACAACAGATCCTAGTACCTCAAAAACACTAGAATGCTGTATTAAGTCTGGCCCATAGTCATCTTTTTGGGAGGCATTTGGGGGTAGAGAAGACCCTGGCACGGGTCCTGCAATGATTCTTCTGGCCCAGAGTACATGGAGGTACTGTGCATCCTGCCCGGAGTGTCAGCTGCACAGTCCCTGTCCCTGCTTGAGGGCACCTTTAGTACCCCTTCCCATCATAGAGGTCCCCTTCGAGCGAATAGCCATGAATCTAGTGGGACCCCTGGAGAAGACAGCCCGGGGCCACCAATATATACTTGTCGTTCTGGATTATGCTACTCACCACCCAGAAGCCATCCCCCTGTGGAACACGGCTTCTAAAGAGATAGCTAAAGAGTTGGTGGGGATCTTTGCCCGAGTGGGACTACCAAAGAAGATATTAACAGACCAAGGTACCCCATTTATGTCGAAGCTAATAAAGGACCTCTGTATGCTGCTCCATATACATACCCTGAGAACTTCAGTCTATCATCCGCAGACCAATGAGCTGGGTAGAAAGGTTTAACCGAACCCTCAAGGCAATGATAAGGAAAGTGGTAAGTGGAGACTGGAAGGATTGAGACACCCTACTACCCTACCTTATGTTTGCAATCCGGGAGGTACCTCAGGCCTCAACTGGGTTTTCCCCCTTTGAATTACTACATGGATGCCCCCGTGGCATACTAGATATTGCAAAAGAAATCTGGGAAGAGGAACCCAATGAGGGGAGAAATATAATTGACCATGTGTTGCAGATGCAAGAACGGATAGCCCGGGTCACCCCCTATTGTACAGGAACATTTGGAAAAGGCACAGGAGGCCCAGCAAACCCATAATAATCGCCAGGCAAAAGTCCGACAGTTCCAACCAGGATATCAGATGATGGTGTTGGTACCCACAGCAGAAAGCAAGCTTTTGGCCCAATGGCAGGGGCCCTATGAGGTGGTTGAACCCGTGGGGGAAGTAACCTATGGGGTGCGGCAGCCAGGATGCCGGAAACAAGAACAAATTTACCACACTAACCTCTTAAAGCCTTGGCACCAACGAGAGGCATGTGTAGTGGCCCAAGAGACCTCAATCCAGGGAAATAATATGCAGGAGCAGATCAGGATATCCACTGATCTGACACCAAACCAGAAGGAGGTAACTGAGATGATCAACCGATACCAGGATGTGTTTTCAACCAAACCAGGCCGGACCACCGAAGCATATCACCACATCATCACAGACCCTGGGGCAAAGGTAACTTTAAGGCCCTATCAGGTCCCAGCAGCAAAAAGGGAGGAGATCAAGGCAGAGGTAAAAAGGATGTTGGAACTGGGAGTCATCGAAGAGTCCCACAGTCAGTGGTCAAGCCCGATTGTGTTGGTGCCCAAATCCGATGGCACCACTAGGTTTTGTAATGACTTTCGCTGGCTGAATGAGATATCCAAATTCAATGCATACCCCATATCGATAAGTTAGTTGACCACCTGGGCAATGCCCAATTTTTGACCACCCTTGATTTAACAAAGGGATACTAGCAGATTCCCCTTGCCAAAGATGCAAAAGAAAAGACTGCATTCTCTACACCAGAGGGTCTGTTTCAATATACTGTTCTTCCTTTTGGACTGCATGGGGCACCTACCACCTTTCAGCATCTTATGGACAAGCTCCTACAGCCCCATACCAGTTATGCAGTGGCATACCTGGATGATGTGATTATTCACACCCCCGACTGGGAAACTCACTTAGGAAAGGTGGAAGCGGTTCTGGACACGCTAAGACAGGCTGGCCTCACAGCCAACCCAACCAAGTGTGCTATAGGGCTAGCCGAGGCTAAATACCTTGGCTACATTGTAGGAAGGGGCATGGTCAAGCCCCAACTAAACAAACTAGAGGCTATCCAAAATTGACCCCGGCCAAATCGGAAAAAAGCAAGTCTGGGCATTCCTGGGTGTGGTGGGGTACTACCGACAATTTAGTCCCCATTTTGCTACCAGAACAAGTCCCCTGACAGACCTGATTAAAGCCCAGGGTCCAGACATGGTGAAGTGGACAGATGCCGCAGAGAAAACATTCATGGATCTACAGACAGCCCTCTGCAGTAACCCCGAGCTTATAGCTCCAGACTTCAACAAAATTCATTTTACAAAACAGATGCACCTGAAGTAGGATTGGGAGCTGTCCTATTGCAGATGGTCGGAGATGAAGAACACCCAATCCTCTATCTCAGCAGGAAATTCCTCCCGAGAGAGCAGAAGTATGCCGTGTTTGAAAGAGTGCCTAGCTGTGAAATGGGCCACGGAAACACTATGTTATTACCTTCTGGGTTGACTGTTTACCCTTGTGACCAACCATGCACCCCTCCAGTGGATGCAGCGAAATAAAAATAAGAACGCAAGGGTGATCAGATGGTTCCTGTCCCTACAACCTTTCCAATTCACCATACAACACCGGGCTGGAAGCCACCATGGCAATGCAGATGGCTTGTCACGAATACACTGCCTGAAGTCCCAAGATGCCCAACCCCGTAGTGTTGAGCGGGGGGGGGGGGAGGGGACGGGGACGGATATGTGACGGGTTGGGCCAGATGGCTAAGGAGAGTAATAGAAGGCAGATATATTAGCCCAAGGCTCAGTAGATCCCTTTTCCCTGTGTAAGGTAACAGGGAAGGTTCCAGAACAATCAGGAACCTTCTGGAGACAATTAAGACAGGCTGATTAGAATACCTGCAGCCAATCAAGAAGCTGCTAGAATCAATTAAGGAAGGCTAATCAGGGCACCAGAGTTGTAAAAAGGAGCTCACTTCAGTTTGTGGTGCGCGTGTGAGGAGCTGGGAGCAAGAGGCACTAGGAGCGGAGAGTGAGAACACGGACTGTTGGAGGTCTGAGGTGTACAAGCATTATCAGACAGCAGGAGGAAGGTCCTATGGTGAGGATAAAGAAGGTGTTGGGAGGAGGCCATGGGAAAGTAGCCCAGGGAGTTGTAGCCGTCACACAGCTGTTCCAGGAGGCACTCTAGACAGCTGCGTTTCACAGGGCCCTGGGCTGGAACCCGGAGTAGAGGGTGGGCCCAGGTTCCCCCCAAATCCTCCCAATTCCTGGTCAGACACAGGAGTCGTCGACCTGGACTGTGGGTTCAGAAAAACGGCCAAGCTGAGATCTGCCATGAAACTCCAAGGCGAGCAAATCCGCCAATGAGCGTAAGACCCATCAAGGTAGAGCAGGAACTTTGTCACAGTTCCAAAAAAGATTTGAGTTTTGGGCTGTTGGTGTGTGGTACTATCCCTCTCTGCTGGGCTGGTTTAATGGTTAGCTTTAAAGGTTTTTGCATTTAAATCAGTTTGCTCTGCCCATTATGTAAATTTGTGGCCAATGTAGCCACATCTTTTCAAGCTCTGCTTGCCCCAGAAGAGAGATGGCTAGCCAGCATTTAGCATGAATGCTGGCAATCTAGCTGCTGATCTATGAAGTTCAAATTTCACATCCATAGTCCTCATCGCGATCACTAATTGCCCTAGGAATGTCCATATCATAGTCTTGGCAGATTGTAGATGACAACTAAGTTTGTTATGATACAAATGATACTGCAGGTTCTGTACCCAAAGAGGACACCCATCCAACTATCTGATGAAAGAAGGATATGCAAGGACATTTCTTCTATCCTCTCATTTTGGTCCTGCTGTAGGAATTACAAACTCTTCCTTTCACTGCCTGGTTGGCCTTCATTTTTGTTCAGGTACTTACCAGTACCAGTCTTTGGTGCAATCATGCTTAACACATCACATTTCATTACACTGTATTTCTTTTCTTCATCTCTCTCCATGGTCAGGTGCACCAGTTTCCACCTTTTATTTCAGTCTTGTACTAGTCTATTCAGGTTTCCGAGTGTCATGCTGATGGATCTGGCTTCCTTCTATTATCCTACATAATGTTTCTCCAGGTCACCCTCTTCTCCTCTTTCTCGGTGGCGTCATATTAACACTTGCCATGAAAGCCATGTTGGTGGCATCTTAAAGCAGTGTAAAAAATATGTGCATCATCTTCTTACTATATTTGATGCTTTACATTGTTGATTTGCTCCATTTAGAATTTCTGAAGATCCAAGGTTTCAGAGTAGCAGCCGTGTTAGTCTGTATTCGCAAAAAGAAAAGGAGTACTTGTGGCACCTTAGAGACTAACAAATTTATTAGAGCATAAGCTTTTGTGAGCTACAGCTCACTCCAAGAAAACCTTTCCAACGGATTCTGAAGATCTTTCTCAGGCATTTAATTTGGAATGAGGTGATCTTCTTACCAATTTCTGTTGGAGATTTCTATCACTCTGCTCCACAAAGGAGGACAGACATGATGCCGGTGTTTAATATTCATATTTTTTGTCAGTGTCAATCATGCTACTTTTCCAAATCTTTTCAAGTTTATGAAAGCTGATTGCCGATTTTGATATCCGTTGCTTAAAATCTGCCATGGTTTCATTATCATTGCACATCTCACTCTCTGGATAGGTAAAATGATTGAATTCTTCTAGTGTTTCTTCATCCACTAAAATAGTTACTTTTGGGACACAGATCACTGTATATTTTGTCTTCCTTTTATTGACAAACAAACAAACTTATTTTTCTGTTTCTGCCAATAACTGGGTCTCTTCTTCCATTAAGCAATGTTTTGAACTAAGCAGGAAAATGTCATCAGCAAGAAGGCCATATAATTGTGCTCTATCATTTGTCCATAAAATTCCTTGGTTGCCCTTCTGCAGTTACTTCCCCCATGAAATAGTAACTAGTGCAAACAATTGTGGAGACATAACACATCCTTGCCTTACTCCAGTTATCACTGCAACTGACTGATATGATCTCTGAATGTACATTCAGCATCATCATACAGATCCTTGACTATTCTAATTATTTTTGCTAGTATTCTATAGTATGCCATAATTGTCCAAAAACTGTCTTCATATACATTGTCAAAAGCCTTCTGGAACTCAACCATACCAAGTCTTTACAAATATCAACCCATTATTTCTGAAAGATCAGTTTTTCCACATATTTTGCCCTACCAACAAATTTAACCTAACACTGGCATATTGCCTGAAAGCTCCCCTGCTATCCTGTGCACACTTGTAGATATATTCGCACATTGGATTCCCTTACATCAATTTCAACATTAACTGCAATTTCTACAGTTTTGATATACTTGACCAGACACAGAAAATGGTCTCATTTACTGCAACACATTCACATTGTTCCGCAAAACAAGAATGACAAAAACTTGAAAACTATTTTATGTACCACATTAGAAGCCCTCTTAGCAGTCACCACTGGCTTGCTTTGCCTTCCTTTCCTGGTTGATCATGGCTGCCCAAGTGCTCCCTCATTTCAAGCACTCTCTCAAGATGTCCAGCTGAACCCAAACAGTGTTTCCCTCCACTCTGCCACTGATAATTTTAGCTTTTTCATTTAGTGCTCAGCTTTTCTTTTCTCCTTTTCTTTCATTCCCCCCCCCCCCCCATGAAGCATCACTCTCTCTCTCATCTGAGGATAAGGAAGACTTCAGGAATGCACAGTTACAGGAAAAATATACTGTTTCCACCTTCTAGATTCTCCTCCAGCATAAGACCTGAACAGACTCTCACTAAATCAATACAAAGATTCCCACAGGGCAATCACTGCAAATTAAGTAACAGTCTTAGTCATCACGACAAATCTGGTCTCTTAGTATATGAAACACAAAGGAAGAATTCAAGTGGGGGGGGGGGAAGAGAGAGAGAAAGACTATCTTATAGACTTTTAGCTGTCACTTCAATATGCGAACAGGAGAGGGAAAATGCCCCTTCCGCCCCGCACCTTGCTCCAAGCTTTAGACAAGATATGAATTTTCAGTGGCAGAGATTTCTGACCATCTGGAAGATAATCTCTCAGGCACTGAAAAAAATAGTGTAAACTTTATGATGATATTGAGGCGGGCAAGGACTGAGACTGCTTGTATATGGTTTAATGCCAAACACAAAAATATTAAGGTTGCTTGAGCCCTGCAGCCCTCTAGAATTTATAGTTATGTTTTTCAGGTCCATTTTCAAGGGCATAAAGGGATGGCAAAATAAATTGCTTACCAAAAAGCCAGAGATCTAATAGCCCAGTAATTAGTATTCCAATCTGCTGGCTCTTTTCCTCTCAGCTCTACCACCTTAAAATTCCCATCATCTTATTATTGCCCTCATCCTCTAAGCCACAAACACCAAAGAGGAATTCTAACCTTAACCATTAGCAGCCATTTAATGCTTCCAATTGAAAACATTTAACGAGCATTACTACTAATAATCCTTATAGTGATAGTACATCATGCTGTCCCAGAGGGCTAAAGAAACCCATAAAACCATATGGCATCAACATTCTGGTCTCAAAGTGTTAAACACCAGTAGTACATATCAAGATTTAGATCAAGATTTAATACATTTTACTTGAGTGGCAGCAAACTGAGCATAACTGCAGAAGTGCACCCTGAAAAGAAAAATGGATTTATGTTTAGCATGCTGGCAGGAAAGAAAAATGTACCAAAATCATGCTATCTGAGGTGTCTCTACAGAGTACATCAGAGATCAGAATTTTAGAACAGACCACTTGAGTGCAAGATCACACAGAAAAGGTAAAGGAGGAATGGTGAGCTAGAAGAGGAGAGAGAGAGAAATGCTACAAAGGAAGGGAAAAGAGAGAGTTCTTAAGTAAGAGTGGGTGGGTGAGGGACAAAGATGAACAAAGATTGAGCAAGTTGTCATTTGTCTGCCCATCAAGCAAATTCCTAGATAGTCTCACATGTTAAGTGCTGTCAAAATCTGCTGTAAAATGTATTTAGAAGCCCTTTCCAAATCTGACAATTAACTATCTTCGACATTATCCATTTGTGCCAAAGAGATCTATTGCCATTATGATGTACATGTCAGTGAGCAGATAAAAGTGCTAACGGAGAATACACGCTGACTTAGGACCTGATGCAAAGCCTATAAAAATTAACTTCAGTGGGCTCTGGGTCAGATTTTTAGTTGAGTTTTTTGCATTACTCCCAATATGCATTGCTATCACACACTAACAGTTCTCTCTGATGTCAAAACTTATTAAAAAGCTATATTCATATTTACAGCAAAGTAATGTATACTGAAAACATACAAGTTACCAGTGGTATTTCTTTTATCAAAAATAAAAGACATGTAGCAGTAGGAATCCTCAAAGCCAAACAAGTCCTAACAAAATTTCTGAAAAAAAATCTAGCTGAAAAAGAAATCTGAATCAACAGCTACAATCTTGTAAATAAATATATTTTCTATGGAAATCTTGTAATGTAAAAAGTGGGTTTAAAACTGAAAAGTTGATAGCATTAGTTTAGTAACCACAAACTGCAATTCGGCTTATAAATACCAGTGGCCTTTTGGGCTGCATCAAATCACTTAATATGACATGCCCTCTTTTAGGGGAAGCAAAAGGGGAGCTACGGCCTGCCTAGTCTGGGAGATGCACTGGATAGTCTAATAGGAATTCCGCATCTCTAGCAACATTCCTCTTTGATAGGTGAACACCCCACAACACACGGGAACCCAGCACACCAGCAGGAATTGAAACTTATGTGCCTGATCTCCGAGGAACCTCACTCAGAGAAATAAAATGGAGTTAACCTAGAAAGAGCAGAGTGTGACATTTTGAAACTATAATGATATGCTTCATTACATGCCAGAGTGCAGAGAGGGCTCTTAGTGGAGGAGGCTGCAGGTGCATATTTCCCCACGCAACACACCAAGAGTTACTGTTGACACAAAAGTCACTGCACTCAGTATACTTACATGCTATGGCGCACTTGGACTTTGACATAATTATTGTTTTGAAGGACTGATCCAGCAGCTGTTTTGTAATCCCCATTGAAATAACTGGAGTCTGTGTGCACGGCATTGAGTCCTGTGCAGTTGTAGGAAATATACAATTTTTAGCCTAGCCCGCCACCCAGAGTCCCCTCTGCAGCTCTTCCCCCACCTACTGATCCCCCACGTAGAGATCTGGAATTACACTTCCTTCCTAGCCTTTGGCCCTACATCAGCTCACTTCCCTAGGGGATTTACCTTCTTCACCAGACCCATCCCACAGCCTGTCTCAGGTAGTGATAAGAGAAGGGGAGAATAGCCCTTGGGTTTTCTAAAGGACAGACTCCCTCCCCTCCTAGCCAGAAGTGCTGCTTCTTCTGAAAACAGAGGGAAGGCTGAGCCACTGAATAGTACAGCATAAAAAGAGTAACTAGCTATACAGGGAAATCAGGACGTTCACTCCCTACAAAACCCATTAGCCCCCTAGACACAGTGGTGCTGGAACAATTTATATAGTGGGGGAACAGAGACATTGAATCAAACTGTAAACCTTGAATATAATGGAATCCACTTCAAGCGAGGGCATTCCAGCACCTATGCCTAGACACACTCCTTTACAATAAAAAAAGAACATTTGGGAAGGTTAGGGGATAAGCATGAGAGAAGAACTTGGATCTGATGTTGCGGAAAGGCAGATGTGGGGCATGAATTATCTGCTAGGATCATCTACTGATATCTCAACTAATCAATTCCCTGACACTGCAGGGACCTTAGCATTGGTGGTACCTCAGTCTCTCCTGTTTCTCTGCCTACGACAAACAGTTAAATCTTCTGAGGATTGAAATGCTTTCATCTAAATAAAGTATTGAGTCCAATGATGGGGGTATCTGCGTGAAATTTAATGGAGGTCAAGCTAGATGATATAACAGTCCCTTCTGGCCTTAAAAAAAACTATGAAACTATGAAATGAACTACTGATTAACACCAATGGGAGAACATGATATGAAGCATGAGGAGGAGTGCAGGGGTGTCAATGGAAGCAAGGAGGTATGGGGAATTGATTACAATTTCAGAAGGTAGAGCATTAGGAGGAATTCCTCTTCTGGGGAAGGATATACTGACATAAGGAAGGAGTGAAGGTGTGAGCTGTTAAGTAAAGAAACCTATAGAGAAAGGCTTAAACATTTTTACATGACTTATTACTTTCAGTTAGACAACTCTAATATTGCTCTTTTCCTTTTTTTAAAAACACATTATTCTAATGAAATTTTTAATCCATTATCCAATACAGCATCATTTTCTATTATAATGTATTTTAAATTTAGCTATCTCCTTTTATGCCTGTTAGAGCACCCAATGATCCTGTCATACTTATTTATTTTCCCTTGACTTTTCACTACGTAAATTCTACTCTACTGTATTAATTCTGCCACTGTATTTGTTCTATTGATAGAAGTCCACTCTGTGTGAATTTCTCTTTATTTTCCAATAAATATAGCCGTATTTATTTATATATACACACACACACACACACACACACACACACACACAAATACATTATACAGGGTTAATTAATGCCACACAGACAAATAGAAAATACAAATATATTTACAACTAGAGGAAGTTAGCAATAGCACCAATAGCACTTCATGTATTAAGCTTTTAACAACTTTTCATGATCAACAAAACATTTCGTAAAACCACAATTACATTTTTGTGTTGCAACGACTTGAAGATGTTAAACACAAATGCGATAGATATGTAATTACCAGGTTTTTTTCATAAACAGTATGTGGAACTTATCCTAAAAGGTTTCAGATAAACAGAATTGCTTGGCAATTTATAGCACTCCTACAGATAGATTCACAATCCCACAGATGAAGTACTGATCCCATCCCCACAGGAATCTGCTAACTTGTATGTATACTGTGACAGGTTCAGTCACAGAGACCTCCTTGGGACTGTCACCTGATGTGCTGAGACTACCTCTGAGCCTGTTTTCTCTTCCAGTTTGGGCCTCCACAACCCTGTCTTGTTGAGCCAGATACACTAATCTGCTGCAACACAGACCCAGAGTTTGACCCACACCCCAAAAGGGGCAGACTTAACTGAAAACGGCTTAGCATGTGCTCCTGTCTCTAGCACTCAGCTCCCAATGGGATCCAAACCCCAAATAAATCCGTTTTACTCTGTATAAAGCTTATACAGGGTAAACTCAAATAGTCCACCCTCTATAATACTGATGGAGAATGCACAGCTGCTTGCTCTCCCAGGTATTACTTACTCTGGGTTAATAAAGAAGCAAAAGTGATTTTATTAAATATAAAAAGTAGGATTTAAGTGGTTCCAAGTAATAAGAGACAGAAAAAAGTAAGATATCAAGCAAAATAAAACAAAACATGCAAATCTAAGCCTAATACAGTAGGAAACTGTATACAGATGAATATCACCCTCAGAGATGTCCCAATAAGCTTCTTTCACAGACTACACTCCTTCCTAGTTTGGGCCCAATCCTTTTCAGAACAATATTGTGGCTTATGGCCTGGTTCCAGCAATCACTCACACCCCCAAAGATCTTTGTTCCAGTTTCTTTCAGGCATCTCTTTCAGGTGGAGAGACCATCTCTTGAGACAGCTGAAGACAAAATGGAGAGGCTTCCAGGGCATTTTATATTCTGTCTCTTGTGGGCGGAAACCCCTTTGTTCTTCTGTGCAAAGTCACAGCAACAAGATGGAGTTTGTAGCTACCTGGGCAAGTCACATATCCATGACTGATTTAGCTTTTTGCAGGTCAATGCCACAGTTTACATGTTAGTTTGAACATTCCCAGGAAAGCTCAGATGTGGAATGGCATCTCCCAAAGTCCATTGTAAGTTAAGTGTTTCTTGATTGGGCACTTACTGAGAATAGTCCTTTCTCAAGAAGCTGACCAAATACTTCACTGAGGCTACTTAGAATCAAACACATTGAGATACAAGTACATAGCCAATATTCATAAATTCAAATACAAAAATGATACACACATACAGACAGCATAATCATAACCAGAAAATTAAAACCTTTCTATAGACACCTTACGTGACCTCCTTTGTTCAAGATTTGGGGCAAATACAGGATCTTGGTTGCAACGATGATCTATACGCTCACAGTTCTTGTCAATAACTTCACATATACATTATTTTTAATGATAAATTTTACTTAAAGATATTTTATATAAAAACTAGGGCTGTAAAGCAATTACAAAAATTAATTGTGCAATTAATCGCACTGTTAAACAGTAATAGAATACCATTTATTTAAATATTTGATATTTTAAAATATATAGATTTCAATTACAACACAGAATACAAAGTGTACAGTGCTCATTTTATATTTATTTTTGATTACAAGTATTTGCGCTGTAAGAAATAAAAGAAATAGTACCATACTCATTCATAAGCCGAATATTTTTGGTAAAAAAGTGACATATCAAAGAGCGGGGTCGGCTTATAAATGGGTCTACACCAAAATTTGATGATTTAAAAAACTCTATGAAATCATTGAATTGAATATCTAATACATTGTCGTTTCGTCTACCTGGAGCGTCTACAGGCATAAAGCCTCTCAGCTCCCTGTGGCTGCGGTTCGCCATTCCCAGCCAATGGGAGCGGCAAACCTCGCCATAGGGAGCTGAGGGCTCCATGCCTGCAGATGCTCCAGGTAAACAAAACATCCCAACCTGCCAGTGATTTACCCTGATGGGCCAGAAGCCAAAGTTTGCCAACCCCTGAAATACAGGGTCGGCTTATGAAAGGATCATACAGTTTTTACTATTTTTACCTATCCATCTTGGGGGGCCGGCTTATAAATGAACAGGGTAATGAACGAGTATATATGGTATATTTCAATTCACCTAGTATAAGTACTGTCGTGCAATCTCTTTATCATGAAAGTTGAACTTACAAATGTAGAATTATGTATAAAAAATAATTGCATTCAGAAATAAAACAATGTAAAACTTTAGAGCCTACAAATCCACTCAGTCCTACTTCAGCCAATCGCTCAGACAAACAAGTTTGGTTACAAAAAGCAGGAAATAATGCTGCCTACATCTTGTTTACAATGTCACCTGAAAGTGAGAACAGGTGTTTGCACTGTTGTAGCCAGATGCGTTAAAGATTCATATGTCTTTTCATGCTTCAACCACCATTCAAGAATACATGCATCCATACTGATGACTGGTTCTGCTCGATAACAATCCAAAGCAGAGCAGACTGACACACGTTCATTTTCATTATCTGAGTCAGATGCCACCAGCAGAAGGAGGGTTTTATTTTTTGGTGGTTCAGGTTCTGTAGTTTCCGCATCAGAGTGTTGCTCTTTTAATGATAGGTTTCAGAGTAGCAGCTGTCTTAGTCTGTATTCACAAAAAGAAAAGGAATACTTGTGGCACCTCAGAGACTAACAAATTTATTTGAGCATAAGCTTTCGTGAGCTACAGCTCACTTCATCGGATGCATTTGGAGGAAAATACAGTGGGGAGATTTATATACACACACAGAGAACATGAAACAATGGGTTTTATCATACACACTGTAAGGAGAGTGATCACTTAAGATGAGCCATCACCAGCAGCGGGGGGGGGGGGGGGGGGAAGGAGGAAAACCTTACATGGTGACAAGCAAGGTAGGCTATTTCCAGCAGTTAACAAGAACATCTGAGGAACAGTGGGGGGTGGAGGGAGAAATAACATGGGGAAATAGTTTTACTTTGTGTAATGACCCATTTGCTTCCAGTCTCTATTCAAGCCTAAGTTAATTGTATCCAGTTTGCAAATTAATTCCAATTCAGCAGTCTCTCGTTGGAGTCTGTTTTTGAAGTTTTTTTGTTGAAGGATACCCACCCTCAGGTCTGTAATCGAGTGACCAGAAGATTGAAGTGTTTTCCGACTGGTTTTTGAATGTTATAATTCTTGACGTCTGATTTGTGTCCATTTATTCTTTTACGTAGAGACTGTCCAGTTTGACCAATGTACATGGCAGAGGGGCATTGCTGGCCCATGATGGCATATATCACATTGGTAGATGCGCAGGTGAACAAGCTTCTGATAGTGTGGCTGATGTGATTAGGCCCTATGATGGTGTCCCTTGAATAGATATGTGGACAGAGTTGGCAACGGGCTTTGTTGCAAGGATAGGTTCCTGCGTTAGTGTTGTGTGGTTGCTGGTGAGTATTTGCTTCAGGTTGGGGGGCTGTCTGTAAGCAAGGACTGGCCTGTCTCCCAAGATCTGTGAGAGTGATGGGTCGTCCTTCAGGATAGGTTGTAGATCCTTGATGATGCGTTGGAGAGGTTTTAGTTGGGGGCTGAAGGTGATGGCTAGTGACGTTCTGTTATTTTCTTTGTTGGGACCGTCCTGTAATAGGTGACTTCTGGGTACTCTTCTGGCTCTGTCAAATCTGTTTCTTCACTTCAGCAGGTGGGTATTGTAGTTGTAAGAATGCATGATAGAGATCTTGTAGGTGTTTGTCTCTGTCTGAGGGGTTGGAGCAAATGCGGTTATATTGTAGAGCTTGGCTGTAGACAATGGATCGTGTGGCATGATCTGGATGAAAGCTAGAGGCATGTAGGTAGGAATAGCTGTCAGTAGGTTTCCGATAGAATTCTGAAAGCATTCTCCACACCTCGTCCCTCTTAGATTTTGGAAGGCACTTCAGATTCTTAAACCTTGGGTGGAGTGCTGTATCTATCCTTAGAAATCTCACATTGGTACTTTCTTTGAGTTTTGTCAAATCTGCTGTGAAAGCGTTCTTAAAACGAACATGTGCTGGGTCATCATCTGAGACTGCTATAACATGAAATATATGGCAGAACATGGGTAAAACAGAACAGGAGACATACAATTTTCCCCCCCAAGGAGTTCAGTCACAAATGTAATTAACGCATTATTTTAAAAAGAACATTATCAGCATGGAAGCATGTCCTCTGGAATGGTGGCCAAAGCCTGAAGGGGTATATGAATGTTTAGCATATCTGGCACATAAATACCTTGTAACGCTGGCTACAAAAGTGCCATAAGAATGCCTGTTCTCACTTTCAGGTGACACTGTAAGTAAGAAGTAGTCAGTAGTATCTCCCATAAATGTAAACAAACTTGTTTGTCTTAGCGATTGGCTGAAAAAGAAATAGGACCGAGTAGACTTGCTGTGTCTAAAGTTTTACATTGTTTTGTTTTTGAGTGCAGTTGTGTAACAAAACAAAAAAAATCTACATTTATAAATTACACTTTCACGATAAAGAGATTGCACTACAGTACAGGTGAATTGAAAAATACTATTTCTTTTATTTTTTACAATGCAAATATTTGTAATAAATAATAATAAAGCAAGCACTGTACACTTTGTATTCTGTGTTGTAATAGAAATCAATATATTTGAAAATGTAGAAAAACATCCAAAAATTTTAATAAATTGCAATTAGTATTCTATTGTTTAACAGTGCGATTAACCGCAATTAATTGTTTTAATTGCAGTTTAATTTTGAGTTAATTTTGTAAGTGAAGTGCGATTAATCGACTGCCCTAATAAAAACCCAAGTCCTCCTCTCCTTCTCTTGACCTAAAGAAATCAGATTGATAATACAAAAACTGTTTCCACATTCAGCAGCGTTGAGTTAATCCTGCATATTACCTCAGGGCACTACCTAATAACCTGCAATGTTTCTAGGTCAGTTTTCGAAATTAAAGAGTGATGACATAGTTTTATGCTTAACAGTACTGCCATCTTCTGGTTCAAAATACCACCCAGTTCTAACACACAATTACTACTGGAGCTAATAAAGTTACATAAACCATTTCAATTTATACTACTGGAGAGATAGAATACCCAAAATCAGATTTCCCCTACAAAAATAAACTTTCAATATTTTAGTGTTATTGGTTTATACTGTAAAAAGGAAGGAAAATGCTGCCAGAGAACTTAGAGTTTGATTTAAGACTATTTATTTTGTATATTTTGACCTGGGATGTGCTGCCAATTTGTGTTAACAGTTAAAGCTTTAACTCTTTGACTCTCAGTGTCTGTCATTAAACAATTACACTGTTCAACACACACACAATTTCCTGAAACTATGAATATGTAAACACATGAAAAATGCTAAAAAAATGCTTAAAAATAAACATATTATCCATCAAAATCATAAAAATATAAATAAGAACACCAAGCCTACACTTATTGTGTGAAAAGTAGAAAGCGTTATTTTTAGCTAAGGAATATCTTTTACAGATATTTCCCATTCCATTAGCTGTGTCTGAAATTGAACTTCCAGGGATTTAGCCCAATCATCAATATGAACTTCCACCATTTGTTTTAGGAAAGTATTGAACAATGAAGCTTAATTATCAAGGATAACAAAGCTAAAAATGACCTTACTTTATCTTGAATTCACTTTACACTATCACTCACATATGAAAAGGACATCCCTAATTTGTACTGTCAGCTCCTTAGTTAGAGATTTCCTCCTCATGACAGGAGCTGAAAAGGAAGAAGTGACCTACCTGGCTAGTGAGAGCTCCTACCTGAGTCTGACAGATTGAAGGCTCGAAACTTGATAAACATCTTAAACTCTGCAAATCCCACTTGTCTAAAATACAGGATTTCTTCCACCCCTTACTGTTTCCATCAGATCATTTTAGTTCACTTAAAAAAGGATTTAAAAAAAAAAAAAGTAACTGAGACCTCAGGATCTCAAGACCTTCCATTTCTGTGCTGAAACTGGCAGCTCTAGGTTCAGTCTGTGCTGAGGTGTTTGTAAAGTGAAGCCTATGACGTTTCAATAGCTCTGATTGAAAGTGCTCTGAAGAAAAACTAGTATTTTTTTTAAACGAAACTTTTATTCTACTCACAAATATTTCACTACTTGGATGCGGGTAGAAAGAAAGCTTTTTCTTTTGGGTAATTGCTGGTTTCACTTCACAGAAGTCTCAACCCAAACCAAGTGAAACTTCAAAGGTTATACACATCAGACATCATAACTGATGCTCAAGGTGAAATTGCCAGCTGTAATCTGGTAGCACAGCTATAGTTAACGAGCTGGTGTGTGACTGTGCAATAAGATAAAAGCTAAGCGATCATGTAAAACAAGGACAAAGTTCCACTGAAGAATTCTGGCAAAGTCAAAGCAGAGAGGGAAAAAGAACCTTAAGTGGTTTGCCATCTGTATGATCCCAAATGGAATTTCCTTGTAATACAGGGCTGCATTTTTATTATTTATTGCCTGTCAGGAGTAAGCAGCATTTTAAAAAAAAAAGTCCTTATCTCTTTGAATTAATTATGTGCATTAGACACTAGCAAGTTCAAATGCAAGCAAGAGCCCTTTTTTCTGTTGACTATTAAAGACTGAATTGGAGTCACATCTTCCTCAAGGGCCTCCATTTCCTGAACAATGCTAAAGGCTGAGAAAATGGAATGAGGTTTGGAGAAAGACACCACCAGTAGGATAAACAGACAGCTTGGGCAAATGCATAAGAGGGGCCTACAGGCAGCTTCTGGCCTAGATTATGAGGATGTGCTGATTCCTATGGCACCCCAGCTACAAATTAAATCTTCCCTTGCCTGGCACAACCCCTTGTGAAGGCAGCAGCATAAACACAGCTTGTACTCCTGAGGATGAAACCTCCTAGAGCGACAACTGCTTCCACTGGCACAGTTTGACCCCACTATGCTATCTGGGGTAACTTTAGTCCAATATTAATTGCACAGGTAGAAGCTGAGTTGAGTAAGGGATGGATAATTCAGTAGACTTTTTATTTTGTCCAGTGCTCAGCAGGTATGCCAGAAATGTGATTCTATATGATAAGTGGGATTTTCACTACCTATGGATATCTGTGAGCCAGAAGGGGAGAAACATTGCATCAGGGATTCTGATAACATCATGCTAACTTTGAATGAAATGACATAGCCTATGAGCATATCTTTACTGCAGAGTTAGCCCAGGCTCTCGCTCAAGTGTCATCTAACCCCCCTTCAGTACATACATAAAGCCTCCCACCTGAGTTAAGTGGTGCTTTCAACCCAGGCTAGCTGGCACAACTGAGGGTATGGGTTAGAGCATGGGTTCTGTTTTCATTTGGGCTCATAACCTTCCAACTTTGTAGTGAGGAGGCAGGCTAAGTCACATGACTGCTATTAGTCCTCTAATGCCTTCCCCCCACGTTCACAGAAGGGGAGACACGTTTTCCCACAATTTTCTCTCTCTTTGGTTGAATAAAACCCTGTAAGCCAGAAAACTTTTACAGAGTTAAATAATGCTGCTGAAAGTTAAAGTGACTAAGTCCAGAGGCCCCATGCTAGAGGCCTCAGGGCCCTGCCTCATCCCCCCGCCCCCAGAAAAGAATAGAGGAGAAGTATTCCAAGCAGCCTAGAGTGGCTGCAGGGGAGCAGCCAATCAGAGGCCAGAAGGGTCATATAAAAGGAAGCAGCAAAGGCAGAGCAGTTAGTTACTGCCTGGAACTCAAAGAGGCAGCACTGGGTACCTGACTGGCTAGAAGAGCAGCAGGACCGCAGACAGCTCACTGCATGCAGGACTGAGCCCAGGAAAGTCTGCCAAAATTGAGTGCCAGGCTGGAAGTGCGGCAGGACCATGGACAGCTCAGTGCAGGCAGGCTGAGCCCAAGGGATTGAGCCCAGAATCTAGCAGATTGGGCGACGGTCCCATGAGGGGCCCTGGTGGTCTGGTTGAAGACTGAGCCTAGCGAGGGCTGCTAAAAGGACGCCAACTGAGGGTACCAAAATAGGCCCCATTGGGCTGGTAAAGAAGACAGTATCTCCAGGAGGAAGCATTTGTGATACAGCCCCATACCAGGGCTGTGAACAAAAACTAGAGGTTGTGTACCCAAAAGGGGGGACAGTATGTGTGTGACTTGGCCAAAGGGCTGAGTCACTGAAGACTTGCTGAAAGAATCATCAGCCAGGGAGAGTGCCTGCGAAAGAAGGGAGCTACCCCATTCAGAACTGAAAGAAAAGGAGGCTCACACCTGACTAGAATGGGACGCTTGCGACAGGCGGGTGCCGCCCCATTCTGAAGTAGAGAGATTGCAGACATGTATTGGCCAGAGAGGGGTGCTTGTGAAAGGCAGGTCCTGACACCATTAGTGACCCAGAAATGGGAGAAACCACAGAAAGGGCCTTGAGTTCCTTTTTTGCTTCATTATTATTTTCTAATTATGTTATCGTAGGGTACCTAAAGATGTGTCCCCTTCTCTCCTCATTCTACAATTTTTATTTTTTATTTAATTTTATATTTCATATTAAAAATTCAGATTTGGCCTACCCAGAAATCTCTGTGGTGACCGGACAACTAGCGAGACAAACCCCACATGAAACAAGAGGGAGTGATTTTGAAAAAGGAAAAGCAAAACCAAAAAAGGCACAAACCTCATTAAAAACATTTTGTAGGCCACCTTAAAAAAAAAAAAAAAAAGGAAAGGGAAGTAGTATAGACAAGGGTGAAAATGTGAGTTTTAGTGATGATGGGCCTGAAATAAAATATCTAAATTTAAATGTCCATTAAGGAGAAGTGAGCAAATTTTGCAAATTGACTCAATCTTTACTTTTCAATTAAGATTTAAAAATATGTATTATGCCCAGTAATCAAATGTATAAATATGTGTACAGATTAAAATATTTTATATCTGTATAAAAATATGCATTACACATTTATAAACATCTATGTATTAATGCTACAGGGAGTGCTAACTCAATACTGAGTTACTTTCTTATATTTTCTTTGCAAAGCTTTTTCCTCTTTAAATGTTAAGGAAAATATTATGCTTGCTTAATACAATTTCTGTCCTTTGTAGTTCTTTAAAAACAACTTTTGAATAACTTTATTTGTTATACAATTAAAGGAAAATGTAAAGAATCTTTTCATTGCAGAATTTTTAAGATACTAAAAGCAAAAAGATACTAAAAATCCTATTCCTAAAAAGCCATTAACACGCGACAGAAGCAATAGGATAAAATATCAAAAGAGAACCCTTAGCTAGTCCAAGTAAACATTTGAAAGGCTCAGAGTTAATGTTTTGGTACATAAAGTAATGAGTTCAACAACTTAATTTACCATTAAAACAATTTTTTTTGAAGACCACTGAATAAGCACAGCATTAGCCAAAATAACCTGATGAAGAACGAAATGTACATTTAAATAAGCTTCCTTTCTGCCTAAATTATGTTAGTAAGATCACTTTGGCAACATATCTGAAAAAAATGTGTATTTTTTAGACTTTACTGTCAGTTTCACTGCAAGTAAACACGAAGACATACATAAAGAGCATAAGCCACTGATTTTCTTCTCAAAATCTCATATCCACATACCAGGAAAAATAATCTCATTTAGAAATATCCTTTAGGCTCAAAGTTTGCTCATGATACAATCCCTGTAAAACAATACAACAATCTACTGCAGCCAGCCTAGGGGATAGAGATAAGGAGACAAATACTAAATAGGAGATTTGAAAAATATGCACATTATCCTTATAATATAAAGTGAGGGTTCCAACTCAGAAAGGTAATTCAAGACAGAGGAATTATCTACAAAAGAGCTCTCCCAATTCTAGAGATCTTGGAATAACTAAAATCCTTACATTAAAAGATTTCAAAAAAGTTTCCATTACACCAATTTTTCAGAATTGTCTCCTGTATATTGGTGTAATCATGAGAAAGGGTGATACTCTGTCATGCTATAGCTATATTACTTAATGAAGTTTATTGAAGGTGTGTGTTTATTGTCCAGGCACAGCAATGACATTAATTTTAATAGATTAAACAGTGGTCAAATATTCAAGAGTTCTTAAGTGATTTAGTATCTAAGTCCCATTTTCAATACACAGAAAATTTGTAGGATTATCACTGGGAAGACCACTGAACCATATATTTAAATTAGAAACTGTGTTTATGTTCAGCTAGGGAAAATTAAATAGGTAATCTGGACTGTAAATGTTCAAAATGTCCCATTACAAGTTAATGTCATAGAAAAGTTATATGGCTTTCTAACATCACCTTCATCAACAGCTGTACAGACAGTTTAATAAATTCCTCAGACAAAATCCCACATAATAAGCTTTTTTAGTACAGCAGGCCCTGCAAAGTTGTATTTCAGTACAGCATTGTTTTTTAAAAACTCAGACTCAATCACAGCACAGCCCACGCACGAACACAAAAAGTGTGGACAGCCACTCATCCCATTGTATACCACATGAACTGCCTTCCCCACCTTTTTTTCTGTTCCCACTGCCTAATGTTCAATCGCAACTATAATAATCACTTACATCCAAAAGTAAGATTAGGATGGCACTTACTGAATTGCAGTCATAATTTAATGTGATATAGAAGCTGGAAGAAGAGCCAGCATAAGACCAGCCAACCTACCCAGGGCCAACCACTAAGTGATCTGTGCAGCACAGCAGTCCACAGTTTGACAAACTCTGATCTCTACTAATTACCATTTCACACTATTGTTCTTTTACATGTCTAGCACCTCCTCATCTTTGCCTCACATCCCAGTCCCCATCCAAGCCAGCTGCTGAGGGTTGTGACAAAGGTGTGTTGAGAAGGAGGATGATCTGCCAGACATTTAAAGAGGACAATACTGGGAAATGGTAATTGGCAGATAAATAAATTCCTACGTTTTCTTGCACTTAAAGTTACATTTCCTCGCTATTCACTGTAGTGAAATATAGCTTTGAAGACTCTGCCATACTGAGAACTAATTCATTTGAGGAATTTATTAAACATTCTGCACAGCTGTCTTTGAAGGTAATACCAGAAAGCCACAGAACTTTCTAAACTGCTCCAAAAGGCTTTTTCTATTAAAAAAGAAAAAAAGTTATGTTTTAAACCATACCAACAGAGCTACTGAAAACTGAGGCCTGAAGCACTATAAAATACATTGCTGCTTGAAAAAAACATTTGAATACTGTAGAACACCAAGTATTATTTTACAAAAGACCAGCACACAGTAGATCCATATGCTGTATACACCACATAATTATGCTACAAATCTAACATACTAGACTAGAAGCATCAAATATGGAGACGTCTCCCACTTATGCTAGAACTCACCTTCCTGTTACTACTAGTACTTTGTCCCTTAACTTACCTACAAGTCAACACCAAAAATCAGATTTTTCAGGCCAGAAGGAAACACTATAGTCATCTAACCTAACTTCCTCTGTAATACAGACCACAGAATTTCATCCAGGTGTACTTCCTTTGTGTGTGTAAGTAATAATATTAAGAAGTGTCTAGTCCAGGGGTGGCCAACTGTGGCTCCGGAGCCACATGCAGCTCTTCAGAAGTTAATTTGCAGCTCTTTGTATACACATCGACTCTGGGACTGGAGCTACAGGCACCAACTTTCCAATGTGCCAGGGAATGCTCACTGCTCAACCCCTGGCTCTGCCACAGGCCCTGCCCCTACTCCACCCCTTCCCGCCCCCTCCCCTGACCCTGCGTACCCTTGTTCCTCTCCCCTTACTCCCACTGAGCCTCCTGCACACTACGAAACAGCTGATCGGGAGATGCAGGGAGGGAGGGGGAGGCGCTGATCAGCAGAGCTGCCAGCGGGTGGGAGGCAATGTACATTGGTAAATTCTGGCTCCTTCTCAGGCTCAGGTTGGCCACCCAGGTCTAGTCATACACACCAAGCCAGTACAAGCAAGCATGTGTGCCTGGCATCATAATAGTTCCATACTCATACCAGTACTTCTTCAGGACTAAAAATTAAAGATTTACTGACTGGAAAGGAGGTCCCAGAACCTGCCTCTACCATTATGCAAAAATTGGAAACCCAAGCAGTTGTTTTACATCCTATCAAGCTCCAAAACCTCTATTATTTTCTGAATGTTGCTTCCACTCATAAAAGGTAAAAACTACCTTTACCTTAAGAATACGAGTTAGAAGAGGCACTAAGACAGTTTCAGAATTAGTTTAGGCTTTGAACTGTATTTCAGTGCAAAATGTGGAGGCCGAATACAACATGAAAACAAAATGCAACTATATTAATACATTACAATAAATTATACTAAGTTTTGAATTAAGTGAGATTTCATTTCCCCTCTCCCCCCAAAAATGCACCAATGTTGCACTAACTTTCCCTCAAACTCTCAAAAACAGCTAAACATTATCCCTTTCCATAATACAGGGTGATATTTCATACCACGAGCAATTCTGTACAGTGTTCCAAGAAAAATGATGAATCACAAAATATGTATATCCATATCTATAGCTGTCTATATACATAAATCAGTCTATAACCGGATTCATATTTCTTCCTAGCAGATGGCAACACACAGTGTTCTCAGGTCATTTTACAAAGGGCTGTAACAGAAAGGCAAATACAACATGAAGAAAACTCAATAATACAAATCAGTCATCTTGTACATGCTCCCAATAGATGGCAACAGAGTACCAGAAATACAATGAACCTAAGGCCTTGCTCAACTATTATTGAAACAAGAAGCCATCAAAATGGTTATCAGTGGGCCCAATCCAACAAATGCTTATGCCTAACTAACTTCACTCACATGAGTAGCCTCACTCAAGCCCATGGTACTATTCCCACAAGTAAAGCTACCCAAGGGCACAAGTGTTTATGCAGGATCAAAGCATCTATTAAGAAACTTGGCAGAGGGTTGGGGTTTTTTTTGTGTATAACAAGCTACCTGATTGACCATCTCAGAGGAAAGATCAAGACGTATATAGTTTACTAGCAGTGATATGAAGTAAATAAATGTTTGTGGCCTATTTAACAAGAGCTTCTAATAAGGAAAGTAAAAACTGATTTGTTAAAAAGCTTTTGTTGATGGCCATATCTTGATCTTTGCAACATAGTTTAGAGAAGGGAGAATTTTTCAACAAATAAGTATTTAGCCCCCAAATTCCCATTTTCCAGGCACTTTTCAGCTTACTTCAAACAGAATGATCAGCCATACATCATTTTGCTGCATGAAACTGGCTAGGAATTAGGCCAAAGTGATGTCTGAAAGTACAGTGATTGAGTTTAGAGACAACTGTAAGAATTCTTTAGAGACTTCGATTTTAGAAATATACATCTCAAAGTATCAATTTAAACTGAAAACTAGAAGTCCTGTTTTTATCATACAGTACTGAAGAGAGAATACACTTCGTCAATTGGCTGACACTCCCTGTATCCCCTCACTCTCTCATGTATACATGGAGCTCAAATTATTTTTGCAGAGTTGCTTCTCCGAGGAACTTTTAAATCTTGAGAAGTAGCCACAGAGAAAAGTTTTATTTTCAAATAAAATAACATATTAAAAGACACAGAAGGCAATCCTCTGGATTTTCAATGGAAAATTATTCTAAAAATAAAAGGGACAACCACATTCCCCCAGAGGAGAGGCTGAGATATTTTTGGTGCAGGCTGGTATGGAGAGGATTTTGTACCTCTAATGAGAATCCTAAATCCACCACGATTTTATAAAAATAAACATGGACAGTGCAGACTGGGCTTGCATGCTGAACAGGTGCTGTTGGGTGCCAAAATGCAGCAGCATTATATCAGCTATAAAATTCCTTACGGCCGGATTCTCTAGTCTAAAGCCACTTTGTGCTATGTAGCCCTAAATCTTCCAGATAGCCATGGGGAGAATTCCTCTTGCACAAGTGTTCTCTCTACCAGTGGCTAGATGGAAGAATGAGGCTCAGCTGTCTATTGGACCCAGCGCCCGTCCCCCCCGCCCCCCACCTCACATTGCATAAGACGAAGGAGGAGGATGTGTTGGAGTTGGTACAGGAATGGGGGTATGGCAGAGCAGAGCTTCACCCTGCCTGACCCTCCAATGATGCAAGTTAGAAGTGCTCCTATTCACCCCTAACTTGTGCTGGAGCTGGGCTGCCCTGAATAAGGGAGTTGCAGCCCCCCATGTCAGATGGAGTGGAGAATCAAAGCCTTACTCATTAAAATATACTGCATGTTCACAGACTTTGTATGGAGTATAAAACAGGTGGATAGAGCTACAGTATGTGTTTTCTATTTATACTACATGAAGGTATATGAACCAAAACTGAAAGAAAAAAAAAATATATATATATATATATATACCTGGTTTCCAAGCCAACTAAGTTAGGATCCAGAGCAACGGTCTCTGTTGTAATTTCCACCTTTCGTACACTGCCAAAGAAGTCTGTTATTAGAACATTCTGAGGATCTCTCTGAAAAAGATCAGTCCGGTGTCCAGGTGTAGAAACACACAAACTTCTAGGGCATACCTGAAACTGAACATAAAAAGGATAGTTATATTTTCCCTCTCACATTTATTCCCTCTTTAAATTAGTCTCTGTTGATGTCTGTCAGAATATTTCTGGGAAAGGAGAGACAACCGCTAAACAAAATCAGCATTGATTTTACTGGTATCAATAACACATGCAATGGTTTTCCACACTTAGAAAAGGCAATTTAACTAAAGAACTAAGAAGTGCTGCTTTGTCATGATTATGCATTTAGAAACCTCTTCCGCTCTTGATATGCATCTAACTCCCATTAACTCTAATGACAAATTAATATTAAAGAGGAGTTATAGGCAACTCTTCTGGGAGAAAACAAGCCGTTCATCAGAACAAGCTGTTTTTCAATGTACATGTGGCAACTTCTGAAAAATAAAACTAGGTGGGAATCCTACAGATTGATCAAAAGGAGGCAAGTGAGGCTAGATAAGTGCTCGCACAGCCTTGGAAAGCCTGCTCAGTAGCTAATTAAAAAGGTTGCAAAAATGAAACAAGAATTTGGATTCTTGACATAGGTCCAGAGGAGCCAAAATCCCAATACTTGTTTCCTTTCTACAGCCTGTAAATTAACTATGAATTAGAATCATCATATATTAAAAATAAATTAGACTTATTTTAAGTTAGTATAGATGTGTCTGCAGCTCACACAGTATATTATCCACAGATCAGTTCCATTGCTATGCTGAATTCCAAAATGCATCACTGACACTCCTGTAAAGGCACGGCCATCAAGGGAAGGAGGCAGTAACAAATTTATCCAGGTTTTCCTTAGATACCAAGAAATTCGATATAGCAAAAACTATATTGGCATCAGTGGGGACAAACTCAACTTAGTATTTCAAGTGGCTGTAAAAGTTTATTAAATAAGTAATACAACAAGACATATGGTTCTAGCAACCTCTGAAAGCAGGGGCACAAAAGGAGATGATAGCATCATTGCTTATGCATCATTGCTGTCCATCCTCTTCTCCCCCCAACCTTTCCATTTCTGTAATTCTGTAAACACAGCTTTTCAGATCTGGACATGTACCTTCTTTCCAAAACCATAACAAACTCTCCTAAACCCATGGTTTAACCAGGTGTGTATTCCCATTCAAAGTATTGCACTAGGGTAATTTCACTTAGGTATGTGACATAAGTCTTCTATACTGTTGCTATGCCATCAAGCCACTGAACTGGCTAGAAATGTTATAAAACATTGAGTAACCGTAACAATTTTATATTTCTATAATGTCAACACCACCACGAATGGAGGTGTATAAATGATTCAACAAACTACCAATGACTTTTCAAAGCACATCATCCATAACTTTTATTTATCAGTTACCAACAGAATTTCAAACCTAGCACCAAAGGTTTTTGATTGAAGTTGACTCTGTTGCAAATAGCTTCAAAGACCTCAGAGCAAAAGCTGCTTACTAATTCTTCTTTATGTTACCTACTGAAGGCATCCGATGACAACAGTTCTTTTATCTGGAAGCCCATTAATCTGCTCTCTTATTGGTGAAACAGTCGTGACAAATTCTTCCATTTTATTCCTATAAAACTGCCAATTTGAAAAATCCTCCCTCTCTTTCAATGGGTACTTCTAAGAGTGAATGAAATCTGTGATAAACTGTATATAACTGAAAGGGATTTAAAAACACATCTTTAAAAACCCAAGACCGTCCTCCTTTAGGGTCAATTGTGTTTTTATCACAAGCCCAGAGGAAAGGGTGCTGGGGCAGCTGCACTGCCCCAGGAATTTCTCAAGAAGCAGTCTGCAACTCTGAGTGCATCCCTTCTCTACCTAGCTCAGTGTACCTTCTCCATCATGCCAATGTACCTGTAGGCACCAATAAAAATAAAATCATAAGTAGTATACATTGTCTAACAGAAAATAACCAGTTTGCCCCGGAAAGGGTTAAAGTTAAGGTAACTGCAGAGGATAAGTAATTACCAATTCAATTATTTCATTGATCTGCTCACTTGAAGAGCATATTTTGCTTCCAGAACTACAAGTTTTATTTCCATCCATTGTACCTACATTCATTTCTATCTGCTACAATAAAATTCAGTTTTGAATCAGTGAGAAGAGTTTTGCTCTGCTAAGCATAGATAGCAAAACCATTCTCTGCCTTTTTAGGCTTGAAATCAGTCAAATATCAAGTTGGAAGTGTCAGGAGTGCTAAAAGAAATAATCTGGTTGCAAAATACAAATAAATAATAAACTAATAATAATGTTAGGTGTATGGATAGCTCACAGTGCCATAATCATTAGATGCCAGGCAAAAGCTCATACATGTAAATAACTATTAAAAATGAATGTTGGGAGAATTCAGAAAGTCAGAATTCTGAAGTATTTCACTTCAGCCTAATCTTATTATACTTCATCATGCTAAAAACCATGCCATCAACTTTAAATTAAGTTTCAAAGTGATCTTATTAATTAGTTCAGCTAACCAGGGGTGGGAGTGGCAAAAGGGACTTGTATGATTTTTGGATGTACAAAGAAGGCGTGGCAAGTAGAAGTAAGGAGATGATTTTACCACTGTACATAGTATAAGTGAGACCAACACTGTAATACTGTATACAGCTCCAGGGTCCACATTTTAAATAGGATGTTGAAAAACTGGACATGTTGCAAATAAGAGGCACAAAAAAGATTAGAGGGCTAGAAAAAAAATGTGTTACAGTGAGAGACTTCAGGAGCTCAATCTGTTTGTTTATCAAACATTAGACTGAGAGATGAAATGATTGCAGCATACAAGTACATTCATGTGAAGAAAATATCAGGCACTACAGAGCTCATTAATCTACAGAAGAAAGGCAAAAGACAAGCCAGATGCCAAAAAAATTCAAGTGCTCCCAATTCCGTACTCTGTATTTTGCAGCAACCCCTAGTGGAGGCAGCTAGACTGACTCTTGCTCAATTTCAGTCCCAGGTTCTTCCTGTCCAATGGTTCAACTCACCCTGCAGCATTCCCTGATGTAACAATGTGGCAATGCAGAAGGTCTTCAGCAGAGCACCCTCTGTTGACCGCTTCTTTGGACATGTGATGGCTTGTTTCAGTCTATACCTTCTATGACCTAGCCCTCCGCCCGGTCGCCTTTCAGTTCAGTCAGGATAACGAAAGTCCAACTGAAACATCCAGACAAATGAGTCTTCCGCCCCTTTTGGACTTTTCTCTTCATCCCTACTCTCGACTCCTGAGGAGTTTTATGCTCCTTAAACTGAGCACTGCCTTCCCAGGGCTTTCCCTGGATGCACTTCTACACAGCAGATTTTCTTTTGGATGAGAAGGTATAGAAATAGACGCAGATTTTTCCTCTAACCTAGAGAATATGAGTTTAAATTTATAAAATTTACTCAAATAGGTCAGAGATTAAGGTTTTAAAGTAAAATCAGAATAATGGCCCACTCCCTTCTGTGGGTAAACAATGGTCTTAATCTTCACCCGCAGTAAATGCTGTCTATTGCAGCTCTAGGCTGTATGGATCGAACATTACCTGGGAGATGCTCCTCAGTCATCTGGTACCTTGTGATATGTCAGTCATTCTATAAAGTGCTCTTGCTGTAGGCACTTAAAGAGACAACACAGCCAAATGCAGCCCAGAATTAGTTTATATTCATAAGTCTTTACGTTCTCCAAGACTGCAAAAAGCCACTTCTGCACAAAATAAAGTCACTCTATAGGCAAATATGTGCTTCTTGGCTAAGAAAAATAATTAAGACTAGATACTAAGTATTTAAGGATTTAAAACAGAGTATGCCAATAACAATTACTTAGTTAAAAAAAAAATCTCTCTAGAGAGTACAATTGTTTTTACAGTATCTATTACTACATGAACTTTACTAAACACTAAAAAAAAAGAGGGTCGGGAAGAATAAATTATTTACCAGTTTAATATAGAGTATGAATGGCAATAAGGGCAAACTTCTCCTAATCAAAAAATTATTTGAAATTGACAGGGGATAGCACTAGGGAGATAAATAAGCAAAGTAACAGAAGATAAAATTACTTTTAAAAATTTGCAAGAGAAAAATGTGGTAACATTTGATAGACATGTATAAGCTGAGATTTCACTCAATTTATAAATTTCATAGATACTAAGGTCAGAAGGGGCCATTCTGATCATCTAGTCTGACCTCCTGCACAGTGCAGGCCACAGAATCTCACCCACCCACTCCTATGAAAAACCTCACCTATGTCTGAGCTATTGAAGTCCTTAAATCATGATTTAAAGACTTCAAGGAGCAAAGAAGCCTCCCTCAAGTCAACCATGCCCCATGCTACAGAGGAAGGCGAAAAACCTCCAGAGCCTCTCCAATCTGCCCTGGAGGAAAATTCCTTCCCGACCCCAAATATGGCGATCAGCTAAACCCTGAGCATATGGGCAAGATTCACTAGCCAGATACTACAGAAAATTCTTTCCTGGGTAACTCAGATCCCATCCATCTAATATCCCATCTCAGGGGATTAGTCCTATTTACCCTGAATATTTAAAGATCAATTACTTACCAAAATCCCATTATCCCATCATACCATCTCCTCCATAAACTTATCAAGTAGAATCTTAAAACCAGATAGATCTTTTGCCCCCACTGCTTCCCTTGGAAGGTTATTCCAAAACTTCACTCCTCTGATGGTTAAAAACCTTCGTCTGATTTCAAGTCTAAACTTCCTGGTGGCCAGTTTATACCCATTTGTTCTTGTGTCCACATTGGTGCTGAGCTGAAATAATTCCTCTCCCTCTCCTGTATTTATCCCTCTGATATATTTATAGAGAGCAATCATATCTCCCCTCAACCTTCTTTTAGTTAGGCTAAACAAGCCAAGCTCCTTAAGTCTCCTTTCATAAGACAAGTTTTCCATTCCTCGGATCATCCTAGTAGCCCTTCTCTGTACCTGCTCCAGTTTGAATTCATCCTTTTTAAACACGGGAGACCAGAACTGCACACAGTATTCTAGGTGAGGTCTCACCAGTGCCTTGTATAATGGTACTAAAACCTCCTTATCCCTACTGGAAATGCTCTCCTGATGCATCCCAAAACCGCATTAGCTTTTTTCACAGCCATATCACATTGGCAGCTCATAGTCATCCTATGATCAACCAATACTCCAAGGTCCAATTTAATACTCCAATTTAATAAAAATCACCAGAAGCAGCATGTCATGGGTAGAGTAAAGATGCTCCACTCTAATATGGTAACACTCTGTTACGTAGAGAGAGATATAATGACTATATTACTGCACGTTTCTCTTAACAAAAGCTCACTGCTGTAATGATTGTTGTTTTGTCTCTGATATTTACATGGGAAGGATTTGTAATCCTGTTAAAACTTTCTAAATAAAGAAATAAAGAAAAAAGTAAAAGAAGAATAAGCATAACTATACCATAAATAGTGTAAACTGAAATACCCCCAAGAGTAAATTACGGACCAAACTGTTGCATCCAGCATGGGTAGAAGTGTCAGAGGACAGAGTCTCCAGAGCTACTACATACCCTAGCCATGCAGGTGGGCAGGAGGGTTGGGAAATGGGTGGAGTAGAGCACAGCAAGCAGGAAGACCTTATTCTCTGTGATATTCTCAGCCAAGAGCTCAGGTAGGTCTGAGGGGGAGGTGTTTTAAGAAAAGTGGCTGCTCTGAATATCATAGGGTATAGGAACACCTTGAAGTTACTACACTGCTTCCTAAAAGATTACACATTAGGAATAACAGGATACAATTCCTTTGAAAAACAGCACATGGAAGTCAGAGCCACCAACAGTCTACCAGCTCAGATCAAACAGGCCAACACAACAGCAATTAACCCGACAATCAAAGCGGGAGTCTTCCCAAAGCAAGAATATCTCCATCCAAATACTCACACCCAAAACCAGGATACTGTTTGTTTAGTCACTATTTTGAAATGATCCTGCCAAATAAATTTTAGATTTTCTATAAAAACACAGAACTATGCTATAAACAAAGTACTTATAACCTGCAGTTCTTCTGGTACAAACAGAAAGCTTTTCCAACAGATTGCTGCCACTGTGTTTTCCTCCTGTGTTCAAACTGATAAAGTCACATATTCCTTAAAAAAATGTAACCAACATAAATGCTCTTGAATAAATGCCATTTAATTTGTACTTTTTCTTCTATACAAGAAGAATTCAGAGACTAAGAATGAAATTGAATATAGACATATAACTTAGTTTTTCTTCATTCCCATTTTATATTCAGCCTTTGTAGAGAAAGATGTTATCAGTTAAAGGTTTTAAAAAAGACCTTTACTATCATAACAGCAGCTTTTATTACCACAAGGAAAATGATTAAGGAGCAACCATCTGCAGAGGCTGTAGAAGTGAGTTACTTCTTATGATGAACTGTATATATATCAGATTCCTTGGATTTGTTAATAGAAGCCAAGTACCTGTTTGACAGTTCGGATCCATTATGTATGTATATGGTTTTAAGCAAGCAATTTTGGCAATTTTCAGAACAAAACCTAATAGGATTTAATCCTTCCGAGAAGAAGCATGATAAAAATGCTTTAAAACCTAGAATATTCAACTTCAGAAAGAAAACAATTACACTATTATGCAATAATATATACCAGAATATCCAACAACTTAAAATGGAGAGCTTTTAGCTTTCTCTTCTATGTAGATTGTTTCTATAGCTAATTTAAAACAAACAAACAAACAAAAAAACATTTTATTGGAGGAGTCAGGAACTTCTATTTGACAAACTACTAATATGCTCACCTATCGTATGTAAGCAACACACATTTGCCCTATCATAAAAGTAGGTACTGTATACACCTCTCCAATGATTACCTTTATAAAAGGTAATAGAAACTAAAAGGAAAACTTGGATACACTTGATCCCATTTAAACTGCTTGCTACATAAAGCACAAAATGACGACTATTGCCTCGTGCACTTTGAGGTTGGAGCACATCCATCCTGTCAAGGCAAAGGGTTCATTTTGATCATCTGCCTAGGAGGTTACTGAAACCAGAGGACTTGAAGAGGAAAAGAAGGATTACTTACTTGTACAGTAACCATTATTTTCTGAGATGCGTTGTATACATATACATTCTGCTGCAGGTATCTGTGCACACAATCCACTCGAGTCAGACTTTTGTCACCAGTACCACTAGGCAGCACAAGAGCCCCTGCTTGCCTCATGCCTCCATCTTCCTCTCTTTTCCTTCGCACTGCTGTATATAATTTCCAAAGTAGCAAGGAATGTGTATGTCCACAACACGTCTCGAGGAACAACAGTTATTCTACAGGTAAGTAAGCGTTTTTTCTCCTTCGAGTGACTGTGCATGTATATATTCCACTGCAGGTAACTCATCAGCAGTTCCCTTACAAGCAGAGGGACTTCAGATCATCTGAATAGAGGCTGTAACCTCAGCTTGCAAAAGTCTGCATCGTTACAAGAGGCTTGAGGAATGGCATAATAAGAGGACAGCGTATATGCAGATGACCATGTTGCTGCCTTGCAGATACCAGCTACTCGAACATTGCTCAGAAAGGCTGAGCCCTGGTGGCGTGAGCCACTATTCTCAATGGAGGAGAGATTTTAGTAAGATCATAGCAGAGCTTAATGTAGTAAAAATCCAATGTGAGATTTGCTGAGTTGACACTGATTGACCCTTAACTCTCTCATCACAGGCTATCAAAAGCCTGGGAGATCCAGGCCAAAGCTCAACGAACATCCAATGTATAAAGCAGCTCACCAGCTTTAGAAGCATGAGGTTTCAGAAAATCTCACTGGCAAATAAATAGTTTGATTTAGGCGGAAAGTGGACACTACCTTGGGTGGTTGCTTAATGGAAACCTTGTCTTTATGAAAAAACCACGAAAGAAGGATAAGCCGGGAGAGCTTGAAGTTCTGAAATGGTCCTAGCAGAAGTGATCGCCACCAGAAAAGCAGTCTTCACAGGACAACAACAATAGTGATGTTGTGGCCATAGATTCAAATAGGGGGGTGCTATGGGTTTGGAGAGGACTAGATTGAGATCCCATACCAGTACAGGATCAGACACAGGAGGATAAATGTTAAGTAGGCATTTCAAGAACCAGGAAATGAGCAGGTGAGAAAAAGTGTAAAACTCACCTACTGGTGGATGTAGTGCAGAAATGGAAGCCAGGCAAACTCTTGTGGCAATAAACAGAAAGATTGAAGATTTCAGGTGCAACAGATAGTCCAGCATACATGTAACTGGTGTGTGATGGAGCCATAAATATTGAGATTGTGCCGAAATCGAAAACCTCTTTGCTGCATACTTGGGTCTAGTGAATTCTTTTCATCTGCTTACCAAAAAGGTTTGAACCTCTGAGGAGCACAATTTCTCATGAAAATTTAACCAGAGATCATCCATGCATGTAAGGTAAAGAAATTGGAGGTTGCAATACAGAGATTTGCCTCGATTCTGGGACAGAAGATCTTCAATAAGAGGTAGAGTTATCAGCGCCCAAACAGAAAGCGGATGTAGGTCCGTGAACCAATACCATCTTGCACATGCTGTGCAAAAGGATTAATGTTGCTTTGTCTCTTTTCAGCTTCCTGAGTACCCTCTGAATGAGAAGAACTGGAGGGAATGCATATAGGAGATAACTGGATCATGGAAGAAGGCAGGCATCTGTGATGGAACCCAGACTGCAGCCCCCCTTGGAACAAAATCTTGTGCACTTCTTGTTCAGGTTGATCATAAACAAGTCTATTGCTGGATACCACCAGCAGTGGAAGATCTGAAGGAGAACATCCTTCCTGACTGACCACTCGTGCTGATGTACAAAAATCCTGTGAGGAAATCCTCAAATGTTTCTCTCGTTCCTGGAAGGTGAAAAGCCTTCAGGAAAGCATTGTGATGAATGCATAAATTCCGTAGGAGGATCACCTCCAGGCACAGCTGAGGCAATCTTGCACTTCCCTGCTTGTTCAGATAGCAATTCTTACAGACAAAACCACTGCTATGTTCTATCACTTGGTTCTTGATGGTGGACAAATATCTCACAGGCCTGGGGCACAAACACATTTATGTGGAGTGAAATTTCCTGAGATGACTAAACAGCTTGCCTCTGGAATTGACCAAGATGGGCTCCCCAAACTTTAATAGATGCATCCATTACCAGAGTCAGTCAATTCTGGGGATAAAAACAGAACTCCTTTGCACACATTGGGGGATCCAACAATCAAGAGACCGAAGCACTTATGAGGCTACACGAATCTGTATGTCTGTCCAGAAGGTGCCTGGGAGGACAATATACCGATTGGAGCCAGGCCTGCAGAGAGCAAAGATGAAGTCTGGCATGCAGATCTCCATATGTGCATTAGGCCATATGGCCCAGAAGCTGAAGCAGGCACATGCCAATGTTGTGGGGGGTGGACTTGAGGCTTTCTAAGAGAAAGGCTACAAACCGAAACCTTCTCTGGAAGGTAAGCCCTGGTTGTTATGCTGCCAAGGTCTGCTCCTATATAGATTATGTGCTGTATTGGTTGTATTTGTGATTTGTCCAAATTCAGTTTCAGGCCTAGATGGGAGAACACCTGTTAGATTACTAGAATGCTATTTTGGACATGGTCACTTGATGCTTCATGAACTAGCTGATCACCCAGGTAAGGAAATATTTTAATGTCCAAATGGTGGAAATGAGGTTGTTACTACTGTCACACACATGTTGTCGACCCTGGGTACTGATGACAGTCTGAAGGGAAGGACTGTGTACTAGTAGTGAATCGAAGATACTTCCAAGGGTAAGGATGTATGGCTACATGGAGGCATGCATCCTGTAAACTGAGATACAATTTCCCATCTTCAAGGAAGGGATAGTAGAAATGAGGGTGACCATCCTGAACTTGATTTCCTTGACGAAACAGTTCAGCTTTCTTAGCTCTACAGTGGGATAGAGGCCATAAGATTTCTTTGGGACCAGCAAGTATTGGGAATAGACACCTTTTCCTCTGTGCTGGTAAGAAACTTCTTCCATCACTCCCATTTCTAGAAGAGACCATCTATCTTGAAGTAATACATTCCATGTATTAATCCCCATGAAAGGATCCCTGAAAAGGATGGAGAATGTGGGTTGGGAAAAGAGAAGCAGGTAAACTGGATACCATTATCCCTCTTTTACCATGCTTTACCACTTGTCTGATATGATGCTTTCCCAAGCACAGTGAAAGAAGAACTGGCGTGATCCAAAGGGAGCATATATTGTTGGTATGCAGTCCCTGACCAAGAAGGTCAAAAATGATTGCTTGGAAGTTGCTGCAGTCTGCTAACCAGGGCTCCTGCCAATGAAGATGGCTGGCAGCATCGAGGAGGTCTTGACCTTCTCTTAGAGGCATACTGTGACATCTGTTGGAAACAAGGCCTTGAAGTAAGATTGCCGCCTAAACTTCTTCCTCTTTGTAAACAGAGTATAAACTCCTAATGAACTAAGCATTGCATGAAAGTCTTTCAGTGTGCACACAGAGTCGTCTGTTTCGGCAGAAAACAACTCAGAACCGTCAAAAGGTGAGCCATCTATTGTGTTCTGCAACTCTCTTGGAATGCCAGAAGCCTGTAGCAAGGAAGAAATCCAGCCTCATAAATTTCTTATCCTTGGGAGTGGTCTCCTGGTTGAATCTGAGTCCCCTGCATCACAATCAGGGTCTAGTTCCAATGCAGGTTGCATCACATATTTCAAGAGACAGACTTTAAGATGAAAGAACCAATTTTAGTCTCAGTGAGGAAAGAATTACATATTGAATAGGACAGGACAAATCAAGCAGCTCTCATGCCTATCTGTGACAGGAGAAAAGAAGCCCCGAACATGGTACACAGCTTAATACCTGGGTATTTTTTCATAATAAATCCTCTAAGTAACTACTAAAACTAAACTAAACTAAAGTATAGTATCATTAAATATTAACTACATACTAACTATACAAACTGAAGTTCTGAAAGCTGGCTAACTGAAGCAAATGCTACAGAGAGAAGGAACTGAGAGGGAGGCAGTGGCCATGCCCTTTTATGCCCTTGCCTGAGAGCACAAGGGACACCAGGATGCATGGACACTTAGAGGTACTGCTGGCAAAAGTCTCTGACTCAGGTGTATTGGGCACACAGACCATTCTCTCAAGGGTTTGGTAGAACTTCATCATACTCTTTTGCCTGCCACCATAATGATGTGGCTCCTAGCTGTCATCCTAATATATGGGGGGGAGGGGGGAGGGAGGGCTGTGACAAATGGTGCGAGAGGCAAGACTGTGGCAAAAGTCTCAGATTTACAGATTTTAAGGCCAGAAGGGTCCACTATGATTATATAGTCTGACCTTTTACATAACACAGGCCAGAGAATTTCACCCAGTAATACTTGCATGAAGTCCATACCTTGTGGTCAAGCTAGAACGTATCTCTTAGGAAGACAATCTTGGTTTAAAGACTTCAAGCGATGGGAAATTCACTGCATCCCGAACTAAATTGTTCCAGTGATTAATCACCTTAATTGTTAAAATTTGGATCTTATTTCTAGCCTGAATGTATTGTGACAGGGTCAGGCCACATGGCTACAAGAGAGTGATAGAAGGTAGATATATTAGCCCCAGATTAAGCAGGTCCTTTTTCCCTGAGTAAGATAATGGGCTGTTCCAATACAATCAGGAAGCTGCTGGAACCAATTAAGGCAGGCTAACTAGGACACCTGGAGCCAATTAAGAAGCTACCAGAATCAATTAGGACAGGCAGGCTAATCAGGGAACCTGGTTTTAAAAAGGACCTCACTTCAGTTAGTGAGGTGTGTACAAGGAGCTGGGAGCAGGAGGTGCGCAAGAAGCTGAGAGTGAGTAGGCATACTGCTGGAGGACTGAGAAGTACAAACTTTCAGGCATCAGGAGGAAGGTCCTGTGGTGAGGACAAAGAAGGTGTTGGGAGGAGGCCATAGGGAAGTAGCCCAGGGAGTTGTAGCTGTCATGCAGCTGTTATAGGAGACACTGTAGACAGCTGCAATCCACAGGGTCCTGGGCTGGAACCCGGAGTAGAGGGCAGGCCTGGGTTCCCCGCATCCCCCCAACTCCTTATTTGATATAAGAGTAGTTGACCTGGACTGTGGGTCCCACCAGAGGGGAAGGTCTCTGGCCTGTCCCCCGACCCATTAGGTGGGCCAGCAGAGACTGCGGGGATTGTTCTCCTCCTTTTCCCCAGTTGGTCAGTGATGAGGTTAGCTGAGTGAACGGCAAGTTTGTGCCACTAACAAAAGGAGCCAAACTGAGGAGTGCCGTGAACCTCTGGGCAAGCAAATCCGCCAGAAAGTGCAAAACCCACCAAGACAAAGGAGGAACTTTGTCACAGTAACTAGTTTAAACTTCCAGCCACTAGATCTTCTTATGCCTTTTCCTTCTAGATTAAAGTCCTCTACCATCAGAAATCTTCTCACCACTTAGGTACTTACGACTGTGATCAAGGCACCTCTGAACCTCTTAAGATAAACAGATCGAGCTTCTTAAGCCTTTCACTGCATAGCAAGTTTTCCAGACCTCAAATCATCATCCTTGTAGCTCTTTTCTGACCCTTTTCAATTTTTCAACATCCTTTTAGAAGCGTGAGACCATACCTAGACATATTATTCTAGTAATTGTCCAACCTATGCTGCCTCGCTATTTCTACTGGATAGTTTCTTAATTATATAACCAAGAATCATATTAGCCCTCTTAATCACAGCATTGCATTAGCTGCTCACATTCAGTTGATTAACCACCATGACACCAAGCCTTTTGCAGAGTCACCAGCTTTCCAGGATACAGTCCCCTATCCTGTAAGTGACCTAAATGTCTTGTTTCTAAGTGTATGACCTTATATTTGGCTGTATTAGAAACACATATTCAAACTCAAATCACTTAGATACATACTGATCTGGGGTAAAATGAACCTGTCATTATTTGTCACTCCAGCAATTTGGTCGTCATCTACAAACTTTACTAGCAATGAGTTTGTTTTCTTCCAGATTAGACAAAAATACTGAATTACATTGGGCCAAGAATAGATTTTTGGGGACCTCACTAACACCACACCGTTTGGATGATGATTCCCCATCTACACTTACTTTTGACTTAGAGGTCTGTCTGTTAACCAGTTTTTAATCTATTTTATATGTGCGACACTGGATTTGTATAGTGCCAATTTTTTAAAATCAGGCCTAGACAAGGAATTTGTTCTTTAAGCAGGTATCCTTCTTTAAGCAGTGCAATTCAGTCACTGACCAAAGTATTCCCTTCAATTTCTCACAAGACATAAGCTGATTATTTTATCAGGGTTTATAGTTATGGCTCTTAGGGATGCCTCAAGATGAAGGCATGGTGGAATTTGACATCTGCAACTGGAAGTCAGATTCCCTGAAGTTCATGCACATTATGACTCAAGATAATATAGTGTATTCTGATTGTAAATCGTGATATACATTTGTGTCTCCCCCCCCGTTTTTTTTGTGGACAGTGATTCAAGTCTCCTTATCCCTCAAATAGTATCTGGGTATAGTATGCTGCTATAGGGTTTGCTATACTACTTCAATGTACTGCTGAATACTTTGAATTTGGCCACTGAAAGACCCATACAATTGTAATTAAACAAAGAATACATAGGACTTTTCTGGTATTTTGTGGATGTCAACATTTTTACAAGTCATTAAAGCGATGAAAAGGATAGAGGATTTACAGATTTGCTATGTCATCAACAAGGTCTGCACTAACATTTCTAACTAGCTGAACCAGTTCACTCCATTTTCCAGATGGCTATTTATACACTTTAAATTGCTGCTGAATTTCTGATACTTTTTCTTTTTATAAGACAACTAATTCCTTTGACAACAGATTGAGTGTTCCAGCCAAATTCATTCAAATAATGTTTTTTAAAATATGTACAAAATCAATAGAAAAGCTACTTAATCCTTGTGACGTACACTTTGTTCTAAAATTCTCCACAACCCATCATAAATTAGAATATGATGTAATGAAACGGATTTTCATACTCTTGATAGAAAATGTTGACATATTAGTCACTGAATCAATTCTATATCAACACAAAATCTGTCAGTGTGGGCTGCTTTGTGTGAAATCTACTACACCTCATCTAGCAGCAAGGCTGACACCAGCCTCCACAGACATTGACATAAAATGTTTGAACAGCGCTCCTTTTACTGAAATGGAGATTTAATGTGTGTGGTCAATGGTGGCTCTTAAGTCTCTGACAACAGCATGACAGAATTTACTGCAACAAGCCATAAAAGCATGAAAAAAAGGAACATCTGACCTGTTCAAGGCCAACGGGCTAAGAGTGCTACTGAAACGTAGTAGCTTTTTCAATTTATGGTATCTAAGATGGAACATATGTAACTATTCAAAAACCATTTTCATTGAACTTCACCAAGACATTTTTTGTTGGATCATATTTGGCAATTATAATATTTGCCTGAGAACAAATAAAGCCCCAGACTTATAACTGCATTTGCACAGGCTGACTCCTGCACCTATGTGGCAAAGCACTGAAGTCAATGGGGCTCTCCTCATATGTTTCTGAGTGCAGGATCAGGATTTCAACATACAAATTACCTCTGCAAAGCAAATGCCAATGACTGCCTTTCTTTCCATATGTGCAAAGTGATTACAATCCATGATTCTAGGTACCCTGCAAGTGGATCAGTTCCATGGGATGCAGAGATAACACACATAGGAGACATTTTTCAGTAAAACCACCAGGTTGTTTTAATTTATTTTTTTCCTAATCAAGCAAAGAAACAATTTCAAACTGTGGACTCAAGTCTCCGAAATGTCAATATATGATTTTACTAAATAAGAACAACAAACACATTTAAAAAAAAAACCCTTCTGATACGTAGGAGAACAAAAAACATTGAAGTTCTCACTGCCAAAATGGACCAGTTGTGAGAACACAGGAGTAGTTAGCAAACTAATGAATACAGTATACTACTTACTAGGTCATTCATATTGGTCTGGCTGGCTGGGTGAATTTCTTCCAAGAACTCCAAGACATAAAATGTGTATCTATCCATAAGGTGAACTCCAATCCCAAGATCAGGCTGATGCTTAAAAACAAAATATACGTACTTAGAGTGTTCCATAGCAAAAACCTGATGGGAACGGAGCAAAACAGGACCATGCAAGTGTTCAAACCTATGAATTATCTTTACTGTTAGTCAAATTATCAGAAGTATGCAAAAAAAATTACTAACCATCAAAAAACCCCCAATAGACTGTGTAAATTAATCTTTATATTGTATGTTATCTTCACCTTTTAAGACCAAATTCTGACTAGCCCTGTCTTTGCCTGGTTGAAGGGAGCCTATTCCTCCATTATGCACCTGTGCAGAACTCGGGTAGGATCCTCCCACTATGGCTTCTTGAGCATGAGAAGGAGCGTGGGGGAAGATAGTCCTGTGCAGCTCCAGGAGGCCATGACCAGTTGCAGTAGGCACATGAGTAGAGCCTAATTTTCAAAGATGTTTAACACCTACTGGGGCTATGGTGCTCATTACCTTTAAAAAAAAAATCAATCTACAGAATAGGATGGTTTCACAAACTGCGACTGTCTCATGAGGCCATAGCCTAAAGTCAGAAAGATGAAGGTAAGCCACTTGCAGGTTTAGGGAGAAGATGACTAATGTCCCTCTTCAAGTGCGCTAGTCATTGTACTATAAATCACATTTTCTATTCTCTATTGTTACATTGCAGAAAAAAGGTATTTATCATTACGTTCTTTAATTCATCATTTTATGTCTGAATTGAAGACTTACTGAAAATCAAATTAGGGGGGTACATTAGCCTGGTGGGCAATTGACATTCCAACACTTTTGGACAGCACAACAAAACATGAAAAGTACATCAAACATTATATGAGTGATGGTTTAGAGGCTAAACACCCTTTATGTTGTTAAGCAGTTAAGGGGGAGATTTTCAGAAGTGCCAAAGAAATGTAGCAGCAGAACTGAAAGTTAATGGGACTTGTGATCCTAAATCCTTTGGACACTTCTGAAAATACCCCCTTTACTCTACCTCCAACTACCCTACCCATAGGAACACTAAGCCTATGGTGGGGAGCTGTACCTATAGAAACCCTAACCCTTACTCCAAGTACCCTCCCCATAGAAACCCCAATGCTAGGGCACAGAGCCCTACCCACAGGAACTGTAACCCTATATCCAAGCACCCTACTCATAGGAACCCTAACCCTAGTTCCAAATACCCTATCCATAGGAATCCTAACCCTAGCTCCAAGTCCCCTACCCATAGGAACCCTAACCCTACCTCCAAATACCCTACCATAGGAACCCTAACCTTGGCTCCAAGTATCCAACCAAACTCATACTTACTGAAAGTGAATCTTCTCCTACTTGGCTACTAGCCAAGGCCATTATATTTGGAGAATAAAATCGTTCATACATTGATGCTCCTTGGCAGGTATCAATAATAAACAGCAATTCATTGTATCTGAAAGAAATAAAACAGCTTTCACATTTGGCATTCTGTAGATTATGTCTTCATTCATACAACTTCACTGCATAGTTACCAAGATATGTAATAGAGAGCCAACTGGCTGAACATTTCAGACATTTTATAATTAATAAGAAGCACATACAGCTGTTGAACCATGGTAACTCATTTGTGTGGCTGAAGATTAGAATAGATTTCTTTCTCCTGTGGAAAGGAGAGCTTCAAGCAATCTCAAGGACAACAGCTATTTAATACCACTGCTGGGGTGACAGTAATTTTTTGCATTTTTAAACCACATTCAGAATAAAAATAATTAATTTTGCCACCCTTCACAAGAAGAGCGTGCTGTTTAGACAAGAATTAAATGGAGGAATGAAAGGCTACAAGCCAAGTATTACATCCGTTGGTAACATATTGTATTTAATCTCTAAGTAATCAATTTTTACCTTCTTTTCTGCCACATTTGTTCAAAGGCATCAGCAAGTTCTACATTAGTGATTTCTTCAGAATCCTGAAATTTCAAGAAACCATTTCCACCATGACCTTGTAGAAAAATTCACAAGGTAAATAAGCATGTACATTAAAGAGAGAAGTATAATATATACAAATATGGTTGCCAAAAGGCCAACAGAAACAGCTTAAATGCAATCCTTCTCCCTCTTTGGTGTGGGATGACAAGACACGATTCGAGGGTAATGAGGACAGTATACGTGTATGGTTTAACCTGGAATACATCTATTCATTCATAAATTAATAGATACTGCATTAAAGATGCTTCCTTGATTACTATTTATGAAAAACCCCTTCACATAGTAATGATTTTTGTAACTTCCAGAGTCATTACAAATTAGGCTCTCTAGACCATATGCCCAGGGTTGTGGAATACAAGTGAGAGACCCAGATTTTTAAGTGGTGCAGCAATCTTAGTTATCAGAACTTTTTGCATTGATTGTTTTTAATACTAATAATAATGGATGTTTTGCTCAAACTAATGTGAATCCATAATTACTTGTGTATTTGTTTTACTTATTTTTCCAGCGTTATTTGGCATTCTGATGAGATTTCACTCTGCTACTGTGCAACAAAACAAACAAATTCCTGTAATTACCTGTCATATATATTAGAATATTGCTTCTGTCATCAGAAAGTAGGCGCTTGGATCGAGGTGTGCTTGGTGGGATTCTTCCTGTTAATACGCGCAAGAAATTCTCCACAGTAACCTACAAACATCGAAATGAAGTAATTTCTAACTATCATAAGGGATATCTATTGACCACTACTATATGGGGTTCCATAAAATGATACAAACTATGCACTATATATAAATAGGTCCACCAATAGATGGTATAAATTGCATTACCAGATTTTTTCTATTCAAGGTTTTACTGTGCTACTGCTCACCAATCAGTTTTTTTATTGCCCCATTAAAATCAACCTGTTGCTTTACTGTATTTGAAAACAGTTTCATCAAACACACTTCTATGACCATTATAGTCTTTTAATACTTCTTCATTGATCTGAACATCTGTCACACTATAGTGTGCATCTTTACTCCGTCAATGCTACTTATGCATTCACAAAACACTGCAACATTAGTATGTGTTACCATGGAAAAATGTTAATAAATACTCTAAGGCTTAAATTCTCTGTGCATCTCAGGCAAAGAAAAGATTCCTGTGGCACAAACATCGAAAAGATCAGATGTAGTCCATCTGGACACCAATCATAAAACATCTGATTAAACATTAGAACTACCTGTTCTGAATGCAGATTTACAACACTCAAAATGTTACCAACAAAATTCAGACTCATGACAGATAGGGGTTTTTTTTTTTTTGTTACTATAATCTTTCAACATGCACTTTATGTTCTCAGGACATTAAAAATCAGAGAGCACGACATCTTCTGTATACTCTAATAGGCAAATATGGTACAGGGTTTAATTTGTTCCTGTGCAATATACATTTTTGCTTTATAAATCATTTTACTATGTGATATTAATTAAAGTCAGTCCAGTAAAGACTCAGAAAAAAAAATTTGCAGCAAGAATTGTTTTCTGAAAACAAGAACGTGGTAAAGTGCTGCAGATATTTCCTTTTACTAGCTGTTATAAAGTGGTTAGAAATGGGTTACTTACAAAAAGGACATGTTTTATTTGGAAAAAATAAAAACAAGTATTTAAAAAAGAAGATGTTGAACCTGCAACGTGCAGACACACACCTGCTTAACATCAAAGCTTATGAAAGTGTTAGCAGTTTAACCAATCATACAATCTACAGTACTTCAACAAAATGGAAAACCCAGTAACATTTTTATATTGTTAATATAGTCGGAGATCCTCACAATCTCCTAACCACAACTCTCAATAAAAACAGCAGCAACAACAGTCATGGGAATGAATGCTTTCATTAAAATAGCCAATAACAATATATAATAATAAATTCTAACTGGTTAGAAAGACACACAAAGTTGCAACAAGTTATGAAACCTCAGTAAGAGTTTTCTTTCTATTATATATATCAATTGAGAATAAGGGCCTGATCCATAATCCAGTGAAGTATATGGAAATACTACCACTGACTTCAATGGATCAGGCTTTAAAGCAACACTTAAGAAAAATCTGGTTAGATAAACAAAGCATTGTTACCTCATAGCTTCTATAGTCCACTTCCACATCATCCCCATAAACATTTAGCTCCATGTTTTTGTGACTAAACACAGTTGCTGGTTTGGGATTCCTGGGATTACATGCCATATCATCTGCCAGCATCAGGACAATGTGACTGGGAAAAACAAAACAACACAATTTCAGATATTCTATTTTAATATAATAAACAAAAGGAAGACTGCAAATAATGAAGCCAACAAACATGACCCATTACGAGAACCCTGCAAATCTGTGGATATCCGCTTTATATCCGTGGACTATGCTTGCTGATCGCAGATCGTCTGAAGATAAAAAATTTTGTATCCACGCAGGACTCTACTCATTATTGAAACAAGATTCTATGGCATTTAGAAAATTGCCTGGAGTACAAGTTACTTTGGTAATACCTTATTTCCCCAGGGAACCTGTTACCATCACAACACTACCACATAAAGCTTTTTGTTTGTTACCGTAACAGAATTATTTGTTTAGCACTAACAACATGCTCAACGTCATACAGTACTTCACAAAAAAGGATGGCTGCTGCCTCAAAGAGCTTAAGGACTCAAAGTCAAACAGAAGGTGGGTCACACTTGAAAAAAGTGTCTAGTTCCAAGTACCAAGTTCCAAGACCCAACTGTTAAGCCCTATGAATACATTCACTGATATTAACACCTAAGGATTATTCTGAACTGCACCAGCAGATTTTTTTTTCTCTTCACGCACAACCCCTTGGGCACAGCAATTTCTCCTCAGAATATGAAGAATAACGAAGAATGAGGACAAGTCTTCCAGGATGTAGTATTACTCCAGAAAGAAGCTTTCCTCCTACTAGCACAAATTACTGACCTGGTGAACATTTTCCCTTCTTATTATTAGACTTGATTAAATATTAATATGACTCAACTCAGGATAAAACAAAGTGAGACAATAAAAAGGGAAGAGATCTGCTGCTTTCCACAGACCCGAGTTTTAATTGTTGAAAATACCAGACGTGCACATGGCAAGAAATTAAGGGCACCTAGACAGCTCTATCCAGCATCAGACATACTCATACTATAAATATACTCAAACAGATAGCCTGTCCTGATACAAAGTACAGGCAGGGTATAAAAATGTTTCTCAGTCAGCCTGTGTGCAGTCACACAGCTGGGATTCTTTCTTCCTTTCCCAACTGTGACTTTCAACTGTGACTAAGAATGTTGGCTTCCTCTGACGTACTGAAAATGCTTGTTCACTCAAACCAGTTTAGCTCTTGTCTGTGGCTACTCTAAGAGCACCTTACCAGTATAGAAATACCAGTGTACTATACCACCAATGCATTCCTAGTGTAGACTCAGCTATATCAAAATAGTTAAAACACTCCAGGGAGCAAAACAAGCTATGCTGTTAAAAATGCTGAACTCTGTTGGCATAGCTGCATCTATGCTAGGGTCTTCTATTGTTACAGCTATGTTGATTAAGCATTAGACCTTTTCACACCCCTGACATCAGCTGTGCTGGCAGATGTCTGTAGTGTAGTCTTGACCGTCATCTTGCCAAACAGAAACAGCAGAGCAATTAATCCCAAGATCCGTTGACATAGTTTTGATAAGCAGAAAGCTTATTTTCCTTTCAATGAGGTTGTGTGTCTAGTGATCAGTCTTGTACCCACAGAAGTCAATGAGCGTTTTATCACTGACTCAACTGACAGCAGGATCCTACCCATAGGCTGAGAAAAATTACACATAGTGAATAGGCAGGGCATAAAAGATTGAGTCCTGGAAATATAAATAGTGCATAAGAGCATGGATTTACCCCTAATTTACACACCAACCCATCATGTGCACAGTCACGCAGGGACAGAACTTGAGCAGACTTCTTATTAGGGACACTTCAGGTAAATGACAACATATCACCACTCAAACAAGGTCCCAGTCCAATAGGACCTCCTTCCCCTTCTGAACACCACAAATAAACCCCCAAACTTAGGCTGTGTCTTTACTGACACAAAAAGCTGTTTTTTAAAGTGAGATCACTAACACACGATAGTTATATCACTGTAAAATCCTAAGCAGAGACAAGGCACATGCCATTTTTACCATGAGGTTGCCAGGCAAGGTCAGCACTATAACCCACCACAGCTAATACCTGTTAGTTATCTTGCCATTTCTAACAATTTTTTTTTTGTCAGTGAAGACCGTCTTAGATGAGCAAGACATTAGCTTCTAAGGACATTAGTGCCCTGATTCTACCCCTTCCAGCATAGTTATTGCATGCATGTTATTTTATCCAGATTGTGTAGTTTAGTAAGATAGTCAGGGTCAAATCTGGAGCTACAGCACCTTACACCAGCTGGGGATCTGGTCCTCACTGTCCCTTGGGAACAAAAAGTTCTGGTAGGACCCAATATAAAGTAAGAGCTTTTTAAAACAAAACAATCTAAGACCCTTGCATGTAAATCCAACCAAAACAGGAAAGACTGCTCTGCTCAGTCTTTCAATGCTCCCTATCCACTTCAAAGAAGTGTGTATTGTCAAGTCCCCAATAGATCTCATCTACACTGTGGACCTTGGCTAATTTGAGCTTATTAACACAAACACAGTTTGGACAGAAGACAACGCAAAGAAAAACATAACACAATTTTTAAAACGTAGAGAGCTGCTATTTGGAAAGTTGAGTGAAGAAAGAATGCTCACAAATCAAAGATTAAGCTTTCAGCATTTTAATAGTAGCCCATGATCACAGAGCAATCAGCAGGTTAAAATTTAAAATAAAAAAAGGCCAAAAAGCATGAGAAGACATTATTGAATACCCACTGAAGACAACCCTTCACACATTAGCAATTCCCCTGGGATACCCTGGGCTGAGCTCTTAAAGAACACTGAATGTATCCGATGAAGTGAGCTGTAACTCATGAAAGCTTATGCTCAAATAAATTTGTTAGTCTCTTTGTTAGTACTCCTTTTCTTTTTGCGAATACAGACTAACACGGCTGCTACTCTGAAACTACAGCTGTCGACATTATAAAGGGAACATAGATCTCAGCATTATAGTCTCACCATGGTACTACTTTAATAAAATAGGGAGATGTTAACTTAATGCGATCTTGGCTTTTTCATGATGAAACAACCAATTCCTTTTCAGTGTCAGCCATGGTAAAAAGAAAAGGAGTACTTGTGGCACCTTAGAGACTAACAAATTTATTAGAGCATAAGCTTTCGTGAGCTACAGCTCAGCTCACGAAAGCTTATGCTCTAATAAATTTGTTAGTCTCTAAGGTACCACAAGTACTCCTTTTCTTTTTGCGAATACAGACTAACATGGCTGCTACTCTGAAAGCCATGGTAAAGATTCTCCTAGTTTTTCCATTCTGACATAACATAAAACTGAGATTGGAATTGCCAAAGGAGTTAGGTGCCTAGTTCCTACTGACATCCAATGGTATTTGAGCACCTCTCTCTTCGGACGGTCTGCTCAGTTTTTCTAGAAACGTAACTATTTACCAAAACAGTTATACCAGTACAACCTAGTGTGGATGCAGTTATACCAGAATAAAGATGCCTTATACTAGTATTGCTTATTCCCCTTCCCACATGACACCTTTATACTGATATAATCATATCAACACCATGGAGTTTGTGCCATTTTTCACTACCCTGGTGTAGTTAAAGCAGCACAACTTGTGCATGCAGAAAAGGCTCCTGGCTCCTTTGAAACTCCCAGCCAAAATAGTCTTTTTTTTAATATAGGTTGTGACATGCAGGAGCTTCTTTGTTAGACACCAGTTATTTAGAGGTCTTCACTCTAATTGTGTGCCCTTGATTTAGCTGAAGCCCTGCACTTGTACTGTGTTTAGTCTTGCTCATTAAGTGATGTGTTTTCTAATCAAAAGACATATTAAAAAGACATTAGTTATGTTAGACATGAAATTGCAATACAGTAACAGGTACATGTTAAAGAGTTGCACTATCAATTCTGAATACATTTTACCAATTTTCTCACATTGTGCATTCACCAAACTAATTAGCAGTGCAATTAAGTGGTTAGTTAGCATCACATCATTTGATCTAATTATCCATTTCTGTTTGGAATCATCAGGGTACATATTTTTTTTCATTTTCCTTTCCAATAATATTGTTCCAATTTTCAGTAAATTAAGTCTGTGCTCTCTACCTTTTACTTTATTATGAAACGAAGAGACCAGCATTTTATTCCTGTTTCAGAAGATGAGACCGAACTTTTACTTTAATATCCAAGTTTAAACAATTGTGCTCGTCAAGATTCTCTTACCTATCAGGAATGCCTAGTCTCTTGACGCTTCTGTAAACTGAAAGTGTATTCGCCACATGACGGTAGTTAAACCAGAAGCGAGATGTACATACCTTTAAGTGTTAAAAGAAATAAATGCATATTAGAAGATATAAGAAATGCATTCTGAATTAGTATATGCATCAATGGATATTGATGGCTGAGATGCCAAAAAAACTTGTCACCCAGCAATCAGGGCCTAGCAACTGCAAGAAATCAATGCCGTAAGTAATACACACTTTCTCTGCAGAAAAAGCTTTTTCAAATTTTGAAAATAAATGTTAACGTATAGAGCCACAGAGAACACTTTCATTTAAAACTGGATAAAGTACTTTAAAAAAAAAAAAAAGTACCATAGGGAATAATCCAGCACTGACAAATGGATTAGCTAGATTATTTAATGTCTTATCCATTTCAAATTTCTATGATTGCCCTGTTGCGGTAAAGTGTAAGCAAATGAATACAAGGTCCACATGTAGAAAGAGGGAAACTTTTGCTGGTGGAATCTGGTTTTTAGGGAGTCAACTATAACAACAACATTAGAGTTGGGCCCCAGCCATAAAGTTTGACTAAGAACTCCCACACAATTTAGGAATGTTCACATTCCAGTATGGGGGCCCATTTTCAACCAATATGTAAGGTTTTTTTAAATACAAGTAAGCATGCAACTACAAGAAGAGTGTCAGAAGAAACTTTCAGAAATTGATTAAAAAGCAATAATTGTATTATATGTTATAGAGCTTTTGAACAGACAATGACTAAATAAATATAAATATTAATGGCCAAGATACTATGATAGTTGGAAAGAATCTTTCAGATGCATGGAGCAATATTAAAACCTGTAAGCGAGCTTACTACATCAAGCATGTGTCCTGCAATCCTCTGTAACAGAGGCATGAGAACTGAAACAAAAATCATAAATCACAGACTTAAAACTTAAAAAAAAAAAAATCATTTCTGTCTGAAGACATTTCACTTACCATTTTTAAAAATTACATCTAAATTTAACATAATTCAGATTAGAAAAAAGAACTATAGTTCCTCTGTGCATCACATAGCATTTTCTGTAGAGCCACTGGCAGTTTTCCCTTTATAGCCAGTTAGCCAGGATATTTTTTTTTCTGGCTCTTTTGAACAGAAGAGGAAAGATAAGACATTTTAAAATAGAAGAAAACAGGATTGTATTGCCACACAGAAGGAGCAGGGAGGATTTGGGATCATGTATAGTGAATCTACAATTCTTTTTTAAAAGTTGACTAGATGTAGAAACCAGTTTAAAAGTTTTGCTTTGTATCATTTTTACTCTGAACCTGGCTCATGAAAAATTAAACAACTTAATTTTCAGTGAGAATCATAAGACCCCTACCTTTTGCCTTCCCCAGCTTCCTGAGAGATTTCTGTCCTGCCCAGCTGGTTTTTAAAGCGAGGCTTTTAAAAGGGGCCTAATGGAGTTAGGCAGACAACTCCCCTTGATGGCAAGTTAGGCTCCTAAGTTACTTAGAAGCTTTTGAGTATTATAATAGAGTTACTATACTGGCTGGCTCTGTGTGCATTACACATCCAACAACAGCCCTGAAAGGGTGTGACCCCTCCGAGAGGAGAACCCAGGACATAATCCTGAGAGGAAGAGGGGAGGGTGACCTTCCTGCCTGAGGGAAGATGCAGGGTTCTAGGTGTCAGCACCATCACCAGCAGGAGGAGATCAGCTTCTGCAACCTGTTCCAGTAATAAAACACATGTTCTTTTATTTACCTAGTTCATGCCTGCGTCACCATTTCAGGACTTTGCCACTTGTGCCAACCCACAAGAGAGGACCAGGTCATGAAACATTTCCCTAAACATACTTAAAGTTAAGCACATTTAATTGCTTTGTTGAATTATGACCCCAGGCCCTTTCTGAAGTGTGAACTAAGGCTCTAGCTTCCAACCAGGCTCAAGCTGTCTCCAGAACAATCAGTGAGAGCCATGAGAGTAGCTGCTATTTAGCACAGCAGTAAGTATCCTTGGAAGGCTGATCAACACAAGAGACATTTGTTAGATTAAAGCTACTAGAAGAGCTCTGAGAAATCATGATCAGATAGAAGAAACTGCCCAGCCTCAATTAAATAAGATTCTGCAATAAGTACGGATTAACAAAGTACACTAGCCAGGAGGCAAGATACTTAGCTTAAAAAAAAATCTTTAAAAAGAAGTATTTTGAGATAGGAGATGATCACTAAAGGGGCATCTTCTGAAGCTCTTGAGTTTTGTTTATATAGCTATCAGTGATGAGTACAGTACAAAGACTTAGATAACAAAATAGTAACAATAGACTTCTCTTCTATGGCATTTTTCTTTTGTGAACCTCCAAGTACTTTAATTCATTTATTTTATACCTCAAAAGTGGTGTTATCACTCCTATTTTATAAATGGAGAAAATGAGGCATAGCTGGCATGAGGCCAGAGCCTAAATTTCGGGGCAATTTGGGAGAGCACGGAATACAGTCTGGCCACAAGTAACTTCCTCAGGGTCACACAGGAAATCAGTGGCAAAGACCAGGATAGAAAGCAGGTCTCTTTGTGCCTTCAGCTCCAAGAACTTTCTACTTCCCTTATTATTATTATTACCAGTTTGTATCAAGAGTACTGCTCTGACCAAAGAAAATTGTATTTTAATTCTCTGCTTGCTTTTAACATTGAAATAGAAACAGGTATTTAATGTTAATAATTTTAAGTTTGTGCATTAGGGAATAAGAGAATGATTCTTATTCTTTCAAATTAATTATCTATTTGTCTTTTCTTGAATTATTTTTCTATATTTTAATACTTAGAAAAACCAGCGTCATGCCTGACTGCTCACATAATATTTTAGAACTGATCATTAGTCATTATGCTCAGAAAGCCTGATTAAAAACTGATGGAATAATACGATCCGAAGTTACCCAGATAAAAAATTAAGACAAGTAGTTCTTATCCTAAGTATTATTTTAGGAGTTTAGAATAAAAAAAGAAGAAAGTTTGTTGTCAGAAGTTAGCAAATTTCAAAACAAACAAAAAAATCAGGAAGATGTTGTACCTTTCTAACCAAGCAAATGTTTAAAAAAAAAAAACCAACCATGACTGTAATAATATACAGCATAATCATTTGTTTTCATTCTAATTGGAATTTTAATTTTATAAATACTTCAAATGTGCATTAATGTTCTGGATGCTTGTAATTAAGTTATGCAGACGAGATAATGGTAATGTAGTATAGCAAACTGGCAGGCAGGGATAACTCAAAGTCATGCTATACTTACTTCCAGCTCTTGATCTTGCTGCATATGGGCAGACTGCAATGCAACAACTGCAGGATCACTGTTTTATTTAAGAAGATTGAATACAAAATGCTTACCAAAACTGCCCAGTTATTTGTGTGCCCACTTCTAAAAAACTGTTCTGCTTGGTCCTGCAAGAGACAAAAAATATTGGAACACTAGTGTAGAAACAAGCTTAGGAAAAAAAACTACAATACAGCACTTTTTTTTTTGGTTAGTTCTATAAATGTTAAATGTCATATAGAATTAAAACCTTAAACCAGCTAAACAGAAAACATGACTTCTGGTTTATAATACCCCTCCTGATGCCTGAGAAAAGGATCTATTCTATATTCTGTTTGGGCTGTTCTGTCCACATATTAAAATCAGACAAGTAATCTGGTTCTCTCACAAATTCCTTATCAAAGTTTGGAAACACTTGGCTGGCAATGAAAACAAAACCAGAGAAATTCAGAGTGGTAGTGGTGATGGAAAGAGAGAGGCAGCAAACTAGGATAGGAAAAAATGGAATGAAAAAGAAACATTGCGTTCTGTCCAAGAGGGCAATATCTGGGAAAGATTAAAATCCCAGAAACTTTCCGTTTACAAGTCTCTAATCACGTGTTAAACAATGACTCCACAAATCATCCGAATCCAGGCTAAAAAAAAAAAAATATGGAAGGTGATTTAAGCATTCAAAATCTATCCTGTGCTAAAGCGAATGGAAGAATAGAGTGATAGGCTCTGTTAATTTAATTTTTAAAATACCCCCCCCCCCAAACATATTGTTCTATTTTAGAGAACACTCCTAGGAACAGATGAAATGCTTCATCAGCCCTCAAACCTTCCTTAAAGTGAAGAGCCTTGGATAAGTTTTTCCTTGCACTGTCTCCGCACCCTTAAAGAATACCAAATAGGAAAATAAAAGATCCCACACATTTAAATCAGCTTTAAAGTAAAGACCAGATTATGTTGGACCTTCTAACGTAGAAGCACAAGTACAACGATTAATAAACAATGATAATAGCTTTATGTAGTGTTGTTGTAGCTGTATGGGTCCCAGGATATTAGAGAGACAAGGTGGGTGAAGTAGTATCTTTTTTGGACCAACTTCTGTAGTTGAAAGAGACAAACTTTTGATCTACACAGAATTCTTCTTTGTAGCTCTGAAGAGTAACTTTACAAGAATCTAAAATTAGTGTATTTAAAATGCTTGATCTTATTTCCATTACCCTATTTTGTCACATTTTATTAATCTTGTTAAGTGTGCATTATAGAAATCATTTGACAGTGAAGTTTTCTGCTTTATCAAAATGTTAATATGGGATTGATATTAGACTATAAACATCATATCTGGATTTAAAATGAGCTGTATGTAAAAAAGTATAATTACTGAAACATGAAAAAGGCAAAATTGTAACGATTCCTGATCAAGGGACAATATTTGATTAACTCCTTCAGTTTATAAAAACATAAAGCTCTGAAAAATTCACTTGCAACACATACCCAAATTGACCATAATATATCTGGATTGATCACAAAAGTTTACTAGAAACTGAGAACCACAACTGGCAAATAACTCAAAAGGATTATTAAAAAAAACCCTCCCTATATTATATTCTCTATTCAAAGAGAACTGGTACATGGAAATGAATCTGAAAATTAATTCTGATGCAGCTGAATTACTTGTTTATACTTATTATACAGTTTAAGCAAGACACGGTGCATATAAAAACGTAAGAACTGCCATACTGGGTCAGACCAAAGGTCCATCTAGCCCAGTATCCTGTCCTCTGACAGTGGCCAATGCCACAGGTGCCCCAGAGGGAATGAACAGAACAGGTAATCATCAAGTGATCCACTCCCTTTCACTCATTCCCAGCTTCTGACAAACAGAGGCTAGGGACACCATCTCTGCCCAGCTTGGCTAATGGCTACCGATGTACCTATCTTCCATGAATTTGTCTAGTTCTTTTTTGAATCCCGTTACAGGGTTTGGCCTTCACCACATCCTCTGGCAAAGAGTTCCACAGGTTGACTGTGCATTGTGTGAAGAAATACTTCCTTTGGTTTGTTTTAAACCTGCTGCCTATTAATTTCATGTGGTGCCCCCTAGTTCTTTAGAATCAGTTATTTCCATCTTTTATAAGCTTAAGGTGTACTTTGACATAAATCTGTGTATTCATACGGTGAGAGTTGGTCTACTGGGAGGATTTTCCAAGCTCAGGAATAGGAGAAGCAAGCAAATAACGAAAAACAAGACCGGCAGGGATTATCCTTCAGTGCTTGGGCTAGAAGGGGTTGAGGGCAGCTCAAGGTATCTAGAGGTTTAAAGGGCATTTTAGAGCAAGAAATAGGGAATCACAAATGCTTATGCTCTAATAAATTTGTTAGTCTCTAAGGTGCCACAAGTACTCCTTTTCTTTTTACAAATAAATAAGAAGCTCCAGCCTCCCAGGAAGCAGGCGACAGATCTGACGGCGTTTGGCAGAACTTTACGCACACGAGGGAGAGGAAGGGGCGGACGGGCGGGGTTATAGCCTCTCCCGCAACGCTGCGGGGAGGGCTGCGGCGGCGTATCCCTCCCCAGCACAGCAGCCGCCCCCGTGCGTGGCGTCAACGCAGGGGCAGGTCCACCGACTCAGCCCGGGCAGCCCGCGGGCCTGGAGCGCAAGTCACCCCCACGGGGCCAGGGGCGGTGCGGGGCGGCCCAAGGCGCTTCCCCCCCGCTCCCCTACCTGGATCCCGTCAGTAGCCGCCGAGCCGCAGCACACCCACAGCAGGGCGGCTGCCGCCGGGAGCCAGCGGGGAGCCGCCAGGGCAGCGGCCATAGGCACCGGCTTCACAACAGGAAGAGGCGGGGGAGGACCCAACCCCGCCGTAAAGCAGCTCCGGGCCGCCTGTGGGAGCCTCCCCGCTCCCATCGCCCCGCCTCCCCACGGCTGCGGAGCGGCTCAGTGCCTCGCTCTGTGGCTGGGCGTGCTGAGATACCCCGTGGGAGTCCGCTCCTCCCGCCTCCTCGGCTGTCTACACGGGCTCTTCCCCCCAGTGATTAGAAATGGCGGGAAAAACGTATCCCGGGTAAGTACAGATCATAGCGCCTAAGATTAGGGCTCCTAGCCGCTTAGTCTCTAAGGTGCCACAAGTACTCCTTTTCTTCCAGCCACTTGGGTAACACAAAACAAATAGGTTTCAGAGTAGCAGCCGCCTTAGTCTGTATTCGCATAAAGAAAAGGCGTGCTTGTGGCACCTGCTGGGGGCAACGGGGTGGAGAAGTAGAAAAGTTTATTTGAAGCTTCAAGCGGTACAGGGAGACAATCTCAAATCCTGCACGCCAGCGCCAGCAGTTACACATATTTTAATACATTTATTCTTTAGCCTACTTATCCAATAGCAAGCTGCCCTAAGTATCCATATAGCCAATCCAGTATACCAGCCAGTTCCCCTTTTTTCCTCTTATCATCTATTCCCCCATATATGGAGTTTTGTTCAACACTATCTAATGTTCCTGTCCTGCTTTATCTAATCTTGCTCCAGCCAGTCTGTGCCTGCAATACACTGTTGCAAATTTCTCAGCGAGAAGGCTGTGAGTATCTCCAGGCAGAAAAGGGAAGGGGGGGGCCATCTGGGCCTAGAGCGAGGGGGCTTCATCGACACTAGTGGTCTTCCATCCCCTTGCGTTACCTAATGGCCATGCCTGGTGTCCCCAACACACCTTAGAGACTAACAAATTTATTTGAGCATAAGCTTTCATGAGCTACAGCTCAGTTGCTGGGGGAAGAATGAACATTCATTTAGAGAACCAAGATAGTGAAACAAGAACATAATGGAAAGCTCCTTTAAACATTCACTGTACACACACACACACACACACACACACACACACACACACACACCCCCCCCCCCCACCAAAAACTTCATGATTGCAGAGTAAAGCATTCAAGTATTAGGAAATGCCATACTTATGGGGTGGGATTCACAAGGGGGATTTAGGCACTGCGATGATCAGGGTTGTTACACCTAACTTTTAGGTGCCTTGGCACCTAGTGAAATTCACAGCCCTAAATTGTGGGCCCCAAGGTTCCCACATGGGGAGAGAGTTAAGTGTCTAAACATGGAATTCACATAGGGTCTAAACGTGGGATTCACATATTTTATAGGGACAGTCCTGACTCTTGGGTCTTTTTCTTATATAGGCTCCTATTACCCCCCCTCCATCCCCGTCTCTATTTTTCATATTTGCTGTCTGGTCACCCTAGATTCACAAAAGCCAGCAACCTGAGCAGAAAGCTGTCTAAATTAGCCAGTAGGAAATGCTGAAGAAAGGGGGCTTCCCCCCTTTCTCCCCTCAAAGGGAGTTAGGTGCCTATATTCATTTGGGATCCCCAACCATTCTCTTCTGGAATTAAATCAGGTCAGCCCTTTTCCAAGAAAAAGGGAGAAAGTGCAACCCTAACAGCCTTCTGGTCAGTGCAGTCACCCACAGTGTGAGAAACCCAGGTTCACTTCCCCCTTCTGCTGGAGGTGGAGAAGGGAATCTGAATTTAAGGTCTCCCATCTCCCAGATGAGTGCCATAACCACAAGGATAGGGGTTATTCCAGGGCCTGGCTCCCTCAATCTCTCCTGTTGAATTTGTTGTACTCTTTAAATAATTAAGTAGTCAGTGAGAGAACTGTAATGACTCTATACCCAGTGGGTAGGGCACGAAGGTGGGAAATCCAGATTTCAGTCAGCTGGCTCCAGCAATAATGATTTATACACAGTGGAAAGCTTCAGAAGGACAAATTGAGACATACACCCCAAAACATAACCAATACTACAGCATTTAGGGCCTGAGAGGTAGGAGACCCAAATTCAAACCCCTTCTGCGCATACCTGCTGCCCATTTTGTGTAGCTTTAGATCACACCTGACAGATTGGTCCCAGAGGGCAATATTAGGCAGGAAGTCTTAACTGCCCAATCTTAACACTAGACCAAGGAGCGATAAATGCCCCCAACTCTAATCAAAGATCACGGAGCCCTAACTGCCTTAAGCTAGGCCAGGGAGCCTTACTAGCTCCCAGCGCTAGCCAAGGCTGAGGCGCACTAACTGCCTCAGCCCTACCCCTGGGCCGGGGAGCCCTAGGATACATCTACACTGCAGCTGGGAGCAACCCTCTCATCCTGGGTAGACAGACTCACACTAGCAGTGTGGACTTTGCAGCTCAGGCTGCAGTTTGGACTCTAAAGCCTAAGCAGTTGAGCCCTGCTAGCATAAGCCTGTCTTCCAGGGCTGGGAGACGCATCCCCAGCTGCAGAGTAGATGTACATTTACAGGCCATAATCTCTACACTTACAGGCCATAATCATAAACTAGGGAGCCCTACTGGACCAAGCCCTAAATCTAGTCTGGAGAGCCTTAACTGCCCCCCATAACTGACCCAATCCTAAATGTAACTTCAACCCTAGCTGCCCAAACTAACCATACACCAGGGAGCCCTACTAACCCCAGTCCCAGTCTGTGGAGATCTAATAACCTCAAACCCTAAATCTAGGTCAGGGTGGCCTAACTGCCCCAACTATAACAATAGTCCGGCAAGCCCTACTGACTCCAGCCCTAACCCTAGGCTGAGGAGCCCAAATGCCACAACCCAACCCTAGGCTGCAGAGCCTTTGCTGCCCCTACCTTAACCCCAGGCTGAAGTGAATTAACTGCCCCTCCCCTAACCCTAGGCTAGGAAGCACTATCACCCCAAACCCTGCCCCTAGGCTGGGGAGGCCTAACTGCCTCAACACTAACCGTAGGCTGGGGAGCACTCTGTCATAGGATTCAGGTGGGCTCATAGACCTCTACCTGTCCCAATCTCTAACCATGGGCAAAGGAGGCCTAACTACGTCAACCCTACTCTTAGGCCAGGGAACCCCAAGTACTATAACCCTAGGTTGGAGAGCTCTAACTACCCCAATCCTATAATGGGGAGCCCTACCAACCTCAACCCTAATCTTAGGCTGGGGAAGGGTACAAGCCCCATCCCTAAAACTAGGTCAGGAAGGGAACCCTACCAACTCCAGCCCTAATCTTCTGTGAGTAAGGCTTACCCATAGGCCATGATAACCTAGCAGCCCTCCTGCACCAAAAGTTAGGGTTGGGGCAGAGTACTCCAGCCCTGAGCCTAGGCTGGCTGGCATGTGACAAATGTAGGAAATTTCCTGCAATCATGTTGTGAGCTATCTATATGATTCTCCTATTATCACTTCGGCATCACTGCCCATTAAGGGGGGGGAATGATTTTCTTCCTAGAACATGGGAAATCAGGCTAGGTATTTATGATATAGCTTCTAGGGCTGCCTGGGCTGGAATCAACACCTTTGAAAGGAAGACTACAGGGACAATGGCTAGCTGCAGAGGCAGCCAAACATGTGAACACAGCATGATTGTGTCCAGAAAACAAAGACAAAAAAGAGTGTCAGGTGGCTCTATTAAGAGATAAGCTCACAGAGGCTGTTCAGCCAGTGTTTTGGAGCCCCCAGTGGGTCATCAGACTCATGCTACTGCTCTAAAAACAGCTATACAGACTCCTTCAAAGTTGTGGCTCAGGCTGGAGTTTTGGCTATGAAGCCTAGGTGGGGTGGGGAGTGGGCCTCCAGTCCAAGCCGCAACTTTGAAGCACTCTCCATACAGCTATATTTAGAGCACTAGCACGAGCCCTGCTAGCCCAAGTCTGTTGACCCAGGCTGGGGGCTCCAAAATGCTGGGTAGACATACTTACAATTCACTGCACATACCTGGCAATAAAGGAATCAGCAATATGGCTTGTGGAGCTCTGACAGTCTGAACTGTCTTAGCCTTTGCTTCTCTATGGTAACCTAAGAACATTCAGATTCTGTTTGCCAGGTGACTAATAAAAGACTGTTTGCTGTTTCTGCATATACCTGCTGAGAGCTCTGGATAAAGTACAAGCCTCCTGCAAGAGGCTGGTGTGGCTGGATTTACTGCAGGGAGCTGTGGAGACAGGGATCATTGGTGCTAAAGGCCCAATTTTGTGTGGACTCTTGAGGTTCAGTGCATTAAATGGGTTACTGCCAAGAGACTGGTTAAAAGCTGGGGTATAGACTAGGTAACTCTGTAATGTGGGGTACCAGCCCCAGCCCTGAACCTAGGTCAGGGAACTGTAACAACTCCAGCTTAAATTTACTCTAGGGAGCCCTACCTGCCCCAGCCCTAACCTTAGGCTAGGCAGGGGTACTGGCCTCAACCCTAAGCCTAAGTTGGGGTACCTTACTGACTCCAGCCCTAACTGAAAACCAGCACAGGAAGCCTAACTGACCCAACATAACTCTAGGTCAAGGTAACTTAACTGCTCCAACCCTAGGCCACAGAGGAATACCAGACTCAGCCCTAAACCTTGCTTGGGGATCTATTGACTCTACCTCTAACCTTCATCAGGGGAGGTCTAACTCTCCCAACCCTAACCCTAAACCAGGGCATCCTAAATTCCCCAGACATATGTGGGCTCCAACCCTTAAACAGGAAACCTCACCGGTGTGGTTTTATATTGACGTAATCCACTAATTTTAATAATTCATTGCTAGCTATTTAACGAGTGTCTTTAATAGATACTTAGTTAACATATCTACAGATTTCAGAGCGGTAGCTGTGTTAATCTATATCAGCAAAAACAATGAGGAGTCCTTGTGGCACTTTAGAGACTAACAAATTTATTTGGGCATAAGCTTTCGTGGACTAAAACCCACTTCATCAGATGCATGGAGTGGAACATACAGTAGGGAGGTATAAATACACAGCATATGAAAAGATGGGAGTTGCCTTACCAAGTGAGCATCTGTCAAGGTTCCTTCCCCACTCTGAACTCTAGGGTACAGATGTGGGGACCTGCATGAAAATCTCCTAAGCTTACTTTTACCAGCTTAGATTAAAACTTCCCCAAGGTACAAACTATTTTACCTTTTGCCCTTGTACTTTATTGCTGCCACCACCAAACGTCTAACCAGTATATTACTGGGAAAGAGTCTGTTTGGAAACTTCTTTCCCCCCCAAAATCCTCTCAAACCTTACACCCCTTTTCCTGGGGAAAGCTTGATAAAAATCCTCACTAATTTGCATAGGTGAACACAGACCCAAATCCTTGATCTTGAGAACAATGAAAAAGCAATTAGATTCTTAAAAGAAGAATTTTAATAGAAGTAAAAAGAATCACCTCTGTAAAATCAGGATGGTAAATACCTTACAGGGTAATTAGATTCAAAACGTAGAGAATCCCTCTAGGCAAAACCTTAAGTTACAAAAAGACACAAAAACAGGAATCTACATTCCATTCAGCACAGCTTATTTTCTCAGCCATTTAAAGGAATCAGAATCTAATGCATATCTAGCTAGATCACTTACTAAGCTCTAAGACTCCATTCCTGTTCTGTCCCCAGCAAAAGCATCACACAGACAGAGAGAGAGGGGCTTTGTTTTTCCCTACCTCTAGCTTTTGAAAGTATCTTGTCTCCTCATTGGTCATTGTGGTCAGGTGCCAGTGAGGTTATCCTAGCTTCTTAACCCCTTACAGGTGAAAGGGTTTTTCCTCTGGCCAGGAGGGATTTTAAAGGTGTTTACCCTTCCCTTTATATTTATGACACGCACCCCAAATCACAGATAGGGTGAAACACTGGCTGTGATTTCTTCCTGGAGCTCTAGGAGAAAACAGAGTTAATAAGACACATGCACCTCTAAATATACTACCAAGTATATAAAGACTAACAGTATTTTCCAAATCTCAAGGATGATTTTAACCAGTTGATTCTGGGAAACTTTCATGGGAGATTGCATTAGCCACTTTGTTAGAAGCTCCTGAGATGTGTTGGATGTCGAAATCAAAACCTTGGAGAGCTAAACTCCACCGAATAAGTTTTTTGTTATTTCCCATGGCAATATGAAGCCACTGTAGCATGGTCGGTTTGCAGGTGGAAACACCAAATCCAAACATATGGGCGTAGCTTTTCCAGAGCATAGACAATGGCGTAACATCCTTTTTCACTGACTGACCAGTTGCTTTCCCTCTCAGACAGCTTTTTGCTGAGAAACACTACAGGGTGGAATTCTTGATCCGGTCCTTCCTGCGTTAAAGCTGCTCCCACACCACACTCGGACGCATCTGTGGTTACTTAGAACAGTTTGTCAAAGTCTGGGGCCCTTAGTACAGGGTCAGACATGAGTGTCGCTTTAAGCTGGTTAAAGGCCTTCTGACACTCTTCAGTCCACTGAACGGCATTTGGCTGTTTCTTTTTGGTAAGGTCTGTCAGTGGGGTGGCGATTTGGCTATATTGCAGTATAAATCGTCTGTAATAACCAGCCAAACCTAAGAAGGATTGAACCTGTTTCTTTGACTTGGGGACAGGCCACTTTTGGATAGCATCCACTTTGGCCTGTAGGGGGTTGATAGTTCCTTGGCCCACCTGGTGTCCAAGGTAAGTCACTCCGTTTAGGCCTATTTGACACTTCTTAGCCTTAACAATTACTCCTGCCTCCCTTATGCGCTCAAAGACTTTTTGTAGATGTTCCAGGTGTTCTGACCAGGAATCCAAAAATATGGCCACATCGTCAAGGTGGGTGACGGCATAGTCTCCTAATCCCACTAGGAGACCATCTACAAGTCTTTGGAAGGTGGCAGGTGCATTCTGCAGCCCGAAAGGGAGTACATTAAATTCATACAGCCCGACATGGGTGGTGAAGGCTGACCTTTCCTTGGCGGATTCATCTAGCGGTACCTGCCAGTACCCCTTGGTTAAGTCCAAGGTAGAGATGAACTGGGCCCATCCCAGTTTCTCTAATAATTCATCTGTGCGTGGCATTGGATAGTTGTCTGGGCAAGTTACAGCATTTAGCTTACGGTAGTCCACGCAAAAACATATCTCCCCATCTGGTTTCGGAACTAGAACCATTGGAGATGCCCATGCACTGCCAGAGGGGCGGATTACACCCATCTGTAACATATCCTGGATCTCCCTTTCTATAGCAGTTTTAGCTTGAGGAGACACCCGGTAAGGTTGGATTTTAATTGGGTGAGCATTACCTGTGTCAATGGAGTGGTATGCCCGTTCAGTCAGTCCTGGGGTGGCTGAGAACGTCGGCGCGTAGGTAGTGCACAGCTCCTGGATCTGCTGTCGCTGCATATGCCCGAGGGTCATGGAGAGGTTCACCTCTTCCATGCTATCAGCACTTTTCCCTTCATAATAGATACCTTCAGGCCACTCAGCGTCATCTCCTCCCTGGGCTGTAAACTGACAAACCTTTAATTCTCTGGAAAAAAAGGGCTTTAGAGAATTAATATGGTATACCTTAGGCTTTCGGTTGGAGGTGGGGAATGCTATGAGATAATTAACAGCTCCCAGGCGCTCCTGGACCGTGAATGGCCCTTCCCACGATGCTTCCATTTTATGGGCCTGGAGCGCCTTTAAGACCATGATCTGGTCTCCTACTTTGAAGGAATGCTCTCTGGCATGTTTATCATACCAGGCTTTTTGCTCTTTTTGAGCATCCTGTAGGTTTTCTTTAGCAAGGGCTAGAGAGCTTTGGAGGGTGTTTTGTAGGTTGTTTACAAAGTCCAGAATGTTATTTCCGGTAGAAGGTGTAAATCCCTCCCATTGCTGCTTCACCAACTGTAATGGCCCCTTAACCTGGCGGCCATATACAAGTTCAAATGGTGAAAACCCTAAACTGGGATGGGGAACAGCTCTGTAGGCAAAGAGCAACTGCTGCAACACTAGGTCCCAATCATTGGAGTACTCATTTACGAATTTACATATCATGGCCCCCAAAGTTCCATTAAACTTCTCCAACATGCCATTTGTTTGATGGTGGTAAGGAGTGGCAACCAAGTGATTTACCCCATGAGCTTCCCAAAGGCTTTCCATAGTTCCTGCCAGGAAATTAGTTCCTGCATCTGTGAGTGTGTCGGAGGGCCAACCTACCCTGGCAAAAATGTCTGCTAATGCCTGTCACACGCTTTTAGCCCTGGTGTTGCTTAGAGCTACTGCTTTCAGCCATCGGGTGGCAAAATCCATTAAAGTCAGTATGTACTGCTTTCCTCTGGGTGTCTTTTTTGAAAAAGGACCCAGAATATCCACAGCTACTCGCTGAAATGGAACTTCAATAATGGGGAGTGGCTGGAGAGGGGCTTTGACCTAGTCTTGGGGCACCACACTCTTTGGCATACCTCACAAGACCGGACATAGGTAGAAACATCCTTGCCCATTCCCTCCCAGTGGAATGACCTCCCCAAATGGTCTTTGGTCCTGTTCACCCCAGCATGGCCACTAGAATGATCGTGGGCTAAGCTCAAGAGCTTAACCCGGTTCTTAGTTGTAACTATCAACTGTCTCTGAGGATGCCAGTCTTCCTGGTATCCACCAGAAAGAGTTTCCTTATATAAAAGTCTTCTTTCTACAACAAACCTGGATTGATTAGAAGAGCTGTGAGGTGGTGGGTTGCTCCGTGCCGCTGTCCAAGCTTACTGGAGGCTTTCATCTGCTTCCTGTTCGGTCTGGAACTGTTTCCTTGATGCTGGAGACATCAGTTCCTCATTGGATTGTGGACCTCTGGAAGCGATGTAGAGGATAGGGCTTTTTCCGTTGACTGTGAACCGCTCTTCGCTGGTGCACTATGTTGGGGTTCAGACTCCGGCTGAGCCTCTTGTGTAGTGTTATTGGCTGCTGCTGGTTCAGGTTCAGTGGGGCCCTCTGGTGTTGGGGTTGCAAGTACTGGATTCAGTGCTGGCAATGGGTCTGGTGCTGGTTGTTCCGCCGGTTCCGGTTCTGGGACTGGCTCTGTCTGGGTCTCTGGGACAGGATCGACTACAGCTGTTACAGACATTGGCCTGGGTCCAAGTCCATCACCTCTGACCGGGTCCTGGTAGAAGTTTCCGGAACAGAGCTAGGCATGACGGCTGGTTTAGCCTGGCTGCGAGTGACCATTCCCACCCTCTTGGCTAGCTTCACACAATTGGCCAAGTCTTCCCCCAACAGCATGGGGATGGGATAATCATCATAGACTGCAAAAGTCCACGTTTCTGACCAGCCCTTGTACTGGACAGGCAACTTGGCTGTAGGCAAATTGAAAGAGTTGGACTTGAAGGGTTGAATCATCACTTGGATCTCTCGGTTGATTAAATTGGGGTCCACTAAGGAAGCATGGATAGCTGACACTTGTGCTCCGGTGTCCCTCCATGCGGTGACCTTCTTCCCACCCACACTCACAGTTTCCCTCCACTCCAAGAGTATCTGGGAGATAGCTGGGCCTGAAGACCTCTGGGGTGATTCTGGTGCAATGAACTGTAATCTGTTGGGGTTCTTAGGGCAGTTGGTTTTTACATGCCCTGGCTCATTACATTTAAAACATCGTCCAGCTGATAGGTCACTGCGGCGAGGTGGGTTGCTGGAGAATGGTGTGCCGGGACGATAAGGTGGCTGGAGGGTTCCTTGGGGGGCAGGTGGGGCCTTGGGCAGCCCCCAGTAGTAGGATGTGGTCTGAGGTTGTCCCTTCTGGTATCCACTCCCACTGCAACCAGTTTTTTCTTCTCTGCCATCTCCACCCATTTGGCTCCAATCTCCCCCGCCTCAATTATGGTTTTGGGCTTCCCATATAGGATGTATCTTTCTATTTCCTCAGGAATACCCTCTAAGAACTGTTCCATTTGCATTAGGAAGGGCAAATCTGGAGATATAACACTTGCTCCTGATATCCAGGCATCCCAAAGTTTCACAATGTGGTAGGCATGTCGGGTAAATGACACATCTGGTTTCCACCTTAGGGCTCTGAACCACTGATGGGAATGCTCGGGTGTTAGTCCCATTCTGACTCTCGCCTTAGTTTTAAACAGTTCATACTGGTTCATGTGTTCCTTAGGCATTTCAGCCACCACCTCAGCTAAGGGTCCAGTGAGCTGTGGCCTCAGCTCTACCGTGTATTGGTCTGTAGAGATGCTGTACCCAAGGCAGGCCCTTTAGAAGTTTTCTAAGAAGGCCTCGGTATCATCGCCTGCCTTGTAGGTAGGGAACTTTCTGGGATGGGAAGTGGTACCTGCAGAAGGATTGCTAGGGTTTGTTGGTATATTCTGCTGAGCCTTTGCCTTCTCCATCTCCAGTGCATGCTTCCTCTCTTTTTCCTTTTCCTCTTCCACATGCTTCCTCTCTTTTTCCTTCTCCTCCAGTTCTTTGGCCCTGCCCCTCTCCTGTGGGCAGCCTCTTGGTTTTTTTCTGCCTCTGTAGCTCTCTTGTGAGCAGCCTCTTGGTTTTTTTCTGCCTCTTTCGCTGCCTCCATTTCTTTGTCCTTTGCCTCCATTTCTCTCCTGTGGGCAGCTTCTAGGGCTTTTTCTGCCTCTTTCGCTGCCTCCAGTCTGGCTAACTCCAATTTGTGTTGTGTCTTGGTTTCTGTCATCTTTGCCTCTCTGTTTTTAACTAACTTTACACCCAATGGTTAAAAATAAAACAAACAAAAAAACCTTGGCTTGTAAAATTTTGCTGTGTTGTAATATGATACCTATATTCTCTGATAGTGATTGTTAGCCTACAGAAAAATCATTAAAAAAAACCCCAACAACAACAAAAAAACGAAACAAAAAAAACCCTAACACCTTTATCTCCAGAGAAATAGGCAGAAAACCCCTCTAGTTGCTCTTAGGTAAAAAAAATTCTTCAGGTCTGTGAAGACAAGTGAACTTCCCTGCAGAAGGTTAACTACCCTGCCTTTAGGTAGAGAAAACTCCAGCTCACAAAAGACAATTCCCTTTTGTCTCTGCTCTGGCCCCAAAGCAGAGGAAAAAAAAAACTCTTAACGGCTTTCAGCCAAAAACCTGCTTTTCAGCAGCCCAAAGGAAAAAAAAATCCTTTTTAAGATCTGTGCTTCTTGTTCAAAAAATAAAAATCCTAAAAAAACCCCAAAAAACTAACACCTTTGTCTCCAGGCAAATAGGCAGAAAACCTCTCTAGTTGCTCTTAGGTAAAAAACAACTTCAGGTCTGTGAAGACTTGTGAATTTCCCTGCAGGAGGTTAACTACCCTGCCTTTAGGTAGAGAAAATTCCAGCTCACAAAAAACAATTCCCTTTTGTCTCTGCTCCGGCAAAAGCATCACACAGACAGAGAGAGAGAGGCTTTGTTGCTCCCTCCATCCAGCTTTTGAAAGTATCTTAACAGGTTTCAGAGTAGCAGCCATGTTAGTCTGAATTCGCAAAAAAGAAAAGGAGTACTTGTGGCACCTTAGAGACTAACAAATTTATTTTAAATAAATGTGTTAGTTTCTAAGGTGCCACAAGTACTCCTTTTCTTTTTTTTGAAAGTATCTTGTCACCTCATTGGTCATTTTGGTCAAGTGCCAGTGAGGTTATCCTAGCTTCTTAACCCCTTACAGGTGAAAGGGTTTTTCCTCTGTCCAGGAGGGATTTTAAAGGTGTTTACCCTTCCCTTTATATTTATGACAGCATCTCAACTCCTTTCAATCTAGCAGCCTAAAACCAACTGCCTCCTCCAGCTGTCAGGTCCCACATCCTAAAGATTCAACTAATTCTCTTGAAGCCACAGTAATATCACATCTCCTTTTTGTTAATTTGTTTAAGCACAGAGTTATTTGTATATATCAGAATTATCTTAATAGCTGTCTATAAATCTTAACAGGTCTCCTTTGATGCAGTGACCATTTAACTTCTATATTTGCTGTATTATTGAAGTTGTTCTCACTATTTAGAGGACTGATGTCATTTTCTTGCTGCATTCTATAATTTCTTCTTTCATCTGAGTCTGGTCTTGCAAGTAACAATTGTAAATGTCTCTGATTTCATCTACACGCTTAACCATAGTCAATGGCATCATCAGATTGAGTGCTACCTCTTTTGTTACAGTGGCTTTCTGAGCCCAATTTCTACCATTATAGATACATACTCTATCATTTGGTTCCAAAAAAGGTAGTTCATGTGATCCTCTGTCATTAAATTCTTTTGATAGAAACTTATCTGATATTTATACTTATTCCTTTCCTTATAACCTTCTTGAAAAAACATAGGTAATCTGTATCTAAGCTTTCTGTTAAACAACAACTGTGCAGGTAATAAGCCTTGTTGTAATGGCAATGTTCCATAATTTAATAATGCCAAATATAAATCAGTATTTATTTCTTCAGCTTTTGTTAGTAATCTTTTTACTATTTTAACACCAATTTCAACTAGCTCATTAGATTGTGGGTAACCTGGACTTGAGGTAATGTTTAAAATCATATGCTGCAGCGAAATTTTTTAACTCGACTGTGAAATCGAGGTCCATGATCAGTCATGACTGTATTGGGAATCAAATGTCTTGCACACATTGATTTGATTTCATTAATGACTTGTCTGGCACATGTTTTCTAGTATACATATTTCAGGCAAATACAAAAAATTATGAATTATGTACCAAAAATAACTGCACTCAAAAACAAAACATTGTAAAACTTTAGAGCCTACAAGTCTGCTCAGTCCTACTTCTTGTTCAGCCAATCGCTCAGACAAACAAGTTTGTTTACATTTACGGGAGATAATGTTGCCCACTTCTTATTTACAATGTCACCATAAAGTGAGAACAGGCGTTCGTATGGGACTTTTGTAGCCGGCATTGTAAGCTATTTATGTGCCAGATATGCTAAACATTCATATGTCCCTTCATGCTTCGGCCACCATTCCAGAGGATATGCTTCTGTGCTGATGATGCTCATTTAAAAAAAATACTGCATTAATTAAATTTGTGAATGAACTCCTGGGGGGAGAATTGTATGTCTCCATTTGTTTTACCTGCATTCTGCCATATATTTTATGTTATAGCAGTCTCGGATGATGAGTCAGCACATGTTGTTCATTTTAGGAACACTTTCTCTGTAGATTTGACAAAACGCAAAAAGGTACCAATGTGAGATTTCTAAAGATAGCTTCAGCACTCAACCTGAAGTTTAAGAATCTGAAGTGCCTTCCAAAATCTGAGAGGGACAAGGAGTAGAGCATACTTTCAGAAGTCTCCGATGTGGAAACTACAGAACCTGAACAACCAAAAAAGAAAATCAGCCTTCTGCTGGTGGCATCTGACTCAGATGATGAAAATGAACATGCGTCGGTACACACTGCTTTGGATTGTTATCGAGCAGAACCCATCATCAGCATGGACACGTCCTCTGGAATGGTGGTTGAAGCACGAAGGTACATATGAATCTTTAGCACATCTGGCATGTAAATATCTTGCGACACCGGCTACAATAGTGCCATGCGAACACCTGTTCTCACTTTCAGGTGACATTGTGAACAAGAAGTGGGCAGCATTATCTCCTGCAAATGTAAACAAACTTGTTTGTCTGAAGGATTGGCTGAACAATAAGTATGACTGAGTGGACTTGTAGGCTCTAAAGTTTTAAGTTTTATTTTTGAATGCAGTTATTTTTGGTACATAATTCTACACTTGTAAGTTCAACTTTCATGATAAAGAGGTTGCACTACAGTACTTGTATTAGGTGAATTGAAAAATACTATTTCTTTTGTTTTTTACAGTGCAAATATTTGTAATAAAAATAAATATAAAGTGAACACTGCACACTTTGTATTCGGTGTTGTAATTGAAATCAATATATTTGAAAATGTAGAAAACATCCAAAAATATTTAAATAAATTATATTCTGTTATTGTTAAACAGTGCAATTAATCACACAATTAATTTTGATTAATTTTTTAATCATGTGATTAATCGTGATTAATTTTTTAATCACTTGTCAGCCCTATTTCTTTATATTCAAATAGATCTAAACCTATTTTAGATCAAGGTCTTAGGTTTTCTTGAATAAGTATCAAATTGTTTAGACTGAGCATTTCTATGTCAAAAATTTATGTCACTTTTTTATATAATCCTCTATAGTTTGGTTCTTTTGTGGCCAGTACAGAACCTCCCTTGCTCTACATTTATATTTTTCTATGTCTCAAATGTATGTATTTCAACATCTCTGCTGTTAATCCTAGAGGAATTACTACTATATTACCTTTAAATGGAATTCCTTCAATTACTGATACTTCTTGAATAAAATGATTATATGGCTTTTGGTAGAATTTTTTATTATATCCTTTTTCAATAGCTGTAATAACCTATTGTAAATTCCCACCCTATCTAGTTGATTGTAAAATTTCTTCCTATGCTCTGATATAGGAATTATTTTTAAGTACATCTACATATACCACATCATCTTCTGTTACTCTTTCTAGAGCTTATGATGTAACCAATGTATCAGCGACTGCTAATGATTTGCTAGGCTGATGTTCTAATTTTAAATCATATAGATACAATTTAAAAAATAATCCTTGTAACCGAGGCAGTATGTCTGTCATTTTTGAAATATTAACTAATGGTTTATGATCTCTATCTACTATATGTAAATATGTGAAATAGTTTGGGTGCAAAAACTAATGCCAAACCCTCTTTTTCTATTTGAGCATACTGACATTCCATTTTTGACATGGCTGCGATCAACAGGTTATCTCAAGTGCTTATATACAAATGCACAAAGCCTTGGAAACAAGCAGGGAGAACTGGAGGTCCTGGTGATGTCAAGGAATTATGACGTGATTGGAATAACAGAGACTTGGTGGGATAACTCACATGACTGGAGTACAGTCATGGATGGTTATAAACTGTTCAGGAAGGACAGGCAGGGCAGAAAAGGTGGGGGAGTAGCACTGTATGTAAGGGAGCAGTATGACTGCTCAGAGCTCCGGTACGAAACTGTGGAAAAACCTGAGTGTCTCTGGATTAAGTTTAGAAGTGTGTGCAACAAGAGTGATGTCATGGTGGGAGTCTGCTATAGACCACCGGACCAAGGGGATGAGGTGGATGAGGCTTTCTTCCGGCAACTCACGGAAGCTACTAGATCGCATGCCCTGATTCTCATGGGTGACTTTAATTTTCCTGATATCTGCTGGGAGAGCAATACAGCGGTGCATAGACAATCCAGGAAGTTTTTGGAAAGCGTAGGGGACAATTTCCTGGTGCAAGTGCTAGGGGAGCCAACTAGGGGGAGCGCTTTTCTTGACCTGCTGCTCACAAACCGGGTAGAATTAGTGGGGGAAGCAAAAGTGGATGGGAATCTGGGAGGCAGTGACCATGAGTTGGTTGAGTTCAGGATCCTGACGCAGGGAAGAAAGGTAAGCAGCAGGATACGGACCCTGGACTTCAGGAAAGCAGACTTTGACTCCCTCAGGGAACAGATGGCCAGGATCCCCTGGGGGACTAACATGAAAGGGAAGGGAGTCCAGGAGAGCTGGCTGTATTTCAAGGAATCCCTGTTGAGGTTACAGGGACAAACCATCCCGATGAGTCGAAAGAATAGTAAATATGGCAGGCGACCAGCTTGGCTTAATGGTGAAATCCTAGCGGATCTTAAACATAAAAAAGAAGCTTACAAGAAGTGGAAGGTTGGACATATGACCAGGGAAGAGTATAAAAATATTGCTCGGGCATGTAGGAAAGATATCAGGAGGGCCAAATCGCACCTGGAGCTGCAGCTAGCAAGAGATGTCAAGAGTAACAAGAAGGGTTTCTTCAGGTATGTTGGCAACAAGAAGAAAGCCAAGGAAAGTGTGGGCCCCTTACTGAATGAGGGAGGCAAGCTAGTGACAGAGGATGTGGAAAAAGCTAATGTACTCAATGCTTTTTTTGCTTCTGTTTTCACTAGCAAGGTCAGCTCCCAGACTGCTGTGCTGGGCATCACAAAATGGGGAAGAGATGGCCAGCCCTCTGTAGAGATAGAGGTGGTTAGGGACTATTTAGAAAAGCTGGACGTGCACAAGTCCATGGGGCCGGACGAATTGCATCCGAGAGTGCTGAGGGAATTGGCGGCTGTGATTGCAGAGCCCTTGGCCATTATCTTTGAAAACTCGTGGCGAACGGGGGAAGTCCCGGATGACTGGAAAAAGGCTAATGTAGTGCCCATCTTTAAAAAAGGGAAGAAGGAGGATCCTGGGAACTACAGGCCGGTCAGCCTCACCTCAGTCCCTGGAAAAATCATGGAGCAGGTCCTCAAAGAATCAATCCTGAAGCACTTAGAGGAGAGGAAAGTGATCAGGAACAGTCAGCATGGATTCACCAAGGGAAGGTCATGCCTGACTAATCTAATCGCCTTTTATGATGAGATTACTGGTTCTGTGGATGAAGGGAAAGCAGTGGATGTATTGTTTCTTGACTTTAGCAAAGCTTTTGACACGGTCTCCCACAGCATTCTTGTCAGCAAGTTAAGGAAGTATGGGCTGGATGAATGCACTATAAGGTGGGTAGAAAGCTGGCTAGATTGTCGGGCTCAACGGGTAGTGATCAATGGCTCCATGTCTAGTTGGCAGCCGGTGTCAAGTGGAGTGCCCCAGGGGTCGGTCCTGGGGCCCGTTTTGTTCAATATCTTCATAAATGATCTGGAGGATGGTGTGGATTGCACTCTCAGCAAATTTGCGGATGATACTAAACTGGGAGGAGTGGTAGATACGCTGGAGGGGAGGGATAGGATACAGAAGGACCTAGACAAATTGGAAGATTGGGCCAAAAGAAATCTAATGAGGTTCAATAAGGATAAGTGCAGGGTCCTGCACTTAGGATGGAAGAATCCAATGCACCGCTACAGACTAGGGACCGAATGGCTCGGCAGCAGTTCTGCGGAAAAGGACCTAGGGGTGACAGTGGACGAGAAGCTGGATATGAGTCAGCAGTGTGCCCTTGTTGCCAAGAAGGCCAATGGCATTTTGGGATGTATAAGTAGGGGCATAGCGAGCAGATCGAGGGACGTGATCGTTCCCCTCTATTCGACACTGGTGAGGCCTCATCTGGAGTACTGTGTCCAGTTTTGGGCCCCACACTACAAGAAGGATGTGGATAAATTGGAAAGAGTACAGCGAAGGGCAACAAAAATGATTAGGGGTCTAGAGCACATGACTTACGAGGAGAGGCTGAGGGAGCTGGGATTGTTTAGTCTGCAGAAGAGAAGAATGAGGGGGGATTTGATAGCTGCTTTCAACTACCTGAAAGGGGGTTTCAAAGAGGATGGCTCTAGACTGTTCTCAATGGTAGCAGATGACAGAACGAGGAGTAATGGTCTCAAGTTGCAATGGGGGAGGTTTAGATTGGATATTAGGAAAAACTTTTTCACTAAGAGGGTGGTGAAACACTGGAATGCGTTACCTAGGGAGGTGGTAGAATCTCCTTCCTTAGAGGTTTTTAAGGTCAGGCTTGACAAAGCCCTGGCTAGGATGATTTAACTGGGACTTGGTCCTGCTTTGAGCAGGGGGTTGGACTAGATGACCTTCTGGGGTCCCTTCCAACCCTGATATTCTATGATTCTATGATTCTATGATCAGTGGTGGGCAACCTGTGACCCGCGGGCTGCACCTGAAGACAATTTTGTACATCTGTGTTACTATCAAATCATTTTAATACTGGGAGCTGTTTTTGTTAGTTGCTTAAGATGCTTAAATTCTTATTGATTTTGACAGTCCCATCTCCACTGATTATTTTTACAGAGTAAAGACCCTAGATTTGTTGTTTCTTCTGCTAGGCGAGGTATGTATTTTCCTACAAAATTATCCATACCCAAAAATGTTTGTAATAACTCCTTATCTTTTGGGTAAGCATTAATTACCTTATTTGAAACCAAATGGTAGAGTATGCCTTCAATCTTTTTTAAATGAGAACTTAAGTGCTGGGGTGCAATTATGTCACAATTTTTGGAGGTGGACAGCCATATAATGACCATTGTCTTTGCTACAGTAGTTTCTCTGCCACAGCTGTTTATGATCTTTTTTTTTAATTGTAACCATCAATCATTTAAGCTTCCAGATACCTTTGCAATTGCCAAGTACTTTATCAACTGTAAATTAAAATTTTATAAAGAATTTGTAGGAAGAACCTACTTTCTGTTGGCCCAGCTTAGTAAACAACATGGGGGGTAGGGGGATTGGATCGGTTAAGAATTGTTAATGAAATGTAGAGCCTGCTACATTTCTGGTTCAAATCCAGACCAACTTAGTAGTGATCAGAAGCTAATACCAGTTGATGGCTATTTGATTAATTCACTTCAACTCCCCATGGATAAGTAACCATATCACACAAACCACTACCACAACTGGCAGAAACCAAACACTCTGGTTAATAGCTCAGCTGAGAGAGTGAGGACTGAATTACCCTTCCCCACCCTGAGACTCTGTCTCAAATTCAGACTGGAGGGATATTGGTATAGAAAGCTTGCTACTACCTGTATCCAGTTCTTTACATTTTTTCAAATTTTTATTAGTGGACAGATGCCTCTACCTCAGCATTCTTATATATACATACATAAACATTTTTTTTCTTCAACAGATAGCTCGTAGTGAGCACGTGAATGTGCAGCTAGTACCCTGATAATCTGAGAATGGTGTCTATAGAATAGTTCCTCAAATACCTAAAACAGACCACAGTGAAAACGTTCCAATCTAAATGATCACATGGACATATATTTTGTGAGTTACGAGTTGTGTGTTTAGTCCTAAAAATATCATGTGACACTTAAAGTAACAAGCTGTGTCCTCTTGAATTATAGTGGAATGTTTCACATATTCCTCTGTTGGGTGGAAAGAGATTGGTGGCTAGGGAATAGCCAATAAATTGGGCAGGGTGATCAACTCCCCATGTCATAACCCCCACAGAAAAAGGAAAAAGAAAAGGAGTACTTATGGCACCTTAGAGACTAACAAATTTATTTGAGCATAAGCTTTCGTGAACTACAGCTCACTTCATCGGATGCATTCAGTGGAAGATACAGTGGGGAGATTTATATACACAGAGAACATGAAACAATGGGTTTTATCATACACACTGTAAGGGGAGTGATCACTTAAGATGAGCTATTACCAGCAGGAGGGCGGGGAGGTTTTGTGTTGATAAACAAGGTGGGCCATTTCCAGCAGTTGACAAGAAGGTCTGAGGAACAGTTTGGGGGGGAGAATAACATGGGGAAATAGTTTTACTTTGTGTAATGATCCATCCACTCCCAGTCTCTATTCAAGCCTAAATTAATTGTATCCAGTTTGCAAATTAATTCCAATTCAGCAGTCTCTCGTTGGAGTCTGTTTTTGAAGCTTTTTTGTTGAAGAATAACCACTCTTAGGTCTGTAATCGAGTGACCAGAGAGATTGAAGTGTTCTCTGACTGGTTTTTGAATGTTATAATTATTGACATCTGATTTGTGTCCATTTATTCTTTACGTAGAGACTGTCCAGTTTGACCAATGTACATGGCAGAGGGTCATTGCTGGCACATGATAGCATATATCACATTGGTAGATGCTCAGGTGAACAAGCGTCTGATAGTGTGGGTGATGTGATTAGGCCCTGTGATGGTGTCCCCTGAATAGATATGTGGACAGAGTTGGCAACAGGCTTTATTGCAAGGAGAGGTTCCTGGGTTAGTGGTTCTGTTGTGTGGTGTAGTTGTGTGGTTGCAGGTGAGTATTTGCTTCAGGTTGGGGGGCTGTCTGAGGGGTATCCACTATGGATGTAGAAGCCCTCTACACCAACATTCCACACAAAGATGGACTACAAGCCGTCAGGAACAGTATCCCTAATAATGTCACGGCTAACCTGGTGGCTGAACTTTGTGACTTTGTCCTCACCCATAACTATTTCACATTTGGGGACAATGTATACCTTCAAATCAGCGGCACTGCGATGGGTGCCCACATGGCCCCACAGCATGCCAATATTTTTATGGCTGACTTAGAACAACGCTTCCTCAGCTCTCGTCCCCTAATGCCCCTACTCTACTTGCGCTACATTGATGACATCTTCATCATCTGGACTCATGGAAAAGAAGCCCTTGAGGAATTCCACCATGATTTCAACAATTTCCATCCCACCATCAACCTCAGCCTGGACTAGTCCACACAAGAGAACCACTTCCTGGACATTACGGTGCTAATAAGCGATGGTCACATAAACACCATCCTATACCAGAAACCTACTGACCATTATTCCTACCTACATGCCTCCAGCTTTCACCCAGATCACACCACACAATCCATTGTCTACAGCCAAGCTCTACGATATAACCGCATTTGCTCCAACCCCTCAGACAGAGACAAACACCTACAAGATCTCTATCATGCATTCTTACAACTGTAAGAATGTCACCAGCAACCACACACCACATAACTGAACCACTAACCCAGGAACCTATCCTTGCAACAAAGCCCGTTGCCAACTCTGTCCACATATCTATTCAGGGGACACCATCATAGGGCCTAATCACATCACTCACACTATCAGACACTCATTCATCTGCGCATCTACCAATGTGATATATGCCATCATGTGCCAGCAATGCCCCTCTGCCATGTACATTGGTCAAACTGGACAGTCTCTACGTAAAAGAATAAATGGACACAAATCAGACGTCAAGAATTATAACTGTTCCTCAGACCTTCTTGTCAACTGCTGGAAATGGCCCACCTTGATTATCACCACAAAAGGTTTTCTTCCTCCCCCCCCCTCCTGCTGGTAATAGCTCATCTTAAGTGATCACTCTTCTTACAGTGTGTATGATAAAACCCATTGTTTCATGTTCTCTGTGTATATAAATCTCCCCACTGTATTTTTCACTGAATGCATCTGATGAAGTGAGCTGTAGCTCACGAAAGCTTATGCTCAAATAAATTTGTTAGTCTCTGAAGTGCCACAAGTACTCCTTTTCTTTTTGCGAATACATATTAACATGGCTGCTACTCAGAAAAAGGAAAATAACTCCTAAATAGAGCTAGCTTCTATAGTAAAATTATTGAATTGTACCTTTTAATAGATTTTTAAAGTTTTGAACAGCGGTTTAAACACAAGACCCATGTCGTTCATCCATAAATTGGAGGTCCCTCTTTATTCTTGGGAACCAGATAAAACAATAATGTCTCAACTGGTATTTGCAAAATGAAATGATAGAATGATCTCATTTTAGTGAGGTTTGGGGTCAGCAGTAAACACAAGAAAACAAACTAAAATAACTATAACTATAGAATAACTATAGAAACATAAGAAAACAAAATAAAATAACTATAGAGCTATAAATAAGTATAGAATAAAGCAATCAAAAGGAAAATGAAATTCAGTTGACATTTAGTTTTAGTACATATTATGGGCTCTATCTTGCTGTGAGTTCTGTTCTGTAATTATGCATTCAAATCCCCAGCATATCAACAAGAGAATATAGATTTCCTGATGCAGTATCATGGAACAATCCAGTATTTCACTTTCAGACTATATGAGGTTAGAAGTCATTTTAATATCGTATACAGCTCATTCTATTGTGAGAGGATGAAATATGGGAAAAATAACGGCAACTTGTTTATATTCTCTGAGTAGGTAATGTCAGAACCATAGATCAGAGGTGAATGTGTATCATATTTGCTTTTATGTGGACCAATGGGTTAGTTAATAATATCCTTTTTTTGGTTTTCTAGGTGTAAGGTCACATTTAGCACTGAGAACCTTCATCTAAACGTTGATTGAAAGAAAAATACATGGAAGGAATAATAGTTCAAAAATAGTTTCCCTTTAAAAAAAACCCATACTTGTTCGTTGGTGGTTTCCTTCTTTCCCAAAGTCAAACTGCTCAGGGGTGATTCATTCTTGAAAGAGAAATGTTTGTGGTAAATGAAGCAAGTAACCAACATGTAAGAATCACAGTATTTTCTTTTCAAGTGTTGCTATAACGCTTTCACGCCTTGTTTGGTCAGTGAGAAAGGTAATTGTAGCCAACTTTTCTTTGCCACTCTGATCACCTTAAGAAACTGCCATGTCAAGGCCTTTATTACTACTAGTCACAGCATATATAGCAGGTGTTACCATGTGGTGCTGTTACAACTAGTCTTCAAGTTCTTAGCATGCAAGCAAGTTTTTGGTCTTGGAAAAAATGCTTGTGTTATTACTTTTGATTGTGCAAGCATATTTGTGTAAAGGCTGCTTTGGGAGAGAGGAAGCCGAGCAAGCAGGAGGAAAGTTTGCTCTTTGCCTTAAACTCTTGATGAGAGTCAGTTCTTGATGTAGAGTTGCTCCCTGGCCATGTAAATGAAGCAAATTATGCTTAGAATATACCTAGATTCTGTGTCCCTGATTTCTCCTCCAACAGAAGCCAACTGACAAGGTCCTGACATTCTGATATCATTTGGAAAGGGGTCATAATGGTTTCAGAGCAGGACACTGGTGTTGAAGATAGAGGCAACAGGATGTGTGGCTAAGGCCTCATCTGCACTACACAGTTTTGTCGAAAAACTCAGCTTCCACAACAAAACAGTTGAGGTGTATACCCTGAAATGCTCCTTCTGACAGTGTAACTCCCCTGCTACACCAACATAATAAAACCACCCCGACGAGAGCCAGAGCACTTTTTGTGACGTAGTTAGAGTGACGCAGCATCAATATAGACACTGCACTTGGCCTCCAGGAAGTGGGCACAATGCCAATGATGACTGCTCTGGTCAGCAGTTTGAACTCAGCTGCCCTGAAGGTACACAGGTATGCGCCCTCCTCTGTTTAATAGCCCGGGAATTTTTGAAGTTCCTCTTCCTGTTTTCTCGGCATGGACAGTTCCATAGGTGCCGACCCACCATCAGCCACCCATCAGCTCCCCCTACCCCCCCCCCAGTGCTTTCCGCTTGCCGGTGGACCCCATGGATCAGTACCTCCCTCCCGGGCCTCCCACATGCCACAATCAGCTGTTTTTTGGTGTGCATGTGACTCTGCGGGAGAGGGTGGAAGGAGGGAGGATGCAGCATGCTGCGGAACTGGGCAGGGAGAGCTGGGGCAGGAAGAGGCAGGGTGGGGGTGGAGTCTTAGGGAGAGGGGTGCAGTGGGGCGGGGCCTGGGGCAGAGCCGGAGGTCGAGCACCCCTGAGCACTTTGGAAAGTTGCCGTCTGCGGACAGTTCACATAGCCTCTTCCCAGCTGACCAGGCTGGCTTGCCACAGCAGATCCGCTCCCACATGGAGTACACCAGAGCTGTTGGATCTTTTGGAAGAGGAGGTTGTGCAGTTGCAGTTCCAAGCCAGCCGCAGGAACTTTGATATCTACGGGCTGATTGCTAGTGGCATGCAGGAGAAGGGGCACAAAAGAGACATGCAGCAGTGCCATGATAAGATCAAGGAGCTGAGACAGACGTACCAGAAGGCAAGGGAGGTCAACTCCATTCCATGCCCTCCCCAAACGCCCCCACCACGTTCCTCACATCTTCCTGGTCCCTCGCAGTACCTCTTGCACTCCACCCCTAGGGAAGGTTTCAAAATGAAAGCTGGAGTTACACACAGCTCTGAGAGCCGTAACTGAGAGACTGTTCATCATTGCCATGTGCCCTGTTTGACAGAAAAATGTGTTTTGTCGTGCTATTAAACTTTATTATTTGAAATAAAATGAATCTGTGTCGTACACACATTAGTTGGTGCTAAAATTCAAACGGTGGCTATAGGCAGGAATATTTGCTCAATAAGCCTACAGGGGTCATCCAGGATGGCAAGTAAACATCGCCTGACTGAATGCACCACAAAGACATTACTGGGAATCATTTTCAAAATGCTCCTTCAAAGCCTCCCTGATTTGAATAGCCCCACACTGTGCCCCTCTAGTTGCCCTGGTATCTGGCTGCTTAAAATCAGCAGCCAGACCACCAACCTCAGTGCTCCACCCCTAGGGAAACTTTTCCCCCTTTGCTTCACAAATGTTATGCAGAATACAGCAGGCTGCTATGACCATGGGAATATTTTCCTCATTGAGATCTAACCTGCCAAAAAGGCAGCACCAGTGATCTTACCAATCAGCCAAAGGCACATCCAATGGTTATTCGGAACCTGCTGAACCTGTTGTTGAAGCACTCCTTGCTGCTGTCAAGGTTCCTAGCATAAGGCTTCATAAGCCACAGGAGCAAAGGCTAGGCAGGGTCTCCCAGGATCACTATGGGCATTTCCCATTCCCCAATGGAATCTTCTGGTCTGGAAAGAAAATCCCAGAATGCAACTTTCTACACAGTCCGTGCTCCTAAAGATGTGTGCATCATGCACCTTCCCTGACCCACCCTCACTGAGGTCAGTGAAATGGCCCCGGCGATCCACCAGCACCTGCAACACCATGGAGAAGTAACCCTTTTGGTTGATGTACTCCGTTGCAAGATGGTCTGGGACCAAGATTGGGATATGCGTTCCAGCTTATTGCCCTGCCGCAGTTAAGGAGTCTCATTGCCGCAAAGCCATCCACTATTTCCCGCACATTGCCCAGAGTCACAGTCCTCTGTAGCAGGAGGCAATTAATGGCCCTGCACACTTTATCACTGCAATCCTTATGGGTAGGCTTTCCAATTCCAAACTGATTCACGACTGACTGGCAGCAGTCTGGAGTTGCCAGCTTCCAAACAGTGATTGCCACTCAATTGTCCACAGTGAGGGCAGGTCTCATTCTGATGTCCTTGTGCCATGGTGCTGGGGCAAGCTTGACACACAGTTCCAGGAAGGTGAATTTGCGCATCCAAAAGTTCTGCTCATCATCCCATATATGCATCATGAAGCAATCCCACCACTCAGTGCTTGTTTCCCAAGCCCAGTACCGACAGTCCACTGTGTGCAGCCATTCCATGAATGCCAGTGTCAATCTTTAATTATTTATTTCCATGGCAGGCACCTTCGATTCACTTTGTTTTGCAACTCATTAAATACTGCAGGACCAGCCACATTGTGTTCATAACACACATTGCCAGACTGGTCAGCAGTTCAGGATCCATGCTTTCAGGCAGAGATGGCAGGCACACAGTTTAAAAGGGCTGTTCAAAAACAGAACAAAATGAAATCAGAAGCCCACAAAATGATGGGACGGTGCATCATAAAATAGTGAGCACGCCCCCTCAAGGCACTGTGATCTGTTCCCAGTGGCAGAGGGTGGTGGTGAGTTGCACAGTGGGATAGCTACCCACAATGCAACATTCTCTGTTGATATAAGAGCACTGATTGTGGAGATGCTCTGTCAACACAAGGAGCATTATGTGGACATGCACAACCGATGTAATTAAAACGGCTTATGATCGTCAACTTAAGTCTGTAGTGTAGACATGGCCTTAGCGATTGCTAACAGCACCCAGTAAGAGTGATTCATCTAGGAACTCCTGAGGAGTTTTAATAGGACATGAGTAGTCCTATTAGTGTCAATGAGACAAATTATGTGCTTAAATTCAAGCACGTATGTGCATGTTTGCAGGAATGCCCCTTCTTCATTCACCCTTTAAACCAGGTTTTTTTTTAAACCAGCATAGCCTTCTTCCTCAATTGGTGGAATAGTAGGTTTTTGGGCAACTAAGGCATTCTTAAATGATTCCCAATCATCATTCACATTTTTCTGAATAAGTTCTTCCTCCCAGCTATTTGACTTATAACTGATTTTAGCTTTCACTAGCCACCTTTTTAGTCCTTAATCTTCTGTTTTATTAACCATATAATATAGCTATGCACACAAAGATAGTAAGATGAAATCTGCTGTAAAGAAAAAGAAATGCCAGTATGGCTCCATAAACTGAACTAATGCCAAGAGGCCAAAGTCTGCAGTATTTATACCAATACAATCCCATTGAAATCATTGGTTAAAATTTACTGCTACGAAGAAAACCAGTTCAAGGTCAACTCACCATTAAAATCCCACTGGTTAAATTAAGACTTAGTTAATTCCTTGATCTTTTGCTGGTCTGTGCAAGATAGAATTTCACCCAAAGGAATTAAATGGGATGTCAACAGAGTCAGAGAATCTGGATTAAATTGAACAACAGATGTAGCAACAAAGTTCACTGGTGACTATGCAATTTGCAAAATATGGCAACCACTAGACTTAAATTGGTGGTGGTTGTGTGAATGCTGTCCAGTTACAGAAATGCATCCGATGAAGTGAGCTGTAGCTCACGAAAGCTTATGCTCAAATAAATTTGTTAGTCTCTAAGGTGCCACAAGTACTCCTTTTCTTTTTGCGAATACAGACTAACACGGCTGCTACTCTGAGAACTCTTATTATGCAAGCTAAGACAAAGATAGCCAGGGAAGCTGTATTGAGTACTATGAAAAGTTATGATGAAAGTTCTCCCATATTGTTCTGCAACTCTCTTATGAGTAAAATATCCAGAGACCCCCTTCCTCTTACAATTGTCTTTGTGAGACAGGATGTGTCTCAATGAGGCTGTTCTGTGATAGGAACTGAATGAGAATCAAGAAATATACACATTGATACCAAGGATAACTCACACACTAATGTGAGTCTGTTGGTTCTTTAGTTCAGGTCAAGAGCAGGAAGAGATATAATGTGTTTTACTGATAAATATATCTGCTACATGAAAAAGCAGCTAGTGACCTTATACAGTTGTAATAGACTTAGTTTACTTTCTCATTTGGGATATTGATGTCAGTCAATGATAGCTACTCAGAGCTTTAATGGACGTTTTTGGAGGAATATTACCTCAATGAAAGTCAGCTATGTACAATTTCAACCTTTACACTTTAGCAGGAGCTTTAAAAAAACAAAAACAAAAAAACCCACATGCTTTATAAAATAATGCAATCTGATAAAGCAGAGAGGCAAACAATTTATATTGAACTTGCAGAAAAACAGCAGTCAGAAAAACAGTAAGCACAACTTTTAAAGAACAGATCATACACATGTAGAAGTTTAAGATTTAAAACCTCAGGGCCAGATCCTCTTGTGTATCTCAGTTATTGATACCTTTGTGAAGGGAGTTCTGCATGTTCCTACCACCCCTTTTTGTTTGAGTGTGGGAATGTCCAAGGCCAAGAGAATGGCCAACCGGTCCTGATATCCCATTGGTCCATAACAGCTGCTGGTATGCAATCCAGGAATAAGTCAAAGCAAGCCAGAGATTGCTTTAAATGTATGCTATCCCCAGAATTGAGAGAACAGAAAGGCAATTTCGATCTCCCTCCATTGTTGAGCTGAGCACAGCTTGGCTGGACTGGAAGACCTCAGATTGGAAGTATAATATGTTGGGTGGCATAGACAATTAGTGGAGATACATGTGGTGCCACAAGTCTCCCATGTGAAACTCATGTTCTGCAAGCAAAACCTCTGCTACATTAGCTAGATGCAGATATATGCTAAATTTTCTTAGCTGCATGTCAATTTTACATACATCTTAAAAAGTAAATTTGTAGAGTGTTTCAGTTTCAGAATTGTACATCTCATTTCTAGAGTGAAAATAATTTTAGATTCAGGTTGCAAAATCATAACTAGAATACTTTTTTTTCAAATTCATATTGTCAGTCTCTAAGTACAGATATTCAAGGTTATATCACACTGAAGATACAGAAGTTCACTTGCTGTGTGTGTTTGAAATAAAGATGAGATGTCATAACCTCTGATCCAGTCTACTATGGTAAATATAAAAGTAAGTTCTTTACACTTGTATAGTGACTTTTCCTATCTCCTTCACTTCGCTTTTTAATCCTTTTCTATAACCAGCTCCGATGGTCTAAAATTGCCCGATTGGTTTTCACATGCATTCATGAAATAGCTCCACTTCACTTCTCTAACTTAATATTTATGCACAGAGCTGTTCTATCTGCTCAGAACTTCCAGAAACCATATTTAGTGCCGTCCATAAAGGAGAGGAACATACAGGCCTAAGTGTGTTTTGGAAAGGGGATAATCAGTATTTTCTATTAAATTATAATTTGAGTGATAAATCCAGGGTATTTCCAGAAACTTCTATTGTCTATCAAAGATGTCAGATATAGTAAGCTGTACAGTCTAGCTCTGTCACTCAATTTTTCTTCCTTTCCACTAATCTAGAAACTAATTAAATAAAAAGTTTTAGAAGAAAGCTTACAGGACTTCCTTTAACTGTAGCTCAATTTATACAGGAAAACAGGACTGGCCTTAGGGAAAATGGCACCTTGGGCAAACTTGCATTTTGGTGTCCCTGGCTCCCGTGGGTACCCCCCATTGGCCCTGGCCCCCATAGACTTCCCAGGCTCCCCACCCTCCCTTCCCCCTTAGCCCCAGCACTATGCCTCTTCACCCCAATGCCTGCTCCCCTCCTATACCCTAATCCCTACACCCCCTTCACTTCCAACACCTGCCCCCTCCTGTGCCCCTCCCTGCACCCCTTCACTCCTACCCACTGCACCTCCCTCCTGAGCCCCTAACCTCTGCACTGTGCATGCCTCCTTACCCCAACCCCTGCCTCCCTCCAGCACCCCAACACCTGCCCCATCCTGTGTCCCTAACCCCTGCACTGTGCCCTGATCACCCCAACCCTTGCACCTCCCTCCTGAGCCCCTAACCCCTGCAGTGTCCTCTTCATCCCAACTCGTGCCCCTCCTGTGCCCCTAACCCTGCACTGTGCATACATGTATATGTATCTATCTGTATATTCTTACAGTAAACATAATTGTACCCATGACTCACCAGCTGTCACACCCCCCCAGTGATATCTCATGTCCAATCAGGGTCTCCTTTAGCACCCCCTGATGACAGCTGTTCAGGACCTGTGGTGGGTGGCTTCTCATGACTCAGCCCTCTAGCCGAGTCATATAGGCTGACCCCTTACTTTCTGTCACTTCATCCCAACTGCCTCCTTCAGCAGTCCCACTCAGCTCCCTGACTCCAGCCTGGCTTCTCTTACTGAGAGAGAGCCGCAGATCGGCTTGCCTTCCTGGACAGCACCTAACAGAGCCAGGTTCAGCCCTTTCAGCTCCTGCCTCCAGCTTTGACACTTGCAGATGTAGTGGGTGGTTGCACCCACAGGCAATCATTAATCCCAGCAGGCCTAGTGTATGGTTGGTACATCCCCTCAAAGTACACCATTTGTATCAGCCACAATTGATACATTCATTCAGAATCAAACCCACGGCTATCCTTAATGGAGTTTCTCTTGAAAATATCTGTCCTTCCTTACCTGGGCCCTTACTTATGCCAGGACGCCTAAATCCAACCAATCCTAAGGCCTCCCAAATACAGCTGCTATTTAAAAAACAAAAAGCTTCACTTAATTCAGTTATTTCAACTTTCCTAAAGTCTAAACTGAATCCCTACAAGTCAAACAGTTTAATCTGTTCTATATGGTTCAACGGATTAAACCATTTTAAAACTTGTGATAGGGCATTCAGAGGGACTAAAAAAAAAGCCTAATGGCTAGTGCACCTGACCTCCAGCCCCTTGTCTCTCCATTGAGTGGAGGGGCAGTAGAGGTGCCTGATTTCTGACTCCAGACCAGGAGCATATGGGCCTCCACCATCTGGGGTTTTGCCCTGAAGTGGGGAGTGGTAAAGGGAACCAGGCCATGCCTCTCCACCAGGTCTCACCCCAGGTACTTTCCCTGTGGGAAGTAAAACTATCAGGGTCCTCCCTGTAGAGAATGTCTAAGTCTGCTACCTTGGGCTACTGCCTATCCATGTGCTCCTTCAGTTTAGGACATGGCCCCTATAATCCAAATAGTCAATAGCTTAACAAAAAGTCCAAATATATAGGGTCCTGCAAGACCTGCTGGTTCTCAAAGGGAGTGGTTGGAGAAGGTTCCTAGTTGTGCTGTGCCCTTTGCATGTTTTCCCCTTGCAATCCCCCCGTCCCATCTTCAACTTTTCTGAGCTGTATAACTTACCACACTACACTGGTTGTTCTGAAGTCCCATTCTTCCTATGTTTCATGGAGGTGATCCAGAATTCCCATTGGCTGCCTCCTGTACAATAATTCAAATGGGGAGAAGCCTGTGGATACCTGGGCATCCCACAGATGACAAACAGGAGAGATGGGAGCAAGCTCTCCAAGTGTCAGAGATCAATGTCTATGAACTGCCTTGATATCTTGTTAAACTGTTCCACCAGTCTGTCGGTATGGGGATGGTATATCAGTGTTCTCAAGGACTTGACTCTTAGCAGGTCGCACATCTCCTTCATTAATCTGAGCACCACCCTTATATAGACATAGGGTTGCTAAACAGATTAGCTAATGACAGTAACCATCTTTTCCTACCTAAACATAAAAAGGCGCCAAATGCAGAGTGAGGAGGAGACAAGAAGGGCTTACAAAATGGATGCTTAGTTGTCCTTTAGAGGATCCAACATGGCCTTAGGATTTCTATCTCTACACTCAAAGAGTTCCCCACTGTATTGGACAGGCCATTTGGAAAAGCACACCCCTCGAGAGCTTTCTTGGTACTAGCAACTGCATTCTCACCTTCGGTGTCTCACCTCCCCTTCATGACCCAACATGGCCTTTCCTCAACTAGCTCAAGATGGGGCTACTGTTTTAATTGCTGGAGATCTAGTACTATGTTGACTATGTGGGCAAGCTGTTCATAAACCTGACCCAAGGTTGGGTCATTCCTTTGTTCTTCTAGAGTCTGCTTCACAAGACAGCAAGTCCATGTTAAGAGGCAGCAGTGGGGCTTTACTGCTCTGATTAGGCTCTAGTGAATAGTCATTCATCCACAAGGATGGTTCTTATCCTGGGTCTTCATCTTGCCCTGGGGCCCTCTCCTTATGATGTTCTTTCTCAGTCACCACATACATTTCCTGTCTCCTGGGGTCTTTTGGCCTCAACTGTGTCTCCACTAGGATCTGCCATCCCATCTCTGGGCAATCTCTTAAAAAAAAACAAAAACCTTCCAAGAGCCACCCCAAGATGACCAAAGAGGCCATGGCTTTGGCCATGCCAGCTTGCGTTGTCTAGGTGTGGTTTTGCAGAGTGAGTTTCAGCTCTCTCCTTGGGTAGGGTTGTATGTCTCCAGGAATACACTGGAAGTAGATCATGCCTCCCTTCCCCCATGCCCAGCTCTCACCCCACCATTACTCAGTCCACTTGTATGGGGACTAGCAGTTTCCCTGGGCCCTTTTTCTGAGTCTGATTATCTGCTGTCCAGGGTTGTCTATAGTTATGATCCATGAATGAGCTTGTTGTCCACATGCAAAACAGGTCCTCATGGTAAAAGACAATTCCATTGTTAATTCTTCAAGGGGATGGCTCTTTCAAGTAAGGTTGCTCCACCTGGGCTGGATCGCTCCTAGCTGACTGAGGGTGGGCTTCTGGGCTCCTCTCAAGGCCTTTGTACTCCCTACACTAGGGTTCTGTGTCCAAGTGCCCCAGACACCTTCAGTTGGGTTCAGGGATCAGTAGTGTGTGGGTCCTGGGGGTGCACCAGAACAACCTTTGGCATATCTGCTTCAGACCCAATGGACATCGGATAGTTCTCTGCCACGGGACTGCCTCTGCCAAAAGTTCCAGGACAGGGAGGATCTGTATGAACTGCTTCTTAGCCACCTGAACCCCCAGGGAGTCCTCTGGCTGGAGCCACTGCCAGCAATGTTCTTTCAGATCCTGGCAATGGCTGTGGGCTGAACCCCAAGCCCCAAGTAGGAATTTCTTGTGGTGAAACCACTGCCAATAGGTTTCAGGCAAGATGTTCAGGTCCTCTTGGATGGCTGCCTTGACTTGGATATAATCCTGGGTGGCAACCACATCAAGGCCCCAGTACACTGCATGGGCCAGGCCTATCAAGGAGGGTGGGGGGAGCCAATAGGGCGGTGCAGCTTACCATGGACCATTGAGTCACAGCAGCAACCCTCACAAACATGACATGGAACACCTCTGGGTCATCCATGGGCCCCATTTGTCAGTTTCCACCGGATGGATGACATCAGGATGGTATTTGCCATCCTCTGGTGAGACTCGCTGCTGCCCCAGGGGTTGTAGGAGCATTGTCATTTGCTGGATGAGCCACTGCTGCTGTGCCACCATTTCTTTAATCACGTGCTGTTGGACAGCAAGCTGCTGGAGCATTTGGTTCTGTTACTGGTTCTTCACACCCCACTTCAGAAGCTTCTCAAAAATCCATCTCTGCTTCGTTTGTTGCCTCTTCTCCTTCTCTGTCCTACTTTCAGGCCTGGGATACTATGAGTACCTGCATTCTCCACCACACAATAGGGCCAGGTAGCCCAGCAATTAGCACACATGACCACCAGCCTTTTGTCTCTGTTGAGTGACAACAGAGATACCCGGTTTCCTGACCCCAGGCCAGGAATGTCTGGGTGTGCACTTGGGTCTGGGCCTTTGCCGTTAAGTGGGGAGTCACAGGGGAGACCCAGGTCTTTCCTTTCCACCAGGTCCCAGCCCAGGGCCCTGTGGAAATAACACCGCTAGAGTCCTCTTGCACAGATCTAAATCTGACACCCTGGGCTACTTCCTACCTATGTGTTCCTTGGGGGCATGGCCCTGTTACCTGCACAATATAAGACTCCACCCGTACCCCCCTTGTGGATCCTCAGGACCATACTATAGGTCTCCCGTCCTTGTGGGTACTGAGGTCATAAGGGACCCAATTTTACCCTTCCATGGGCTCAGTGCTCTACCCCTCTGTGGGCTCAGGGCTAATGCCCATTCCCGAAGGGCTCAGGACTCTAGGGGTCTGCACAAAACAAGAGTGAATTAGCAGTTTCAGAGTAAGGTCTGAAGAAAATCTGAGAGGACCTCAGGATTTGGTCCCATTATTTAAAGAGCGTACTTGCCTGCATTATTCATATCATATTGGATTAACTCCCCTCCTCCACCTTCCCAAAAAAAACCAATTCCCTCCCCTATACTTGAGATCCAATTTACTTTCCAGATTTTCCGTTTTCTCATTTTTATTTTGTAGTGCATTGCAGTACATTTTATTGAGTTTGGAAAATAAAACAAGTCAGTAATTGCTGTAATTTCTAGTCAGTTTCATTTTTCTTGTTCTTATTCATTAGCCAAGTGCTGGTTTAAAAACACAATACTGTAAGAGAATATTTAAATAAAATAAGATTATTAACATTATAAATTAAATGAAAATATTTCTGTTATTGAGCTATGTAACCATCCCCACACCACTACCTCTTTTTGCTTTTAAAAGAATGAATTTAGGGACCTAAACAAAAGTTGACGGCATCTCCACAAATTATATGTAACACAAATTTTGAAGCTAAACCAATGCTAGATTCAGAAGTTAGATTCCATAATGTAGAATCTTCACCACGTCTTGAGTCATGATTCTACTTCACTCAGATAATCTGAATAGATACCAATAAATTGTATCATTACAATTAACAAAAACAAACTCTTAGCTAAGTGTAACAGAAACAGGGGGGGAAGGAGGGAGAACCTACAGACGTTATGAAAAGCTTAAAGAAAAGGAGTACTTGTGGCACCTTAGAGACTAACAAATTTATTAGAGCATAAGCTTTCGTGAGCTACAGCTCACTTCATCGGAAAATGCATCCGATGAAGTGAGCTGTAGCTCATGAAAGCTTATGCTCTGATAAATTTGTTAGTCTCTAAGGTGCCACAAGTACTCCTTTTCTTTTTGCGAATACAGACTAACACGGCTGCTACTCTGAAACCTATGAAAAGCTTGTTAGATAGCTATATGGCAAGAAGTGTTCAGAAACAGTGTATTTCCTCTCTAAGGCACAAAGATTTCCTTTTAGTCATCCTTTTCTGATGAATTTTCAACTTGCTAATGGACTGAGCACAATGTAGAGTTGCACAAGTTGTACATCTACATTAAAAGACATTAATTCTGGAACAGAAGCATATGATTCAGCAGGTTCTGTTGAAAAGGTCTCACATTTCTCACAGACTCTACAAATTCAGGCTTCCCATGTATATTGCATCAGCCTGAATAAATGCGTCAATCCAAAAGCATGATTCTTTGATTTGGTAAAGCTGTCTAGCAGAGCAGCAGCTTCTGTAAGAAATGCTGTTTATGAATGATTCAACAGTAATGTTTAAAAAAAAAACGAAAAAACCCAGATGATGTTTATACATTGCAGGTGTGGTTCTGAAGTGATGGTACAAACACAGGGCCTAATCCTGCTTTCATTGAAGTCAGTGGGATTTTTGGCATTGATTTAAGTGGGAGCAGAGGCAGGACCATAAGGACCTTTAGCATACATTTTACACCAGTCTATGGACAAGATGATGAAAGATCAGAATCAGGTCCATGGTATGGAATTCACCAATCAATTTAAAGATGAGTTCCCAGGATAAGTGATGAATCACTGTTTGAATTACCTTTTTGAGAGAAAAATTCTGCTCTTGACACCCTCAGATGGGCTTGGGCTGTGTAGCTGCAGCTCAAGCCATAAGCAGAGATCCCTGGGGACTTTCAGAGGGTTGGGGGCATGCATGCCCAAATGGTTCTTCCACATTTTCTATAGAGTACCACAAAAGGGACTCCTCACACCCTCTTCTTCCTGTTATAGAATCTGGCCCCGACTTAGACTTTTGCAATGCTGTAGAATTCAAATTAATTTAATTATTTATAGTGAACTTTGTGTGCACCCCTGTGCTTTCTCCCAATCAGCAAGATTGAACCACTTCCATTTTCTCTCTGATGTTCTGATATTGTTAATTGGCAGAGTGCCATCTTCAAGATACCCATAACTGTCAGTACAGCCAAGCTGGGTTACCCAGCCTTGCAAGTACATTTAATAAATGCATCCTCAGCCTCTAGTTCTTCAGAGGCAGTCTCATCTGATTTTTTTCTATATATTGCAGTAATGTACATCTTGCCAAAATAAAAGTTATATCAAGGGAGAGATGTCATGTCAGTCAGATCTAACAGTCTGATTTCTAGCTACATTTCACATAGTCAGAGCCTGACAGATTTCCAAAGGGGCAATCATTTTCCTGGGATGGTAAATTGTACAGCATAGAACTAGATTCTGTTTACCAAAACCAAATCAGCTCCAGTTCTTTCATTGTCTGATAGTAATTTAGAAGTGCATGATAACTGATGTTTGCCTGGAAAATCAGAATCAGTCTTTAAATTTGACCCCAAGACATGCCAAGAAGCTGGCAGCCAAAACAGCAAAAATGTCAGTTCTGACTTTGCACACAAATTGTTTAGGTTTCTGAGGACACTTATTGAAGATAGAGCATTTAAGGAATGTGAGTGAAAAGATTTTCCTTAGAAATCAAACCCCATATTTTTTTACTGTTACCAGCAATGCAGCATGAAAGGTTATAAATGCAATTTGGAATGCATTGTTCTTTGGGGACAATGATAGTTTCACTGTACCTTCATCATATAAAGTAAAAAGATATGAATTTCTAAAACACCCAGTGCTTATTTAACACTGCTGAAGCCTGTCTTCCTAAATACAAACTTAATTTACATTCACCATTCTCTAGAGTAGATCAAGAACATATCCATTTAATTGATTTCAACCCTCCTTTTGCCTGAGTTTCCTTAAGGTATCTGAGAATAATTCTCTTCTCTCTTCTGACAGGTATACATAAGCCTTGTCTATTCTTTACTGATTTAAGTTAAGTTGATATAAGGCACTTTTCTACCAATTAAAGGCTGCCCAGACAGGAGGGTTACATCAATTTAATTAAATTGGTGCAACTTTTGTGTATAGACATGGCCTTGATGAACAGTCCTTGTTGAAGGACTTAGTTGACAATAGATTGCCGGCTTCCTCATCATGATCAGAATTATTGATGCAGCTGTAACCTTACTCTCTCCTTTAGTCAATCAGGCCCTCTAGACACTCTTGATATTGAATAGCAAGTTCCAAATTTGACCAAAAGTTCACATTTTTCAACCAGCTCAGCAAATTACCTTGATAATTTTTGACAGCTATTGGGTTCTCTTTATTAGCCCTGGTCTATGCTACGAGTTTAGGTCAAATTTAGCAGCATTAGATCGATTTAACCCTGCACCTATCCACACAACGAAGCCATTTTTGTCGACTTAAAGGGCTCTTAAAATCGATTTCTGTACTCCTCCCTGACAAGGGGCTTAGCACTGAAATCAACATCACCAAGTTAAATTTGGGGTAGTGTAGACGCAATTCCACGGTATGGCCTCCAGGAGCTACCCCAGAGTGCTCCATTGTGACTGCTCTGGATAGCACTTTCAACTGAGATGCACTAGCCAGGTACACAGGAAAAGCCCCAGGAACTTTTGAATTTCATTTCCTGTTTGGCCAGCGTGGCAAGCTCATTAGCACAGGTGACCATGCAGTCCCAGAATCGCAAAAGAGCTCCAGCATGGACCAAACTGGAGGTACTGGATCTGATTGCTGTATGGGGAGACAAATCCGTGCTATCAGCACTCAGTTCCAAAAGACAAAATGCCAGAATATTTACAAAAATCTCCAAGGGCATGATGGACAGAAGCTACAACAGGGACCCACAGCAGTGCCACCTGAAAATTAAGGCGCTCAGGCAAGCCTACCAAAAAACCAAAGAGGCAAATGGCCGCTCCGGGTCTGAGCCCCAGACATGCCGCTTCTATGACGAGCTGCATGCAATTCTAGGGGGGGCCCCTTCCACTACCCCTGTCCATGGACACCTGTAAGGGGGGCGTCTCATGCAACAGGGGTGAGGATTTTGGGGATGAGGAGGAGGATAGTGCACAGCAGGCAAGCAGAGAAACGGTTCTCCCTGACAGCCAGGAGCTGTTTATCACCCTGGAGCCAATACCCTCCCAAGGCGGGCTCCCGGACCATGAAGACGGAGAAGGCACCTCTGGTGAGTGTACCTTTGTAAATATAATACATGGTTCAAAAGCAAGTGTGTTTAATGATTAATTTGCCCTGAAGACTTGGGATGCATTCGCGGCCAGTACTGCTACTGGAAAAGTCTGTTAATGTGTCTGGGAATGGAATGAAAATCGTCCAGGGACGTCTTTTGCAAACCCTTTGCAAAAGGTTTCTGGGGAGGGCAGCCTTATTCCGTCCTCCATGGTAGGACACTTTACCACACCAGGCCAGTAGCACGTAGTCTGGAATCATTGCATAACAAACAATGGCAGCGTATGGTCCAGGTGTTTGCTGGCATTCAAGCAACATCCATTCTTTATCTCTCTGTGTTATCCTCAGGAGAGTGATCATCCCAGAGAATTGGGTGGGTGGGGGGTTAGTTGGGTTTGTGCTGCACGTGAACCCGAAAACCGCAGCCCCTCCTTTTAAATGTCCAACCCACTGGTGCTTGGTATGGGAAAGGAGGGCGCTGCTGTTTGAAACCATTCCCACATGTTATGAAGGTTCAAGCAGCCGAAAGACTGTGGCTTACCATGGCTTCCTGCAAGCCAAATTCTGTTGCCTGGCCCTGCATGTATGATCTCTCACACCAAACTGGCAGGCCCTCACTATAAGAGGCAAAATGCAACTTTGTACCGAAAGCACATGTGCTATGTAATGTTAACAGCTTGGTGAAAGAGTTGACCCATTGTTCTCTAAAATGTGTCTTTTTAAATACTACTCTCCCTTTTTTTCCTCCTACAGCTGCAAATGTTTCAACACTCCTCCATCATCTCCGTCCCAGAGGCTAGAGCAGATAAGAAGGTGAAAAAAACGCACGATGAAATGTTCTCTGAGCTCATGCAGTCCTCCTATTGAATGGAGGCAGACAATGTCAGAGTCCAGGAAAGCAGAAAATGAACGCGAGGACAGGAGGGACGAGTGAGATGAGAGGTGGCGGCAGCACGATGAGAGGAGGCAGGATGCAATACTGAGGCTACTGGGGGATCAAACTGATATGCTCTAGCATCTGGTGGAACTGCAGGAAAGGCAGCAAGAGCACAGACTGCCACTGCAGCTCCTGTGTAACTGCCTGCCCTCCTCCCCAAGTTCCATAGCCTCCTCACCCAGACGCCTCAGAACACAGTGGAGGCCTCCGGGTACCCAACCACTCCACCGCAGAGGACTGCCCAAGCAACAGAAGGCTGGCATTCAATAAGTTTTGAAGTGCAGTGTGGCCTTCTCCTTCCCTCCTCCCCTCATCCACCACCCCTTGCGGTGCTTCCCTCCTGCCCCACCCCTCCCAGGCTACCTTGGCAGTAATCCCCCTATTTGTGTGATGAATTAATAAAGAATGCATGATTTTGAAACAACAATGACTTTATTGCCTCTGCAAGCACGGTGATCGAAGCGGGGAGGTCGATTGGCTTACAGGGAAGTAGAGTGAACCAAGAGGGTGGGTTTTCATAAAGGAGAAACAAACAGAATTGTCACACTGTAGCCTGGCCAATCATGAAATTGGTTTTCAAAGCTTCTCTGATGCGCAACACGCCCTGCTGTGCTCTTCTAATCACCCTGGTGTCTGGCTGCGCGTAATCACTGGCCAAGCGATTTGCCTCAACCTCCCACCCCGCCATAAATGTCTCCCCTTTACTATCACAGATATTGTGGAGAATATAGCAAGCAGCAACAACAATGAGAATATTGGTTTCGCTGAGATCTAGCCCAGTCAGTAAACTGTGCCAGCACGCTTTTAAACGTCCAAATGCACATTCTACCACCATTCTGCACTTGCTCAGCCTGTAGTTGAACTGCTCCTTACTACTGTCCAGGGTGCCTGTGTATGGCTTCATGAGACATGGCATTAAGGGGTAGGCTGGGTCCCCAAGGATAACTATAGGCATTTCAACATCCCCAACAGTTATTTTCTGGTCTAGGAATAAAGTCCCTTCCTGCAGCTGTTCAAACAGACCAGAGTTCCTGAAGATGTGAGCGTCATGTACCTTTCCCAGCCATCCCACGTTGATGTTGGTGAAACGTCCCTTGTGATCCACCAGTGCTTGCAGCGCCCTTGAAAAGTACCCCTTGCAGTTTGTGTACTGGCTGCCAAGGTGGTCTGGTCCCAAGATAGGGATATGCATTCCGTCTATCACCCCACCACAGTCAGGGAATCCCATTGCAGCAAAGCCATCCACTATGACCTGCACATTTCCCAGAATCACTACCCTTGATAGCAGCAGCTCAGTGATTGCATTGGCTACTTGGATCACAGCAGCCCCCATAGTAGATTTGCCCACTCCAAATTGATTCCCGACTGACCAGTAGCTGTCTGGCGTTGCAAGCTTCCAGAGGGCTATCGCCACTCACTTGTGAACTGTGAGGGCTGCTCTTATCTTGGTATTCTTGCACATCAGGGCAGGGGAAAGCAAGTCACAAAGTTCCATGAAAGTGCCCTTACCCATGCAAAAGTTTCACAGCCACTGAGAATCATCCCAGATCTGCAACACTATGCGGTCCCACCAGTCTGTGCTTGTCTCCCGGGCCTAGAATCGGCGTTCCATGGCATGAGCCTGCCTCATTGTCACCAGGATGTCCAAATTGCTAGGGCCCATGCTTTGAGAGAAGTCTGTGTCCACGTCCTCATCACTCTCATCACAGCACTGCCATCGCCTCCTCACCTGCTTTTGAAGGTTCTGGTTCTGCACATACTGCTGGATAATGCGCGAGATATTTACAATGCTCATAACTGCCATGGTGGTCTGAGCGGGCTCCATGCTTGCCATGGTATGGCGTCTGCACGGAAAAAAGGCACAAAATGATTGTCCGCTGTTGCTTTCACAGAGGGAGGGGTGACTGACGACATGTACCCAAAACCACCTGCGACAATGTTTTTGCCCTATCAGGCATTGGGAACTTAACCCAGAATTCCAATGGGCGGTGGAGACTGTGGGAACTGTGAGATAGCTACCCACAGTGAACCACTCCATAAGTTGATGCTAGCCACAGTAGTGAGGACGTATTCCGCCGACTTAATGCGCTTAGTGTGGACATACGCAATCGACTGTATAAAATCGATTTCTAAAAATCGACTTCTATAATATTGACCTAATTTCTTAGTGTAGACATACCCTTAGCCTCATATCACTAATCCTTTTCAAGATAGCTGAAATTCCTGCCTTAGCTAGAAGCTAGGATCTTCAATGCTGGCAGGACCAGACAAAAGAATCTTCCCAAGGAGTAAGGGAGAGCATGAGGGGTGAGATCATTGACACTTTCTTAGATATTGAAGCAGTTAAGTTTTCATTAAAAAGTCTCTTGGGTAAATCTCTTGTTAACACACCAGAGCATTTAAATTAGAAGTCAGCTAGTCCAAAAAGTTCTCATGCAGAGGCCGCTATTATTTGAAACTAAAACTTAATTATAAGTCAGACTCATCAGTGCCTAGCTTGAAATTGTATGTTAAGTAAAAGGTCTCTATTACTATTACTTAAAAGCAATCAATCACAATGCACAGGATAGCATCTCATGTTTGCAATGTGGTAGCCCTGTTGGTCCCAGAATATTAGAGAGTCAAGGTGGGTGCGATAATGTCTTTTACTACTTCTGTTGGTGAAAGAGACAAGTTTTCAAGCCAACAGAGTTTTTCTTTGAAAGCTTGTCTTTTTCACCAACAGGAAGTGGTCCAATAAAAGATATTACCTCGTCCACCTTTCATGATGGAATGCTAAACTGTATTATATCATTCAGCCACCAGTTGGCACTGGGTGCAAAAAACTTATTTAAAGGAACCTCAGCTACAACTGGCAGAGCATTCAAATGATGATGAACTCATCTAGTGTGTATAAGCAAGCTCCTTAGCCAGGCCATATCTGGTATAGAAGTAGGACATTGTGTCAGGAGCAGGATAAGAACAGAAACAAAAGAAACAAACCAACCAAGGTTGCCGGCTCTCAATGCACCAGAAAACTTCAGCTTTGATAGACCTTCACAATTGACAGACTGGAAGCAATATTTTGCAAGATTTTGAATTGCAAATAAACACAAAGAAACTGGAGCTATATAGGTATTTTCTTTAATTTAAGCTATCGGAGAAGCAGGGAGAGCCTATCTTTAAAGCCTTTGACTTCACTGAAGACAGTTACAAAGATTACTATGAAAGGGTTCTGGCTATGTTTGATAACCACTTTATACCACAGAGAAGTGTGGTTTATGAAAGGAAATGTTTTCACCAGAGAATTCAAGAACCTGGGGAATGTTTTATAAGAGCTCTGCGTGCATTGGCTGAAAACTGATTTTGGGAATGCAAAACATGAAAATCTCAGACAGGCTGGTTATTGGGTTGACAGATAGAAACCTTTCACAGAAGCTACAATTGAAGAGGGATTTAATCATAGCCACAGCTATTCAGATAGTGAAGTGATTTGAGCTGGTGAGACAGCAAAACCAAGACCAACTCAAACTTGAAAAAACAAGAAACTAGCTTAGAAACTGATAATAGATGCAGTATTAGTGCTAGGAGCCATTACCAAAATCCCCCTGAGGCAAGGAGAAAGAAATCCCAGACTAAGAGGGACAAATTCCAGCCTACATGCACAATGTGTGGAAAAAGTCATATCCAAGAGATGATGCATGTGCAGCTAGAGGTGCATGGTGTAATACATGCATGACATATGAACATTTTGCAGCTGTTTGCTACAGCTGCACCAAAGCAGTCAGGGAGCTGATTCACCTGACACACAGTCAAGAGCATAGGTGCCGACTCCATAGGTGCTCTGGGGCTGGAGCACCCATGGGGAAAAATTGGTGGGTGCTCTGCACCCACTGGCAGCTACCCGCCCCAACTTGCCTCTGCTCCGTCTCCGCCTCCTCCCCTGAGTGCGCTGGGCTCTGCTTCTCCCCCTAACTCCCAGCACTTGCACTGTGAAACAGCTGTTTTGCGTGGCAAGCACTGGGAGGGAGGGGGAGGAGGGGAATGCAGCGCACTCAGGGAAGAGGCGGGGATGGGGCAGGGATTTGGGGAAGGGGTCCAATTGGGGCGAGGACTTTGGGGAAGCGGTTGGAATGGGGAAGGGGGTGGAATTGGGGCAGGGATGGGGGCGGTGGGGCACAAGTACCCACCAGCACCAGAGAAAGTTGGAGCCTATGGTCAAAAGCCATTGTTTCTGGAATCTATCACTTGTGATGACAGAGCCTGTCTAGAGAGTTAAACTGAATATTCATGGCAAGACTATTAACTTTAAAATTTACTCAGGAGCTGTGACATTTACTGTGTCACGTGACACAGTCGTCTCAAAAAGGACTTACAATCACTTTCAGCCTTTCCCAGAGCTGATGTCATATGACACATCTGACTCGTCCTGGAGGTGTTATGAATTGCCTGGGCCAGTTCACCAAACAATTTACAAAGACAAAAGCTATACATTCAGAGTGCATGTGATTAAAGGATCAAAGGCCAACAGCCTTCTCAACTGCAGTGTGGCAGCCATAATGGGCCTAGTGAGATGTGGAAGAGTTTGGAGAATTTTGCTTATATGACTTTTGAAAGATGATCCAGTACAAGTCAACTTAAGAGAAAGTGCCAGATCATACAGTGCACAAACATCTCTACCAGAGAGACCTTGGAAGAGACTAGTTACAAATTTATAGGAATTCAAAGGACATCATTATTTGGTCATCATGAACTATTTTTCCAGGTATATACAAATAATATACTTGAAAGACATAACATATTGCAATTTTATTGAGAAACTGAAGTGCACTTTTGCTCACTTTGATATTCCAGAACTCGTGATGGACAATGGACCACAATTCACTGCAGCAGAATTTAATTTTGAATGAAATATGATTTTGCTCATATTACTACCAGCCTTACCCACAAGCAAATGAAAAGGTAGAGAGAGCTGTACAGACACCCAAGAAAATCCTACAGCAGGAGGATCCATTCTTTGCTCTTCTGAGTTATAGATCAACACCTACAGCAGCTGCTGGGTATAGTCCAGCACAACTCCTGATGGGAAGGCAACTCAGAACTATTGTTCCAGCTTTGGAAAATAACTAGTTTCCAAAGTGGCCACACACGAAGAGAGTAGCCAAATTGGATAACAAGGTTAAAAGAGCTTATGAACGTTTTTACAACAGACATCACTCAGTTAGATAACTGCCACATCTAGAACCTGGTGACTGTGTTCATGTCAAATTGGATGAAGAAAAATGGACAGACAACTCCAGCAGTCATAAAGAAAAAAATTCAGCACCCAGATCATATATTTTCTTTTTCTTTCTTCTTTTTCCTTTATGCCACTTTTCCTGGAGAGTGTCGTGGCAGCAGCATAGAGAGTAGGGAGGACCAGACCTTCCTTTCCTCTGCAATAGGTTTCTGCTCCTCCTGGGGTATTACCCAGCATTCCCAGGCCAGCCAGGAGATATAATCCCTCCAGCATGTCCTGGATCAGCCTCGGGGCCTCCTCCCAATGGGATATGCCCGGTAGAGTTCCAAAGGAAGGCCTTCCAGGGGGTATCCTTATCAGGTGCCGGAACCATCTCAGCTGGCTCCTCTCGATCCGGAGGAGTAATGACTCTACTCCCAGGCTCTCCTGAATAACAGAGTTCCTCACCTTGTCTCAGAGAATAAGCCCAGCCACACTGCAGAGAAACCTCATTTCCTTCACTTGTACCCATGATCTCATCCTTTCAGTCATCACCCAAAATTCATAGGTAAGGATGGGGACATGGATCAACCTGTAAATCAAGAGCTTTGTCCAAAAACTCAGCTCCCAGTTCACCACCATGGATTGGTGCAACACCCGTATACCTGCTGCTGCCTTACCAATCCATCAGTTGATCTCACGCTCCCATTTACCATCATTAATGAACAAGATCTCTAGATATTTCAATTCTTCCACTAAGGGCAGCTGCTCTCCCCTCAATTGGAGAGAGCAGTCCACTTTCTTCTGGGAGAGGACTATGACCTCACTACTTGCAAAGTGAAGGGTGAGGGTAAGGTGAGATGGCAGCAGGAGGTATGGATCACGACAGATTAGCCTTCCACAATGGAAATTGGTTCTAGATCATATGTGATCAAGACAGACAGTGGAGAATTCAACAGAAACTGTCCACATCTACAGTTTGTTCCTCAGAAAGAACAATCAACAGAGCAAACTCTACAGATGGGAGATGCAGAGCAAGAAGAAGATTACTCAAGGATTTCAAACCAGCCAGCCAGTTGTTGCAACTAATGAAAAGCCAGCTTAGCAAGTTGTTTTGCGTTCGGGTTGTATAATTAAAAAAAACAGTACAATTCAGAGGCACTTAACACACAGATATGTACTGAACTTCAAAGACAGTATGATAGTGTAAATATTGTAAATGGCAGGAACGTAGAACTTAAATGGAGAGATGTAATGGGATGCTAAACTGTATTATACAGCTCAGCCACTAGGTGACACTGTGTGTAAAATACCTTACAGGAGAACCTCAGAGTTACAAACTGATCAGTCAACCACACATCTCATTTGGAACCGGAAATATGCAATCAGGCAGCAGCAGAGACTAAAATATAAAATAAAAATGCATGTACAGTACAGTACTGTGTTAAATGTAAACTACTAAAAATGAAGGGAAAGCACCATTTTTTCTTCTGCACAGTAAAGTTTCAAAGCTGTATTAAGTCAATGATCAGTTATAAACTTTTGGAAGAACAGCCATAACGTTTTGTTCAGAGTTCTGAACAACCTCCGTTCCCAAGGTGCTCATAACTCTGAGGTTCTACTGTATTTAAATGAACCTCAGCCATACCTGGCAGAGCATGCAAAGACCTTATGATGAACACATCTGGTGTGTATAAGCAAGTAGTTAGTCCATATCTGGTACAGAAGTACATGACACCTTGTCTTTCTAGTTCTCACACTTACTAAAACCATGCCTTCTGTGCTGGAAGTCATCACACATTAGTTAACAAAATGAAATCAAGCAGCCTAGCTTAAGTTATTTACAAAACGCTGACTGCTGTTTCCTACAGGACAAAGATGCTTTCTTACTCTTCTAGTCCATTGGCTCCATTGTGCATTAGCCATTGTCCATAATAGTGGACTACATGACATCTAGAGGGTTCTTAAATAGACTTAACACTACTGATGGAATCATTCCTATAACAACCTATTTTATTCTGTATTTCAGCTTTTTAGGACAAAGGAAGTTGCCCATTTTTACCCTTTTCAAAGAAGAGTGTTAAGCTACAAACTTTAGTTTTTCAAGCTTCTGTAAGTAAACAAAAACAAATGGCTTCTGGGGTGCCAAGTTATGTTTACACCTGTGGGATTTAACTAGTGCTTCTGAAATGGTACTAAACACAAATTGTCCTTGTACTGTATTTAAACAATGTTAAGGACCAGTTTGGTTGCAACTGTTATTGTCAGTAATGAGTATTTTTCCTTGTGAGAGAAATATGCCCGCAGGTAAGACATCCATGACCAATAAAAAATGCTTACTCAACCACGTCAGTAGAAGTTGGAGCAGGTAGAATTTCTCTCTCTGATGCAGGTCAAACAAATAGAAAAATGATTCCACAAACAATTTCAAAATATTGAAGCTGGGTTGTGGGGGGGGGGGGAGTTGGTGGGGGGTGGAAGGGAATTCAAAATAGACCTGTTTTTCATGAAAAATGTCAATGTTTTTAACTGAAATGATCACAAATTATATTTATTTTGTTTTTGAAGTCATTATTGTAATTTTCCTTTTCTTAATGACAGGTTTCAGAGTAGCAGCCATGTTAGTCTGTATTCGCAAAAAGAAAAGGAGTACTTGTGGCATCTTAGAGACTAACAAATTTATTTGAGCATAAGCTTTCGTGAGCTACAGCTCACTTCATCCGATGAAGTGAGCTGTAGCTCACGAAAGCTTATGCTCAAATAAATTTGTTAGTCTCTAAGGTGCCACAAGTACTCCTTTTCTTTTTCCTTTTCTTGAAACCCAGGGTTTTATTAAATGAAAAAAATTCAAGTAATTTTGATCATAATGTGAGATTATTTCAAGAAAAAAAATGGAAATTTTCAATCATCTCTAGAATTTTTCACATAAAGGTTAATTATTTAGAGAAGACAACTCTTAATTGTAAAAGGTTTCATAAAAATATTCACTGGATCTAATAAGAATTAGATCCCTCTACCGTAGAAATATTTGAATAGTTTTAATTCGGTAAATTACCTGAGTAAAGCATGCCAGTGTAAACCCCACTTTGCACTAGAGCAGCTTGCATCATCAATGTAGTCTGTGCACCATGTGATTTAAATCCATGGTGTTTCTGGGTTACATTTTGGTGTTTCCTTTGCTGTACCTGTTACAGTTTGTTATTCCAAGAGAATAACTGTAGATTTAGTAATCTCTAGATGTTTGGCCTCAGTGTAACAGGGTTCACTGACCACTAGGGTGCCTCCTCCTAGCTGCTGTGGGGCTTAGCGCCTTCCAGGTCCAACAGCTCCTTCCATCACTCATGCCATGGTCCCTCTTGGTCTCTCTGGGATTTTGCATCCTCCAACTTCATGACTTGCTCTTCTTGGCTTGGCCCTCCAACCAAGTCACTATAGTCCTTCCCTTCCAGATAGCAACATCTCATTGGACAACTGTCCCAGGCAGCCTTCTGCTCCACTGTCCAGTCTGTATCACTTCCTCAGTGGCGGGGGTGGGAACCTAGGCCCACCCTCTACTCCTGGTTCCAGCTCTGAGACCTTCAAATCAGCATCCAAGATCTGCAATATCCCACCTTGCTGTCATTTCCCAGAACCTTTTCCTATTCTGCCTCTCCCAGGCTTCTGCTACACTATCCTTCTAGATAAACCCTTCCTTCAAGTCCGGATCCCTGAGGTTTCTATTTTCCCCAGGCACCCTCCCTCTCTAACATCCAGAGAATAGCTGCAAGCTCCCTCACTGTAGCCCTGTTCTGCTGCCAGCTTCCTAGATTTTTTACTAGCCCTGCCTACTCCTTCTCAGCTGGGCTCCATCATCATTCAGGGGTTACTTAGGCCATCTAATTCCCCTCAACTGTGGCCTATTCATTTAGCTGATCCCTTCTCAGCCTCATTAACCCCTTTTAAGCTAGTATGGGATGAACACCCCATCACACTCAGTATTTACAGATGATGTGTCAGATGACACACATTTCAATCCCTCCAACATATACAAAAGTGTTCACTGTTCTAGGAATGAGTAAACAGAGCTGTTTTCCAACTTCTCCCATACAGTTCCAGATGTCCATTGCATTCAAATGCATCATGTTAAAAGTGGAAGTAGTATATCTGTCAACATCGCCTCTGGAAGAGGTGACATGTTGGTTTTCCCTACACAGTAGCATTGTATTTCCCAACTCTCTTATACAAAGTCATCGTGGAAATATGGTTGTCCCAGCCCCAGTAGCTAGAGATTTCCTTTGGAAATACCCCAGTACCACATAAGATGAGGATGGTTTTTACCAGGGAGATGGGATCAAGATATATCCACTCTACAAGGTGTGTTGGAAGCAGGCTTTAACACCTGTCCCCATTTTGAATGTGATATTGTAAGGAAAATTAAGCTTTTCAGATTGGACACCTTGCATCAAGCCCTTGCAAAGGACCCTGTACCCGATGCTAAATTAATTATCTAACTTCATGACTAGATATGATTATTGCGGGACAAGACAACATTTAGCGCTTTCTGATAGGGTAAGTCATAGTCCCTCAAAAGAAACCAGTGACTTGCAGCATTTGATAATCCTAAGAAGAGTATCTAGGCTGCCTTGACCCAACAGCAAAGCTTGCCTGTGAACACTTCCTCACTTTGGCACTCACCTAATCTGGAAATCTTATTCTAAAGAGTCCCAAGGGCATGACTGGGATTATCGATCACATAGACGAGGGAAGGTGCTGAGAGATTTAACTGAGGTAGTTACTCACTGGTAAGTGCACATGGACTTCACCACCGTGTTTGTAGGTACCTGCCCTTGCAGCCTCCCTCTCCCTATCTCTTTAGTACCACAGGCATGTATTCACAAACACGTTCATACGCCGGCTCATCCACAGACACACTCATAGAATCATAGGTTTCAGAGTAGCAGCCATGTTAGTCTGTATTCGCAAAAAAGAAAAGGAGTACTTGTGGCACCTTAGAGACTAACAAATTTATTTGAGCATAAGCTTTCGTGAGCTACAGCTCACTTCATCGGATGCATTCGGTGGAAAATACAGTGGGGAGATTGATATACACACACAGACAACATGAAACAATGGGTTTTATCATACACACTGTAAGGAGAGTGATCACTTAAGATGAGCTATTACCACAGGAAGGAGGGGGGGGAAGGAGGAAAACCTTTGTGGTGATAATCAAGGTGGGCCATTTCCAGCAGTTAACAAGAACTTCTGAGAAACAGTGGGGGTGGGTTGGGGGGAGAAATAACATGGGGAAATAGTTTTACTTTATGTAATGACCCATCCACTCCCAGTCTCTATTCAAGCCTAAGTTAATTGTATCCAGTTTGCAAATTAATTCCAATTCAGCAATCTCTCATTGAAGTCTATTTTTGAAGTTTTTTTGTTGAAGGATAGCCACTCTCAGATCTGTAATCGTGTGACTGGAGAGATTGAAGTGTTCTCCAACTGGTTTTTGAATGTTATAATTCTTGATGTCTGATTTGTGTCCATTCATTCTTTTACGTAGAGACTGTCCAGTTTGACCAATGTACATGGCAGAGGGGCATTGCTGACACATGATGGCTTATATCACATTGGTAGATGTGCAGGTGAATGAGATTCTGATAGTGTGGCTGATGTGATTAGGCCCTATGATGGTGTCCCTTGAATAGATATGTGGACAGAGTTGGCAACAGGCTTTGTTGCAAGGATAGGTTCCTGGGTTTGTGGTTCTGTTGCGTGGTGTGTGGTTTCTGGTGAGTATTTGCTTCAGGTTGGGGGGCTGTCTGTAAACAAGTACTGGCCTGTCTCCCAAGATCTGTGAGAGTGATGAGTGAGAGTTAATTTGCAAACTGGATACAATTAATTTAGGCTTGAATAGAGACTGGGAGTGGATGAGTCATTACATAAAGTAAAACTATTTTCCCATGTTTTTCTCCCCCACCCCCCACTGTTCCTCAGACGTTCTTGTTAGCTGCTGGAAATGGTCCACCTTGATTATCACCACAAAAGGTTTTCCTCCTTCACCCCCTCCTTCCTGCTGGTAATAGCTCATCTTAAGTGATCACTCTCCTTACAGTGTGTATGATAAACCCATTGTTTCATGTTCTCTGTGTGTGTATATAAATCTCCCCCTCTGTATTTTCCACCGAATGCATCCGATGAAGTGAGCTGTAGCTCACAAAAGCTTATGCTCAAATAAATTTGTTAGTCTGTAAGGTGCCACAAGTCCTCCATTTCTTTTTTTTCATAGAATCATAGAATATCAGGGTTGGAAGGGACCTCAGGCAGTCATCTAGTCCAACCCCCTGCTCAAAGCAGGACCAATCCCCAATTTTTGGCACAGATCCTTAAATAGCCCCCTCAATCACTCACAACCCTGGGTTTAGCAGGCCAAAGCTCAAACCACTAAGCTATCCTATCCCTTCCCTCCACTTATATCCCTTTCTCCATTCTCAGCCATCCACTCACACGGAGATGGCACAGATGTATTTTCTGATGACTGCAATAACTAAGCGATGGTTTTCCACTGGTAGGGAGCATTTCGGGTTGCCACTAGAGGCCCCCAGTAACAGCAGTGTCCCAGTTACACACGTGTATCATTAACTGCACTGAGTACCACGGCCAGAGGTCGGAAGCTCAACTGGTGCCCGTGCTGCGCGTCCTGGACTCGGGTTGCAATCTGTACTGGCTGCATTGCAGCCTATGAAACTTTCCTGACCGCTGCGGTCTGCTGGAAACGCTTTCGATCCGGCGGGCCCTGTGCCCCTCCTCCCCGTCTGCAGACTACATGCCCTGGCAGATCTGTGCAGCGGAGAGGGGGACTGGGGCTAGGGGGGGGATCTCCTCGGGCACCTACAGGTTAATAAGGCAGCTGTAAGGTGGCCGCATCTGGCTGCCTAGCGGTGCCTGGAAGCCCTGAAAGGGGCCGTGCCGTGTGCGCGATGCAGCCCGCAGGAGGGGGTGCGCGCTGCTCAGCCACCCACTCACACCGCCCGCTTGAGCTGTGGAGCGAGCCTGGCTCCCGCGGCACACGGCTGGGCGGCCGCAGCGGTGCTCAGGGGAGCTGGGGAAGGGGCTGGCTCTGCCTCCTCTCGCTCGTCTCTGCCCTCCGGAGCGGCCACAGCCAGTGGCCTGAGCCGGCGCCGCGCTGCAGCCCTCGGCTCCTGCCGTGGACACTGGAGAGAGGAGGCCCCCCGGGGCCGAGGGAGGAGCAGCAGCCGCGGAGCCGTCGCCCCCCTCTCCGGCAGCCGGCGGCATGAACACCGGCGATGCCAAGGAGTACCTGGCCCGGAGGGAGATCCCGCAGCTCTTCGAGGTAAGGGCGGAGCCCAGTGAGCGCCCCGAGGAGCGGAGCCCGGGCAGGGGGCCGATTCCGGGGGCCGCTTCCCCGGGGCGAACCCGCCTGACTCCGCCGGATCCATCCCGGGGCGCTGAGAGCCCGTCTGACCCCGGCCCCGCAGACCCTGGGCTGCCAGCTCCCTTCCTGCGCCTTGGGCCGGACCCCAGCGCGGGAAGGGGGGATTGAGCCAGCCAAGTGGGGCAGGGAGGGCAGGAGGGAGGGGGCCAACGGGGGCCCGGAGTGGAGGGGAATGGGCAGGATACACGGGGACAAGGGGTGCCTGGATTGGGGGGAGAGGTGGGGATGAGCAGGGGAGAGGCGGCGAAGGGGGGGCTGGATGGGTAGGAGGGAGGGGCTAAGGGGGCCCGGAGTGGGGAGGGTGAGCAGGAGAGAGGGGGCGAAGGGGGGGCCGGAGTGGGGGGGATGAGCAGAAGAAGGGGGCGAAGGGGGGCCCGGAATGGGGGGGATGACCAGGAGAGAGGGGGCGAAGGGGGGCCGGAGTGGGGGGGATGAGCAGGAGAGAGGGGGCGAAGGGGGGCCGGAGTGGGGGGGATGAGCAGGAGAGAGGGGGCGAAGGGGGGCCGGAGTGGGGGGGATGAGCAGGGGAGAGGGGCGAAGGGGGGGCTGGATGGGTAGGAGAGAGGGGGCGAAGGGGGGCCGGAGTGGGGGGGATGAGCAGGGGAGAGGGGCGAAGGGGGGGCTGGATGGGTAGGAGAGAGGGGGCGAAGGGGGGGCCGGAGTGGGGGGGATGAGCAGGGGAGAGGGGCGAAGGGGGGGCTGGATGGGTAGGAGAGAGGGGGCGAAGGGGGGCCGGAGTGGGGGGGATGAGCAGGGGAGAGGGGCGAAGGGGGGCCGGAGTGGGGGGGTGAGCAGAGAGAGGGGGCGAAGGGGGGCCGGAGTGGGGGGGATGAGCAGGAGAGAGGGGCGAAGGGGGGGCTGGATGGGTAGGAGAGAGGGGGCGAAGGGGGGCCGGAGTGGGGGGATGAGCAGGGGAGAGGGGCGAAGGGGGGGCTGGATGGGTAGGAGAGAGGGGGCGAAGGGGGGGCCGGAGTGGGGGGATGAGCAGGGGAGAGGGGCGAAGGGGGGGCTGGATGGGTAGGAGAGAGGGGGCGAAGGGGGGCCGGAGTGGGGGGGATGAGCAGGAGAGAGGGGGCGAAGGGGGCCGGAGTGGGGGGGATGAGCAGGAGAGAGGGGGCGAAGGGGGCCGGTGGGGGGTGAGCAGGAGGAGGGGGCGAAGGGGGGCCGGAGTGGGGGGATGAGCAGGAGAGAGGGCGAAGGGGCCCGGAGTGGGGGGATGAGCAGGAGAGAGGGGGTGGAGGGGGCAGGATGGGCAGGGCCTAGGCGAGGCGGGAGGTGAAGGCTGGAGCCCGCTCCCCGTCCCAGCCAGGAGAGAGGGGACGGAGTCCGCTCGGGTAGCCCGGGGGCCGGGGAAGGCATCTGGGCTGCGCTTCTACCGCTCGACCCTGTTCCTCAGCGGGCGAAGGGCCGGTTGGGGCGTTGCCGCGCCCGCCCAGTCAGCGCCGGGCCAGGGGCCGCCCTGCAGGTGACCCTGCTGCAAACACGGGCTTTCTGGCTCCTGGGACCGTGCTGGGTTTGCCTCATGCAGCACAGAAACCCCCCCCCCCTCGCGCCCTTCCACTCAGGGCTCCGGTCCCAGCCTGGCCGGCAGCCGTCCCTGGGGTGGGCTGGGAACGCGGAGCGATCGGGGACTAGGGAATATGTGTGTCAGTCACATATTCCCCCTAACTGTGGGGCGCTTTGTCAGCCTCGCCTGGAAGGCGTAATGTGCATGCTCTTATTATTTCTTCCGTGATCATTCTGTCCTTCAGCCAACAGTAGAAAGCGTCGTGTGTGACCAAACCCTTTTTAAAAAAATTAGGTTTAAAAAAACCCCACTTAGATAAAACCCATATGCCCAATAAGTTCCTATAGAAAAATGAAATGATTGTGTAGGAACTCGGGCATAAATGATCATCCATTGTTCAAGAGCTCAGTTCACTGACTGATCGACAACCCAGACTATTTCATGAGAGTTTTTTAAACATAAAATTGTTGAAGTGGTTTAGTGCAAGCTACCTGGTGTATCTATTAATCAACAGTAATTTGCTTTTTCCAGTACAATGAGGATTTTTCCACGGAGTAAACCATTTCCTGTCTGATCTGTATGAAAATATTATTTTTATACTGTTTGAAACAAGACTTTCCCTATGAATGATTGAAAAGATATCTATATCTATAGATAGATAGATAGATATAGGGCAAAGGCTATAGTTATGTTTTATTCATAAGTTTAAAAAATAAATGGTTTAATTATGGATACAGGCAATTGTGCATCTAGAGAGATGCAAGACTTGTGTTAGCAATAAAAGGCTCTGATACTACAAAGGTATGCATTCTTCCACAGAAATATGTACATAGTTGCAATGCTCAGTTATTTGATTATACAAAAGGTGTAACTCAGACATACAAATGATTTACTATATTATAAATGCAAGCACATATAAAAGCAACATTTAAATAACTATATAAACTGTAGCTATAAAATAACACTTGGAGAAATATTGAAACATGAATGTATTTTCATGTATTTTACTATAGCACCCAATTTTATGCACAAGAATCAGGAAAAGCTGAAAAATGCAATGGAAAGGACTACATCCTAAAGCGTATGTTAAAAGCTAGGAGTAGGAATTGCCATATTGGAACTAATGGTCCATCTACCCATGTATCCTTTCACCAATCCTGTCTGCTCCAGAGATGGTTATAACACCCCATAATCCACCCTACCCTTCATACACATTTATCCTGGACCAATTAGTGCAATACTACAATTAATACTACACAATGGACATTTTCTAAATGACTGTAGCTGGTGGTCAGTTCAGCTTCTTATACCACATCGATCAACATGATGTTTGAGCACCTGTTGGGGCTTTTAAGATCTATCTAGTTTTTCTTATAGTGTTGTCTCTCGAACATTAATATGAGCAAAATGCTTGTAGTCATATTGGATTTTCAGAAAATTATAAATTTTTATTGAACTAACAAGTAAACTAGAAAACATAAGCTTTAGGGCTTATCTAGCTAGTACAAGAAACACTATATGTATTTGCCAGTCAGAGATGTAGTTCTAAGAAAGATTAAAGAAAACGTGTTACTATTTTCTGCTTTCATTCCATTTGTAAACAGGAAAATAAAGACATACCTAGGATCCTTATGTTCTAAGTTGTATTGGTGACCTCAGTAGGCCCAAATCCAACATTACTTGAATGCCCCGAACATCTACTTGAACTGGTGGTTTTGGGGGTGCAGGGAATGCAGAAATGGGTGCAATAAAATTCAAAATACAAGCTTGTGTTTATTTTCATAACCTTGGAACTATAACTTATTTTTGGATGTTATGTTTCAGAGTCTGTTGAATGGATTAGTATGTTATAAACCTGATGACCCAATAGAATATTTGGAAGGCTGTTTACAAAAAGTGAAGGAACTGGGAGGGTCAGAAAAAGTGAAATGGGACACATTTGTTAGTCAAGAAAAGAAGACATTACCGCCGCTCAATGGAGGACAATCAAGAAGATCCTTTTTCAGGAATGGTAATGTATATCCTTGAGCTGAATATTTTGTGTATCAGTGTAATATTAGGCAATTTTAGATCCACTATTTAAAAAATGTATATGTACACAGTATGACAAATTAGATGTTACATTTCTTGGGGAAAAGTTGTAGAAATACAGACTATATATGCCAAATATTTTAAACAAATGTACGAGCAATTTAATTAATGAAAAATTACCATTCAGGTTTATTTTAAAACTACTTTCAAGAGTGGTTGTTTGTTGTTTTTTGGTTTTGTAATAGTGGCTGGGTTGTTATGTTTTCTCATAATGGTTGTTATGTAGGGGAAAACTGATCAAAATTATGCCTCCTATGATGAAGTAGTTTGATGTAGAGTGGGAAGAAAGTATTGTCAAGCCATGGTTCCTGGAGGCATTATGCCTCAACTGGTGTTTGGGGAAGGCTCGGGGTGCAACCCTTGCCAACATCTTTGAAAAGGGGCATTTTGGTGCTTGATGCATAGGAAATGCAGCTCTGCTGATGCAGACACATGCTCTTTCCCTGGCTGCTAGCACGCTTGACCGTGCCATAAATTGGCCACCATAATCCTGCAGCTAAACGATGAATGTTGTTGTGTGGATATGCTACATTGTGGAGAGTAACACATCTACATATAGACATAATTCAGCCTCAGATCTTTACAGTATTTGGGCCAAATCTTTAACTGGTCCTCAGGAGCCACACTCATTGACTTCAGTGGACCGCACTGCTTACCACAACTGAAATTTTGTCCCTTTATGTTATAAGCAGTAATTAGAGCTGTACGTTATTTAACTATATATATGAAGAAAGATTACAACTGGTGCTTCTCAGTAAATCTAAATCTGTCTATCAATACATGCCATTCATATATTAGTAACATATAATGATCAGTATTAGTTCCTTTTCCGTTGCCATTGTTATTCCTCCTATCCATATCTTTATGCAACATAAAAGGAGTTTCCACTCCCAAAATCATGGATCCCAGGGCATCTACAGGAATGAGGAGGGCCATTTGCTCAGAGGCTTTGTGCCTTCCTGCTGTCTGCTAGGGCATATTTTCATTGAAGAAGAACTTTAACCATAAATGCAAGCTGTAAATTAAAAAGACACTCAAGATATCTTATAAACTAAGAACTAATTTTTTAAAATTGAATAAACCAGCTGAGTTGAGAGACTCAATACCAAATTACTTCTAGTAGTAAAATGGCACTTAAGATATTGAAGAAATTTTGTTATCACCATATTTCTTAATATACCAACACGAGTCGTTGCAACTCATGTAATAAAAAAAAATGCAAGTAATTTGACTTTACTATTTATTTCCATTATTTCCCATTTATTTATTGTTTTGCAGTGATGCCTGACAATCCTAACTTTCCTTATCGACGATATGACCGACTCCCTCCAATCCACCAATTCTCCATAGAAAGTGACACAGATCTTCTGAAACTGCTGAGCTAATTGAGGAGTATGATTGTATTTGATCCTACAAGACCTCGACCAAAAATCATCCTTGTCTTAGGTATGAAGGCAAAGTGAGGGTCAATTGTTTGACAAACCTGTATTATTATTCTCTCTGCACTGATATTTATAGTGTGAATAAATCAGATGCCTACAGTGTTTAAATGTAAACTTTCTACTTCAGTTAGGAAAGAATATGGTCCAAGTGCAAACTATATCTCAGGTTTGGTTGCCGGATAAGAAAATATAGTTGTCCACAGGAAAGGGAAACTGTAAAATTAGATAAGCTATATCCCTTGAGAAGAAAATACTAGTCTCATATGACCTGCGCTTAAAACTCCTTGATGCATTAAATAACCAGCATATCCTGCTTGAGTGAAAGCGTGCTTCTTCAGTCCACTACTTTTGATAAATTCATCTCTAGCTACACTCAGCCAGTTGTGTCTGGTGTGCTCATCAGTAAGAATGAACTACTTAAATACACATTTTTCACAAAATTCAGCATTGCTTGTTGCTTCGTGGCATTTGCAAGCAAACTGATAATTTTCAACCTCAGGTAAGATATGCTAATCACTCGGTATACCTATAATTTAAATCCAGGTCAATAGTTTGTCCAGTGGACATGAAGCATTTGCATTTCACTTGTCTGGATTACGTTTTTTGTTGTCAGGGTGTTATATTTCCATGTGCCAAGAGGGCCTGATTTCCAAATGTCATATCAGGGCCTGATTCTCCAATGCTTTGCACCATATCTAGTCATTTATACCTGTGCAAAATTAGTGTAAATTGCTGCCAAATCAGATTTCTCCTCTCACTTACAGTGGTGGTAGTGTTTTGTGCCCATTTTGCATTTACTTTGCATATGTGTAAATGACTACACAAGGTGCAAAGCAGTGAAGAATCAGATCTGAATCTAAAGGACTTGTATTAAAGGGACCAAATGCAATCTCCATGAGAGAGGATATTGTGTGTGTCTCCTCTACGATATACAGCAGAAGCGCCGAGGACAAAATGTCTGCTGAACTCTGCACACAGGGAGAATTTTAGAAATGTAAGGGCAATACATATAAAACAAAAAAGCATCACATTTTCATAGCTACTGCATACCCCTCATACGGCTGCTAGACAACGGTGTTTTCCTCAGCCTGTTGCTCTTACTTTCTAATGCAGAAATCAAACATGGGAAAATTTCAAAGCCTTCATATCTTTGAGCTCTATGACCTTCAGCAGATGGAGAAGTAACACAGATACCTTTTATTTTCTTATTTTAACAAATAGATGGCCGTCCTTTCATAAGGGAGCAAATCCAGGCCTCTCTACTGTGTGGCCATGGAAGGCCCTCATGCAATGGAATCAATGTGGTTCCATTGCACAAGTAAAGTGGGTGAAGACTGGATGTAGGTGAAATGCACAGTATGTGTGCACTCCTGGAACAGGGTGGAGTTTTCTTCAGTGCGTGCTTCCTGCCTCATGGCATGTAGGGAGCAGGGGATGGGTGTGTCAAGGTTCCTTCCCCACTCTGAACTCTAGGGTACAGATGTGGGGACCTGCATGAAAGACCCCCTAAGTTTATTCTTACCAGCTTAGGTTAAAACTTCCTCAAGGTACAAACTTTGCCTTGTCCTTGAACCCTATGCCTGCCACCACCAAGCGTGTTAAACAAAGAATAGGGAAAGAGCCTACCTGGATGTCTTCCCCCCAAAATATACCCCCAAGCCCTACACCCCCTTTCCTGGGGATGGCTTGATAAAAATCCTCACCAATTTGCATAGGTGAACACAGACCCAAACCCTTGGATCTTAAGAACAATGAAAAAGCAATCAGGATCTTAAAAGAAGAATTTTAATTGAAGAAAAAGTAAAAGAATCACCTCTGTAAAATCAGGATGGCAAATACCTTACAGGGTAATCAGATTCAAAACAGAATCTCTCTAGGCAAAACCTTAAGTTACAAAAAAGACACAAAAACAGGAATATACATTCCATTCAGCACAGCTTATTTTAAAGCCATTTAAACAAAAGGAAATCTAACGCATTTCTAGCTAGATTACTTACTAACAAGTTCTAATACTCCATTCCTGTTCTGTTCCCAGCAAAAGCATCACACAGACAGACAGACCCTTTGTTCCCCCCCCCCCAGCTTTGAAAGTATCTTTTCTCCTCATTGGTCATTTTGGTCAGGTGCCAGCGAGGTTATCTTAGCTTCTTTTCCCTTTACAGGTGAAAGGGTTTTGCCTCTGGCCAGGAGGGATTTTATAGTTCTGGATTCAGAAAGGTGGTTACCCTTCCCTTTATATTTATGACAGGGTGCTGTGAAGATCTTTCTGTTTCCTCTGTTTCATCTAAAGGGAAACTATGTAAGCAGCCCACAAAAGCTACTTCAGCCATTGGGCTGACTTGCCCCCATTGAATGGCTCTGAAGCTTAGCGGACAAAGAATCCTCCACGCATCTACACATCATCTGTCGGAAACTCTCTCCAACATTTCAGATTCTGTACATTATCCAAAAAATATCAACCAAATTGAACTTCCTCCCTCTTTGTAAACATACTTGTCAACTTAAGTCATACCAAGGAACTAGGAACATCAAATCTGCAAAAGAGGAAAACAGATAATTATTTGACATGGGAAATAATTTTATCCTAGTCCTCTTAACTTAGTTTATTCTCTGAACTTTTCCTCATTGTTTCAATAATCAGTTTGGTATAAGGGTAATTTTCTGACTGATAAAAACTTACTTCAGATATGAGAAGGGGGTTGTGAACTTTTGATACCCTACAATTTGTGGCTTAATTATTTTTTGGGGGCACAAAATGAAGATGAAAGCATAGAAATACAGGACTGTGTGCACTTCCTTTTTAATATGTGTTTCATAGCAAAGTTTTCTTGAAGATAAGAGTGAAACCCTCCTCTGTTCAGCAGGCTGTGTGGTTTCTTTCAGCTCTTTTGAAAATTTAGGAGTAAAGATTGAGATTTTCCAAGTATTAATAAAGGGGATATTAATGGGTGATCTTTTTCCTAGTTCTTCACATCAAATATCCTGTGCAGCTCTGATAGAATAAGGCAAACTTTTTCCTCCATCACCAAATTTTCTGTATCAGACAATATTATCTATATTTATTCTGCCTGTTGATTATTGCTCTGTTGCAGTTAGGAAGATTTTGAATCTCCCGGTTGAAGGATAGGGAACTGAATTGACTGTCCCTCTTTGGCAACTCTGTTCAACCTTTTAAACCTTGTAAAATGTTTTGATTCCCAGTTGATAGGTGCTTTATAAATAGATAGCCTGTTGCCAGTAAATAAAGCCTTGCAAATTCATAATAATATGTTTAAAATTACTTAATAATTACCCATTACAATATATATATATATATATAGGGCTATATTCTGCCATCCTTATTCTCATTCAGTAGTTTCTCACTCCACCAGTAGTCCCACTGATTTCAATGGCAGAATCTGGCCCATAAAACTGGCCACTACTATCTAACCCTAAGTCATACTATTTTGTAGCACATATGGAGAAATATCCTAGCATGTAATCTTTCCCACAGATATTTGTTAATTATATAAATCCTTAAGAAAGGTTTATGGGACTAACATAAGTAATATAAGGAAGAGGTATGTTATCCCTCATAACCAGTTCATTATCTGTTATCTCAGATATTAATATTTGCTTCCACTGTATCACTTTATTTTTAAAAGTACACAGAAGAATAAAACTAATTCTGAATGGTTCTAAAATTCTTGGGGTACCTGAAGTGTGTATGCTTTGACAGAAATCATTACATATACCAATTCACTTATACTTATATTCTTATATACACTTATATTCTCCACTCGTTTAACATTTCAAAGTATGTTCATTTTACAAACTCCAGAATTTTCTGCAGACATATTTAGGAATAGACATTGATACTCCTATTCCATGAGTAGTTCCATTGACTTCAGTGGGACCACTTGTAGACTAAGGTACATTTTTAATGTGAATAAGGGAATCAGAATATCTGTCCCTCCATTTGGATTCTGTTATAGCTTTCCTTAACCGAAATGGAGAAGAAGCCTTAATATTCTTCTTCCTTACACTTGTATAAACCAGGAAACGCTCCACTAAAGAGGTTAGTAAAGGGAGGTAAGTGAATGGAGAATCAAGCCCAGAAAGAACAAGCTCATCTGTTTCTTTGACTCATGCAAATATTTTATTTTAGATTATTAACTTTAGGTTCAGTCCTGCAATAAATCCACTTCCACTGACTTTGATGAGAGTGCTAACCATGGAACAATTGTAGGATTTGATAGTACACTGGGAAATTGGTGCTGATGACTGAGATGTCATAGTGAATTTGACATTCTGAATGAAACCTCTATTTTTTGCTATCTTTACAATAGGTGGCCCAGGAAGTGGGAAGGGAACACAAAGTTTGAAAATAGCAGAACGTTATGGATTTGAATACATATCAGTTGGTGAATTGTTAAGGAAGAAGATCCACAATACAAGCAGCAATAGAAAATGGAGTCTAATTGCTAAAATAATTACTACAGGAGAACTGGCCCCTCAGGTACAACTAACCTAAGAAATACCATCTCTTTGGTATTTATTCTGTAAAGATTTTTACATGCTGCATTTATATGCATCACCAAAAAACTTTTAAAACTATTTCTCTCCATGAAAGGAAACAACCATAACTGAGATAAAGCAGAGATTAATGCAGATTCCTGATGAAGAAGGCATAGTTATTGATGGATTTCCAAGAGATGTTGCACAGGCACTCTCCTTTGAGGACCAAGTAAGAGACTGTCTTTATTCTTAAGAAAACTTATGTAACTCATATCATTGTTAAGCTTCTTGAAATTAATGAGCAGATTCTCAGCATTGCTCTTTAAATCTTTTTAAATACATAATTATAATTGACAAAAGGTCACTTTCTTGGCCTATACTTTAGGGTCTGAAGACAGAAAATTCTGTAAAAAGACAGAATGTGATAGTGGAACCAATAACCTAATCTCCTGCTGATGTAATGAAAATCCTCCAAGTTCAAGGAAAAAAAATCTAACAATTTTCATACATCATTTAGGAAGAGAACAAAGTTATCCTTTTTTTTTATTTAATTTATTTATTTTAATATTTAATTGTACAATTTAAATGTTCATTAAGAGAAACACATTGTAGTCAATGAATTCCTTCACAATCAAGGAGGAATGGTCTCAAGGTTATTCTGAGGTGCTGAAAAGACTGGAACAAATGCTAAGATTAAAATTGCCTGCATTTTTGTGAGTTCACTTAATCTGGTAGTGGTCATCTCATTTTAGAAATAGTTGTCTGTTGGCTTGCCTAGTTTTGATTATTGAAATCAATTTAGTCAGATTAGACTTAGTCAGATAAAATGATTACATAGTAAAGTACAGAGTCCTATCAGGATGACATAGACATGTATATAAATTAATTAATCTAAAATATGTAAATGTAATTTCTACTTGGGTGCAGTGTTGTGAGGCAAAAAGTTATTTCATCTTTTGATTAAACACTGTAACATGTAATATTTCCTTATGGCCATATGCAAAGATTACAATTCAGTATTGCATTTCTAGAGTGCTTCTCAAGCAAATCATTTCAGAGTGCTCCATAATCACTAAAAGCACTCATTATCATTTCTGTACTTTGAATTTTAATGGAATTGCCTCAATAGAAGTAACAAAAAGAAAGCAGCCTAATGAGGTTCTTCGTTATTGCTCTTTTATAAGGTATAATTCTGTGTGAAGTTCAAAAAATCAAACTGATAAAATTAAAAGAAACTGACAAAATAGTTATTATGGAAAACAGTTGATGACTGCCAGCTACATTTGCTTATAAATTAAAAAAGGAGAAATTTGTGGTTAATGTTAATTATTTTGGAAACTAAAAAAAGAAAAGAAATTTAGTCCGAATCATCATTCCTTGAGTCAGTTTTCGTTTTCAGTAGACATTGTTTAAAATATCTTTTTATAATAAAATTGCAGTTAGTGTAAGCAGGGTGGTGTTATTTGAAGAGAGTTATGCCAGGCAGGTGACCATTATATATAAGGTTTATGCATTACATAACATACTTACAGATATATAAGAAAAATGATCATACAGTGTAAGTACATACATACATTAAAAATTGGGCCTTATTCTTATTTACTGTAAGACAATGGTTCTCAACTCTGGTCCACTGCTTGTTCAGGGAAAGCCCCTGGCACGCCGGGCCGGTTTGTTTACCTGCTGCATCCTCAGGTTCGGCCGATTGCGGCTCCCACTGGCCACGGTTTGCCACTCCAGGCCAATGGAGGCTGCAGGAAGTGGCGCGGGCTGAGGGATGTGCTGGCCACCCTTCCCGTAGCTCCCATTGGCCTGGAGTGGCAAACCGCGGCCAGTGGGAGCCGCGATCGGCCGAACCTGCGGACGTGGCAGGTAAACAAACCAGCGCGGTGCACGAGGGACTTTCCCTGAACAAGCGGTGGACCAGAGTTGACAACCACTGCTCTAAGACCATTTTACATTTTTGCTCAAGCATTGTAACTTGTTCTTAAAGGGCTAAGGCCCCATTACACTGCCAAAGCCTTACTGTAATTGAGAATCAAGCCCAGCATATTTATTCATCTCACTATGAGCCTTTTGCGTAAGTCTGTGTATGTATTTATTTCTTTAAGAATATATGGTCTGATCCTGCAGTCTTTGTGCACTAAAATCTCCCATAAACATCAAGGGAAAACTTGAGTGTGCAGAGATAGCAGGAGTAGACCGAGAATTAACATTTTAAAACTGTATAACACAATGATGATTGTCAACAACAAAAGATAAATCCTATATTAAAATCTAATAAGCAGGACAAAGAGGAAAACTCAAAACACTATCACCAACCAATTAAATGTTTAAAAAATAACAGAACTAGAGAAAATTAAACAGTAATAAGGTATTTTACAGACAAGGTCCCAGATTCAGCAAAGCATTTAAGCAAGTCTTTAACTTTTTAAGCATGAGTAATCTATCATAATTTAACAGGTTCTTTATCGTACCGGGTCCAATGAAAACAAAGTCTCTTCCCTGAAGAGCTTATTGTCTAGCTTACAGATGAATGATAACAAATGGCATACAACTAAAAACAGTGATTTAGTGGTGAAATGGAGGAAGCTTCTCGTGCTATGACTTTGTTTGATTCTGTTGTTAGCAAGGGAAGAATGAAAAGAGATGGGAGTGGAGGAATAGGCAGGAACTACGCTGCACGGGTTCTTCAAACCCCAACAATATCCTACAGTGAAATTAACCCATGTACATAGGACCAGCACTTGGCCTATAAACTTCTTCAATCCCATATAAGCCCCTACGCAGGGGTGCATTTCACTCTTAAAGATGTCATGACTAATACCACTATGCCTCTGTCAAGCATGAGGGGGTGATGAGGGTAGCCTCTGAAAAGTAAATCCATCTGCGCGGAAAGGGAGCAGGAAGAGGTAAAGGCTCATTTGTGAACTCTTCTTTTGCTGCGTTCAAATATCTTATTTGCTTTTTTTAAAATTCAATTGTCGTGTCAAAGTTCCTCTAAAATGTGTTAAAGATACCCTTCTGGCAACATTGTTAGCTCTCATTGATCCTAGGAGACTAGGGAAACAGAGGGGGATGACGACAAATGCTAACTTGGGCTCTACCACAGACTTTGTGTGATAAACTTCAGTAAGCCGCTTACCCTCTCTGTGACTAAGACCCCTCTTCTGTAGCATGAGGATAATAACTGAAGGGATGGCATAGTCTTCATGCTAAAATTGATAATGTTTATAAAGTGTTTAGAGATCCTTAGGTAGAAAGTGCAGTGGAATTGAGAAGTACAAACTACTGAACGCTTCACAATAATTTGTATAAGACTGCAATTTAAAAACATGACTCGTGTTTTCTACAACTTATAAATGTTTAAGCTTTCTTAATGGCTGTGTGTAGAAGCTATTCATAATTTATAATAAGGAAAGGGAAAAATTGCTCTCATTAGCCAAAAGTGAAAAGATGAGAAATAATGAGTTGAAGCTGCAGCAAGGGGCATTTTGATTAAATAAGAAGACACTTCTTAATTAGAAGATCTACTAGGCAGTAGAAAATGTAAGGGAAATGGTGAAATCCCCAGTAATGAAAATAATCAAATCATATTAGGCTGGAATATGTACCCCTTATTCATGTTGGTGAATACTTACAGTTGGTGAATACTACACAATTGACTTCAGTTCCTCTGAAGTCAATCAGACTATGCATGGGAGTAAGTGCCCACCAGTATGAGTCAGGGGTGCACAATCTAGATTATTACAATCAAATTTTAAAAGGTTAAATTTAATTGAACCATCAAGATGTACACATGCTCACAACAGGTGATCTTTTTAACAACCATTTCTCTACCTCATCCCATCCCCACCTTACAGTTTGGCAACAGCATTCATCACGCTGAATTTAAAATTACAAGACTAAACTCTTTAGAACAGTGGCTGTGTCTTATTATTTATTCTATAAGGCACTTTGCACACTTTTGGGTGCTGTGAAATTAATAATAAATATTGTGAGTTTGTATTGGGATATGCAGAACATGCCACAGTACAGTGGATGTATAGATGACCCTCTAGGATCCCTTTAAATAGATAAAATATGTATTTGCGGGAGGGACAACAATGAGAAGTGGGAACATAGTGTTGTAATAAATTCATCCCTTGTCATTTGTTATAATCTGTAGCATGTTGGGGATGGATGTGTACCAGCCTGTGAAAGTGTGTAATTACCAAAGGAGTGTTCACTTGCAAAGCAGCATTTTCACTGGAGTCCTCTCCTTTTGACACTGTTTACACAGAGCTAAATCACATTGCAAGAACATACATAATGATATCAAATCAAATGGAAGAGAATGAACAAGGAGACTTTGCAAAAGGGTAAATGGTTAAATTATGTGGAATTAGAGATTGATAAAAATAAAGGAAACTGGGGAGAATGGGTAAAGCAGGAAGAGAGATTAAGTTGACATGGAGAGGGTGGGATACAGAGAGCAATAAGCGGGGCAGGTTTCAAAAACAAACAGCCTTGTTTAATTCAATTAAACATTTTTGCAATATTGGGTCTTTTTTCTTTTGGCATCAGAGGCAAACTGAGAGGGCCTGCATAGGTGCACTGTGCCATTTGAACCCTTTATTTGCTCTGCCTCTAAGATGTGGGATAGTGAGGCTGAGGAAGATGTCTTGATAGAGTGTCCGCATAAGGGGCCTCTGTACCTAAGATACACCAGAGAGGCAGGCTCTGCACTGGCTCTGAATAGGCTACTATTCAGGAGAATGTTATTGGTGGCAGGCTGGAGGTGGGCCAGGAGAGGTTCCATTCTTATCAAGATCCGGTGCTCCAAAACCTCCATATAGGGTGTGTGTAAGGGCACGGACTGCTAGGCTATGGGCTGGAATAGTGACCACAGAGAGGAAATCTGCCGTACACACGCCAACTCTACAGAGTTCCGTGAATGAAGGAGATTTACTTAACCTCTATGCAGTGTTAGGGTATAAATGTCACTACAGAATTGTAGAAATGTAGGGCTGGAAGAGCGGTCATGTAGTCTAGCCAACTACACTGAGGCAGGATCAGGTATTCCTAGGCCAACGTTGACAGGTGTTTTTCCAACCTGTTCTTAAAAATCTCCAATGATGGGGATTCCACGACCTCCTTTGGAATCCTATTCCAATGCTTAGTTAGACAGTTTATCTTAATATCTAACCTAAATCAAGGGGTGAAAGTAACACAGAAGACTTATTGGTAGGGGAGCCCAGCTCCAGGCCCCTGGAAGGGGTGGGCCTCGGGCAGAAGGGGTGGGGCTGGGGGTTAGCGTCCCCCAGCCAGCCCATCTGCGCTACCTGGCCTGTATTGCCCGGGGCTCCAGCAGTGATTTTAAAAGGGCCAGGGGCTCTGGCTGCTGCCGTGGTAGTAGCAGTGGTGGCCGGGAGCCCCAGACCCTTTTAAATTGCCGGGCTGCCCCTTTTACACCTTCCACCCTCCCCGCCGTCTCTGGCTCTGCCAGTAGGATCCCTACCGTCAGGGCCACCAACAGTGGGGGGACAGCGGGGGAAGGGGCGGTGATGTTAAAGTGCTGCCACAGCAGCACTTTAACGTCAGGTGCATTTGGGCCGGTACCGGTGGCTACTTCTTACCGGTATGCCATACTGACCCATACCAGCCCACATTCACCCCTGCCTCAATCTCTCTTGCTGAGGATTAAGCGAATTACTTCTTGTCCTACCTTCAATGGACATGGAGAACAATTGATCACAGTCCAGCTGTACTGCTACCTAGCCAGTTATTCCCCAGTTTGTATTTGTGCATTTGCTTTTTCCATCCCGAGAGTAGTACTCTGCACTCATCTTCACTTCATGTTATTGATTTCAGACCAATTCTCCAATTTCTTAAGGTCGTTTTGAATTCTAATGCTGTCCTCCAAAATGCATGCAACTCCTTCTAGTTGCTGTCATCCAAAAATTTTATATGCTTACACTCTACTCCATTATGCAAGTCATTAATGAAGGACTTGTGCCCAGTACTTACAAGGACAAGCTAATGGCTAATTAGCTAATGGCTAATTGTCAGAAATGGCTCACCATACTAATAAAATACAAAGGCTAAGAGTAGGGAAAGCATTCTACCATTTTTGTTTGCAAGCACATGTAGAAATTAGTTAAATAAATGCATGTATCCTCAGAAGCATCTTTAACATAATATCTGATATTAAAATTATGTGTATTTAATTAAAAATTAAACTTATTTGGTTTTCCAGCTCATATGGCTCAATTATGAAGAGTTAGCATTCTTTGGGCTTAAATCTTTTCTTTACTTAATCAAGAAATTACAAAATGCTACAGTATGAGCATTAATTACAATGTCTGCTCTTGCATAGACTTTTTATATTAAAATTAAATCATTGATGGCGAATTCTAGTTAAACTTCTGATGCATTTCCTCCTACTAACTTCAACACATTTTTTGCCACTTCGGCTTATCCAAAAGCTTGATTCACTGAACTTCACATACTCCCTTTTTGCTAGGACAAAATATAGTTGAGCCAAACAAACCAATTAATGCTAATATTCCTGAACATAGGAATAGTTTAGAGATTATAGTATCTTCCAGTTATGTTTCCACCATCAGCTTGTTTGTGCAGCTACAACGTTCCCAAAGCAGTACTATGTAGAATTATATCAAAAACACGGTGCACCTCAGATAGTCAGAATGCCTGTAGGAAATGGGCATCTTCAGAGTACCCAGCGGTGGTTATTATTTCTGTATCACTTCAGATCTACAAATCAAGGGAAAGAGAGACAACCCTCCAAACAATAATCTCTAGTCATGCTAGCCCTTCCTGCATGGCATCCATATTTACATCTTAAAGTCTAGAGGAACAGATGACTCTTCAAATTAGAATTGAAGCACAATTTTATTTTCTTGGTCTACAAAACCTCCATATGACTATGCAGAAATGTCTCAGCTCCCTCTGTAGATACTGGATTAGTTAAAATAATAAACTGGCTTCTAGTTTTTCTAATTTTGGTAATACTGAGGTTTGTGTCACCATGGTATCTGAGCAGCAAAAGTGCTCAGCACCCAATAGCAGCCATGACCACTTGGTGTAATTCCATTAATTAAAATGATTTTATTACTGATATAAACTAGTATGATGTCAAAATCAGACTCTGAATACTCAGAGTCACAGTTTTCCTTAGAGCCACTTGCCTATGTCCAAAGTAAGGCCTATATTTCCCTGCTTTAACTCCTTCTCCTAGTGACTGAACATCTCACATCCTAACCCAGGTAGCTTTTCTCACAAGAAGGCCTTGGATTCTTGCCCAGTTTTGATTTTCCCATTTCCTATTTCAAGAGTGTTGCCAACTTTGTGATATTAGTGCTTATTCTTAAAATTCCAGCTCCTCGAATCATGTGATTACATGAGACTCTCAGCTACCGTTTTAAGTGAAAATAAGTTTCTAGCCCTCCTGGTCATGGAGAAAAGCTTGAAAACATGAAGCAAAAAGCAAATAAAAAGAACCCCAAATTTGTTCATGGATTTTTTTTTTTTTTGGAGATTTGTTCATTATTTTTGAATGCTTGAGGCTGTCAGTACTGCTGATTTAATTCTGGTTTGTCCTTTCTTTGAGCCTCAAGAAATAAATAACCTAAAAGCACGCATTCCACTTTTCTTTAGCTTGGCAAATATTGGAAAGTTATTTACATTCCAAGCATATTTTGGAAAATGCTGAGGTGAAAGCAATTTACTTAGTATTAACCTATCAGCTTGAAATCCAGCAAGTCACCTACAGGAGCAGCATGCTCATGCATGTTAAGTATCTTCAGCTCCACTGACACCATAATGTGACTGCTCTGATTGGTGAGTTGAACTCAAATAGCCTATGAAGAAGAAACTGCAGCTTGACCTTCTCATCCAGTCCCTGAGGTGACAGTAGGTGTTTCTTTCCCAGGAAAACCACAGCTTAGAATTACAATATTTTCCAGTTAATTTCAATTACTCTTATTCCATTTTCATTCACTCATATATCACTCTTTTTCCTTCTGAGTTCAGCAGGTTTTTTTTAATCTCAGCAGGAGTAAATACATCCAAAGTTTGACTAGAATTTATTAACAGGTAGATATATCAATAATGAAATGAAATGTAGGGTAGATATTGCAATTAATGGATATGTTAATGAAGAGTGTAGAGTTTAATTCCATGTTAAAATAAAGGGATTAAGTTGAAAGAATAAGTATTTTTAATTGTGTTGTGTGAGTTAGATAATATGGATGAATTTGAGGAAGTTAAATTTCAATAAAATATATAAAATGTTCTTTTAAAGATGCCTCTGAGAACATATACATTCATTTCTACATGTGCTTTGCAAACAGGAAGATTGAAGCCTTTTGTTTTTCTTAATTTATAGAGAACTATTTTGTATGAATTAGATTAACCTGTTAATTCCTAAACACAGTTTTCCCAGGGAGGAGTCCATGCTCCCTCCACAATGCTGGAGTAAAACAGGTTTTGTGCAGAAAACACTGTGGGAACTTGGGGACAATTGAATTCTTGTCCTATACATCAGCAGGCTCAGGGCAGCACTACAGGTGCTCTAGCTCAAACTCTTGGATGGGAATAGTAGCTGCAACCCTTATACAGCCCCACGTTGGTATTTATGGCCATTAGTTGTGTTCTCTGTGCTGGGATTTGCAGAGCAGAACAATTACAAGTCCACTATATCACAGATCTTTTATGACCATCCACAGATGGGTGAATTTTAATCTTAATGAGAAAAGGCAGGTACTTAGTAAAAGGGGAGGGATGGTGAAAATTTTGTTCTTCAGAACAGAAGCTCTCTTGAATTCAACCGTGCTGTTATTTATCTACGATGAAAGTGCCTCCTCCTGCATTTGGTGCATTCCTAAAATAAATCCATTGCCCAGAAAGTAAATCTACCTATTCCCTCTCAAAAATCTATGCATCTTCCTCCTCTTGCCTGCTCCTCTCCTGTTTTTTCCCCATTCCTAAAACTCCATCTCAAATAGCTTACTACCCCCCCACAAATTCATTTATCTCCTCTTGGCCCCACCATTTTATCCTTTGTCCCTGGCAGCTCAAGCCCCAAAATACCATTTCCTAATGGACTAATACTTGACTAAAGGCTTAAGAGCCCTGCCTAGCTGGACAAAGCCTAGCTGGATAGAAGAGTAAAATTGGTCTGCATGATCAGTAATCCTTGCTCCCTAACTCCTATATGCTGAGGTGGAGGGTTTTAACACACTGCCTGTGTGTTCTCATTACCCTCCTTGAGGTGCCTGCTGCCCAGGAGTGAGAGTTACGCTTAGGGAAGAGCAAAAGGAGAGCTGCTGACTATATGTTTGGGATGCTGATCTGCAGGGAGAAAGGCCAACTAGCAGGTAATGCTGTTGGCCCTTGTTACTAAGGCCCTGCTGGCTGCTTCAGAGTCATAAGTAACAGAGCTCCCAGTCAGTGTATTCAGGATGATATTTATATGCACAGAAAGGGCTCGCACATGGTTTATATACCATTTAAATCCCACTTAAGTTCCCTCTGCACAGGCATGAATTTCATGCTCAAATCATATGCGTCTGAGAGAGAAGAGACCCTCCCGCTGGTGTGAAGATCTAACCCACTAGGCAATTGCCCCACCTCTCAGTATAGGCCTAATCAGAATAAATACCTATATGAATGTTGGGGAAATAATTGTGTTTCCCATGTAGCACCCACATTATGAAAGACTGAAGTAAATTAGCAGCATACCCCCTTCCAACAGCATGCATTATTTGGCATAATTGGAAACACATTTTTGTTTTCCTAAAACAAAAAAGAAAAATTATGCAAATAGTCTAATAACCCGGCAGAGATGGGATTATACACAACAGATCAGTAATTATCATGGGGAATAACAGCACAATGGACATAAAGTAACTTTATAGTAATCTTTATTAGTATAATTAGAATTAAATGCACTATTGATCTAATGATGAGTGTGCATGAACTATCAATTACGTTTTCTCATGAGTATCCAGTAGAATGTACCAGGAATTAAGAAATGAAGCAAATTAGTGAGATATATATATATATTTTTGGTCTATGAGGAAAAAATCAATTAATCATCTAATTTTCTAACTAGCAACTATTGCAATCTGACTAATAAAAGGAGACATGAAAAGTACCCCCAGAGATTATAAAGCCTCCCTGTCATTTACACTGGCTTTATTCCAGTAATACCATTGACTTCCAATAGATTTACTCCCAATTTACACTGGTTTAAGTAGGAGACTCGTACTTAAAAGAGAATTGGATTTGCTCACCAGAAAATTTTATTATAAAAGATAAGAGGACTGGCACAATTCTGTACCCACCTGTTGTATTTAGAGTTGAAGCTGTATGTTCTTCGCCTAGTTTAAAACTCAACAAACAAGTCACCCATAGTAGAATACCTAATGCCTACACATGGCCAGATTTTCTCCTCTGCTGAGCTCCACTCAGTGGGGTTGGGGAGCCAATTCCCAGCTCCCTGACCATGAGGGCCAGTCTATGCCAGTAAGGTTTAGAACAACCCCTGATTGTTCTAATTTGCACCACTGGCATGGGGCCTCCAATGGATTCTACATCAATGGAGGAAAGGTGTAGTGGAATTCTACCCAACAACAGCCACATCCCATCTCAATGTGCCTCACCTTCCCTAGACACTTCACCTACAACAGGGGAACTCCCTGCTGGACATATATGGCCAGAATGTGGCCTTCTGGTGCAGTGCAAAGGGGTTGGATCTCAAGTAAAGAAAATGGCCTATACGTTTTAGATTTGGGTAATATTTATGACAAAATTACTATGAACATAGGCAATCTCTTCTCGTTCCTACCATCTACCAAAGGAAAATACATGCAAATTCTCACAGTTTCATCCTTTAACAATTCCTTCCACCCTTGAGTTCAGAGAATTCAAGCATTGTGATTCTAGTTACTCCCTGTCTGATCCAGCACCCTTCAGATCAATGGAGTCTTTCCGTTGACTTTAAAAAGCTTTGGAACAGGCCTCGGATGAGGCCCTTCCCTGTACCCTTCCGAACCTGCATAAGAGAAAGCATGGAATACAAATAAATGACATATACGAAAGCTATACAAGTAGCATGTGTTTTACATATTGGTCTTAAGACTTCATGTACTGAGTCATGTATGAATTAGTAAGGTCCCTTTCATATGCTACAGTTCATATACGTGTGTAACATAGAAATAATCATAGAAATGTAGCACTGGAAGAACCTTGATAGGTCATCTAGTCCAGTCCTCTGCACTCAGGAAGGACTAAGTATTATCTAGACAATTCCTGACAGGCGTTTGTCTCACCTGTATTTAAAAACCTCCAATGATGGAGATTCCACAATCTACCTAGGTAATTTGTTCCAGTGCTTAATTACTCTTACATTAGTTATCTGTGTACATAAAATATGTATGTCCTTTCTATATGGATGGTTCTTAATTTTAAGAACAAATGTAGAAAGGATAATTTGCAAGCACTGAATCAGTCTGGGTCTTTACCTCGGTGCACAGTCTAGGCACGTATCATGGAGCATAAATCCACTGGGAGCATAAGGCTTTGCAAACATAACAGCATCTGTTCAACTCTGGAAATAGTTCAAGTGGTTAATTCTTCATGTGCTCCTTGTAATAAATTAAACCTGCCCCCCCGTGTTAACTTTTGCATCAGTTTTTAACTACATTTTCTTCAGTCTTTTAAGTTTTTCTTTTTACTGGGCCAGCTGCTTTGGGAGCTAAGACACTTTATACATTTTTTTCAGCTTCATGGGAGAAAGGTGCAGGATGTTGATAAATTGGAGAGGGTTCAGAGAAGAGCCATGAGAATGATTAAAGGATTAGAAAACATGCCTTAGCAATAAACACAAGGAGTACAGTCTATTTAGCTTAACAAAAGAGAAGATGAAGGTGTGACTTGATTACATATTATCTACACGTGGAACAAATGTTTAATAATGGGCTCTTCGATCTAGCAGAGAAAAATGTAACACACTCAAACGGTTGGAAGCTGAAACTAAACAAGAAATAAGGTGTGAATTTTTAATAATGAGACCAATTAACCAGTGGTACAATTTACCAAGAGTCATGTTGGATTCCCTCACTGACAATTTTTAAATCAAGACTGGATGTTTTTCTGAAAGATATGCCCTAGGAATTTTTTTAGGGAAGTTCTATGGCTTGTACTATACAGGAGGTCAGACTAGATGATCACAATGGTCCTCTTCTGGCCTCAGGATCTATGAATCTATTAAAATAGGAAACAGAAAACGTATTTAGTCTTTTCAACCATAGTTCCCTTCTGGGATTTCCTTTGTATTCCTCAGAGGAATGGAGAGCAGGGCTTATCTCCCTATGGGGAAAATGGGGTGTGGCTCACAACCCCAGCAGTTCCCCAAGGGACACAGGACTGACCATATGAAAGCCCTCTGCCTTTCTACTGCCTATGGTCCCATTCCTGGGAGCCAGACAGTCGGTGTCTACTTACCTATGACTTTTAAAGATGGCTAGTGAGTGTAAAGCTCTGAGATGACAAGAACAATGGGTTCCTGACTGTATCTGCATCCCTCCTGCTCTTTGCCTGTGCACAGATTGCTGGATCTACAGAAAGCTATCCTTGAGTCCCAAAAGAAGAGTATTAGGGGAAGCACTGATATGGAGATGATGGATTTTTCTTTCTGAGCAGGGCTGGAGAGATCTGCATGCGGAGGATCACTTCTGTATGCTAATCCTCAGAATACAATCTGTCCCCTAGTTAGGAAATTCAAAGCAATGTACTTTTGAATGCATCTTAAGAGCAGGCTGATTTTCAACTTAATTATAACCACTTCTGAAAAAACTTTTGTTGCAAAAACATTTTCCATACTAATTTTTAGGTAAGGGACCTATATCTATCACCAGTGAATTATTGCCACACATCTCTTTGTCCACAGCAATTTGTCACATCCCTTCTTCATATGTATACCCTTGAAGCCATAGCTGATGCATACTCTTGAAGATATAGCTGTGGCTGAGGTTAAGTGGTAAACAGGAAACACAAGGCTTCATGAAGAAAAGAGATGCAGTTATCACTAATATTTGGAGTGTTTTGCACTTTTCCCATAAAAATTATATCTGCATGTAAGAGAGATGTTATCTTTTGGTGAGCAACACACTTCTTGCATCTAAATAACAAGGCGAAAATGCTAATAAACATAATTTTGTAGCACAGTTTTTCAACTGCTTTCTGATTGAACATTTGTACTCTACCGATGAGGGGTATTAATGGAGCCGTCACAAAAATTAGAATCTATTTTATAGTCCCACCACACATGTTAACATCTATTATAACCTTGAATCATTATTTCCTTTTAAGAAACCTTTTAGAGAATAGCTTGATTTGACCATAGGCTTCATGTGTTGAGAATTTTAAACTACTATTTGCCCTGACATTTTCTCTGGGTGGATGATATGTGTTTCCAAGCATAAAAGCCGAAGCTTCAGGATAAACAGCTTTAGCTACTGGGTTTCTGGTGTTAACAGCATAAAGTTTACTACACTATTACTTGCATAATGACAGGTTTCAGAGTAGCAGCTGTGTTAGTCTGTATTCGCAAAAAGAAAAGGAGTACTTGTGGCACCTTAGAGACTAACAAATGCATCCGATGAAGTGAGCTGTAACTCACGAAAGCTTATGCTCTAATAAATTTGTTAGTCTCTAAGGTGCCACAAGTACTCCTTTTCTTTTTACACTATTACTGTTGTTAGTAAAAAACATTAAAAATAACAATACTTAACACTTTTATAGTGCTTTACATTTTAAAAAGCAATGTGCAAACAATTCTTCCTCACAGCACTCACTGTGATGTACCCTCTTTTTATCCTCATTTTAAAACTTGGAAGAGTAAACTAAGACCCAGAATATGTCTTTCCATTGACTCTAAAGGGAGCTGGCCCCTCACAATCAGCCCAGTTTGTCTGGTTGGGCCACAGCATTTGCCAGCCCACGGCAGCCCTCCTTTGTTAGGAGAGTTGCCAGTGGTCAATCTAGTGTTTCTTATAAGCACTGACATTGACTAGTGAGCGTGGGGGGGGGGGGGGAGGAGGGGAAGGCTGCTCACAAAAGGTGGTGCCAGGCAGAAGGCATCTTCCTGCTTTGCCCTCTATGCCACGACACAGTCCTACCCTCTCCCCCTTTTTCTTTGGGACCTATTGGTTTCCTGGGGAGTCTGTTTCTTGTTGCTCACTCTGTGTGCATTTTTTGCTGTACATGAGGTTAGGGCAGACTATTGCAGCCACTGCACTTGAGCAGCCCTGGTGGTGGCCTCATGCAGCAGAAAGCATGGAGTTGCGGACATTGGCTAGCTCTTGGAACAGCTGCAGGCCTTGATAAGCCCAGGCTATATTAGGATGCTGGGGATTGGAGTACCAAAAGAGAGGAAAAAACGGTGACTGTATGCCAGAGGTTCTGGCCTTCTGCCCACCTTTCTTCACTTCTGCCAGAACAGGTGGCCATCAGGAGATTTGCTGTGTAAGTTAAAAGTTAGCCAAAATTTTATTTACTTGTCCAAAATACTATATTGTCTCTGTCCATACTGGCCCTCTGCTATTCTCAGCAGAAACTGGATCAGGTTTTAGGTGACTTGCATAAAGTTAGTTAGCAAGTACAAAACAGTGGCAGAGCCAGGATTAGAGCAATGGAGGTTCTGGGTACCACTAATATGTTCACCCTACTAGGTGATACTACCTTTCCACCATGCATTCTACAGCCATACAGTTCCATGACTTGGAAATACATAGTACTTTCCCTCCAATGGTGAGTAAATCTCATGTTGTAAATCGGGTTTGTTTACTACTATATGCCCATTAAAACCCTACAACTTCTGGTTTGTCTTCTTATCCCTGCTTAACAACAACTACCTGAATTTAACATAGGTGCTTTTACCAGAATGCTGTTGCACAGAAGTCCAACACAGAAATTAACTTTTCATCGGACCTAGTAATGATGTTCTTTGAAACCACTAATGTGGCAGCTGAATTCTGCTGTCACAGTTAATTTGGCTTTTGATTATAGGATGTGTGGAAGAGACAGAAGAACCTAGTTAACTACACAGTTAAAATAGCTTGAAACAATATAAATTTTATTTTATTTTGTTGGAGTTGGGGTACCTGCCTTGGACTTGTGGGAGGGGATTAGAGAAAGGATAGGCAGTTTTCTACCTGAGTCAGCTATGTCAAAGAGTTTTAAAATTATAAATATAAATTATTCCATAAGCTAATAGATTTCCTCTTAAAAATGACAAAAACTAATATTGCTAATTGATTTGCATTCAGAATAGCTCTCATCACTTCAACAGAGATCACTCTGTACCAACGAATCATTAGATTTGACTGTATTTAGTCATTCAGTTCCAATCCCCCACCTGTAAACCCCATGGCACAAAGAATGAATTAATTATCTTTAAACTTTTCTAATCATCTAGTTTAGTCCACTTAGTGCTGGTGATGCCTCAGTATCCCTTGACTTTTTTTCTTCTTTCTTGCTGTTATTTATAGTCCTAAAAATGTTCCTATTATCTAGTCTAAGTTTCCTCTTTTGTACTTCCTAGGTTCTGTGCTGCTGACTTGCTGCATGATGACCATAGGCTAGTGATTTGGGCTCAAATTTTGAAATGTTTTCATCAATTTTGGGTGCCCCAATTTTAATTTTTTTGATGGTGAGCCGCTGTTGCTTCCACTGACTTGAGCTAGAACTGCAGGAGCTCAGCATCCTGAAAAAACAGATCAAAGATGTTTACAGTTGGACACCCAAAAATGGAAGCATGCATAACTAGAGGGCACTTTTCAAAATTTGCTTCTTGACCTCTCCACATTACCCACCTGTAAAATAACGACACAACTTCGGTATTGAACCTCATATGGGTGTATCAGCCTAATTCATGTGTCAGCTTAAGCACTTCACAATTCTATGATGGGAGGTGCTACCATAGATAAAGTGCTAATGACTACAGTAGCTTACTTATGAATGATTATACTAATAAATCTGTTATTTTAGGTATGTAAATCATTCCCTGTCCACATTTTAATAAGTAAAATGCATGTGAATGCTTAATGATACCTCTTTAATGTTATTAAACATTACCTTATTTAGATAATGCAGACAAAGTCAATTTATACATTGGTAACTTTATGGGAAATAATCCATGTTCCTTGCACTCTTGACCATTAATTATTATATTATCATATATTTTACACACACAATAGAGCAAAGTTAAAATTTTAGCAGTGAATTTTAGGGACATCAGAAAAATGTATGTGGGAATGCACACAACCCTTTTTTAATCTGTAGTCAGATGGAGATCTGCACCCAGCTTTCTTAACAGTCAGGAACATCACAAAATCTGAAAGGCTAAAGAGAAAAAGATTTCTTGGTAAGATTTAAAGAAGCAACTTGCTTTGTTACAGAAAGAGGAGAAAATTCAAGATAGATAGAGCAGAACTACTGGACAAGGGCTTGAATCAAGGCAGGGGTCCAGTCAATCTTGTGAAATAGCACAGCTTAAGTAGGATTGCTGAGCATGATGCTTTGGATTCACAGTCCAATGAGAATCAGTAGACTGAGGAGAATGGGTGTTTTAGGTTGGAGGGGCATCAAGACTATCGGGTAACATTTTCAAAAGCACCTAAGTGATTTAGGAGCCTAAGTCCCATCAACTTTCAGTAGGATTCAGAATCTAAGCCACGTATGTGCTTTTGACATTTTTTTCCCCATTGTATTTATCATATGGAATAAAGCAATGAACAGTGGGCTCTGAAGACTCCTGTTTCATGAGAACTTTTAGGAGCTTTTCTATGAATGGCTATCATAGCTCTGCTGGTCTTACTTATTCTGTGAGCATCTCTCTCACTTGAGAAACTTCTAGTTGATAACAGAAGTAACTAAAAGTCCATGAAGAGCTTTGAAAATCAGGACAATTTAGAATTTGAGGAACCATTGGATTGATATGGTATCACTTCCAGCTGCAGCTGAATCATCTGGCTATAGAATTCTGTACTCTGTAAAGTTTAGTGCATAAAGACTTAAGGAAAAGGAAAAGCTTTAGGGAAAACTGATTGCAATAGTCAAGTCAGGGTTAGGAAACATCTAGAGATGGAAATGTGCTGACATTCAGACAAAAAAAAGATGAGAAAAAAAGAACATTCTGAATCAAGAATAACTGGATGATACTATCATCATTTTACTATAAGGAAACTGAGCCATGGAAAAATAAAAGACTTTCCGAAGTTGCAGAGGAAGTTTATAGTGGATCTGGGAACAGAAATCAGGTCTCCTATCTTCTGGCTCTGCACCGTAGTAAACTCGATAGTGACTGTTGGATTTTAAATGCCATCTTATTGAGTAAATTACTTACTTTTGGAAACAACACAGGGATTTCCTGCGGAATATGGGATACTTATATATTTTGATTTTTTTAAGATCTAAATTTTAGTTACAATATACTGAAAACTTGTAGTAATAAAAATGTGACAAACATGTCTATATATAAAGTACCCTGCAAAGTCAACTGAGAATTACTGAGTTTGTCAAAGTCAGCAAGTTGCTCAGAACTAACATATGTAAGGATAGCATATTTAAGACTTACATGAAAAGGTTACTGTTGTTTATGGTTTATTAAAACACAGTCTTTTTGGATAATCCTCACTACAGATCTGCACTCCAGATTTGGTGGTGTTTCTGGCCTGTTCCAATCAGCGGCTGAAAGAAAGGTTATTGAAACGTGCGGAACAGCAAGGGAGACCTGATGATAACCTCAAAGCCACTCAAAGACGACTAATTAATTTCAAGCAGAATGCTGTTCCACTGGTCAAATATTTCCAGGAAAAGGGACTAATCATCACAGTAAGTCATTTAGCCGTCAGTATATGCACCTGATAAACGAATGTATGGCGGTAGTTGAACTCAGGAGCTTAGGCCTGGTAAGTTGCATTCTCTTTGCTTTATAGTAGTGAGTCTGAGTCAAATTCTGCTCTGATTATTACACTTGTAGAATCGCACTGCAGTTATTGAAGGCAAAGTTTGGCTTGTATCTTTTAGCTGTGGAATGCAGATGTACTGTAGTATCTGATGAACTTTACATAATTTTTATTCATAACTCCATGTTAACACAAATATTTTTCACTTCCTATACTAAAGAGATCATATGGAAGTCAAAGGCTAATCTGTTTAAAGAGCATATCAAAAGAATGTTTGCCATGCATGCAAGGACTGGAACAATTTTCCCAGCTCTACAGTTGTGATGTCAATATTAGTCATCTGTTCCATTTCCGGATTTTGGGGGTGAGAAAGTGAGGAACTAGATTTCAGATAGTTTCTCAGTAACGCAGTTATGAAATTTATACTTTAAGGATCTACCTGCACTTTGAGCTGTCGGTGTAATTCCCAACTCAAGGAGACATACCTGCAGTAGCTTAGCTACCATAAGTAGGTACTGTCAGAGATGTACATAAAGCAACTAGTCTCTCCTGCCACTCACGCCCATGCAGGGATACTATTTTTAGCACAGTAGCTCAATCAGAGCTAACATGGGTATGTCTCAAGCTAGAAATTAACCCCCAGTTTAAAGTGTAGACACACCCTTAATTTGATGTAGACTCCATAGCAGTGTAAACTCAAACAGAAATTATATAGCTGTTGTGGAGCATAATTTCTCTAAAGAGCATTAATGCGTATGGAGTGAAATTCAACCCAGTGCAGACAGCAAGTGACCACTTAAGCCCCACTTCAACTCTTCACTCAAGGCAGAAATTGTTCTTAGGGCCTTGAATTTCATCCAAAGAAACAAAAACAAAAAACAATAAAGCTTTAATTACTGTTTCAAGGTTACAGTGTCATTCATTGCAAACACCTTTGGGATTCTTTGTCTTGAAAATATCAGAGAAATGATATTTGATTCTATTGATTGCGGGGCTATATCCTCAGCTGGAGTAAACCAGCATAGATCTTCTGAATTCAATAAGCAATATTAATTTACATCAGTAGAGGATTTGGCCATTAAAGTGTTAGCTCTTCAGACAAGTCACATCCGGTTTATAATGTACACATAAATTTATGGTGTTATATAAATGATAATTTTTAAAACTTTGGAAGCCAGGAAGGTTTGGTATAAATTGGTCCTTTTTGCAAATCAGTATGAATAGTGATCTCTGCAATATGCTGAAAAAGAGAATCCATCTTTGCACACTAAACAAGTTGCTTACGTAAGTGCAGACAGAAGGTTTAATTAGTGCAAGCAGGGTTATAAAGTACTGCTAACGTATTTCAGTGATTATCCCAAGCTTATCACCACAAGTAAGATAGATTATGACAGCTTTAATAAGGGGATGATTAATTAATTTTTTGCTTGGTGAAATGTCAGTAGTTCTAACGGAGGAACTGAATAACAGTGAAAATCCTGAGTGTGAAAACAGATGAGCTTTAAGATGAATACCTCTAATTACTCTAAAAGGATACTTAAAAAAAACTTCAGAAAAAGTACAGAAGCAGAGAGGCTGATCTGGTTTTAGAATCTACAGCTGAGAATTCACAATACACTTGCAGGATCACTTTATAAAATATGGACAAGTGTATCTCTCCAACTCATTTATCTTCAGTTGTATTTGACATCTTTCATAGTCCAGCTGTAAATAGTAATTCACTGCTGTAGGTAAGGAATCTAGATAGTGCAGATAGACTAATAATTGTTCTGTGTATTTCTCTCTTAGGACTTAGTCCTGCAAACGCTAACAGGTTTAGCCAGCGCTAGCTAGTTCAGGGTGAAATCCTGGCCACACTGATGAGCATGGCAAGTCCCCCCCCCCCCCCCATAGTGCTTCCTACTATGAGTGGTCCCAGTGAAATCAGTGCAACTGCTCAGAGTGGTTAAATTACAAATGAATTATGAGCTCTGCCTGATAGTAAGTGTTTGGAAGATTGACCCTTAAGAGAAAAACTGGCATTATATAATGTATCATGTACAGCCTCCTTTGGAAAGTTCTGTAAATCATACAGATAATTTTTCCTGTCATTACAAATATGACAAAGTCTTTTTAATACTATGTGCTCATCAGATTTATGAATGTCAAAAATGTCCTTAAATTGAAAACTAGACATGGTATGACAAGAATAGTCAATTATTTTTTTGTCAAGATCCAAATTTTTTGGTCAAGGTATAGTCAAGGTCCAGACTCCAGAGAAAATAATAAAACAACAACAATGATAAGTAAATAAAAAGACTGTATTAAAAAGAAAAAGATGTATTGGAGACCATTTTTTATTTCAGAAGGTGGAGAAAGCTACTAGGGGAGAGGCTGTTCTAGATTTGATTTTGACACATAGGGAGGAACTGGTTGAGAATTTGAAAATGGAAGGCAGACTGAGTGAAAGTGATCATGAAATGGTAGAATTCATGATTCTAAGGCATGGTAGGAGGAAAAACAGTACAATAAAGATAATGGATTTCAAGAAGGCAAACTTTAGCAAACTCAGGGTGTTGGTACATAAGATCACATGGGAATCAACTCTAAGGGGGAAACAGTTCAAGAGCGTTGACAGGTTTTCAAAGAGAAATTATTAAGGGCACAAGAGCAAACAATCACACTGCATAGGAAAGATAGGAAGTATGGCAAGAGACTACCTGGCTTAACCAGGAGATCTTCAATGAGCTGAAACTCAAAAGAGTCCTACAAAAAGTGGAAACTAGGTCAAATTAAAAAGAATGAATATAAACAAATAATACAAGTATGTAGAAAAATTATAAAAGGACAAGGCACAAAATGAAATTAAACAAGCTAGAGACATAAATGGTAACAAGAAAACATTCTACAAGAAAATTAGAAACAAGAGGAAGACCAAGGACAGGGTTAGGTAACCTGAGAGAAAGTGTGAAAAATCGGGTCGGGGGTAACAGGAGCCCATATTAAAAAAAAACCCAAATATTGGGACTGTCCCTATAAAATCAGGACATCTCATCACCCTAGACAGGATAGGCCCATTCCTCAATGAGGGGAAAAAAACAATAACAGAAAATGTGGAAATGGCAGAAGTGCCAAATGACGTTTTTGTTTCAGTTTTCACCCAAAAGGTTAGTAGCAATTGGACATTAAACATATTGAATGCCCGTGAAAATTAGGTAGGATCAGAGGTTAAAATAGAGAAAGAACAAGTTAAAAAGTACTTAGACGTATTCAAGTCACCAGGGCCTGATGAAATATATCCCAGAATACTCAAGGAGCTGACTGAGGAGAGATCTGAGCCATTAGTGATCATCTTCGAAAAGTCATGGAAGAAGGAAGAGATTCCAGAGGACTGGAAAAGGGCAAATATAGTGCCCAACTATAAAAAGGGAAATAAGAACAACTTGGGGAATTACAGACTAGTCAGCTTAACTTCTGAACCCGGAAAGATAACGGAGCAAATAATTAAGCAATCAGTTTGCAAATACCTAAAAGATAATAAGGTGATAAGTTACAGTCAGCATGGATTTGTCAAAAATAAATCATGTCAAACCAACCTAATAGCTTTCTTTGACAGAGTAACAAGCCCTGTAGATAGTGGGGGAAGTGGTATACGTGGTATATCTTGACTGTAGTAAGGCTTGTGATACTATCTCACATGACCTTCTCATAAACTAGGGAAACACAACCTAGATGGAGTGATTATAAAGTGGGTGCGTAACTGATTGGAAAACCGTCCCCAGAGAGTAGTTATCAGTGGTTCATAGTCAAGCTGGAAGGGCATATCAAGTGGGGTCCTGGAGGAATCAGTTCTGGGTCCAGTTTTGGTCAATATCTTCATGAATGATTTAAATAATGGCATAGAGAGTACACTTAAAAAGTTTGTGGATGATACCAAGCTGGGAAGGATTGCAAGTGCTTTGGAGGATAGGATCAAAATTAAAATGGATCCAGACAAACTGGAGAAATGGTCTGAAGTAAATAGGATGAAATTCCGTAAGGACATATGCAAAGTATCCACTTAAGAAAAAACAATCACTTGCACACATACAAAATGGGAAATGACTACCTAGGAAGGAGTACTGCAGAAAGGGATCTGGGAGTCTGAGTGGATCACAAGCTAAATATGAGTCAACAGTGTAACACACTGTTTTTTTTAAAAAAAGCAAACTTAATTCTGGAATGTATTAGCAGGAATGTTGTAAGCAAGACTAGAGAAGTAATTCTTCCACTCTACTCCGCACTGATTAGGCCTCAACTGGAGTATTATGTCCAGTTCTGGGTGCGACATTTCAGGAAAGATGTGGACAAATTAGAGAACTCCCAAAGAAGAGCAACAAAAATGATTAAAGGTCTGTTTAGTCTGAAAAAAGAGAAGATTGAGAGGGGACATCATAACAGCTGTGGTGAGCGCAGCAGACTGTCCACCTGCCCATTATGCAGGGGGATCACCGAGAGCAGCCCTCTGCCCAGGGCAGGTGGAGAGTCCATGGCTCCCACAGCTGCCCACTCAGCTCTTATCCTGGCTGGTCTGCAGCTCTGAAACCCCACCCCGAGGCCAGAGCCAGGTTGGGGAGAGCCATGTGGGCAGCTCTGGTGAGCTGGTGTGGAGTGGCAGACCTTCCACCTCCACCTGCCCTGGTCTGGGCTGGAAGCTTGGGGGGTGGGGTCACAAGCTGGGGGCTGCGCTCAACCCCTCCTGCACTGCAGGCAGGTGTAGGGTCCGCGCGGCTCCCATAACTGCCCAGGCTTCTCAGCTGGGCTCCACGGTGGTCTGGTCGAGGGGTGGGGCCTTGGGGGGAAGAGAAGGGAAAGGGGGCAGGGTCCCCCACGGCAAAAAGTGGGAGGACTATGACCCCTCTGGCCCCCCATTTCTGGCGCCACTGGATAACAGTTTTCAAGTACATAAAAGGCTGTTACAAGGAGGAGGGAAAAAAATCCTCAACTTCTGAGGACAGGACAAGAAGCAATAGGCTTAAATTGCAGCAAGGGCAGTTTAGGTTGGACATTAGGAAAAAATTCCTAACTGTCAGGGTGGTTAAGCACTAGGATAAATTGTCTAGGGAGGTTGTGGAATCTCCATCATTGTCTAACCTGCTCTTAAAAATCTCCAAACACCTGCCAGGAGTGGTCTAGATAATACTTAGTCCTGCAATGAGTGCAAGAAACTGGACTAGATGATCTCTCGAGGTCACTTCCAGTTCTATGATTCTCTGATTTTGGGGTCCATTCAAAAGTATCTGATGCTCCAGATCTCTCCTACAGACCACCCATTGACTACACCTGTGGTATGATATTACCACTAGTAATGCACTTCCAAGATTTTGTATCTTTCAGTCTTCCCATTGAAAAGTCAGTGGGATTATTTTAGTTTTCTCTCAGAATTTCTGTTATAGATAATATATATAGATATATTGACCCATCACTACTCATTGCTTGTCCAATCTAGCAAATTTTAGGGTAGGATGAGAGCATCCAAGGTTGTCCCTTTCATTGACCTATAGTGCTCACAAATTGCCTGTAACAATATTTGAAGATCCAAATCATGTACCTAACTTGTTGTTAAAGTTATATATATTATTTCCTCTTCATGAATGAAGTTCATTTATGATGTAGAGGGGCTTGCTCGATCCACTACAGACATGTAGCCACAGCTTTAGTTTCCCTTGAACTCTGGGTAGATTCTCCCTCCATCCAAACAAAAACTCCAACCTCAAAGGGACTGCACTGGAACCCCATGTCTTGACCACATATTTAAAGGGGGTGAATTTCACTAATCACCTCTGATTATTGTTCTATGCATAAGCTTGGTAAAGGAGGGTTAAATTTTACCTTATTTGAATAAAAAGTATCTCCAGTTCCTATATGATTTTGGTTATGCTGTACTGCACCCTTTACTACTTAGTTCCAGCTTCACATACAGCCCACTAGTTTCTTATATTACTCATTTTCAGATTCGAAGAGGAAAGATACTATGACGATGCAAAGCATCATCACACAGTGCTAGAAAATTGTCCTATGGTTTATCTATAGTAGTTATGGTTGTGCTGCCCAGTATTTTGTTTGTTTTTGTTCTTCCTGCTGGTAACGTTTGAGAGTAGCTTTCCCGATTAATAAGCCCAGGACATTCTTGTGTTTTGGTAATAGATTACCAATGAAAATATATCCCTATTTCTTGTTTTTTACCTCCAGACATATTCTGTTATATTTTTTCTACACTGACTTACACAAATTCCTTAAAGGTACATCATTTAAGATGGACCAGATGATATGTCTGGGGGGAGAAAGCAGAAGGAGACCCCGCTGGTTGGGAGGCATGAGATGCGATGTCCTGAGGTTGGGGGTTCCACGACCACCACTCCCAAGAGGAGAAGGCGGGTGGTGGTGGTTGGGGACTCTCTCCTCCGGGGGACTGAGTCATCTATCTGCCGCCCTGACCGGGAAAACCGAGAAGTCTGCTGCTTGCCAGGGGCTAAGATTCGTGATGTGACGGAGAGACTGCCGAGACTCATCAAGCCCTCGGATCGCTACCCCTTCCTGCTTCTCCACGTGGGCACCAATGATACTGCCAAGAATGACCTTGAGCGGATCACTGCGGACTACGTGGCTCTGGGAAGAAGGATAAAGGAGTTGGAGGCGCAAGTGGTGTTCTCGTCCATCCTCCCCGTGGAAGGAAAAGGCCTGGGTAGGGACCGTCGAATCGTGGAGGTCAACGAATGGCTACGCAGGTGGTGTCGGAGAGAAGGCTTTGGATTCTTTGACCATGGGATGGTGTTCCATGAAGGAGGAGTGCTGGGCAGAGACGGGCTCCATCTTACGAAGAGAGGGAAGAACATCTTTGCCAGCAGGCTGGCTAACCTAGTGAGGAGGGCTTTAAACTAGGTTCACCGGGGGAAGGAGACCAAAGCCCTGAGGTAAGTGGGAAGCGGGATACCGGGAGGAAGCACAGGCAGGAATGTCTGAGAGGGGAGGGCTCCTGCCTCATACTGGGAATGAGGGGCGATCAACAGGTTATCTCAGTGCTTATATACAAATGCACAAAGCCTTGGAAACAAGCAGGGAGAACTGGAGGTCCTGGTGATGTCAAGGAATTATGACGTGATTGGAATAACAGAGACTTGGTGGGATAACTCACATGACTGGAGTACAGTCATGGATGGTTATAAACTGTTCAGGAAGGACAGGCAGGGCAGAAAAGGTGGGGGAGTAGCACTGTATGTAAGGGAGCAGTATGACTGCTCAGAGCTCCGGAACGAAACTGTGGAAAAACCTGAGTGTCTCTGGATTAAGTTTAGAAGTGTGTGCAACAAGAGTGATGTCATGGTGGGAGTCTGCTATAGACCACCGGACCAGGGGGATGAGGTGGATGAGGCTTTCTTCCGGCAACTCACGGAAGCTACTAGATCGCATGCCCTGATTCTCATGGGTGACTTTAATTTTCCTGATATCTGCTGGGAGAGCAATACAGCGGTGCATAGACATCCAGGAAGTTTTTGGAAAGCGTAGGGGACAATTCCTGGTGCAAGTGCTAGGGGAGCCAACTAGGGGGAGCGCTTTTCTTGACCTGCTGCTCACAAACCGGGTAGAATTAGTGGGGGAAGCAAAAGTGGATGGGAATCTGGGAGGCAGTGACCATGAGTTGGTTGAGTTCAGGATCCTGACGCAGGGAAGAAAGGTAAGCAGCAGGATACGGACCCTGGACTTCAGGAAAGCAGACTTTGACTCCCTCAGGGAACAGATGGCCAGGATCCCCTGGGGGACTAACATGAAAGGGAAGGGAGTCCAGGAGTGCTGGCTGTATTTCAAGGAATCCCTGTTGAGGTTACAGGGACAAACCATCCCGATGAGTCGAAAGAATAGTAAATATGGCAGGCGACCAGCTTGGCTTAATGGTGAAATCCTAGCGGATCTTAAACATAAAAAAGAAGCTTACAAGAAGTGGAAGGTTGGACATATGACCAGGGAAGAGTATAAAAATATTGCTCGGGCATGTAGGAAAGATATCAGGAGGGCCAAATCGCACCTGGAGCTGCAGCTAGCAAGAGATGTCAAGAGTAACAAGAAGGGTTTCTTCAGGTATGTTGGCAACAAGAAGAAAGCCAAGGAAAGTGTGGGCCCCTTACTGAATGAGGGAGGCAAGCTAGTGACAGAGGATGTGGAAAAAGCTAATGTACTCAATGCTTTTTTTGCTTCTGTTTTCACTAACAAGGTCAGCTCCCAGACTGCTGTGCTGGGCAACACAAAATGGGGAAGAGATGGCCAGCCCTCTGTAGAGATAGAGGTGGTTAGGGACTATTTAGAAAAGCTGGACGTGCACAAGTCCATGGGGCCGGACGAATTGCATCCGAGAGTGCTGAAGGAATTGGCGGCTGTGATTGCAGAGCCCTTGGCCATTATCTTTGAAAACTCGTGGCGAACAGGGGAAGTCCCGGATGACTGGAAAAAGGCTAATGTAGTGCCCATCTTTAAAAAAGGGAAGAAGGAGGATCCTGGGAACTACAGGCCGGTCAGCCTCACCTCAGTCCCTGGAAAAATCATGGAGCAGGTCCTCAAAGAATCAATCCTGAAGCACTTAGAGGAGAGGAAAGTGATCAGGAACAGTCAGCATGGATTCACCAAGGGAAGGTCATGCCTGACTAATCTAATCGCCTTTTATGATGAGATTACTGGTTCTGTGGATGAAGGGAAAGCAGTGGATGTATTGTTTCTTGACTTTAGCAAAGCTTTTGACACGGTCTCCCACAGCATTCTTGTCAGCAAGTTAAGGAAGTATGGGCTGGATGAATGCACTATAAGGTGGGTAGAAAGCTGGCTAGATTGTCGGGCTCAACGGGTAGTGATCAATGGCTCCATGTCTAGTTGGCAGCCGGTGTCAAGTGGAGTGCCCCAGGGGTCGGTCCTGGGGCCCGTTTTGTTCAATATCTTCATAAATGATCTGGAGGATGGTGTGGATTGCACTCTCAGCAAATTTGCGGATGATACTAAACTGGGAGGAGTGGTAGATACGCTGGAGGGGAGGGATAGGATACAGAAGGACCTAGACAAATTGGAGGATTGGGCCAAAAGAAATCTAATGAGGTTCAATAAGGATAAGTGCAGGGTCCTGCACTTAGGATGGAAGAATCCAATGCACCGCTACAGACTAGGGACCGAATGGCTCGGCAGCAGTTCTGCGGAAAAGGACCTAGGGGTGACAGTGGACGAGAAGCTGGATATGAGTCAGCAGTGTGCCCTTGTTGCCAAGAAGGCCAATGGCATTTTGGGATGTATAAGTAGGGGCATAGCGAGCAGATCGAGGGACGTGATCGTTCCCCTCTATTCGACACTGGTGAGGCCTCATCTGGAGTACTGTGTCCAGTTTTGGGCCCCACACTACAGGAAGGATGTGGATAAATTGGAAAGAGTACAACGAAGGGCAACGAAAATGATTAGGGGTCTAGAGCACATGACTTATGAGGAGAGGCTGAGGGAGCTGGGATTGTTTAGTCTGCAGAAGAGAAGAATGAGGGGGGATTTGATAGCTGCTTTCAACTACCTGAAAGGGGGTTTCAAAGAGGATGGCTCTAGACTGTTCTCAATGGTAGCAGATGACAGAACGAGGAGTAATGGTCTCAAGTTGCAATGGGGGAGGTTTAGATTGGATATTAGGAAAAACTTTTTCACTAAGAGGGTGGTGAAACACTGGAATGCGTTACCTAGGGAGGTGGTAGAATCTCCTTCCTTAGAGGTTTTTAAGGTCAGGCTTGACAAAGCCCTGGCTGGGATGATTTAACTGGGACTTGGTCCTGCTTTGAGCAGGGGGTTGGACTAGATGACCTTCTGGGGTCCCTTCCAACCCTGATATTCTATGATTCTATGATTCTAAGAGGTGCAGCACAGAAATGCTGTCCATGAGACAGGGGAGCACTAAATTGGCTTTCAGAGCCATGAAAGTTGGTGGTTTTCCCATAGGATGGATGGTGGTGAGATGCAAGTAAACATATCGACACAGGGGATCCACAGCTGTCAGAGGAAACAACCCTGCAGACACCTGGTCAGCCACACTCCTCCCCAGACCCACAACCAGTTGATGGCTGGACCTTCTGCTCAGTGACCCATAATGAGATGGAATGGTGGCGTGAGAGCACATAAGGGAATTCACATTAACTTGCCACAAGTAGTAGTGCAGTTCTCCTGCAGTTCCCATTGAATTGCTGCTTTGCATCTTCCCTTTTCACAAGCAGACATTAGCTGGCTCTCTTATCCACACCATGATTTTTTTGCAGTTTTGTCCCCCTGCATATCCCATAGGAGGGAGCCAGAGAGTACAGGGGCCCAGGAAAATAAGAGCTGACATGAACATTTTAGATATTATTGTTTCAAGTACAGAGTTCTTATTTGTGGGTAGATTCATGCTGACTATCCTTAATAGAGCTTTCCAAATATTCCCCCCTTTCTCACCTAATTTGTCTTTTTTTTTTACTACTGTTGAAGTCCAACATACTGATTTTATGTTTACTGATTATTTAATTTAATAATTTAAATCTTTTCTTAACACAGATATTGCAACAGATTTTCTCCAATCTCTCAATTCTTTATTACTACTTTTTCCAAACAGTGTTTAAACATCAATATATCTGCTTAAGTTTTCCTTGGCTCTTTTGCTCTTTCCTACAAATTCTGACATAGATGACCATTTTTTAATGAGTCTTAATAGTCCTTTTACATCCTAGTTCCCACATAACCTGCTAAGATTCTGATTTCACATGATATTTCTTCTATCCACTGGAAAATCTGTGTCTCTTTGGGCCAACTTGCCATTATCCTTCATTGTCATAAGGCAAAGAATTGATTCTTTTTTAAAAAAACCAATGCCTCCCTCTTTTCCATCAGTTGCCTTTCCTATTGCTTGGAGATCCTGCTATATTTCTCACTGGCAGACTTGAGTTTTCTTATGTGCTCTAAAAAAAAAATCTTACTGTTTTTCTTAGTGTCCCGTGAAATCTTTCATTTCTCATATTTGGCTTTTTTAAAAAAACATTTAGCTTATTTCTGATCTCCCTTCTGTTTGGTGATTGTTATTTTAATATGCCTTTTTCTTAACTCTCCCTCTTTATTCATGCTTTTAAGCAATTTAATCCTAGCCGTACTGATGCTCAGTGATACAAATTTAGTCCCTCATCCTGGAATGAGCTCCTCACTGAAAGACCCCTGCACCTGCATGAAGTCCCATCCCAGCACAGAGCCCCATTGACTTCAGGAGGACTGTGTGAGTGCAGGGGTCCATCTACATAAAGCTCATTGTGGGTCCAGGGCCTTACATTGCAATAAAGGCAAATCCCTCATTAGAGCTCTGGACCAAAGGCAATGAAACAAGATAGAATTCTGTTTGCACCCTTTTCAGCTGGGATCACATTCAAAATTGCACTGTGGGAATATGACGAGGGAAAGTTTAAATTTAAACTGCACCCAGGAATAACTCTTTCAGAGGTTTGCTAATTTTGGATGGACGTATTCCTGGAGGTTTTAATCACATGACATAATCTTTAATTAAAAATTAATCTTTAAAATCCTGGAGACTCCAGGACAATCCTGGAGGGTTGGCAATCCTACGCAGCAATTCAAGAACTTAGTCTTTATATTCAAGGCACTCAGTGGTCTGGGCCCCAAAGTACTTAAAAGATCATCTGATGCTCAAGGATGAGCATTGTGGTTGACAACTTTGCTCCTCTGGCAAACTGAATTGCCATCACCAGGGTAAAGCTTGTCTGAGTGAAAGATAGAGCTTTCTTGGGATCCAGTCCAAGACTGTGGAACTCTCTCTCCCAGGATCTAAGAACCACCACAGACCTTACCACTTCTCTTCCAAGTATAGGGGGGAGGTACACTTCAATCTTGACTTTACTAATATGAACAGTGTACACAACACATTTAGTTCTAAAACTTTCCACACATTCTCCCTCTGGGAAGAGGAAGGGAGAAAGAAAGAATCACGTGACAGATGCTTGTCGTGATGTTCAATCTGGAAGGAATTTAGATTCTATGGTGATGAGGGCAGTGTAAGAATCTGAACAGAATAAAATAGAATTACAATAGCCCAATTCCTGGAGGAATGACGCCTCAGGCAAGACCAGAGTGGAAAAGGTTTGTATTTTTTAAAATTTTTTAATCCTGCTTATCTGCTATTTCTCACTGATATTCAGAGCTCCAAGCCTTAGAGGCGTCCTCCATTCCTCACTCTGATTCCACCCAGCTGTAAGCTTCCTGGTGGCTCAGCACAGAATGTCACCCCCCATTTTTCTTAAGTAAAGGTTTCAGGGTTTAGACTTGTGAGGGTAGTTTGTTCAGGACAGTGATGCAGTGGTCAGTGTAATAGTGAATACTGTATCTTACTGCCTGGGAAGCAGATTAGTTAATATAAATACAAAACATTCCCACCTTTAAAAAGTAGTATTTATTAAGCCAGAGACAAAGAAATAAAGTGGGGTAAAAGAAAGGATTTGTTCAAAGCCACTTCTTTCCCCTAGAATGTACATTTATGACTGCAGAGTTTTAAATGGAAAGATACAACTCCTTACGCCAGTTGATGACAGTATTTCTGCTACAGCACAAAATAGGCTTAAGTGGAACTTCAGTGATAAATAGGTCTTGTGCTGGCCCACTGCATAGGAGTGAATTTCACTCCTATGTGATCAGCTTGACTGAAGAACAGGTAGTGCAATAATAATATCCTATACTTGACATTTAGGAGACATATCACCTGAAATTAAACCAGTGCTTATCAACTGGAGAAACAATACATTAAGTTGAAGATATGGTCTGTTCTTAACCTAGTTTACTCTCACCTATTTCCTTCCCAGTAATCATCTAGAGATGAATATTTTAGAATAGTGTACATTAGCTCTGATATGCTGATATACCATTCTGTCTGTGCAAACTGTTATGCCAAATAAACCAAGAATGTTATAGATAAATGGACTTAAGTAGAAAACCTCAAAATAAAATGTCTGTACAGTTGAATTGTACTAGACAGCTCTTGTTGTTCAATCACAAACACTTAATTGACTCATACCATTTACCTGCTAAAATAATTGTTAGGTTATACCTTGCCACATGTTTAATAAACTGTGCCTACAATAATCCTTAATATGAAAATTCTACCATTGCAAACAACAGGACACCATTTAATATACTAATACTGCTTTCTGAGGGTTTCGTTCTATTTTTTTTAAATTGGAACACAATTAGAAAAACAGTAAAACAAAGCAAGAGAAAACAAATAAATAAATAAATATATAACCAGAGACATCCAACTAGTTACATGAAGAAGTATGTTTTGAGATTTGTTTTTTCAACTTAACATTATGCAATAACAAGGGAAAAAAGAGACAATACTATACAGGTTAACAAGGGTATCTTCAGTGAATAGTTTAATGCAGCCGTTCTCAAACTTTGGGTTGGGACCCCAAAGTGGGTTGTGACCCTATTTTAAGGGGATCGGCAGGGCTGGCATTAGACTTGATGGGGCCTGAGGTTGAAGCCAAAGCCCAAGCCCAAACCGAGCTGCACTGTCCAGGGTCCGAGCCCCACCGCCAGGGATGAAGCCCAAGCCCGAGCCCCACCCGGGGTCAAAGCCCAAGCCCTTGGGCTTTGGCTTCCTCCCCCACCCCTGCCCAGGGTGGTGGGGCTCAGGCTTTGGCTTTGAGCCCCCCTGCCCGGGGCAGCGGGGCTCAGGCAGTCTCAGGTTTTGGTCCCCCCTCCTGTGGTCGTGTACTAATTTTTGTTGTCAGAAGGGAGTCACAGTGCAATGAAGTTTGAGAACTGCTGGTTTAATTCAAAGATAATGGAGCTAGCTCCTCATCCGTTGTAAAAGAAACATCGCTTCATCTTTGGATCTACACTGATTTACAGCACCTGAAAATCTGGCGCACAAATTTCCTCATTGTCTATGGAGAACCTGTTATGAACAGAGCTCTTCTCTGCATTATACATCCATGAACTCTTTATGGCACCAAGCAGAAATTTTAGTTGAAGAACTATCCTTCCACTGTGTTATTTTTCTCTACCAGGTAAACTAAGCAGTGTATCAGTATTTTTACCATCTGTTAGCCCTGAAATAATGGAATGGCTAAGCCCTAAGAGATCTGCAGTGTGGAGCTTAGGGAAATAATATTCACTAATCTCTGAATAAAATACTGCATTCCAAAATTATTTTTATTAGTGGATTTCATCATCACATATCCTTGTTTACTTAATTCACTCCACCACACAAAAGTCCTAAATACTGTGATGGAGTGTATGACCTTTTAAAGGCTGACCAGGAGCTGCAAACAGAACCACCTGCATATAATCAGGGAGTCTCATTTGTGTGTGTGTATGTACTAGAAATTGTACAGCTGGTAAAGGGATGGTAATCTCTGGCCCAGTTCCCTGTTTTGGGAGCTTTCAATCTTGAGTAGTCCAAACCAGGGCTCTGAGGTAACAGCCTTTAAACTTTTGTTAAAGTTCCCCTTTTGGGGAGCTTTATTGAAGGGAGACATGCTTACGTTACAATATTTGGCTTATGTTACAATACTTGGCTCCTGCGTTCAGTGCTGGTGCTAGCTCATTGGGGGCCCTAAGCAAGAATATTTTGGGGGGCCTCCCCACACAACACATACTAATTATTAATAGAGGGCCCCCTTGAGTTGCTTTGGGCCCAAAGCAATTGTTTAGTCTGCTTATGCCTAGCACGGGCTGGGCTCTTCCTGGACCATTAAAATGAACCCTTTGCTCATCTCTGAAGAGGAAGCGAGGTAGGCCTCAGCAGAGCTACACTTGGCCAGAAGGTGGTGGTACTGGACAGGCAGGCCCTTTTACAGGTTTATAGAAATCATAGGGAGTACAAGCAAGCTACACCATAAAGTAGTTGTTGTATTAACCAAAACTGAATAGCACTAACTTTGGATCATAAACTGGTATCAGAAATAACCCCTGCCCATCCCCCCACCCCCCCCAAGAAAGCAGAGGCTCCTCGTCTATCATTAAACCTAACTTTGTAGACAAGGGGATATGGCCCATTCCAGCTCAAATGGTGCAACATTCCTCATCCACAGAGATTGTGCAATATTCTCAGGGTGTATTCAACTGTTGATATAGTAGCGGGCACAGATTTGCCTCTGTTGCCACTAAAGAACATCCTTTTCTTTGAACAATGACTCTATTAAACAGCAGAGACACTACAAGTAGTGATTCCCATAACCATCCTAACTTGCGTTTATACACTTTACAGGGAAGAAGGTTACTTCCTCTAGGCATGTTCTACTACTGTTATTTTCTAGTGCCCTCAGTCTCATATTTGGAGAGCTGTAGTTAATGGTTTATAACAACTGAATGGTTGGTCTAGGGTAGTATATGACTTTTAATTAGACAAAGAATGTTAAGCTATTACTGTCTCAAGTATCTGGATCGTGAATCTTCAAACTGATTGTGAAAACAGATCTGTAAACATTCTGTTGCCTAAGTTTCATTAGGAAGCCTACAATTATATGTCTTCCACTAAAATAAAGGGACTCCTTTGTTTATGGTTTTAAGATCAAAAGATTGTCAGAAAATGAAGACGTTTTAAAGTGAGGATCTTTAAAGAAAAATGCCTTTTTGTTACTAGAAATTCAGTGCCTATAATTTTTTTAATTAGGCATCTTTTTATACTAATTTACTGATGGGAGCATGGCAAGAATTCATAAACAGTTACTCCTTTAATAGTCAGCCAATGATAATACCTTGGTAACTGGTCTTAGGGCCCTCCTGTCGACATAGCACTGTCTACACTGGTGATTAGGTTGATAGTATAGACCAAGCCTTATTCAGTGAACAATGAATTTTTATAATTTTTGAGTAGTTCCAATCAACTTGAATTTCTTGAGTAGTGTACTTGCATTTTCAGAAAGCTGTTCAACATATTCCTTAATGATCTTGAAAAGGGAGTAAACAGTGAAGTGCCAAAGTCTGTAGATGATACAGAATTATTCAAGATAGTTAAGTACAAAGCTGACTGTGAAAGCTTTCAGAGGGACCTCACAAAACTTGGTGACAACAAAATGATAGATGAAATTCAGTATTTATAAGGGCAAAATAATGCACATTGGAAAAAATAATCCCAACTACACATACATAGTAATGAGTTCTAAATTAGTTCTCTCTCAAATGAAAGATCTTGAAATCACCGTGGATAATTCTCTGAAAACGTCAGTTCAGTATACAGCATCACTTCCAATGCAATGTTAGGCACTATTTGAAAAGGGATAGAAAATGACCAAAAAAATCATAATGCCAATATATAAATTCCTGGTGCACCCACACCTTGAATGGTTTGTCCAGTTCTGGTCACCCCATCTCAAAAAGGATATAGTGGAACTGGAAAAGATTCAGAGAAGGGCAACAAATATGATCAAGGCTATGGAACAGCTTTTGTACAAGGAAAGATTAAAAAGATTAGGGCTGTTTAGCAAAGAGATGGCTAAGGGAGGATATGATAGAGGTGTGTAAAATCAGAAATGATGTGGGGAAAAAAGTTATTTACCCTCTCCCACAATACAAAAACTAGGGCTTACCCAAATAAATTAATAGGCAGCAGGTTTAATACAAACAAGAGGAAATACTTTTTCATACAACATACAATTAACCCATGGAACTCATTGCCATGTTATGTTTTGATGACCAGAAATATAACTGGGTTCAAAAAAGAACTAGATAAGTTCATGGAGGATAGGTCCATTAATGGCTGTTAGCCAGGATGGTCAGGGATGCAACCTCATGCTCTGGCTGCCAGAAACTGGCAGGGGAAGATGGGGTGGGATCACTCTAAATGCCCTATTCTGTACACTCCTCCTGAAACTCTGGCACTGGCCATTGTTAGGGACAGGATACTGGCCTAGATGGTCTGAACTAGTATGGCAATTCTTATGATGATTTCTTTACCATGGAAAAAATGGGGGGGAGGGGGCAGAGGGTGCAAGACAATCATGTGTGTTCTCTTAACTTGAGAAGTGCAATATTATTTTTGCCAGTTTATACAATGTACTGAAATTAAGATTTCTGGTTTTAAGTTTAAACTGTAAACTACATGGAAGTCATTTTTCACAGTTTATTCTTCAAAAGAAGTAAGCACTATTATTTGTAAATGTCTTTTTTTGTTATTTTAACCTTTCTGCAGATTGTATCAATTTGTTATTGAGAAGGTAATGACACGTATAAACACAGAAGGCGCTGAATGAGCAATTATACAGCTTTCAATGCCAAATGCCAGAGCTGTCTTTACATTTGAAGATTAAGTTGTACTAAGAAAAACTTGTACTAAGAAACTTTGGATTTTTTTAAAATTATTTTTATTCTAAACAAAAAACAAATATACAAGTTGGAAAGCAGTAATTGTCATATAATAAAGAATATCAGAAAAAATAAACACTGAAAACCAGAAGCCTTAAATATAATTACATTAAGTTACATGATTAGTTACAAGTAAGATGGTACCACATCATCAGCTACTCTGTGGGATTTGTCATAACACTCTGGAAAGAAGGTCATGTTGCATAGTGGGATGTCAAATTATATCTAATCATATTGACTTATGGTACAGACTTTTTTTTTTTTTTGGTACACAGACAAATAAGGCCTCAATCCTGCAGTGAGCTCATTGCAGAAACAGGGTCATGATGGCCAAAGCTAAAACAAAACAGAAGATGATGACCTGATAGCATAGCCGTGGGAAGAAAGCACATTCTGTTGGTTTTTTAAAAGTAAAACAATCACATTAGCTATAAACTCAGTCTTATATGTACAGAATAAACCGGATATTATGAGATTTAAGGCTAGATTCTGCAATCCTTACTCACTTTGATTAGCACTTACTCAAGGAAGAAGTCTCATTAGCTTCCATAGGACTTTTCTATAAATACTCACCAAATGAGTGGAGGTTGCACAACCTAGTTCTTAGTGAATCACATTACATTTCTACTTCCAAAACAAAATGAATTTCAGGATATTCCACAATCAAAAACTGGACATGACATAGGAGAGGAGGATAGGGAAGAATCTAAAACATCATATCTACTTGTGTTTATAATAAACCAACCTTTCTGAATCAGAATATTTTTATGCAGTCAACAACTAGTCTAAAGGCATTATCCTTCCCAACATATTCAATTACTAACAGTAATATTTGTCTATTAGGTGTTATTCTCAAGTCCTCTGATATTATTCTATTAACTTTCTAATATTCAAGGCTTAGAGATGGTGCTTGTATTCTCAAATTAAGTATGGCTTCCTTGCCCAATCAAAAAAGAGTGGCTTTGATTGTCTTCTGATGAATGGCTATTTGTTTCAGTACATTAAAAAAAAAACTAAGAAGTCAGCATACTATCATCATATAGACAGAGGATCAGACCTGGTTTATCTTAGGTATATTATATGTAAGCACAGCACGTCACATGAATTAAAAAGAAAAGGAGTACTTGTGGCACTTAGAGACTATCAAATTTATTTGAGCATAAGCTTTCGTGAGCTACAGCTCACTTCATCAGATGCATTCGGTGGAGTTTGTAACTAATCCAATCAAATGACTGGCTTCAGTGAAACATTCTTTTTAATAAAGCATCAAAAGAAGGGACTGCATCTTCATTCATAAACTGATTGGATAGGACAACATGTTGTGGCATGCAATGCTGATTTCATTAAGATATCTTCATTATTTTGCATTTTAAAGAACTCACTTCTCCATTCAAAATAATAAGACATTCAGATGAGCTATAGCTGCAGAGAACCCACCAAAAGCAGCAGAAGCTGGAAGTGGGCTTGTGGTACACAGATTTAGAAGTTTAATAGTTATCAGCAAAGGAATGGTTTATATAGTTATCTGACCTAATTATCATCAAACAAGCCTAATAGCTGTCAATTGTCATACAAAAACTCCCCATGGAATTTAGTTGCATAAGATTTTCTCTTTATTGGGTGGAAAAAGTGGATTTCTGCACTGTGAATACTTCCTCCTCACCGCCTTGCCCTTCTGAATGTCACAGCCTTCCAAATGTCACTCACTTGCACACTGACATGAACTTTAGCTATCAAGCTGACAAAGCCATCTGCTACAAGCCATTTCAAAGTTCTGGTGCTATCACACAGGATCCCAGCTTGAATGTTTTGTTTTTCTGTCTTTTGGTTTCTTACTTTGGCATCATGAGTATATGTTTATGTAACTCAGTGTTTGAATGCAGTACATAGTATAGAAAAACAATGTGTGGGTTGTAAAAAAAAATTCCTTGCCCTTTAGGTATCTTTCTAAATTTCTGAAAGAACTAAGTGATGATTCAGAGAAGTGAGGGACTGTGAAGAATTCTACTGGAGAACTGAAACGGCATTACTGCTACACTTTGTTGCAAAAATATTATTCTCTTCCACTCCAAATTAATTTGTCAGTTTAATTTTGTTTCACCCAGCCCTGACAAGTACTGGGGGTCTTTATCATAAGTGTATCAGTTCACATTGTATGAACTTTTGACTCCATGGTAAGAAGTCAACAATTGTTTGATTTCAGTATTTCCATCTGATGATTAATGTAGCTGAAACCTCAGCTAGCATCCTTCCAAGACTTATTAACCTAGGAAACAACTGCAGCTACCTCTGACTGCTTGTACCCTTCCTTACTTCTGAGATTTAACATATTTTTAGATTTAACCTTTTGGAGATAGATAAAATATATTATTTCCTGAACCTTAAGCCAGTGTTACCAACCCTTGCAAGCATTTCAAACTCCTGAGCACTTGCTGGTACCATTATGGGATAGTAATTTGATAACATGGCTTTAGCAGCTGTGATGGGGTGCTCCACATACTGCTAGGATGGCACCTCCTCCTGGTAACTCTGGGGAATAGCTCACCAAGTCAACACTCCTTCCCACAGTTGCACATGGGCCTCTGCCTCTCTCCCTGTGTCTGCCATTCCTCTCTTGCTTCATGGGCTGCTGCCTCTTCATGACTCAGCCTTCCAGCCAGGTCACTTCACTCATTTTCCCCTTCTGGGTGCCAAAGGGTTTCTCTAGCAAATCCTGGGCAATGTTCCCATTCACTGCCACATAGTGCCACTCCCTCAGCTGCTGGCATAAGAACCCAAGCCTATCCTCTAATCTGAGTTTCACTCAGAGATCCTCCAGTCAGCCTCTAAGGTCCATTCCCTTCTAGGCCTTACTGCTTTTCCCAAAGCCCCTTTTTTACAATCTGGCACTCCAGGCTTGCCAGCCACCTAATTCCCTTTTCCCAGGGAGAGACTGTGAGCTACCTGTCCCCATAGCCTCCAAACACTCCTCCCAGAGTTTCCCAGCAGTCTTTCTGCTTCCAATTTTCTGTCTTTGTAGTCCCAGCCCAGCTCCTTCCTCCTCATCTGGGGATTGCTTAGCCACCCAATTGCTCTCAGGTGTGGCCTGTTGGGTTAATTAGCCTCCCTTCTTAATCTACCTTAACCCTTTTAGGGCAAGTGTGGGGTGGAAACCCCATCACAGCAGCCAATTTCATTTTACCCAAGAAGAATCCTCACTTAAATTGATGGAGATACAGCTGATAAACCATAAGGGAGCCATATAAGTTTCTAAATGGAGAAAAGGCATCAAATCTGAGAGCAGAAACACAAATGTGTTCCACCTTCTAAATAGATTCCTCTCTAATGTCCTGGGGTTATAACACCTCTGCATTTGCTGTCAACAGGATGACCTGATGGGGTGTGTCTACACTGCAATTAAAAACTGTGAGGTAGGAGGGTCCCAGAGCTTGGGCTGCAGCCCAAACCCCTACACCACAATTAAATAGCCCCTTAACCCAAGCCCCATGAGCCTGAACCAGCTGGTATGGGCTAGCTTCTCTCTCCACTCCTTGTTCCTGCTCCTTCCTCTCTACCTCCTCATGTGAGCAGTGGGCAGGACCTCAGGTGGAAGAGGCTGAGCAGGGGTGGAGCGGGAAACATGGCCATGGTCTAGACACCGGGGCCCCCCAAAAATTAATCAGGCCCTGGGCACAACTGCGCTGTTGCAGCACTGTAAGCGTAGCTAAGCCCTGACTCTCCAATCCTGCAAGAAGCCCAACTGAAGTCAGTTTGTGGATGCAGAGGTCCGGCCATCCGCACTGATCCTCTTACAGTATTTGGAACTTTCTTCATTTTATGCCTTTTATGGTGCTGAACATTTATCAGTGCTTAATTAATACTAACTAAGGGGAACTAGTCTTCAGCAGTGCTCTCTGGGCTTCCATTTTTGAGTCATCCCAAGAATTTTTTCCCCCAAGATTCATACAGCCCCCTGGCGTTCTCATTCCTGCTGTGTTTAAGTAAATGTTGCTTAGTTTTCTGTTCTCCCTCAAGATCTGAGCTTGCCCTCCATCTGCCACAGTGACCACTGAAGCTTTCATGAATACTCCAGTTCTTATCTCTGACCCTGATCATTTGGAGTAAAGCACAAACAATTTGAAGTTCTGTGCATACTAGCCATCTCTTCATTTGTGCTAGGGTGACCATATTTCCCTATGCTGAATACAGGAAACCTGGTAAAAGTACTTGTATTCAAGTGAGTTCAATGGCAATCAGTCAGAACTATCCAGTACAAACAAATCAAATTAACATCAAGTTGACTGAGCCCCTGTTAAAAAGAAATACTGCATAGTTGGATTCTTTTTATTTACCTTCTAACCTTTAAGGCTTTCGGGTTCACATGGGGAGAGGTGACACACATACACATTCCTGTACACCTCTTTCACACAGGGGGAGTGACCAACTCACCCAACCTCCCCTGGCCGGTGCTCTCTGCCCTCCATGCCGGGCTGGGCCCCCAGGACGGGCCCGCCTCTCCTGGTGCCATGTCTTCCTGAGGCAACACATGGGGGGCATGCAGGGTCACATGCCCCCCTCCCAGATTTCTGTCAGGGTTCACACCAGAATAAGGCCAGCAGCAGCCTTTCGGCACTGTGCGGGAGGGAAGGGATGGGAGCTGCTTCCAGCTGCAGGGGGGGCACAGGGAAGGGATGACCTGGCTTGTGTCTTTGCAGAGGTCATCTTTTCCCCTCCCTCGCCCGCCCTCTCCAAATCCCCAGTGACTGGAAGCAGATTGTCCCTTCCTGCCCACACAGCGTGGAAAGGCAGCTAACACCTCCAGGCTGCTGCTGGCCACAGACATAACCCAGCCACCTCCTATCCCCCAGCTACAGCACAAACAGAAATGGGTTAAACTCTAAGGCTGCATTGTGTACCAGGGCCCAGGGACCCTAACTGCAGGGGCTTCAGTAAACCTGGCCAGAGAGGTGGCTCAGCAGGGGAGGGCGTCTAGGGGACGGACAGCCTTGCTCTCCCTGGGGGCAGGACCCAGAGCGGAGGTGGAGGGGGGTGGTGAAGAGGGTGCTAAGTTTCTACCTGGGGGATTGCTGTGGAGCCTGCTGGGTTGGGGCACGAACAGGCTGGAAATCGTTTCTCCCGCACTCCAGAGCTAAGCTGAGGGGCGGAGAGGCTTCCCTGTGCCAGCGCTGTGCAGGGCTTTGGCACATGCAGGGCTCGGCTCCTCCTGGCCAGTGCCCAGGCCAGAGGGTCTCTGGCTTTCCTGGGGTGCCAACCAAGCCAGAGGCAGTGCGAGAAGGAGGAGTCTGTTGACCAGGCTGTTAGTGAGCCGAGTGCTCCGATCGGGGTGGCTGGTTCGCCACACAGCACTGAGAGCAGGAACGGATATGGAGGAGCTGCAGGGGTGAAGGGGCAGAGCAGGGAGAGGACAGTGAGAGGGAGAGCATGTAAATGGCAGACGGATGGGTGGCAGAGGCGACACTTAACCGGCTATCGTCTGGCACCTGCGCACACTCACCAGCCACCGCAGCTCGCAGCCAATCCCGGCAGGAAACGGGACAGGGGGTGCAGCGGGGGGCTGTGCTGATGGACCAACAGAGGAAGTGGCCCGGCCCTGCATGCTGCAGCTTCACACCACCACCAGCCTTGCACACCCACCCCCCATCGTCGGCCACTGGACGCCCCCCCCCGACTCACTGCTTGTGGGCGGGTGGCTGCCAAGCCAGGATCTGGCCAATGGCAGGACCCACCAGTACTGATGGGGGCGGGGAGACAGAAAATATGGGACAATTTGCCCATTTTTAAGAAAAAGTCAGGACACTGCAGGATGGCTTAAATACGAACTGTCCCTTTAAAAATGGGACATCTGGTCACCCTAATTTTTGCTGTTCTTGTTCTCTTATGGCTGTTGGACTTTTCTAGAGAAGGCCAGGAATCTTGTGGAAACTGAAGTCAACTTGTTTTTGGGAGTTGTTCATTATTTTTGACAACTACAGTCAAAAGACAATTCAAAAGAGCTTAACTTAACAGTGTCAGTTTAACATAATATAAACTAAGCAAATCCATATCTTCAGCAGTTAAGACTTTATAGTGCAAATTATGTGAACTTTTCTTACATTTGGGTGCTAAATATAAAATTACAGTTAAGTATTTATCAATTAAATACTTCTGAAATAACATTTTATAGAGGGTATTTGGAAGCACCTATAGTTAAAGCATGCTATAGTTAAAAAGGCAGAACAATTTCAGTTAAAAGCTCCTATTCTTCAGACACTCAACACTAGAGCTAGGGTGACCAGACAGCAAGTGTGAAAAATTGGCATGGGAGTGGGGGGGTAAAAGGAGCCTATATAAGAAAAAGCCCCAAATATCAGGACTATCGCTATAAAATCGGGACAGCTGGTCACCCTAACAAAAGCTCGGCAGAAATCACATTGTCCATTTTGTGTTAGAGTCCACAAATTAGAATTCATTCCAAAACAGAATGAAAACAAACATTCCACATTTCCAGTGAAACAAAATTCTGGGACAAAAGCATTTCAGATCAATCAAAACACTTCATTCCAATTTCAACCTTTTTAAACTTGAATTTTTTTCTGGGTGAAAAAAAAGTTTCAAAATGAAAACTCAAAATGTTCTGTTCCAAAAATATTAAAAGCATTATTGGAATTCTTCATTTGTTTTTTTTAAAACAAAATTTAATCAAAATTGATATTTTTTAAACATTTGGACATTTTTCATCGAAAAACCATTTTGACATCAAATTTCCCATGAGCTGTATTCACTTTCCAAATATTCGTTTTTAAAATTAAAGTTCATGCTTCCTCTCTATACAGAGACAAAACTTAAAACAAAATGTCATAAGCTATTTATGAGAACAAAAAGGGAAAAGGAACTTTTCTGATTAAAAAAATCAAATTATCTTTTTCTAAGACAGAGCTACAATAAAAATGGCATTGAACCTTGAAACAAACAATTTCCTTGGTTTGAATAAAACAAAGATACAACTGTTTGGAAATTGCACTCTGAAATTAAAGTTAAATTAAGTTCTTTTGGATTGACTTTTGACTGTAGTTTTCAAAGATAAAGAAAAACTCTCAAAAACAAGTTGACTTCAATTTAAATAGGTCTACAAGTGCACACTGAAACAGATGTGTTGTGTGTACACAGCAAGTTAAATGTGGACCTTGCCCCCAAAGCACATGTGCCCAGTGTCCATGCATGGATCTCGCTTCCTTTTTACATGGAAGTCAGGTCATCCACTTCCTAAAGCCCTGTGGAGAGCTCTCCATAGGGTTGGGACCTAGAGTGGGTAGCTCCACACTAAGTCTCATGTACCCACCTCTAAAGGAGTTCCTGTGTTTAAACGCAGGTTCCCTGATGAGTGTAGATAGGGCATAACCTTGTTACAGTATAGGCCTTACAAGTACCTAGGTATCCATGTTTAAACACAGTATGCCAGAACCAGTTGAACAAACCTTTCCCCCTCTTCAGTATAGACCAGTTTTAAGAGTACTAAAAACAAATACTGAATTCAGGGCCATCCCTAGCCATTTTGGGGCTCTATGCAGCCCCCCCACCGGGGGGGGTGTGGGGCCCCAGGCCTCCACGGGGGAGAGGGGCTGGCTTGGGGGGCAGTGACGCAGCTGTGGCTGGATTGCCGATGAGTGCAGGCCTGGCCCCTACTGCAGTCCGCAGGAGAGTGGGGGCAGGGCTGGGGCAGGAAGGGGCGGGGCTTTGGGGAAGTGGTGGAGTGGGGCTGGAGCAGAGCAGGGGTGGGAAGAGGCAGATGTGAGGTGGAGAAGGGGCGGGAGCCATGGGGAAGAGGCGGAACAGGGGCTAGAGCAGGACGCAGCTGTGAAGGGCACCAGGAAATTTGATCCCCCAAATTTCCTGGTGCCCTACACAGCTGAATACTTTGCCCTACCTATGTATAGAGACGGCCCTGACTAAATTACATTTTCTTGGAAGCTTGATAGTGACTTTCAAAAGCTACCTCACTGCAGCTCAATTTAGAGAGAAATTATGCTGTTTCCACCACTGCAATAACAATGACTGTGCAGTGACTTAACCCAATCACAGTAACACTCCTTTTATAAGCACTTAGCTACCAATACTTAGACATCTGCAGACTTCCTACTCCACCCCCGTCTTCTGATTGAAAAAATAAATATGCTTTTAATTAAATTTCACTGCTCTGGGAGGATAACTGCACTTAGAAAATCTTTCTACTTGAACCTGATTTAACTAATAAATCAGTAAATAATGGTCAAATATACAATAATTGTATTACAGAACATAGAAACTTCCAGTGGGTCCCTTGCTTTGTGGATTGATTATAGTGAAATGTCTAACATTAAAAATGAATGTTTAACAAAGAAACCTATTTAATGGGGACTAGGGAAAGGAAATAATGACAGCTATGCAGAAAGTTCTAAAGGAAAGTAAACACAGGGAGGTGTGTCTCTTCAGCATAATCACTTCTGCTCTGTGAGTCAAAGACAAAATTTAGCTTTTTTAGTATATAAAAAAAATTAAAATTTCCACAACAGAGTTTAGCATAGTTATTAGATACTGTACTGTTTTTCATAGCGTCTTATTCTCTGAATTGTAGTCTAACAGTAGAAAATGAAGGAACTAAAACATACTAACTGGCTGAATTTAGAGTTTCCGCTATTCTGTCTATGATAGACTATGAAAACTCAGCGATTGACATCCTCTACTTATCCTACTGGAATCCATTGGCACAATTGATTAGAAGTATGGTTCTACTCTGACACATAGCTCTTGGCTAAAGCTGAACTATGGGGCTGCCAGCACCTTGCTACACACACCTATCGCAAAAACAACGAGGAGTCCAGTGGCACCTTAAAGACTAACAGATTTATTTGGGCATAAGCTTTCGTGGTAAAAACCTCACTTCTTCAGATGCACCTATCACATTGACACATAGTAATGGAGTTAAAATCTACATCTGCCTTTCTGCCATTGCAGCTGCCGGACTATGCGGGCTTCCAGCAATGCCCACTGGTAATATTTATTCAGTTTATTAAAAAGGAGTGGCTAACACCCTCTCTAACTTTGTCAACACTGGTCCAGCTTCTAGCTACATCCACCTGAGATCCAGATATTTGTTTAAATCTTGTGCACATCCCACTTGTAACATGGATGCTTGTTCACAAGCAGGTTGTTGATGGAGTTCACAGTTTGATGTGCATTAGTTAGTTTTGATGGGATATATTGGTCACATGGTGTGTTGTCGTTCCCTGAGGATGAGCATAACACAATCAGGCTTCCAGGGCAAATACTTAACATTTATTAATTTAAAATGTTCCCTTATGAGTATTCACCAAAAATTCACTCTGCATTCATTCATAAGACTGTTCACAGAAAGCAAACCTCCAACAGGATTGAACACAATGAAAACTTACTAATTTGAATTTTCAAATAAATATTCAGACTTTTTTCAGTATTCACCAGTCTCTAATGCAAGACATTGAAAGATCAGAAAAACGTATGCATCTAAGCCAGTCACGTGCAATTCTTTATTGTCCTTAAAATACTAGTGAATTTTCGTTCTGAATTCCAAGTAAAATAAAAGGCCACAAATTCACCACTTTCCATTGTAGACTTAAATTTTTATTGCTCTTGCACAAAATGTGTTTTCAAAAACTTTTCCCAAGCATTAGATCCTTAGGTATTTTATCTATTATCTCAATTCATTTAAAAGGTGTAAAATGTTACCTGCATAAAAGTTAACTTATATGATGGCAGACTGTGTCCTGGAAAGCAGTTGTCTCTGAAAATAATTTAGGAGTCATGGTAGATTGCCAATTTGACATGAGCGCCCCATGCAATATTGTAGCTAAGAGGGCAACCATAATTCTTGGATATATATGAAAGGGGATATCAAATAGGAGTAGGAAGGTGGTATTACTTCTTTGTACTGCATTATTGAGACCATTTCTGTGATATTGTTTCCAGTTCTGGAGTCACCACTTCAAAATGGATGTTGAAAAATTCAAAAGGGTTAAAAAAAGAGCTAACAAATGATTTGAGGTCTGGAAAACAAGCCTTACAGTGAGAGAGCAAAGAAGCTCAATTTATTTAATTTATCCAAGAGAAGGTTGAGAAGTGACTTGATCACTATCTACAAGTGTCTACACAGGGAAGAGATTTCTGATAATAGATGACTCTTTAATCTAGGAGAAAAAGACATAATGAGATCCAATGGTTAATAACCCTCATTGTTAAAAATACACACAGTATTCCCAGTGTGAATTTGTCTAGCTTCAGCTTTCAACCATTTGGACAATTTACCTAGGGATGTATGTTCTGTGCCTCAGTAAGGTCTCCCGCATAGTCGCTCTATGCCAGGGGTGGGCAAACTTTTTGGCCCGAGGGCCACATCTAGGTGGGGCAATTACATACAGGGCCATGAACGTAGGGCTGAGGCGCGGGGTTCATGTGCGCGAGGGAGTGCGCGGTGTGGGAGGGGGTGCAGTGTGCAGGAAAGGGCTCAGGGTAAGGGGTTGGGGTGCAGGAGGGGTGCGGGGTGTACAAGGGGGCTCAGGGCAGGAGATTGGGGTGAAGGAGGGGGTGGAGTGTGGGAGGGGCCTCAGGGCAGCGGGTTGGGGTGCAGAGTGTGGGAGGGGGCTCAGGACAGGGGGCTGGGAGTTCAGGGCTGCCCTTGCCTGCAGGTACGTCACCTGCAGCTCCCATTGGTTCTCTGTTCCTGGCCAATGGGAGCTGCAGGGGGCGGTGCCTGCAGGCTAGGGCAGTGCGCAGAGCCCTCTGCCCCCCTTCCTCCAGGGACATGGTGCCGGCCACTTCTAGGAGTGGCCGGCGGCCCATGGCCCCACAGGGGTGGCAATCCCCTGGGCCAGATCCAAAGCCCTGATGGGCTGGATCCGGCCTGCGGGCTGTAGTTTGCCCACCCCTGCTCTATGCCATCGGGAGAGTGCTCTCCTGCTGGCATAATTAAACCACCCCAATAAGCGGCAGTAGCTATATTGGCAGGAGAGCATCTCCAGCTGAAATAGCGCTGTCCACACTGGCTCTTTTGTCGGTCATGGGTGTGGGTTTTTTTTCCACACTCCTAATGGACAGAAGTTTTACTGACAAAAGTGCTAGTGTAGACATAGCCTTAGTCATTCTGTAGGGTGACATTCCTGTATGTTTCTCTCTCCTTTTGGAAGTCTGTCTGCCATTAAGATAGCTGCTGTGATAAATAATTCTGGGAACCCTTTTTTTTTTTTAATTTAAAGAAGGATGACCCTGGAGCTCTAATGCTTCTGCAAATATGGAAGTAAAGGTGAAAAACCTGCTGTTATTTTAGAAAGTCATAAGGAAAAAAAATTCTGTACAAAAATATGTTGGTTAATGTCTTACTCTAGCTTTTGGGCCTCCCCCCTTTGAGTAACACCTCTAGGGCATCTACTAGAGGTTATGAGGTGTCAAGTGCACTGATCCCATTCAATGAGCTGGCTGCTGTGAGAGTGGGAGCATAGAATATTAGGGTTGGAAGAGACCTCAGGAGGTCATCTAGTCTAACCCCCTCCTCAAAGCAGGACAAACACCAACTAAATCATCCCAGCCAGGGCTTTGTCAAGCTCAGCCTTAAAAACCTCTAAGGATGGAGATTCCACCACCTCCCTAGGGAACCCATTCTAGTGCTTCACCACTGTCCTAGTGAAATAGTGTTTCCTAATATCTAACCTAGACCTCCGCCACTGCAACTTGAGACCATTGCTTCTTGTTCTGTCATTTGCCACCACTGAGAACAATCTAGCTCCATCCTCTTTGGAACCCCCTTTAGGTAGTTAAAGGCTGCTATCAAATCCCCCCTCACTCTTCTCCTCTGCAGACTAAATAACCCCAGTTCCCTCAGCCTCTCCTTGTAAGTCATGTGCTCCAACCCCCTGATCATTTTCGTTGCCCTCTGCTGGACTCTCTCCAATTTGTCCACATCCCTTCTGTAGTGGGGGGACCAAAACTGGATGCAAGACTCCAGTGCCGAATAGAGGGGAATAATCACTTCCCTCGATCTGCTGGCAGTGCTCTTACTAATACAGCCAACGGTGAGGGAAGTGATTATTCCCCTCTATTCGGCACTGGAGTCTCATATCCTGCTGACTCATATCCAGCTTCTCGTCCACTGTAATCCCCAGGTCCTTTTCTGCAGAACTGCTGCTTAGCCAGTAAAAATACATACGTAATAAATACAACATAAAAGAATGCCTATATGAAACTCTATGCACCTTTGGTATTAATTAAAAATACAAAATAATTACAGCCTGTAGCGGTGCATGGGATTCTTCCTTCCTAAGTGCAAGACTCTGCACTTGTCCTTGTTGAACCTCATCAGATTTCTTTTGGCCCAATCCTCTGTCAGTCTCGACCCTTTCCTACCCTCCAACGTATCTACCTCTCCCCCCCAGCTTAGTGTTATCTGCAAAACTTGCTGAGGATGCAATTCATCCCATCATCCAGATCATTAATAAAGATTTTGAACAAAACCGGCCCCAGGACTGACCCCTGGGGCACTCCACTTGATACCGGCTGCCAACTAGACATCAAGCCATTGATCACTACCTGTTGAGCCCGACAATCTAGCCAGCTTTCTATCCACCTTATGGCATGTTCCTACTCACTGTACAGCATGAAGGAAATATGCAAAGGACACTATGAACTGGTTATCATCCTGTACTTGGTAACCCGTAAAGAGCCTGCTGGCAGAGAGCAGCCACCCAATGATCCCTGAAGAATGAGGAAGTCACTGAGCCCCCAAACACATCAGAGGCAAAGATGGAGGAGGAGTCCCAGGGCTTGCTGAGGAAGGAGAAATGTTGCTGCAGGGAGTGAGGAAATGCAACTGGGGGGGTTAGGGGGGAAGAGGTTTGTGATTTTGGATCTTTCAAGAGCATGAGCTGAGGTGATTAAATGGAACTACCCACCAACCCAGGACATACTTTAATAGGTTTCACATGAATTTTTTGCACAGTTATGCACTTCAGTTGCCTTTGACTGTGTCTCAGAATACTACATTATGTTGGTTCATAATTTGCAGCATCATGTCAGCTCTGATACTGTAATAGCAAAGGGTATTGCAGTTAAGACGGAGTGCACTGGTAGAGGATGTTTGAACCGCATCAAGCCACTCCATGCATGACTCCATCCAATACATTCCTTCCCTCCACTTTTAGATGCACTAAAACAAACAAACAAACAAACAACCCACCCATTTTTAGAGTGAGCACCAATGGAGACAAGACTCTCAGACTATCTCTCCCTAAAGTGTGACATTTTCCTAAAGTGTTATGAGTCAAGCAACAAGCAAGTCCTGGGGCATCCTAACCCAGAGTTTAATTCAATTTACCACATTAGTGCTCCAATAACAAGCTGCCCTGCTGTCAGCCACCACTGTACTATTTCTGTGAAATGTAGCTTACCTCCAGAAATGGAGAATAGGGAGTGAAAATTACTCTGCCAGTGTGGAATATAAAAACATGACACACTGGTGTTTTGAGTTGTCATTTCAAGATAGAATAGTGTATCTAATGTTTGTGCAAGTGGTGAAATGCCTCCTTGGTCTAAATTAATTCCCAAAACCATTTGATAGGGTTAGCTTTCCTATATCTTCTGCAAGACAGGTACATCCCACATGCATCCTATAAAGCACTCTCACTTTTTCCTGTGCAAGTTTGCAACAGATGAAAGCTGTACAGTGCTGGGAGAGTTTGTATATGGAAGCAACTGGCTATGCTTAGAATACTGAAAAGTTACTAGTTACTAAGTCTGTTGGTAGGTCGTGTGTCCAGAGTGAGCAAACAGGCTATGGTGAGCTTTGTTATGTCATTTTGGGTTTTTTGTTGTTGTTGTTGTTTTGTCTGAGACAATATTGTGTCTAACAAACCTGCCTATACTGTCTGATTCAATTTCGGTTGTGGGAGAGAGTAGAACAGTATATCTACTGCAGGGTTAGCCAGCATGGAAAGAGAGCCTAAAACTTTTGTAATGCTTTAATACTGTGTTAAAAATTGATGGGGGGAGGGATGGAAGAAAGGGGTAAAATATGTTTGGATATAAATACAACATAAAAGAATGCCTATATGAAACTCTAGGCACCTTTGGTATTAATTAAAAATACAAAATAATTACTAAGCCAAAACACCACATTATGCCTCACCCTTCACAACATAACAATCACTGGTCAACCATATATTATAATTCAGAACCTCCTATCCCCTATATTCTTTCTGGACAAAAACTATAGCGATCTTAATTCTCCCCAAATGTCTTCTCAAACATGGGCGTTGCATCAAGAGTTACAAAATCTACATTAAATTTGAATATATTTCAAAATCTCTATACAGCCCTCTTTCCAATTTCACCAGCCCCTTGAAAACCCATCAGTTAGCTCAACACAAATACATTAGGCCTTCTCTTGACATGCCATCAAGCATCGATTCCCCCTTTTCCCCCCACCATTCCCAGTTCAAGTTCTCCCTAAGTCTATTAATATTCCATCCTACCAAGTCTAATAATTGTATGGTGTCTTCCCCATCAGTTCTCTTCCTCTCAGACAGCATTAAGCACATACATTTTTATGAAATTTGTTGACAGTTAAAAACCATTGATGTGTGAAGCTTCAGGATGCTGCTTATCATAATCAAAGCATAAAGGATGATTCCTTCCCTATCATATCTATCAAAGTTGTTATTCAATACAACCCTGCAATGGTTTAGGTAATGGCATTGAGCGTTCTCTTATAAAGTTTGCAGATGATACCAAGCTGGGAGGGGTTGCAAGAGCTTTGGAGGATAGGTTTAAAATTCAAAACAATCTAGACAAACTGGAGAAATGGTCTGTAGTAAATAGGATGAAATTCAATAAGGACAAGTGCAAAGTACTCCATTTAGGAAGGAACAAATCAGTTGCACAAATACATATGGGAAATGACTTCCTAGAAAGTAGTACTGCGGAAAGGGATCTGGGGGTCATTGGACCTCAAGCTAAATATGAGTCAACAGTGTAATGCTGTTGCAAAAAAAAAAAAAAAAAAGCAAACATCATTCTGGGATGTATTAGCAGGAGTGTTGTAAGCAACGCTGATTAGGCCTCAACTGGAGTATTGTTTCCACTTCTGGGCACCACATTTCAGGAAAGATTTGGACAAACTGGAGAAAGAGCAACAAAAATGATTAAAGGTCTAGAAAACATGACCTATGAGGGAAGACTGAAAAAATTGGGCTTGTTTAGTCTGGAAAAGAGAAGACTGAGAGGGGACATGATAACAGTTTTCAAGTACCTAAAAGGTTGTTACAAGGAGGGAGAAGAATTGTTCTTCTTAACTTCTGAGGATAGGACAAGAAGCAATGGGCTTAAATTGCAGCAAGGGAGGTTTAGGTTGGACATTAGGAAAAAATTCCTAACTGTCAGGGTGGTTAAGCACTGGAATAAATTGCCTTGGGAGGTTGTGGAATCTCCATCATTGGAGATTTTTAAGAGCAGGTTAGACAAATACCTGTCAGGAATGCTCTAGATAATACTTAGTCCTGCTATGAGTGCAGGGGACTGGACTAGATGACCTCTCAAGGTCCTTTCCAGTCCTATGATTCTATGATATCTACTCTGCTGATCATAGGCCAGTTTGTGCTTCAGGTGCATTAGAAGGGGATGCACAGTAGGTACGTTTGTCAAGAAGAATTACACACACTGTCCAGTGGGATCCTGGCTCCCGTGCAGCTGAAAAATGGACAGTGTGAAGCATCTTGTGCCATCCCTTTTCTTCCTGCATCTATGCAGAAGCTGTCTGGAATTTACCCTATTTTCGTATTAGAAATTGGCCAAACCAAAACCCCTAATCCAAATACTCACAATCTTGGGAAGTCTGGAACAGAGTTTAAGTATGCCCTTCCCTTTTTTCACCCCCTACTTGCTGTAGAAATGAGCAAATTTGAGTTCTTTGTTGTTTTGTTTTGTGTCTGTTTGTGAGGTAGTAGTTTTGGAGGAAGGGAAGCTGATTGTGTATGTCAGTATCAGGGGCCAGACCAGCTGCTGTCCTGCTCCCAAGCTAACTTGGCTACTAGGAAACCAGTGAGCCCAACTGCACTGCCTTGGAACTGGCAGAGTAGCCATAGAACCTGAGATGGCTGCTGGTTTAGCAGCCCAGTTTATAAGCCTGGCTCCCACAGCAGATCAACAGCTGATCAACATATACCATGCCTGCAGCAGCACTTGTCCTGCTCTTGCTTCCAAGCCCTTGCTCCAGCCTCCTTCCAGTCCCTGCTCCTCCTCTGTTCCAGTCCTGCTTCAACCTCCTGCCCAATTCCTATCCTGCTCTGACCTTGTTTCTGAACCTGCTCCAGTTCCAGCCCTCTGCCTGCTCTGACTCCAGCCCCTGTTCCTCTCTTGCTTCTGGCTTCAATCCTCAGCTCCACCTCTGGCTTATGACTGATTATCATGTACTGGCCCGTGGCTCATTCTGGACTCTGCCCCCGCACCGTAGACCCAGTTCTAACTGGTAGGCCGAACTCTCATTTAAACCACTAGGCCTAACCTATTTTACTATCAGGATTATTAGTTAGCAATGATTACCCACACCGAATTCACCTACAACAACTCCACACATGCTGTGACCCAGTCATTCTTCAAGAATTATGAGTTCCACCCTCAGTATCACCCTGAAATTCCCCTCAACTTGCCAGTGCCCTCTGTCGCGGGCCACACTACACACATTTACCAAGTACATGAAGAACTCAGGCGCTAGTTAGAAGACGCTAAGACAGCATACAAGCACTACACCAACCAACACTATCAGCCTACCCCCAACCTCATAGTACGGGATAAGGTTTGGCTGTCTGCCCAAAACCTGTGATCCACCAGTCTGTCTGCAAAGCTGCACCACAAGTATTTAAGGCCATTTGCAATCATGGAACAGCTTAACCCTATAATTGTTCAATTGCAGCTACCAGAATCCCTTAAGATTCAGGGAGTTCCAAGGCTCCCACTTGAAACCTTTTTTAAGAATCCCTTCCCACACCGCACTACTCCTCTTTTATCAATAATCAGGGCCAAGAGGAATACATAGTCCAGCAGATTCTAGATTCCTGCCGAGTCCAGGGAAGACTCCAATATCTGACTTACTAGGAGGGATACGGCCTGGAGGAGGGCTCACGGGAACATACGGAACATGTCCACACCCCAGATCTCCTGTGCACCTTCCACTGGGCCTACCAAGAGAAACCTGGCCCCAGGGCTCCTGGGAGGCGGCCCCGAAAGGAGGGAAGTGCTGTTAGGGTCCAGAACTACTAGACCAGCTGCTGGCCTGCTCCATGACTTGATTTGCTGCTAGGCAACCATTGAGCCAGGCTACACTGCCTTGGACTCTTCCCCTCCCTGGACCCAACTTTGTCTGGTAGGCCGAACTCTCATGTTAACCACTAGGTTTGACCATTCACGGCACAGTTGGCAACAGTTTAATTTATAGCCACCTATTAGATTTTTGTGAGGGCCTAATTTCAATCCCTCTAATGTTACAGGGAGGCTTATGTTTTTTTTAATTTGACTGTTTAGTTTAAAAACTAAATTCTGTATAGGTGCCCAGCAGCTTATAAGAGATGTATTTTATAAACAGAAAAACACATTAATTTGACCACATATTCAATTTGTGGCCTTGATATGTGCCATTGTACATTGAGAACTGACACCTGTGTGTTCAGGGTCTGCATGTCCAAAAGTCTATTTAAATAATGACTTTGGAGCATATAAATCCTGTCAATAGCACCTGTACATCTTCTAACTCCACTTCCACATGTTAGTGCTTTATAAAACAACTTTATATACTCCAAAAAGGGTTTTGATAGCATTTAGGAGAAAAGGTTATGGCAAGTCTTGAGAATGTATGGCATCCCCAAGAAATTTATGACAGCAAGCAAGTGAATGAGCATGGTGAAAATAGACATGAAGATGATAGAATGGTTCAAGGCTACCCTAGTAATGAGACAAGGATGCACTCTACCACCTGATTTGTTCAGCTCGGTATTGGAAGCAGTAATGGCAATGACACAGAGATTAAATGAAATTAGTTATGTTATGTGGGAGGAGAGTGAATAACCTTAGATTTACAGCTGATATTAGCTTCATAGCATTGACCAAAGAGTATTTACATAACTGACAAGGTAGACCAGAAAAGCAGAAAATTTGGAAGATCAGCATGGAAAAGACAAATGATGATAACTGGAAGACAAAGATGTAAAGATCAAAGTTGGAGATAAAGAACTAGAACAAATGGAAAAATATGTGTACCTTGGAGGATTAGTATTGAAGAATGGGAATTGTGACAATGACAAAAAGAATCAGACTACCTGCTACTGCTCTTGGAAAATTCTGCAACATCTGAAAGGCTAAAAACATTTAGGTAAAAACTAAAAATCACTGTCAATAAGACAGCTGTTGTGCCAATGCTGCTGTATGGAACATGAGGGAAGCTAACTGCAGAAGTGAACTCTCTGAGGAGAGTACTGAGTATCAAGACTGCAGAAAATAACAAAAAGTGATGGAAAAATAGCTGGGGAAGAAATAATGCTGTTACAGAAGATTCAAGAAAGTCCACTGTGATGGTTTGAACTCATTTCAAGAATGGACCCTGAAAGAATACTGTACCTGGCAATACAATACATACCAGAGTGACACAAGAAACAGGAAGGAAAAAAGGAAGGAACAGGAACAAGAAAGAAGACGACTGAGGATGTGTGGAATAGACATGTGTTAAGAATGACATAGAACCAAAAAAGTATAAAGAAGAATAAAGCTGTTACAAGACAGAAAGTGGTGGAAAGCCTTCATTCAGCCCCTTTGTTGCTGCTGACCTGATTGACAGGAATCAAAGAAAGATGATAACTCAGATAAGCCTAGCAAGTAACCTATGTCCACATGGCAGAGCAAAGCAAAAAACAAAAGCAAAAACAAAAACAAAAAAAACACAAGTTCACTGCTAATCTGACCTGGGGGAAAATTCCTTCTGGACCCCAAATATGGTGATCAGTCTGCCCCTGAGCATGGGAGCCCCAGCCTTTAAACGCTCCCTGGAGGTAATCCCTTTAGGATGCCACGGGTCACATTTTTCCACAAGGGTGAGCCATGTAGCCTTAACACCTATGAGACAGAGAGAGGCCTTCAGACTCCAACATATCTGTCTCTTATTGTGAGCTCTGAACAGCAAGTCCAGCTGAGGTAGGTGCCTGTTCAGAGACTTTTCACACCTTCAGGGATCAATGCATGTCAGTCAGTATTTGCAGCTACAAGCATGTATCCTTTTCAAAGCAGAGTAGGTTTTAATAGTCAACTGCAATACAGCATTGGGAAGTCCTTAGATTAGCAAAAGGTTAAGACAGTTCACGCAGGCCAAATGTGGCAACTGACATGCATAGTGTTCACAAAAAGGCTACAGAAAATTTCCACTTTCATCACATCCATCTCCAGCTGTGGCAATCTCTGATGCTTCAGAGAAAGGAGACTCCGTCCCCTCACCAACAAAAAACAAAAAATAAACCAAACCGAATGCATGAGAGCTGGGCAAAGGGATTCCCTTCCTTCCTCTGCAAATTGACTGTCTGAAGCCCTGAAGCATTAGGTTTTTAGGAACATAAAACATGAATAAAAAGGAACCACCAAGGGAGACCCTGCCCCCACCCACAATCATCCCTGTCATAAAATCCCCCTAATATTTGTCAAGCTCTCTCTTAAAACTAATTGAGTGATCAGTTTATGTTCCATTTTATAATCCTATTTATTGGCCAAGAAGATTCTGCACCTTTAAATTAAGCAATTTGTTTCTTTATATTTATTATCTTGGAGCATTAAGTGCCAAATAGCTTCAAAACTGACAAATGCCAGGATATAAGGGGACTGTAATGTAGTGTGACTTTAAAATCTGGATGTTTATTAGGCTTTTAAATTGTGGAGGGGACAAAAGGATAATAACAGAGTCCACACCGCTGCTGTTTTTTTGGATTTGGGGTGGGGGGTAAGCAAAACTGTTCCCTTCCTTGGGAAAAACAACCTGCCTTAGTGTGGTTTTTTCCACTTTGTATATGATGGCTGTGTATGCCACTTCCAGATTATTACTAATAAAGCATAATAATTCCTGTATTTCCACTACATATGATTTTCAGCGTACCTTGCTCTTGCCTGTACCACAACATGGAAATGGAGGGCTGCTGAGATGTAAAGGTTCTAGAATTTGGTACCTTATCTTTATAGGTCACCTTTAGATTTTGTAATAATGACTTGATTTTTAAAAATCATTTTTCTTTCCCTAGAACAACAACATCTGTACAATGCAGCTCCTCCAAAATTAAGGTGGTATAAGAAAGCTCAATTTTCACTTACTCTTCAACTTTAGAATCATCAAAAGTTAGTATTCTCCATACAAAATCCCTTATTCTGTAAATATATGCAGATACCTGGATTCTGATACTCAAGACAGACTTAGTAGTACAGAGCCCATTGACTGTAGGAAATACCTATGGTGGATTTAATGTTTTACTAGAATATGGAAACCACTCTGATGTGATTTTGAACAGTGAATCTTAATTAGAGAATATAATTAACGTTATTTTCCAACGGGTTCCTTTTGCTTGCATTTTTGTACAGCATTCATATATACTATTCATGTTGTTTCTCCATATGCCATATGTTTGTTTCAAAAACTGACAGAAAGCACACTCATCTATGCATTATAGCTGTTTGTACAGCCTTTTTGATTTACCAGATGAACAACTCGAGCATTCATCATCCAGTCTCTGTAATCCGATTAGACTTTCAGATGGATGGGAAGATTGCCATATATCAATGAACTGAGCCACAGCTTTTTCTCTTCATTCCCATTAGTCATGTTCCAGAATAGATGATATCATGATTTCAGCAGTTACAAATACTTATTCAACTACATCTCTTTCCTTGAAGTTTTATTTATTTTCATTTCTGTATATCTGGTAGGCTCTCTGGGCAGCATTAAATATCCTTTGTCACACAAGCTTGTTATGCCCTGCACTGACCTGAAGTCTGCTGTACTCAGACTCCTTTATATTCTTCTTTTGTACACTACTTTTGAAAAAAATATTATCTCCCTGTTTCATGGCTGTCATCATAGATAAACTACCTGCATTGAGACAGACCATCACTGTTACATTGTAAATCAGCCTGTAGGGGGCAGTGAGAGTGGATGACTGTACCTTCATACAAAAGCATAAGCAATCATGCAATTTCCTTGGTATGTTTGTTTTCTACTAGCTAAAGAGGAAAGAATACTGGATCTCTACATTGTATTCTACTTCTCTTCCTATTTTAAGTCAGGATGCTACCAAACTTCCATTTATTATTACTGGCCACCTAAACCCACTTATTTAGAAGCACAGACAATTTTTTTGAAATGGCATATAACTTTATGAAAGCATTTCTTTGGAATAGGATTCTCTGAGAACATATTTTAAAACCCTCATTGAGTGTCTTATGACTATCAGCATAACTGCTTTCCCTAGAAAGATTACTTATGGCATGCAGACAGGACCTCAGAATATTATTCATCAATTTATCAAAAATCTGATATGCTGATTTTTGATATATAATCCTGGACCACAATCAAATCAGCCAACAGAATATACAGTTTATGGCATAAACTTTGCCCCAGATACATTATAATGCCAGTTACTATTTATCCAGTACTACCAAAAAAAATAGTAAAGAGGATGTCTCTTATTAGCCTATTTCTCTCCTAACTATTGATGTCAACAACAAAGTCAAAATATCTGCAAACCAAATTGAAAAAAAGCTCTGCGGAGTTTAAATACCTGCTCTTGTGTAATGTCAACAGATCCTGGTCGTCTTCTGGGATCAAATCAGGGACTTCTGGAGCTTAGCACTTGAGCCTCTCTCGACTGCAAGTAAAAGACACATCTCTGTTATCTAAGGTTATAGCAGGTTCATCAATCTGTAGCTGATCTAGCTGCCACTAGAGGGGGACAGAGTGCCACACCAAGCAGGCATGGGTTGCACTTGCTCCTACCAAAGTCAATGGCACTAGTCCCTCTAAGTCCAGTGAGAGCAGAATTGGGCAGTAACAGCTAGATTATGCCACTACAAAGGTTGGCAGCATCAGCCCTTAAATGAACACATTTCCTCAGCGAGTATTTCTGTGTTGAACTTTATAGAACATTATATATATATACTTTGTTTGAAGAGTAAGCGGTGGCAGTGGAAATATGACATCATTGAATTCATTAACTAAACAGAGGAATCACAGATAGGTACTATAAAAGCTCTAAAACTTTCTTCAGTGACAGAGGGAGAAGCCATGCAAATGGAGCACTGTTCAGCACCTAAGCAGCTACTGCTTGCATTACAGCTCCAGATTATTTCCTCCCATCTCCCACCTGTATTTTATTTTCAAAAGAACTTTTCCAGATAATATTGGTTTTTCCCATGTGCAGCATTAAGGATGCAGTTTAAACATGTTGGTTTAACTAATCCATTTGGTGCTGGATTAAAAAAAAAAAACAACACAAAAGATAATTCTGAGTCTCAGACAGTTTTGTCTTCATGTATCTCCTTAAGGGAGAGATTTAAGATTGACAGTCAACTCTGACATTTTTCTCTTCCTTCACCTTCTAAGGCCCCATATAGCTAGCTTCCTGTCCTCCCTATAATGAAGTCCATCTCTCACTCCCCTCAACTTTTGCTTATAGGACCCTATATCTCTTAGTCTAGGTTTCTGCTTTCGGGTGGAATACTCAGAAGAATGTATGTGATACAGTGTCTAGGCTCAATGTGGCCAGGATAGGGATATCCTCTGAATTGCCTAGTTTTTCTGGTTAGCATCCCAAACAACATGTTATATATTTAAATGTGATTAAAATATGTGCACAGAAACTTGTTTTCCAGAATGAGACACAAAAACATTGAAGCTGAAGGACACATTGCTATTTCATCTTCTATGTTCTTTGTAGCTTTCTTTCACTTTTGAAATTAGTACTTTTATTTCTCCCTCTAATGTTGTCAAAGGAAAACCTGATCAGAAAGACAGTATTCAATGTTAACTTTTTGACTATGTCAATAATTGAAAAGTCTACATAATCAGAATATATTCCACCACTTGCTACCATGCTTCCTGATTCCTACTCTGCAAATCTTCCATGTTGTATTAAATATATGGCAGTGTTTCTCAGTTGAAAGATGATGAGGAAATTAGCCCAAGAGTAGGATGTCCTGCTTTTGAATGCTTGTTATGATTGTTGGACCACACTAGTAGAAGATATGCAAGAACTGAAAACCACAACCAAAACTCCCACAAAACCCAACGATGTATTTTAGAGACAAGGTGGATGAGGTAATATCTTTTATTGGACCATCATCTGCTAGTGGAAGCGACACACTTTAGAGCTACACAGAGCTCAAATCAAGACCTTACCCAAGGAAAATACTTATGAATTTGCAAATAATAAGCATTACTGAATTATAATGATTGCGATGTCTTAAACTATTCTGCTCAGAGGATGCATATTTTTGCTTAAAGTACAAATCTGAAATGTATTTTTAACAATGGCATTGTGGGGTCTTATAGTTATTTTCTCTGAGTGACTTCCAGATCAAATGTACTCAGTTTACAAGTAAAAATATGTTTTTCCTCACTGCCATCCCTTAAAACTACAACTTAGGCCTAGTCTACACTTAAAATTTAGGTATACATAGCTATATCCCTGAGCACAGAGCTATGCCAATTTAACACCCAGTGTAGAGGTGGCTAGGTTGACAGAAGAGTGCTTCCACCACCTGTAGAAGTGGATTACCTACAGCAACCAGAAAAACACCCTTCTGCCACTGTAGGAAACAATTACGTTATAGTGCTAGAGCACCATAGTTGGGCTGCTGTAGGACTGTAGGGTAGAAAAGCGCTTGGGAGCCTCAAGCTAGCTACTTTCCTTTTCATCATCATCATCTGTGATAAGGGTTGCATAAATCAGATTTTGTCCTCAGCCACATCTGTGCAACCTAATTCAATGGGAATCACACAGGTGTGGCTGGTTAAAATTTAACATGCAGTTAAAGGAACAGAATCCATCTCTCTCTCAATTGTATTTTTTCCCCGGGGATAAAAAGGAGCAAAAGGCAATTTAAAAGTATTTAGTTACAGTCTTTCATCCTGCGGTAAGTTGCAATTGGGCACACTGATGCACCTTGTGGAGCCCCAGCAAAGTCAAAGGAGCATATGGGAGCATGTTCAGGCATACAGGTGCCATCCCACATTGCTTATTGCAGGGTCAGGGCCAAAATTAAGTAGATGTGATTCTGAACACAGATCTCGAGTAAAAAGGTGCCATTTTTATTCAGTAATTATTCAAAGTAGAACTTCACTTTAGTGCTCCACCTTGGGCAAATTTATTGTTTATGGAATAAATATATGTTAAATAAAAACATACGCTTCGACTGTGGATATTTTGCATCCACCAGTGGAGGTTGGGAGATTATTTAGCAGCACATGCAAGTAATCAACCCTTTTAGAGATCCTGTTTGGGCTCTGAAATTCTCTTTCTTAAGATGAGAACTGGATTGAGCACATAGTAGAGACTTTTGTTCTTACAGTGATTAGCAATTCTATTTTCAATAGGTAGAAACATTCAACAGATTTAGAGATGAAATGTCAAAAATATTTAATCATAAGGGTTTTGATATTGTTTAAAACTGAGTAGGGCCAGATGAGCAGCCTTATGTTCTATTCAAGTATCTGGCATTTATCAAAGAATTGCCATTTAAAAATGTGTAATAATTCACTGAAGTACAAAACTACATCTCTGTTTCTTTCAAAAATATTCTCCCCATCGAAGTTACCTTCCTTCCCACAGCTCTGGACATTACAAGTCCTATAACATAAGGGAGAAACTGAATTAAGTGCAAGTGTTCAAGTAATTGATTTTCTTTGGTTTGCAATAAGAGGATTTCACTGTACAACTTAGATCTTCAGAGTGCAAAGACACATCTGGTGTTCCCAGAATGAGAGAATGCAGCTATGTTTTGAGTTCTGGGAAACCTTTAGAATGTTTCAGAAAGATCTAGCAATTTTCCACGGCAAACTGGATTACTCAAGGGATTGCTAATACTGGGATACAGAGCCTTTCATCAGTTCAAATGTGACATGGCCCAAGTTGACAGCAATTAGACTGTCTGACAGCAATTCACTGATTTATATGCCATAAGTTTATTTTTTATTTATAAAATGTGCCCCCTACAATGTCTCGAGTAGCATGTACAAAATCTAACAAAATATACTGGTTTCTGCTATGAAACAACGTAAAAAGAACATCTCCCCAAAATATAAAAGTCCACCCTTCAGCCTTAGAAAAAGGCCGGAATGAAGGGATTCATTTTAAAGGTCCATACACTCGACCACTGCTAGATTATTAAATTCCAAAGTCAAGGACTCTCCATGGACAGTGCATTGCCACCACTATACAGACTGTTAAATTTAAGGCTGAAGATCATACTTGCCTCAGTTGTTGTCATAGGTATACAGAGAAGGAGGCAAGCTTTGAGATAGTCAGGATCCAAATACATGACTCTCTAAATCCAAATCAATTTGAATTGCACCCAAAGGTCAATAGGAAGCTAGTGCAACTCCTGAAGAACTGATGTGATATGTTCCCTGTGAATGATTCTGTCTAAAAAGATGGACAGGTGTATTATGCCCCACAGGTAGCATCTGAAGTTAGGGTTAGGCTACTGCACTGCAGTAACCAATACAGAAGTCAAAGGCATGGGTTAGTGGGGTACAGTCCACTTGTGAAAGAAGGAATCATGAAGGTAGTATTGTCTAGTGGACTGAGGATGGAGCTAGGAGCCAAGAACTCACGTTTTAATTCTGACTTTGCCACTGGCTCACTGTGCAGTCTTGAACAAATCATTAACTTCAGTGTGTAAAAAGGGGATAATAATTAAATTAGCTACTTTCACAGCGATGTTGTGAAGCTTAGGCTATGTCTACTCTTGGAGTGTGATTTCCTGGTTTGAGTAGACATACTTCTGCTAGCTCTCATTGAGCTAGTGTGTCACAAATAGTGTAGCTGCAGTAACATGGGCAGCGATGAATGGCAGCATAGGACAGCCACCCTGAGTACAAAACTGCCAGGACCCAGTGGGTATGTACTTGGGACAGCTAGCCTGTCTCACCGCTCACCCCGTCCATGCCACCCCAGCTACACTTCTATTTTAAAAACTCTAGCTCACCATGGGAGCTAGTGTGAGTACATCTAGTTGAGCTGGGAATTACACCCTCAGCTCCAAGTGTAGATGCAGCCTTAGTTAGAGTTTGTAAAGCCCTATGAAAATGTAATGCCCTATGTCATTTGTAATTAAATATGTAATTAAAAATTATTAAAGAATCACAAACACCTAATCAGCCACAGAGGGAAAATTGTGCTCTTTGTCACCAACCCCATCTTGAATTCCAGGAGCAGTTGGCTTAAGAGTATCCCCACTCAGGGAACATTTTAGACAAACCTTCACGTCCAACCTTCCAGCTCTAGGGCCTTGTCTCGACTAGGCTGTAAAAGATCATAGGTATAGATCATGTTAGCTTGCTTAATCTAACTAAGACCTTCTAAAAGTCTAGGGTAGACAAGGAAGAAGTATTCTTTAACTCATGCTAAACTGGTGAAGTTGAAACCTAGAAGGGGGGGACAGGGTGCCTAAGGCTTTTACTTGACCATCGTATATAAGGAAGTGCATCTTCCTTGTCTTTACTAGAGTTTTAGTCAAATCTGTAAATCCTAGTCAAAACAGGATTAGAAGAATGGTGAGCATCATTCTGTGAAGCCTTAGAGGGAGAAACTAAAAGGAATAGGGCAGTGGAATCCTAGGCATGCTGAAGACACCCAGGTGACTATGTAGGGTTTGATTTATTGGCACTGGTTCTTCAAGTTTTAGCTGCCTCCCTCCAGCATGTCCTGTTTCTCTCTGCTCCCAGAATAAATCTAACAAATCATAGAATCATAGAATATCAGGGTTGGAAGGGACCCCAGAAGGTCATCTAGTCCAACCCCCTGCTCAAAGCAGGACCAAGTCCCAGTTAAATCATCCTAGCCAGGGCTTTGTCAAGCCTGACCTTAAAAACCTCTAAGGAAGGAGATTCTACCACCTCCCTAGGTAACGCATTCCAGTGTTTCACCACCCTCTTAGTGAAAAAGTTTTTCCTAATATCCAATCTAAACCTCCCCCATTGCAACTTGAGACCATTACTCCTCGTTCTGTCATCTGCTACCATTGAGAACAGTCTAGAGCCATCCTCTTTGAAACCCCCTTTCAGGTAGTTGAAAGCAGCTATCAAATCCCCCCTCATTCTTCTCTTCTGCAGACTAAACAATCCCAGCTCCCTCAGCCTCTCCTCGTAAGTCATGTGCTCTAGACCCCTAATCATTTTTGTTGCCCTTCGCTGTACTCTTTCCAATTTATCCACATCCTTCTTGTAGTGTGGGGCCCAAAACTGGACACAGTACTCCAGATGAGGCCTCACCAGTGTCGAATAGAGGGGAACGATCACGTCCCTCGATCTGCTCGCTATGCCCCTACTTATACATCCCAAAATGCCATTGGCCTTCTTGGCAACAAGGGCACACTGCTGACTCATATCCAGCTTCTCGTCAACTGTCACCCCTAGGTCCTTTTCCGCAGAACTGCTGCCGAGCCATTCGGTCCCTAGTCTGTAGCGGTGCATTGGATTCTTCCATCCTAAGTGCAGGACCCTGCACTTATCCTTATTGAACCTCATTAGATTTCTTTTGGCCCAATCTTCCAATTTGTCTAGGTCCTTCTGTATCCTATCCCTCCCCTCCAGCGTATCTACCACTCCTCCCAGTTTAGTATCATCCGCAAATTTGCTGAGAGTGCAATCCACACCATCCTCCAGATCATTTATGAAGATATTGAACAAAACGGGCCCCAGGACCGACCCCTGGGGCACTCCACTTGACACCGGCTGCCAACTAGACATGGAGCCATTGATCACTACCCGTTGAGCCCGACAATCTAGCCAGCTTTCTACCCACCTTATAGTGCATTCATCCAGCCCATACTTCCTTAACTTGCTGACAAGAATGCTGTGGGAGACCGTGTCAAAAGCTTTGCTAAAGTCAAGAAACAATACATCCACTGCTTTCCCTTCATCCACAGAACCAGTAATCTCATCATAAAAGGCGATTAGATTAGTCAGGCATGACCTTCCCTTGGTGAATCCATGCTGACTGTTCCTGATCACTTTCCTCTCCTCTAAGTGCTTCAGGATTGATTCTTTGAGGACCTGCTCCATGATTTTTCCAGGGACTGAGGTGAGGCTGACCGGCCTGTAGTTCCCAGGATCCTCCTTCTTCCCTTTTTTAAAGATGGGCACTACATTAGCCTTTTTCCAGTCATCCGGGACTTCCCCCGTTCGCCACGAGTTTTCAAAGATAATGGCCAAGGGCTCTGCAATCACAGCCGCCAATTCCTCAGCACTCTCGGATGCAATTTGTCCGGCCCCATGGACTTGTGCACGTCCAGCTTTTCTAAATAGTCCCTAACCACCTCTATCTCTACAGAGGGCTGGCCATCTCTTCCCCATTTTGTGATGCCCAGCACAGCAGTCTGGGAGCTGACCTTGTTAGTGAAAACAGAGGCAAAAAAAAGCATTGAGTACATTAGCTTTTTCCACATCCTCTGTCACCAGCTTGCCTCCCTCATTCAGTAAGGGGCCCACACTTTCCTTGGCTTTCTTCTTGTTGCCAACATACCTGAAGAAACCCTTCTTGTTACTCTTGACATCTCTTGCTAGCTGCAGCTCCAGGTGCGATTTGCCCCTCCTGATATCTTTCCTACATGCCCGAGCAATATTTTTATACTCTGCCCTGGTCATATGTCCAACCTTCCACTTCTTGTAAGCTTCTTTTTTATGTTTAAGATCCGCTAGGATTTCACCATTAAGCCAAGCTGGTCGCCTGCCATATTTACTATTCTTTCGACTCATCGGGATGGTTTGTCCCTGTAACCTCACAAGGGATTCCTTGAAATACAGCCAGCTCTCATGGACTCCCTTCCCTTTCATGTTAGTCCCCCAGGGGATCCTGGCCATCTGTTCCAGGAGGGAGTCAAAGTCTGCTTTCCTGAAGTCCAGGGTCCGTATCCTGCTGCTTACCTTTCTTCCCTGCGTCAGGATCCTGAACTCAACCAACTCATGGTCACTGCCTCCCAGATTCCCATCCACTTTTGCTTCCCCCACTAATTCTACCCGGTTTGTGAGCAGCAGGTCAAGAAAAGCGCTCCCCCTAGTTGGCTCCCCTAGCACTTGCACCAGGAAATTGTCCCCTACGCTTTCCAAAAACTTCCTGGATTGTCTATGCACCGCTGTATTGCTCTCCCAGCAGATATCAGGAAAATTAAAGTCACCCATGAGAATCAGGGCATGCGATCTAGTAGCTTCCGTGAGTTGCCGGAAGAAAGCCTCATCCACCTCATCCCCCTGGTCCGGTGGTCTATAGCAGACTCCCACCATGACATCACTCTTGTTGCACACACTTCTAAACTTAATCCAGAGACACTCAGGTTTTTCCACAGTTTCGTACCGGAGCTCTGAGCAGTCATACTGCTCCCTTACATATAGTGCTACTCCCCCACCTTTTCTGCCCTGCCTGTCCTTCCTGAACAGTTTATAACCATCCATGACTGTACTCCAGTCATGTGAGTTATCCCACCAAGTCTCTGTTATTCCAATCACGTCATAATTCCTTGACATCACCAGGACCTCCAGTTCTCCCTGCTTGTTTCCAAGGCTTTGTGCATTTGTATATAAGCACTTGAGATAACCTGTTGATCGCCCCTCATTCCCAGTATGAGGCAGGAGCCCTCCCCTCACAGACATTCCTGCCTGTGCTTCCTCCCGGTATCCCGCTTTCCCACTTACCTCAGGGCTTTGGTCTCCTTCCCCCGGTGAACCTAGTTTAAAGCCCTCCTCACTAGGTTAGCCAGCCTGCTGGCAAAGATGTTCTTCCCTCTCTTCGTAAGATGGAGCCCGTCTCTGCCCAGCACTCCTCCTTCATGGAACACCATCCCATGGTCAAAGAATCCAAAGCCTTCTCTCCGACACCACCTGCGTAGCCATTCGTTGACCTCCACGATTCGACGGTCCCTACCCAGGCCTTTTCCTTCCACGGGGAGGATGGACGAGAACACCACTTGCGCCTCCAACTCCTTTATCCTTCTTCCCAGAGCCACGTAGTCCGCAGTGATCCGCTCAAGGTCATTCTTGGCAGTATCATTGGTGCCCACGTGGAGAAGCAGGAAGGGGTAGCGATCCGAGGGCTTGATGAGTCTCGGCAGTCTCTCCGTCACATCACGAATCTTAGCCCCTGGCAAGCAGCAGACTTCTCGGTTTTCCCGGTCAGGGCGGCAGATAGATGACTCAGTCCCCCGGAGGAGAGAGTCCCCGACCACCACCACCCGCCTTCTCCTCTTGGGAGTGGTGGTCGTGGAACCCCCAACCTCAGGACATCGCATCTCATGCCTCCCAACCAGCGGAGTCTCCTTCTGCTTTCTCCCCCCAGACATATCATCTGGTCCACTCTCCGCATTGGTACCTGTGGAGAGAACATGAAAGTGGTTAGTTACCTGTGTCTGTGTTACTGGAACCCGGACATTCCGCTTACCTCTTCTGGAGGTCACATGTTGCCAAGCTTCTTCACTGGCCTCTTGGCTCCTCTGTGCAACCTGCTCTACATCTTTAGAGCTTTGTGCCCCTAGAAGGCTATCCTGAGTTTGGTCCAGAAAATCCTCAGTCTCTCGTATACAACGCAGGGTCGTTAACTGTTGCTCCAGACCTTCAATCTTTTCTTCCAATATGGAGACCAGCTTGCACTTTGTACAGACAAAGTCGCTTCTGTCCTGTGGAAGAAAGACAAACATGGCACATCCAGTGCAGGTCACAGCAGCTGAACCCCCCCCTTCCATATCACCTACCTACTATGAGCTTCCTCAGAGACGTTGGCAAGATGTAAGCCTCACTGGGCTCACTCCAGGCGAACTCCCAGGCAAACTCCTGCTGTGAGCTGCTCTGCTGTCCCCGCTGCTCAGCTGGTTCGCGAGGCTCTGGCTATTTTCAAACAGCCAGGCTTCCCTGACGCAAACACACAGACACCCTAATGCCCGCCCCCTGCAGGCTAGCAGCCAATCAGACACTCACTCAGGCTCTCTCCCAGCAAACACACGCTCGGATACTTCCTCAGCAAGCAAACACACACACTCGGATACTTACCAGTCCCAGGCAAACTCCTGCTGTGAGCTGCTCTGCTGTCCCCGCTGCTCCGCTGGTTCGCTGCCGCTCAGCTGGTTCGCGAGGCTCTGGCTATTTTGAATGAGATTCTTTCTCCAGAATTTCATATTCTTTCCCCATTTTCAGGACTATTTCTCTGGGTTTCCAACGCACAAATTCTATCTCTGTCTGTTGATTCCTATTATGATGAATGGCCCTCCGAGATTCTTCCTTTGGATTTCTTTTTGCCTCTAAATCCACTATTAGGTGCTGAAAGGAAATGCCACAAACAACAAATACAAAACAGTTCGTATAGTGCGAGTCCTATACAAGTTGTCATGAAGGGCCATGAGGGCTAAAACAGGGTGACACTGATTTTTTAGAAGTAGGGGCTAGCTAAGGGCTTTAACAGTTTTCTGAATAAATGCTTGGCTATCACACTGTATTCTTAACCAATATACATGATAAGTATTGGAAGAACAACTAAATTTCCACCAGTGCTAGCTTTCTGCAGCCCAGCTCCAACCAGCATTTAGACTAGGCTATAAAAGGGTTCACACCTTTGCAGCAGCAGCCAGACTTCTCTCACACAGAGTGTAATAAATTATGGTACTAGCACAAGGTATAGAAGTAAGAAGATTAATTCTTTTTACCAAAACGTCCTATTGCTGTTTGCATCACTAATGCTAAATCGTTTGTTTCATAATCTCTCTAAGAAATCTCATGCTCCTGGATCCCCAAACAAAACAAAACAAAACAGACATTGACTATAGAGCTGGAGCATGCTGTTCAGCAGAGTTTCAGACTTGAGAGGACAAGCCCATGAAAGCTCATGAACTCACATTCATCAGTGTACGGCTATTTGCCTCTTAGGCTCATTCTGCATCACCAGGCACATTAGTCTGGAGAAGAAAAATGACCCCAAAATGTGGAAAATTGTGCCAGGAAGCTAGTTTATGATTAAAATTGCTCCAAGCCTGATAGTCAAGAAAGGAGCTCAAGATGTATATAAACACTCAGAACAAGATCAGTTCATCATCTGTAACCTGGTTTTTATTTTGGTCTTGTATAAGGACAGCCGAAAGCTTGTTTGCTTTAGCAGAAACTTAGAATGATTTGTGGTGGATCGGGGTGGGGATGGATTTAACCCTAAGTCTACACTGAGTGTTTAGTTTTCTCTTGGAAACATACCTGGCTTCAGTTGAAGAGAAAAGGCAGCTTAATTTACCCAAATGTACATTTTCCCTTTATTTCCATGTTCAATTAATATGAAGAACACTGAAGGTAATCAGCTGGCAACATATTCAAATTAATAAAAGAAACACATGAATCATCTTCAAGCAGGCATTCATAGTTTATTAAGTAGGAACAATAAATACAAAAAATGATCTAGTTGAATGGTGCAGTGATAAATACCAGAAACAAGGAAAAACAGTGTAAAATGATGGATTGGGGCAGAGAACTCGTGATACAGATCAGAGACTAGGATGTAGGAAAACAGAAGTCAAACTTTGGTAGGATATTGTAAATGAGACAAAGGATTTTGTAAATGGGAGAAGGAAAAAAGTCAAACTCAAAAAGCTATTGTACAATTTTAAGGGGACTTCTACCCCCATGATTTTGTTAACTTATGTTAACAGGATATTATAGATATCAAATAGCAATACACGAAGGAAACTTTTTCTTCCTCCACTTATTACAGGTAAGTTTTCAAAAGTATTTCATTTTTCTAGTAACTCACTGAAGTTCTGAAAGAACAGCACACATATTAAAAAGATTAGTTTAAGCCACAATTCAGAAGTTGCTCAGCAATTTTGACTTACAAATTAAATGTATTTTGTTACAGCTTCCCCCTAAAAATCAGGTGATAAGAACTATTCATGTGATCTGTAGTTTCACAGTCTCCACATAGATACTTTAGATGGCAGAAAAGGCGCCAAATATAGTGTTATGTATTATTAATATTGTTTTCTGAGGTTTTATCTTGGAAATGTCAGTCTTTTAAAACAACTCAACTTCTTTTTAACTGCAGTCTATGAAATATGGGCAAGTTGGCAATGGAATGAATCACAGTTAAGGGCTTGATTCAAAGCCCATGGAAGGAAATTGAAAGATTCCCATTGACTTTAATGGTTTAGGATTGGACTGCATATTATATAATAGCATTCATCTAAGTAATTCATCCTGCCCAGAAGTGTCTGACTGCCTTCTCCCTTTCCAACAGTTTGATGCGGACAGGGACGAAGAGGAAGTTTTCTATGACATAAGCATGGCAGTTGACAATAAGCTATTTCTTCCCAAAGAGGCTGTGGCAGGTGAGTTACTGTACAAGCATAAGAAACTGTTTACTTTCGACATCAAATGTAGCAGAGATGTCTGTTTTTCATACCCATCAAATATTAACAAAAACAGTGAAAAACTCTTGACTACTTCCCCACCCCCTCAAAATTGCTAAAGTTGAGGTGTTATCTTTTATTGGACCAACTTCTGTTGGTGAAAGAGATAAGCTTTCGTGCCACACAGAGCTCTTCTTCATGTCTGGGAAGGAAGTTGTATGTTTCACTGTTTGAATGGGCAAATATTTGGAGAACTGACATAATTGGAATTAGCATGGCTTGGATATGAGATCTTTGTGGGGGACCATAGAAAGGCACAAATTGGGTGCGTCACCCACAGAACAGGTTGCATTCAGTAGCTCTACAGATCGCATAGACCCACATAGCCAAAAACCCATTGCAAGAGGAGCAGCAGGTAGCATCCGCTACTCCTCCCAATAGCCACATTAGCTGTCAATGAGCTCTGTGACATGTGTTGGAGGATTTTTCCCCCTCAGCCCTTCTGTGTTAAAGTGAATTTTCATGTGAACAGGAACCTTATACCTGCCTTTGTCCTCCTTCAAGATAGGGTTCAAAAGTGACGTAATCCAGTCTCCAGGCTAAGAGCTCTCACTTCATTAATTAGCCTTTTCTCCATATCAAAATGGGCATCAGACCAAAGAGGTTACGGTCAGTTGGGTACCTCTCTTTTTCAGAAAATATGTGAGGATTAATCAAATGGCAGGCAATTAAAGGCTCTTTGCTTGTTTCAATAATGTTTGTAAAGGTATTTAGCCCCAGTTCATTTTGTCTTTAAACTATTACCATAATTGCAGTTGTAATTTGGTTCACAGTGGCTAACAAACAAGACATTATTTTCTGAACACATTCATGGCTTCACATCATCATATTTGATATGCTAAACCTTGAACTACTCTTACAAGATCCATGTGCAACCACCTATACAACAAATATTTGGAGAAAGAAAGCTATTCAGTGTGCTCGTAGATGATAATGATATTCTTTTTCATTGTGGATTCCTGAGATATATTGACTGTTGCCAAAAGCAACAGCCTGTCATGAAATTCCACCACTAAAGGTTGCAATAAATTTTGAATTAGAAACATCTTACTGAGAGAAAAATGGAACTGTTATTCTAATACCAATCAGTTCTCTCTTTTTTTTAAATTATCTTTCCCTGGAAGATGATTTTATAAGTATTTCTCTGACTTGGAATGCTGAAATGCAAGACTTATTAACTGCGTTAGACCATTCTTCAGAGAGTTTCATAAACTAAAAGGACAATTTGACTGTATTACACCTAATTTTTTTAACCATATGGACAAACCTAGTTTTCACAGAATTTTTTAAAAATTATTTTTATGACAATGTCAAATGTAGAAAGTGCAAATACAGTTGTTCTTAAAAAGATATATTGTGTGAGGATACTTGAGCCAGTTTATGGACTGCAGATAAAAATAATATTTAAGTTTGTGTGGGAATATATTAATACGTTACTGAAATACAAATGGCCCAAACAGCTGCTTAATTAACTAGCATCAATGTGATTCTGCTTCCTTTTAATGGCAAATTAACAGCAGCTAAATTTAGACAGATCAGCATAATTTGACTCAATGATATAAATGAATATAATAAATTAACACTGGGGTACATTTCTGTGCTAGGATCCAGACATCTGTTATACGTAACCACCCATGAGTTATACCTCGATAATAGTTTTTCACTAACAGTTCTGTGCAAGTCAGCTTCATAACAACAAACGATGTGTCAAAATTTGAGCCAAATCTTTACTAAGAATGAACTCTTAATTTACAAGATAGCATAAATGCTGCCCTCTGTGTTGAAGATGCAAAGTTTAGCACAAAAGCAAATAGAATTGTCTGAAATACTTTCTTCCTTCAATAACTTTTTCCTCTTTGTGGAGCTTATTATTTAGCTAAGGGAGCTCCAATAAAGAAGTAAACTGAAATCTTTAAAAAACTGTAATAAAACCCTTTCCATTTTTCACCTTTGGAAAACACAGTACACATGAAAATTAACTGATTTCTCCCCAACCCCCATAAACACGTACATGTCAAAACAGAAAGGTATTTCAGATTATAAATGCACCTTTTCAGATCAGGTCTTAGTTTTTGCATTCTGTGACCCCATTCCAGGAAGGCATTTAAGCATTTGTGTAACTTTAAGCACATGAGTAGCCCATTGAAGTCAATAGAATTACTCAGATACCTATGACAGGTTTCAGAGTAGCAGCCGTGTTAGTCTGTATTCGCAAAAAGAAAAGGAGTACTTGTGGCACCTTAGAGACTAACAAATTTATTAGAGCATAAGCTTTCGTGAGCTACAGCTCACTTCATCGGATGCATTTGGTGGAAAATTTTTTTCCACCAAATGCATCCGATGAAATGAGCTGTAGCTCACGAAAGCTTATGCTCTAATAAATTTGTTAGTCTCTAAGGTGCCACAAGTACTCCTTTTCAGATACCTATGGGTAGCTTTGATGTAAATTGTCATGTGCTTAATGTTAAGCAAGCATTTAAATGCTGTAATGGAATGGGACAATGGAATGCAAAATGATCCCCACCAGCTAAGGATGTACCCCTTTGTGTTAACCATGTGCTAAAGTGCTTTGCAGCCTATTTATGTGTACAAGTTTAACATTAGAAAGAAAGATGCAAAACAACAACATGAATTAAACCTTGTTTATGATTGGAGGGTATTACCAGACCACTGCTATATATAGACTAGCCATGAACATGCACTGACATTTTAAAGAAAATATTTGACAACTCTTTCTTCATCCACTTATTTGCCTGGTCCTGAGTTCAGAATTCTTTGTTTCCCCATTAATACTGATGACAGCAACACCAGTTTAGCATAAGCCTCCTGAAACTTGGTACAGAAAGTTTTAAGCAAAGTTGGGTTGAGACTTAGAATATCCACCCTCCCCCTGACTTACCCCACATCTTTCAAGGTCTTCTGGTGTGTCAGTGGCAATTCCCACCCCCATCCTCATCACTTCCATTATTATTATACAGATTGATTAACTGGCCCTCTCCTATTCCCATCCTCCTGAGTGAATGGCCAAGCCTGCTCTCTTCTCCTCCCATCCCTGTAGTAGCAGGCTTTAGTGTGGATCCAGCAAGTTAGGTGTGCTCCCCCTTACAGTACAGTTAGACTGGCAAACTACCTACCCCATTCTCCATCAGTAATGCAGCAATGGTATCCAAAAGCTCCACCAGGCCCCTACTGCTTTTTCTTATTCTCACAATAGCCTCTTGCTACAGTTGTACTGCAGGGCATCTCTTTTAGGTTTATTTCATTTCACTCACCTCTCTTTAGAATATTCAGAGAGTGACCAATGGTTTTCCTTTCGCTAAGTTCTCAGTGAAAACAAGAAAGAAAAAAACCTCTCAATTTATCCTACCCTTTCTTGAACCTTGCAAAAGAGTTGGGGATTCTGCAGTGAAAACAAGCCTCACAGTTCAAGGAAAAACTGCCATACACAATTCACCATGTTAAAAAATACAGAACTATTATGGCTTTTCTAGTTTAAAATACATTATGCATGACCATCAACTTTCAGCCCAATCTTTACATTAAAAGTTTGTGGTAGTCTATTTCCCTAAAAAGTACTTAGCTTCTAAATCCAATATTTAATGTTAATGTTCCTGTTAGGGAGGAGATATGCTGCTCACAGTAGATAAGGAATATTAGTGATAGTTAATCAAATATTTTACAAAAGTGCCTTTAAAAATAATTGGCAGTTCAAGGTAGATTCTCAATCAAGATTCAGGTTTAGTTGAATTATATACATTATCTACCTTGGTGTAATATTAAGATTGAGACTTCAGTTGCATAAAATACAAGAAACTTAATTAAGCTTCTCATAGTAACCTTAATTCTGTCCTCTTGCACCTATCTATAAAAACAGGTATTTTCATTAAAAGCTCACAGAACGCCTATACCAAAGTACAGAATGGAGCACAGGTGCATCTCTGGTTATAAAGATGGGGAAAATGCAATCCTTTTCTACTATATTAATATAACAAATTGTTAAAGTATACAAGAACATTTTTTTTTAAAACCCCACACAAACAGATGGTGGGCCAATCCATCCCTGGTGTAAATCTCATGAAGCCAACAAGCTACATCAAGGATGAATTTGGCCAATTATAATATGGATAGCAAATTAAACAGCATTGGCGTAATCTCCTTTTACAAAGCTTTATGGTTTTACTCATCATGCTATCCATTCTGCTCCTCATGTTCTCTCTCTTATTTTTCATCTCACCACCTACACAGATTATTACTTTGTAAATGTTAAAAACAAACAAAAATAGCTGATGCTTAAATGGGTTGGGAACTATGAAACAGTAAAGCCTTTGGGGACAGTGCAAAAAACCATTTAATCAAAAGATTAGTGGCAGTGTTAAGACTATGTGGTCAATAGTGCCTGTTCTTCCAAAGATATTTTGCTGCGTGATCACACATGCAACCCACCAGAACATCATTCCCACTTCCCATCCATAACCCTGACTGACTGATGACAGCAGGTCACAACAAAAATTATATTTATTAGCTGCTCTAGTGTTCTTCACTGCTCCCAAATTAGTAAATGGTGGTAAATGGTGCTTAGGCCCTCTGCAGGCTTCTTGACAGCTAATTTGTAGCTGCAGTCTAGAATGGACTCAAAATTTGGGTCCTAGATTTTCTCATTAATTTGAGTTTGTTATAATGTTAGGGTTTAAAATTCTGTAAATCAATGGTGTGATGACAAGTTGAAAGTTAAATAAGAGTAGTAAATTTTGTTTTTCATGAGTCTACTGAAGTGATAGCAAAAAACTAAAAGATATACAAAGTTTGTTATCAGGAACTCAAATCATCTTGTAATAATGTTCCCATTGAAACTTTCATAAATCCCAAATACTGGTGGGCTGTGATGAGCTATGAATGGGGCTAAATTATTACTCCAATAGAGGGTACAGGGAACCCTTCCTTTCCCCAGAACACAGGGGACTGCCATAATCCATCTGCCAGCACTGGGGAGTTGTTGCTGGCAGAACTGGTGGTCCCAGAATAGATGTTTCTGGGATGCAGGTGCTAGGGGCCATGGCTCTATCCTGTATGTTGGTACATCTGGACTAAGAGATTGATCGACGTCCTACCATACCAGTTTAGCCCTGGACACCTCCAGCACCGCTGGAGATATTGAGCCTTATTTTTCCAGTGCCCTGAAGTCACTTACACCAGAGCAAAGCAAATGTAAAATGCAACCATTCTGATTTACTAGTATACACAAAGTAGATTATGTCTTTCTCAGTCTATTGAGTGCCATTAATTTATCCCTTTGTGTATAAAATTATTTTATTCTTCACCAACTTTATAGTTAATTAAAATTCCAGTAACATTTTTGTAGTGCATTACACAGTGTACAACACTTTGCAGAATACATGAAAGGCATTGTAATTCAGACAGTATACTAATCACATTAACCATTCATTATTAGGATTTTTGTAGCTTTTAAAAGATCTCTCTAAAGAACAATCACACTGATTGGTATTCTTTCACATACAAATGACTCCTTGGATAGGTTTTGTTTAAAAAAAAAAAACATATGGACAATGAGAGAGCCGATTGAGATTGGAAATATAACTATGTCCCATCATGTGAAGTGAAATCTGCCAGTCCATGTCTGAAGTTTCATTTCCTTTCATACTTTAGGGCCAAATGTACTTGATCTGAGTCTGATTCTGGATTCTGGAGATATCGCTGATACCGAATTTGACTTTGAAGACCAGGTAATTGCTTATATAAGTATCTCTTCACACACACCTGCACACATACCCCCTCATACCCTAGTCTCTTCACTCATTGCTTTCTACTTTATCTATATGCTGTGTTTTGCCTGAGCAAGATGGATGAAATGAATATTTACACTTAAGGGCTTTTGTTGTGCCATGTAAGCAAATATGTCATAGTGAAGTAGCTATCTGGTTATGGGACAGCAATGAAGATTACTTTGGAGTTCAAAGCCCTATTCTCCATCTCTTACATTTTGCAGTTTTCTCCATGCAATTCAGAATGGTGGCACATGTGGTTCTGTTATAGACAAACAGAAGTCTGTCATGCTCGATTTCCCTGCCTCTCTAGGTGTATCCCATTTAGAGTAGGAGCAATGGTTAAACATATTTTAGAGGAGATGAGTTAAAAAGAAAAAGGTGTGGATTGTAATCAAAACCCAACCAAACACATTCTCCACTTGGAAGTGTTTATGTTAAGAGCAACCCTCCGATTGTTAAATTGTTAAGAGCAACTGCAATCTCATCCCTGTTACGGGATCAAATTCAGACAGCCTTTTCCAAGACCATGGAAAAAGAGGTGGTCAGACGATGTGTCACCCTACTCCTTATCCCATGGAGGTATGAAAGGGCAGGACCTAGAGTCAAAGGTTGGGCTCAGCCTGTTTATAGTATGTATATGCCCTGCCCTAGTTTCCCCTCCTCTCTCACAGGCTACTCCTGCCATGGCAAAGCTAGTCTGGAAGGGACTATGCATAGAACCACAGCCTGTCACAGTACTGGTCCACACTAGAGTTACAATATGTCACTCATCTGATAGAGAAATGGAAAAGGGCCTGAATATTGTCCTGTTAAATCTTTGCTGAAGACTATCTCCCTATTGCACTAACATATTTTAAAATTAGATTTTTATAATTCTGCCTTTTACATTTTCATTTCCTCATTTGTTCTTGGGTTTTCTTTTGCCAAATCTGATGCAAACCCCTTCAAAGTCTAATATATTCTACCCTCACTTACTCCTACTCCAGTTTTACTCCCAGTCCTTTCGTTTTACTGTTCTTTACAGCTCTTCCCATTCCCAGCTTTTGACTCCCTCTCACTTCTGTCTATCAAGCAGCCTTGCTCTCCCTTCCAAACCTTCCTTAAAGCACACACTTCCTCCAGTCGCTGGCCTCTTTACCAATGAGCTCCTTAAGTTTCCTTATCTTGGTTAGCTCTAACTCTTTAGGGCAGGGAGAGGGTCTGTTAGCATTGTAATGCAGAGTGTACCATTGTAGTGCTATACAAATCCATAAAAGAATAATCATGCATTTTTAATTTTTAAATGACAGATGTGTGTGTTCCCTTGGCAAAGTATGAATCCCTGGAGAAACAGCACCCCTTAGTCCACAATCTGTGTACATAAAACCAAATTATTTTAACTGGTCCTTAAAAGTGCAGCTCATGGTTACAAAACAAGATTAACAGGAAAAAGTATATGAACTTGCTAATTTCATAGTAATGGGTCATTGCATGTATGGTTGGGTTTGGAGGCAGAGGGTTAAACTTATTTGTTTCTTAGCCATATGTTTTGTTGAAAAGGCTGATATGAAACCTTATACAATTCATTAATTGCAAGTCTTCCTCCCACTGCTTGGGGTTGACTGTCATTCCTGCCCAGAGCAGCAAATTGTCAGGTTGGCAGAGAAGCAAGATTGTTGTCAACTAGGGAAAGAAGGAGAGGAAAAAAGCAGATTCCTAGCCATGAGCATCAGAAACATCTGGTGCAGTTTTAAAGCAGCTCATTGATAATGACTGCCTTCATCAGGTAGTGGGAATTACTAATATGGCCATTGATTCAAAGGTCAGGAAAACAGGTCAAGTAAAAAAAATAAAACCCACAAGACAGATTTCTATTGCTGCTTATTAATGATCTTTGTGTCTCTAAATCTGTGATAGACATTTTATAGAAATGCATAGAAGAAACCCAGTTCTATCCAGAAGCACTTACAATCTAAATTTAGGCATGACACAAGTGAGGGAAAGCAAGGGAGAGAGATTAGGATAAGGGTTACAATCATAAAACCATCCCGTTACTCAGTGAGTGTACGTACACATCTGAAAGACTAAATTAGAAATTATCCTCAATAAAAGATAAAGTAAAATGGAGTAGATTACTAGACTATGTGGAACTGCTTGTATTCAGTGCTAGAACACATTTTGACTAGGACAGTGACTTAATATCCCAGTGACTTACTGCATGACACATTATTTAGTAATTGTTTCAAGCACCAACACCCTCTACAGTGGGGCTCTCAAGTGAGGTAGGCATACATGTCTAGTTACAAGTGTGTCATGTGAGGATGTTATTGCATAGAACAGCTATCAGGAGGAATGTGAGGACTAAGTGAGTTGGTTTCCAAGCAACCTTATGCAGCTGAGCTGTTAATATAATGGTTGAGATTTAGCAGAACACCTTGGTAGCCACTGAGCAATTAGAGGTAGATGCATTTGTGGGGTTACTGCTATATGGCATGTGCTGCTTTCATTGGGGCAGATCCTCAGCAGGGACTGAGCAGCACTTGGCTCAGCTGAAATGGAGGTACAAATATGCCCTTTGCACCCACTAAAGTTTGGGGGTGCTCTGTGTCAGGATGGTCCGTGAGGTAAATTAGGGCAGCCTAAGGACTTCATTATTTGATGCCACTTGCTAATGGCCTGCCAGGGGCTATTCTGGCAGCCAAAAATTCTCTCACCCACACACACCCTGTTACTGGCAGCCAGGAGGGTGAAATGGTATAGGAACCTCTAGGACTATGCCACTCAAGGATTCCTCTACTTAGAGGAGATCCTCCAGTGTACAGCTGTGCTGACTTCAGTACTGCTTTGCTCCACTGTGCAAAGCAGCATTAATTGCAGCTCAAGATCTGGCTCTCTTTTTTGTAGTTTTAAACTGATTCTGTACATTTTACACATTTATAATATAAATTAGAACAAATTGCTTATAATTAATTAATAAACAAGCTGACTGTTCCCTATTTGCTATTCATGAATGCTTTATGAACCTGAATATTTGCACCTCAGTAAGATCCCAAAACATTGTAGGGCAACACAAGGGAGGCCACCTAAATTGAAGAAATTTACAAAAGCAAATTTCCAGATAAGAATTACATCTCCATTTCTACTCATATCTGGAACTAACAGGTCTAACAAACAGATTCTGTGTCAGAGATGGTGTAGACAGGTATTTTAGAAACACTGTTTGGAGAACAGTTTTGAAAAAAGGCCACACAGTGCATCCAGCTCATAATGTCTTGTGAAAGAATGAACCAAATTCCACTTTGTTGCTTTACCCATATCTTTTATTGATTCACTGTCCCTAAAAAAATCTCAAGCAGACAATTTTTAGGATCATTCAGATCTGACTATTCCTCTTCTTCTGGGCCATGATTTCTAAGCCTGTCAGAAGGTAGATCCAGTTACAGAAGCTATGCACTGCATCCTATGCCAAATCATGAAGTCTGAACTGCAGCAGCTGAATTCCCTTCCTTTGCCAAAAGTCTTTCTAAGCTGGCATCCTGATGGGCAGCTCTTGGAGTTGATGTATTCTGTTTAATCAAACATTTAAATATAAAATACCTCATGTTGACGTGTATTAGGACTGTACAATGGGCCTGCCAGAGGGGTATAATGCCCTTGTAATGTTGTATATAATGAACTAGAAATAAAAAGACATTTATTGTTAAGCTAGAGGAGTACTTCAGATCCTCCACATCCAAAATATTGCTCCTGAAATTTTCAAATGTATTCATTAGATTAAGTCAGAACTCAGTCAGCTAAAAGATCATAATATAACAATGTGGAAGAAGTGATTTATTCATAGTTCTTCTCATTCAGTAATGTTTTACTGCAGCATTTAAAACTGCAAGCTCACTTTAGAGTTAATGAGTATTTAAACTCAACAAGCTAATAATTTTATCTTCGTTTGAGAGAAACCATATCTACAACCTTTTAAAGCAGAAACTGCTTGTCCTAAACTTAAAATGCTCAAACATCTCAGATTCACCCTTATCTTCATTCTCCATCTAATTTGCAACAATAATTCCAGAATGAGATTTGTGATTCTTAGGTTTCTCACAGAGATATCTTTCTTCAATGGCACTGTCAAGGTTCCTTCCCCACTCTGAACTCTAGGATACAGATGTGGGGGACCTGCATGAAAACTTCCTAAGCTTACTTTTACCAGCTTAGGTTAAAACTTCCCCAAGGTACAAACTATTTTACCTTTTGCCCTTGGACTTCCACTGCCACCACCAAATGTCTGGGTTTATTTTTGAGAAAGCGTTATTTGGAAACGTCTTTCCCCCCAAAATCCTCACCAAAACCTTGCACCCTCGTGCCTGGGGAAGGCTTGATAAAATTCCTCACCAATTTGCATAGGTGACCACAGACCCAAACCCTTGGATCTTAAGAACAATGGAAAAAAAAGCATTCAGTTTCTTACAAGAAGAATTTTAATATAAGAAAAGGTAAAAAGAATCACCTCTGTAAAATCAGGATGGTAAATACCTTACAGGGTAATTAGATTCAAAACATAGAGAATCCCTCTAGGCAAAAACCTTAAGTTACAAGAAAGACACAAAGACAAGAATATTCATTCTATTCAGCACAGTCTAATTTCTCAGCCATTTAAAGAAATCATAATCTAACACATATCTAGCTAGATTACTTACTAAGTTCTAAGATTCCATTCCTGTTCTGTTCCCGTCAAAAGCATCACACAGACAGACCCTTTGTTTCTCCCTCCCTCCAGCTTTGAAAGTATCTTGTCTCCTCATTGGTCATTGTGGTCAGGTGCCAGCAAGGTTATCCTAGCTTCTTAACCCTTTACAGGTGAAAGGATTTTTCCTCTGGCCAGGAGGGATTTTAAAGGTGTTTACCCTTCCCTTTATATTTATGAAAGGCACATTTCCACAATTTCCATTTCAAAAACCTTGGATCAAACAAAGCTCCAGCCTATCCACTGCTCCTCATCTAAGCACCAACCTTTAACTTCCATGTTGGCCTCTCTTTCTCCATTAACATCTTTTAATATCCCATGCAGTGAACCAATTAATCTAATTTGGATACATTACTCTCCTTTGATAATAAATCCTAATAGAAGATTGCATTATTTAAGGCAATCAGATCTAGTGAAACTGCATTTATTTCACTGAAGTTAGTTCACCATCATAACTGGTATATCTCCCTAAAACAAAACAAAACACCACCATATGGGTGGGCATGGACTTCTACATGGGAAGCATTCCTAGCAAATGGAAGAACTAGGGTTGGATGTTCTAGCCTCCTGCTAATCCCCTGCAATTAGAGGAGGGGAGGAACTGCTGTTTAGTCAGCCAAGCAATTAGGGCTCCTTTTTTAAGGGAAATGATGGCACCCAATGACCCAACTGAAAAACAGAGAGCTGGAAAAAAGCTCCTGCTATTTCTACTCATACCAGGACCCCCTCCTTGGTTTCTCATCCTGGGAAGTGACGGGATTGCTTATGACAATGGAAATATATTTTATAGTATTCTCCCAATTTCTAATAACAATATTTCTAAAAATGAGAATTTCTATTATCTGTTTTATTTAATAAAGAAATATTTGCATTACAGACAATGCAGGTGTGTCCATCTGCAAGTGCAGTCTTTGATTACAGAATTGCTTTCTGGCATGGTTATGTTGTCCTACTGCTCACTGTATTTTGTTATGCTTACTGCTGAGTTCCTTGGCCTTGCCAGAGAATTAGTTGCTATTGTGCCATTTGATGCTAGGACTCAGACATGTTTTATCTTTCAAAATTCAGTAGTTATTTTGGAGTCTATCATTTGGTCTAATTTGAGTGCATTCAGGTCAAACAAGAATATAGATGAATTGGAATCAGTGAATCATGTCAAAGAGCTTCAGAATGAAGTAGCAAATTATTTTCTTGTGAAAGGCAAAGCTTTTATGGACAGCTTCAACCAGCCTGTAGAGTAAGAATATGCCCTCATTAGATAAAGAAGAATTATGTCTAGAAAATAGGTGGAAGTTTACAATCTGAATACATGCTAACAAAGCAAGAATTAGTAAAAAACAAAAAATAAAAACAAACCCTACACTCCTGGTAACCTAGGAGAACATGCCTTAGTCAAGAGGATAAAAGCCAGATGGACAAAAATACTTTGAGGAAAAATTTTAAAAATGCTGAGTGCAATTTGCACACACATTTTTTGTCACAAAAAAAATTGCCAGCTCAGATGCAGGTTTTTTTCCCCCCACAGCAAACCACCTGATTATGAGTGCAAATAACATTTACAAAATGGACATGGCCAAGTATGTTTAAGATAAAAGAAAAAGTGTCAGAAATATATCAAAAATATATCATGAGTTCAAGCAATCTCCTGTATTAAGCAAATTACATAACCTGATCTTTGCTGCAAAGGAAAAATGTTTTATAATTAGAAAATGTTCCAGGATTACTCAAAAAGCAACAAACAAAAGGAGGAGGAAATAGAGGAAAAGAAACTCTCTCAAAAACAGAATTACATTCTACTAACCCAAATAGCAAATTCTTGATTAGAACGTATGGCAACAACTCTTCAAGAGGACTACAAATAAATCTGTTAGTCTTTAAGGTGCCACCAGACTCCTCGTTATTTTTATGCACTTCCAGCCCAGAGTATGTAAAAAATTAGGTTTTAGGATATGCAAATATAAACAGAAAGGTATCAACTCAACCCATGAAAAACAGACTCCGTTGCTACCAGGAGTAGAGCAACATATCCATCCTGATCCTTTGTCATAACTTAAAAACTCAACTGATAAATGTCCAAGAGAGAATCAAAATGCTCTGGAAAAAATCCTGGTCAGTACTGTAGCAGAATAATTTTCAAAAGGTGGACAGACAGCAGTGAATTCAAATTCCCTTTTAACTATGGATATCAAAGATTTTCTCTCTGCTTCTACCCATATTATCTCATTTGTCACATTATTTTGTCTCTCAGTTCCCCACTTCTGGAAGGCAAGACCCCTGGGAATAATCCAACACTACAGAGATACTTCAAGGGTTGAAATTAGAACATGACAAAGAACATGATTCCCACCTCTATCAGCTATAAAAGAACTTTTAGTTTCCACTGGAACTTCTACATCAGTCCTTCAAGATACACAGTGATTAAATTATTTAAGAGGCTGGGTCAGACTGAAGGAGAATACACTATGATTTTTTAATTGTACTCCAGAACAAAGTACTTAGTAAAGTGGCAGTTGCATTCATATATGCTGTACAGCATTAAACATAAGGAATCTGACTTTAAAATATGACCATGAGCATCCAGAAGGTCACGGTCCTCCAGGCTTATCAACTCCAATGTTTTTGTTATCGGCTTTTCTCCTTCATTGATATGCAGTGGCATCACTTCAGATTATAGATCCAGATTCTGCCTTTGGAAGGAGAGAGATTATAAACTGGAGGACGTGAATGTCAATAAGGAAAAATGAACATTCATATCGCAGCAGAGGTTCTAAAAATCTGTTTTAACTTTAGGCAGATGAAACATGCTTAACAGAAATCGACTGAAGCTAGTGCACAATCTGTTCATTTTGAGTTGCCATGGAAACTGTCCTATCAGGGGCTAAAAAAATCGGTTCTAGAAACAAAAGAACTGTAGTTTGCCTTGAACAAAGTGCTGCTTCAGTATGCTCAAAACTAAATGTCTTTTTGGTGCTTTTATTTCATTTTGTACATCTTTCAGGATTATTCAGTTATTTCAAAAGTGTACATTCTATACCATCAAACAAATCCTATAGCTCCATTCTCCCTAATGCAGGTTATTCTCACATAGGGGAATAGAAATGCCACTAGGATCAGCCTGCAGACTATCCTTGGAATTCTTCTGTCAGAAATAGAAGTTTGTTTCCCCATATGTGGAAGACACAAGGCTCCACAGCCAAACCCAAAGGTCTTAGTGGAGATCTGCCAGAGACAAGGTGAAACTGCCTACTACTACCCCAAGCTAATTGCCTGCTGGAGCCATATTATCAGGGGCTTCCTAGAATAACCCTCAGTTGGAATGTCATTGCATGGAGGGAAACCCATGCAAGTTACTGCAGATTTAAACATCCACAACTTCATTTTCCAAAAACCACTTGCATTTTAAGCTCCCCAGATTCTGTCAGCAGCAATGTCATGAAGTTTTGTTCTGTGGCTTGTGGAGGGGCAGGAGGGCAAAGAATCCAGTCCCCCTAGTGCCTCTAGTTTAGAAGCTTAATGGCTTACAAAACTCTAATGCCTCCAAGTATTAATACTGGGCAGTGTACCGTCTCCCCATCTTTAGCATAGCATGCTTCTGCGTAAGTATACTTGAGCTTATAACCTACAGGTGCCTAGTTCTCACTCATGCAGAGCTCCCACTGACTTCAAGATAGCAATTACAGCAAGAGCAGGCACAAGTTCACTTTGAGCAATTCTTTGAAAAGAAATGCAACAATATAAACTATGAACTTTGGAAAGATGACTGGTGAGCAAGCTCTATTTTATAAAGAATGTTAATCCTCATTATTCAGACTCACACCTATTTGCAAATCTATACAATTACTTTTTAAACTGCAATGTCTGCACAAGTGCTATTTTACTCTATTGGGTACAAAAATTGCTCTTTAAAATATTTATTTATATTGTATCAAAGCAATAGAATGGCTCCTTTGGGTACAATGCATACGTTTTAAAAAATCCTTTGCATATTTGCCTGAGAGTCAGCGTTTGTCATCAAATGCATCCTTCCTCCAGCTCTGCATCCTGCATCCTCTCAGTGTCTCCTCCTTTGTGAGTTACATGCTTTTGCAACACATTTTAGTAGGGTTAAATTTGCCTTTCCATGTCCTTTGGCCAAGGGAAGTGTGGAGTGGCCTGGTTTGAGAACACCTTCCTGGAAGGTCCTTCTCCAGGACGGAACTGTTGACTCCTCCATGACAGAACTGCATGAAAATCACACTCAAAAGAAAGGTTTCAGAGTAGCAGCCGTGTTAGTCTGTATTCGCAAAAAGAAAAGGAGTACTTGTGGCACCTTAGAGACTAAAATTTATTAGAGCATAAGCTTTCGTGAGCTACAGCTCACTTCATCGGATGCATTTGGTGGAAAATACAGTGGGGAGATTTATATACACACACAGAGAACATGAAACAATGGGTTTATCATACACACTGTAAGGAGAGTGATCACTTAAGATAAGCCATCACCAGCAGCAGGGGGGGGAAGGAGGAAAACCTTTCATGGTGACAAGCAGGTAGGCTAATTCCAGCAGTTAACAAGAATAAGAAGGAATGCATCCGATGAAGTGAGCTGTAGCTCACGAAAGCTTATGCTCTAATAAATTTGTTAGTCTCTAAGGTGCCACAAGTACTCCTTTTCTTTTTAAGAATATCAGAGGAACAGTGGGGGTGGGGTGGGAGGGAGAAATACCATGGGGAAATAGTTTTACTTTGTGTAATGACTCATCCATTCCCAGTCTCTATTCAAGCCTAAATTAATTGTATCCAGTTTGCAAATTAATTCCAATTCAGCAGTCTCTCGTTGGAGTCTGTTTTTGAAGCTTTTTTGTTGAAGTATAGCCACTCTTAGGTCTGTGATCGAGTGACCAGACAGATTGAAGTGTTCTCCAACTGGTTTTTGAATGTTATAATTCTTGACGTCTGATTTGTGTCCATTCATTCTTTTACGTAGAGACTGTCCAGTTTGGCCAATGTACATGGCAGAGGGGCATTGCTGGCACATGGTGGCATATATCACATTGGTAGATGCGCAGGTGAATGAGCCTCTGATAGTGTGGCTGATGTGATTAGGCCCTATGATGGTGTCCCCTGAATAGATATGTGGACAGAGTTGGCAACGGGCTTTGTTGCAAGGATAGGTTCCTGGGTTAGTGGTTCTGTTGTGTGGTGTGTGGTTGCTGGTGAGTATTTGCTTCAGATTGGGGGGCTGTCTGTAAGCAAGGACTGGTCTGTCTCCCAAGATCTGTGAGAGTGATGGGTCGTCCTTCAGTATAGGTTGTAGATCCTTGATGATGCGTTGGAGAGGTTTTAGTTGGGGGCTGAAGGTGATGGCTAGTGGCGTTCTGTTGTTTTCTTTGTTGGGCCTGTCCTGTAGTAGGTGACTTCTGGGTACTCTTCTGGCTCTGTCAATCTGTTTCTTCACTTCAGCAGGTGGGTATTGTAGTTGTAGGAATGCATGATAGAGATCTTGTAGGTGTTTGTCTCTGTCTGAGGGGTTGGAGCAAATGCGGTTATATCGTAGCACTTGGCTGTAGACAATGGATCGAGTGGTATGATCTGGATGAAAGCTAGAGGCATGTAGGTAGGAATAGCGGTCAGTAGGTTTCCGATATAGGGTGGTGTTTATGTGACCATCGCTTATTAGCACCGTAGTGTCCAGGAAGTGGATCTCTTGTGTGGACTGGTCCAGGCTGAGGTTGATGGTGGGATGGAAATTGTTGAAATCATGGTGGAATTCCTCAAGAGCTTCTTTTCCATGGGTCCAGATGATGAAGATGTCATCAATGTAGCGCAAGTAGAGTAGGGGCATTAGGGGACGAGAGCTGAGGAAGCGTTGTTCTAAGTCAGCCATAAAAATGTTGGCATACTGTGGGGCCATGCGGGTACCCATCGCAGTGCCGCTGATTTGAAGGTATACATTGTCACCAAATGTGAAATAGTTATGTGTCAGGACAAAGTCACAAAGTTCAGCCACCAGGTTAGCCGTGACAGTATCGAGGATACTGTTCCTGACGGCTTGTAGTCCATCTTTGTGTGGAATGTTGGTGTAGAGGGCTTCTACATCCATAGTGGCTAGGATGGTGTTTTTAGGAAGATCACCAATGGACTGTAGTTTCCTCAGGAAGTCAGTGGTGTCTCGAAGATAGCTGGGAGTGCTGGTAACGAAGGGCCTGAGGAGGGAGTCTACATAGCCAGACAATCCTGCTGTCAGGGTGCCAATGCCTGAGATGATGGGGCGTCCAGGATTTCCAGGTTTATGGATCTTGGGTAGCAGATAGAATACCCCAGGTCGGGGCTCAAGTACTCAAAAGAAACTCTTGTTTTATAAAGAGTTATAAAAAAGTAGATAGAAAAAGGATTTAATACACTGTAAATGGCTGTCTCAACAATATCTAGATTTATACCTGGCCAAAAGATTCACTAGATAAGGCTCTCTCAGTTTCAGTTACAGAAAACAATTTACATCTTACTAAAATTCTAGGATCCGATACCTTTTATCACAAACCCTACATTCAGCTGCCTTTTCCTGTGATGCCCCCCATGTCCTGGTATCCCAGTGTCTTTCAGGCAGTAAACAATTAACATATTACAAGGGCCCTCTTTTCTGCAGATTTATTTCCTGGGATTACATCTCTCCCTACCTTAAACCACAGGTTTCAGAGTAGCAGCCGTGTTAGTCTGTATTCGCAAAAAGAAAGGAGTACCGGTGGCACCTTAGAGACTAACAAATTTATTAGAGCATAAGCTTTCGTGAGCTACAGCTCACTTCATCGGATGCATTTGGTGGAAAAAACAGAGGAGAGATTTATATACACACACACAGAGAACATGAAACAATGGGTTTATCATACACACTGTAAGGAGAGTGATCACTTAAGATAAGCCATCACCAGCAGCAGGGGGGGGAAAGGAGGAAAACCTTTCATGGTGACAAGCAAGGTAGGCTAATTCCAGCAGTTAACAAGAATATCAGAGGAACAGTGGGGGGGTGGGGTGGGAGGAAGAAATACCATGGGGAAATAGGTTTCAGAGTAGCAGCCGTGTTAGTCTGTATTCCCAAAAGAAAAGGAGTACTTGTGGCACCTTAGAGACTAACAAATTTATTAGAGCATAAGCTTTCGCAAAAGCTTATGCTCTAATAAATTTGTTAGTCTCTAAGGTGCCACAAGTACTCCTTTTCTTCATGGGGAAATAGTTTTACTTTGTGTAATGACTCATCCATTCCCAGTCTCTATTCAAGCCTAAGTTAATTGTATCCAGTTTGCAAATTAATTCCAATTCAGCAGTCTCTTGTTGGAGTCTGTTTTTGAAGCTTTTTTGTTGAAGTATAGCCACTCTAAGATCTGTGATCGAGTGACCAGAGAGATTGAAGTGTTCTCCAACTGGTTTTTGAATGTTATAATTCTTGACGTCTGATTTATGTCCATTCATTCTTTTACGTAGAGACTGTCCAGTTTGGCCAATGTACATGGCAGAGGGGCATTGCTGGCACGTGATGGCATATATCACATTGGTAGATGCGCAGGTGAACGAGCCTTAAACCAGTCTGTCCAGTGCACTGGGAGTGTGTATCTGCTCTTTTACACATGGCCGGTGAAATCTGGGCTCAGCTATTCTGTGATAATAACCAGTTATATTCATCATCTTAAAGGTCTTCTATTCCAGTAGGTGTTTACTCATCATCTGGGCATACGTGCTGTCAGAAAGCCAAACTCTCCCTCCACCAAACCTTTTTCTGTAGTGCCAAAATATAATTGAGAAATTAAAGGAGAAGGGAAAGAGGTTTGTACCTGGACAGTACTATTTGAGAGTCATAGGTAAATAATACATAGTGTTATGGGGAGTTATAAGTGGGTGAGGTTAGAGAAAAGCTAGTAAAATGTGAAGTGAAAGAAAATGTGGTTTTGGCTGGGTACTGCTTATAGCACGATCTAGTAGGAAGCAAACATGTGCACGAGGACTGTGGCTGCATTAAGGACTGCTGGATTTAAAAACCATGTGCTTTTGCCTCATTGTATTTGGATACTCCTGTTTCAGTATTATTTTAACTTTTGAGTTCCACTATTTTAATCTTTCATTATACACATGGATATGAATGCATATGGATAAGACAGAGTCTGTCTGGGCAAAAATTACATTGGGGAAGAAAAGTAGTAAAGCCTCTCCTATGATAGTGCTTGGGGTGTGCTATAGACCTCCGGGATCTAATTTGGTTATGGATAGAGCCCTTTTTGATGTCTTTAATAAAGTAAATACTAATGGAAACTGCGTGATCATGGGAGACTTTAACTTCCCAGATATAGACTGGAGGACCAGTGCTAGTAATAATAATAGGGCTCAGATTTTCCTAGATGCGATAGCTGATGGATTCCTTCAACAAGTAGTTGCTGAACCAACTAGAGGGGATGCCATTTTAGATTTAATTTTGGTGAGTAGCGAAGACCTCATAGAAGAAATGGTTGTAGGGGACAATCTTGGCTCAAGTGATCATGAGCTAATTCAGTTCAAACTAAATGGAAGGATTAACAAAAATAAATCTGCAACTAGGGTTTTTGATTTCAAAAGGGCTGACTTTCAAAAATTAAGGCAATTGGTTAGGGAAGTGGATTGGACTGAAGAACTTATGGATCTAAAGGCGGTTGAGGCCTGGGATTACTTTAAATCAAAACTGCAGAAGCTATCGGAAGCCTGTATCTCAAGAAAGGGGAAAAAATTCATAGGAAGGAGTTGTAGACCAAGCTGGATGAGCAAGCATCTTAGAGAGGTGATTATGAAGAAGCAGAAAGCATACAGGGAGTGGAAGATGGGAGGGATCAGCAAGGAAACCTACCTAATTGAGGTCAGAAGATGTAGAGATAAAGTCAGAGAGGCTAAAAGTCGAGTAGAGTTGGACCTTGCAAAGGGAATTAAAACCAATAGTAAAAGGTTCTATAGCCATATAAATAAGAAGAAAACTAAGAAGGAAGAAGTGGGGCCGCTTAACACTGAGGATGGAGCGGAGGTTAAAGATAATCTAGGCATGGCCCAATATCTAAACAAATACTTTGCCTCAGTCTTTAATAAGGCTAAAGAGGATCTTGGGGATAATGGTAGCATGACAAATGGGAAGGAGGATATAGAGGTAGATATTACCATATCAGAGGTAGAAGCGAAACTGAAACAGCTTAATGGGACTAAATCGGGGGGCCCAGATAATCTTCATCCAAGAATATTAAAGGAATTGGCACCTGAAATTGCAAGCCCATTAGCAAGAATTTTTAATGAATCTGTAAACTCAGGAATAGTATCGAATGATTGGAGAATTGCTAATATAGTTCCTATTTTTAAGAAAGGAAAAAAAAGTGATCCAGGTAACTACAGGCCAGTTAGTTTGACATCTGTAGTATGCAAGGTCCTGGAAAAAATTTTGAAGGAGAAATTAGTTAAGGACATTGAAGTCAATGGTAAATGGGACAAAATACAACATGGTTTTACAAAAGGTAGATCGTGCCAAACCAATCTAATCTCCTTTTTTGAAAAAGTAACAGATTTTTTAGATAAAGGAATGCAGTGGATCTAATTTACCTAGATTTCAGTAAGGCATTTGATACCGTGCCACATGGGGAATTATTAATTAAATTGGAGAAGATGGGGATCAATATGAACATCAGAAGGTGGATAAGGAATTGGTTAAAGGGGAGACTGCAACGGGTCCTACTGAAAGGCGAACTGTCAGGTTGGAGGGAGGTTACCAGTGGAGTTCCTCAGGGATCGGTTTTGGGACCAATCTTATTTAATCTTTTTGTTACTGACCTTGGCACAAAAAGTGGGAGTGTGCTAATAAAGTTTGCAGATGATACAAAGCTGGGAGGTATTGCCAATTCGGAGAAGGATCGGGATATTATACAGGAGGATCTGGATGACCTTGTAAACTGGAGTAATAGTAATAGGATGAAATTTAATAGTGAGAAGTGTAAGGTTATGCATTTAGGGATTAATAACAAGAATTTTAGTTATAAGCTGGGGACGCATCAATTAGAAGTAACGGAAGAGGAGAAGGACCTTGGAGTATTGGTTGATCATAGGATGACTATGAGCTGCCAATGTGATATGGCTGTGAAAAAAGCTAATGCGGTTTTGGGATGCATCAGGAGAGGCATTTCCAGTAGGGATAAGGAGGTTTTAGTACCGTTATACAAGGCGAGACCTCACCTGGTGAGACCTCACCTAGAATACTGTGTGCAGTTCTGGTCTCCCATGTTTAAAAAGGATGAATTCAAGCTGGAGCAGGTACAGAGAAGGGCTACTAGGATGATCCGAGGAATGGAAAACTTGTCTTATGAAAGGAGACTTAAGGAGCTTGGCTTGTTTAGCCTAACTAAAAGAAGGTTGAGGGGAGATATGATTGCTCTCTATAAATATATCAGAGGGATAATATAGGAGAGGGAGAGGAATTATTTAAGCTCAGCACCAATGTGGACACAAGAACAAATGGGTATAAACTGGCCACCAGGAAGTTTAGACTTGAAATCAGACGAAGGTTTTAACCATCAGAGGAGTGAAGTTTTGGAATAACCTTCCAAGGGAAGCAGTGGGGGCAAAAGATCTATCTGGTTTTAAGATTCTACTCGATAAGTTTATGGAGGAGATGGTATGATGGGATAATGGGATTTTGGTAAGTAACTGATCTTTAAATATTCAGGGTAAATAGGCCAAATCCCCTGAGATGGGATATTAGATGGATGGGATCTGAGTTACTATAGAAAATTCTTTCCTGGGTATCTGGCTGGTGAATCTTGCCCATATGCTCAGGGTTTAGCTGATTGCCATATTTGGGGTCGGGAAGGAATTTTCCTCCAGGGCAGATTGGAGAGGCCCTGGAGGTTTTTCGCCTTCCTCTGTAGCATGGGGCATGGTTGACTGGAGGGAGGCTTCTCTGCTCCTTGAAGTTTTGAACCAAGATTTGAGGACTTCAATAGCTCAGACATGGGTGAGGTTTTTCATAGGAGTGGTGGGTGACATTCTGTGGCCTGCGCTGTGCAGGAGGTCGGACTAGATGATCAGAGTGGTCCCTTCTGACCTTAGTATCTATGAATCTATGAATCTATGAATAGAAGGGCTACATTTAAAACAAAAATTAAAATGATTAAAACCCCCAAGAAAATTAAAAGTGAAGGTTACATGCTGTCCTTGACTCAGGATTTTGGATCTTTTTATTCTCAAAACTACATGAGTTCAGGCGTCCACTTTGAATTTCCTGTCTTTTAGTTTGCTTCATAGCCTTGGGGCTTTATTTTTCAAAGCAGGTTGCTATTTTTCTGCTTCTTTTAGTTCGACTCTGTGCCCAAAATATACAAAAGCATGTGTCCCCTTTTGGGAAGGACTGTTTCTGAACCAATAAAAGTTTCTCAGATAATAGAGTCACATTAAAATAGGAGTTAAGTTTAAGAATTTGTGGCCTGATTTTCAGATGGGCCAAGCACCCCCAGCTCTATAGAACAGTATTTTATTTAAAAACAAAAAACAAACCGCAGAGCAATATGGAATGTTGTAGCTTTAAAAAAAAAAACACACACACACACACACACCCAAATTCTCAATTAATCTTCCCCCACTGGCCTGAACTTTTTCTCCTTTATATAAACTTTCAATACAGAACTTCTTCTTTCCTGGAAGAAAACTCTGGTTGTATACAGTTCTCAGGCCCATATGCAATCACATAGAAGCCAGAGACCACTTTCACCCCTAGATCTTTCAGGTGCTTTTCATATTTCAGTTTTCCGCTGAATATTTTCATATTATTTTCCCCTAGCTTATTTTTTCCAGCTTGTAAACCATTGTAGTTTTCTGTCAATATTTCTCCTCTGTCCCTCTTTGTTTTATTTCTCCATTCCCATTATTATTTGCATCTTCGCCCAAATGATCATCTTCTGCAGGTTTCCAATGTGCTGTGTAAGTCCCTTTATCACAGAAGGAGGAGTGTTTCTGCCAGCATAGGAACACCACATCCTGGAATGACATTAGCTACAGTGACAGAAGTAATCTTCTGTCAGCATAGATTGTCAAACATTGGGGTTTTTGTCAGCATAGCTATGTCAGGCAGGGATGTGAAAAAACACAGAAGAGGGCTTCTGGCAGCATAGTTAATGTCAAGGGGGATGTTCCTATACTGGCAGAACTCCTCCTGTTAGTGTGCATCACATCTACACTAGGAGCCAGCATAGCATTATCAGCATAGTTGTGCCAGCATGGGCTCTACAGGGCAGCCATAGCCTTTATTGCTAGACTTCTAGTGAGTTTCTAATCCATAATACAAAGGTTTTAATTCAAGCCAATTTGAATTAGTTTGTCATTTAAGATTTTGTGAAGAACAAATGTGTTGTTAAAATCCCTTTACAACTAGCTGTTTAACATTGATCTGTAGAGTCTATTTAATTTTTCTGAAGATACTGATAATTGAATGCAAGTAAGGATAATACTGACAAATTCCTTATCACTTCCTAACTGTCCATACTCCTTTTCTTTTCTTTTTTTAAGGCTAATTTAAAAACACCCTTTAGGAGCTCAGATGTCTTAAAATCACTACTGGCTTTCTAGTCTTCCAGATATATTAATGATCCCAGGCCAAATCTGGTACTAGTCTTTAAAAGAAATAAGAAAAAGAAAGTATAGCAATTACTACTTTATCATCTAAATTCAATCTCTTGAAAAATAATAACAATGAGGAGCCTGGTGGCACCTTAAAGACTAACAGATTTATTTGGGCATAAGCTTTCGAGAGTAAAAAACCCACTTCTTCAGATGCATGGAGTGAAAATTACAGATACAGGTATAAATATATATTGGCACAGAAAGAGAAGGGAGTTACCTTACAAGTGGAGAACCAGTGTTGAAGGCCAATTTAGTCAGAGGGGTGTGGTCTATTCCCAATAATTGATGAGGAGGTGTCAATACCAAGAGAGGAAAAATTGCTTTTTTAGTGAGCCAGCCACTCCCAGTCCCTATTCAAGCCCAAATTGATGGTGTTAAGTTTGCAAATGAACTGTAGGTCTGCAGTTTCTCTTTGAAGTCTGTTTTTGAAGTTTTTTTTGTTGAAGAATGGCTATTTTTAAATCTATTATTGAGTGTCCAGGGAGATTGAAGTGTTCTCCTACTGGCTTTTGTATATTACCATACCTGATGTCTGATTTGTGTCCATTTATCCTTTGTGGATACAGACTAACACGGCTACCCCTCTGATACTTTGTAAAACAATGGAATTTGCTTTGCTTAATTGTCCACATATTGCAAAGTAGTCTCTTATTGCTCCCTTAGTGCCTTTAGATACTTGGACCAGCAGCCCAAATATAACTAAAACTTCTTAAAGTTTCATGTCTGTCAAGGTTACTTGTAGCTGGAGTAGTCTCTTTTCTGACACTAGTCTGTATGCATCTATAGCATTCACAAATGCCTTTATAGATCTCTGAGTTGGTTGCAGGGCTCCAATGCAGAGTGTCTGCTACTACCAGATTTTTTCCAGGAATGTAATTTGCAATTGGATTGAATCTCTTTAATCTTATCAATAGACGCTGGCATTTCAGTAGTGCTTGATTCAGGTCTTTTCCATTGATGAGTGTTACAAGCAATTTATGGTCTGTTATCAGTATAAAAGAATCCAATCCACAGAAACATGTAAAAGTTTTCACATGCCCACATGCTTCCCAGGCACTCCTTTCCAATCTGTACATATCATTTTTCCTGTTTCTTTGAGTATGCAAGAGAAAAATGCAACATGAATCTGAGTGGAAGCCAGATGCAACAATACCCCATCTAAGCTATAGCTGCTTGCATCTGCATTGACCATTGTGGGTTTGTTCACATCATAGTACTTGAACTGGAGCTGTTGAAATCATTTGTACCTTTTCGAAGGCAAATTTCTTTATTTGGCTCCATACCCACTATGTATTGGACTTTTATAGTTCATCCGGTGTAGAATTTCTACAATTTCTCTCATTGTAGAAAGGTCTTGTAGGTATAAACGTAGGTAATTCACATTACTGAGAACACATCTCAGTTCTGGTACATTTGTTGATGCATTCAATTCTTGAATTGCTTTTTCTTTCTCATGGCTATGACTGATTTAATCTTTGTATATTGTCTGCCCCTCAAAAAACTTGATTTGGGGTAGGTGGAAAGTACACTTGTCCTTGTTTAGCTTCCATTCAGAATGACTAATTAGAGACTTAAAACTTCATTGAGGGTTTTGTTGTGTTCTTCCATTGAAGACACATATTATCTATGAAAAGTTTCAGAGTAGCAGCCGTGTTAATCTGTATTCGCAAAAAGAAAAGGAGTACTTGTGGCACCTTAGAGACTAAGAAATTTATTTGAGCATAAGCTTTTGTGAGTGACAGCTCACTTCATTGGATGCATTCAGTGGGGTGAGCTGTAGCTCACGAAAGCTTATGCTCAAATAAATTTGTTAGTCTCTAAGGTGCCACAAGTACACCTTTTCTTTTTGTCTATGAAAAGTGCAAATCCATTTGTGTTTGTGAACTGTTTTGCCATCTTTCTTTGGAAAATTTCAGGTGAACTGGTAATCCCAAATAGTAATCTTCAAAAGCAAAATTTCCCAGAGTGTGTGATAAATGTAGTCAGTTTAGAATTCTGACTAACCAAAATTTGCCAGAATCTACTTGAGGCATCCAGCTTGGAGAATACTGTAGCTCCTTTCGTTTGGGGGAGGAAATCATTCAGTATTGGGAGGATATATTTTTCTCACAACAGCTTCATTCAGTATTTAAAGATCCACACATTTATATTTTTCCATTTTTCTTTATAACCAGTACCATTGGGTTACACCAATTTGTTGGCTCAGAGATTTTCTACATAGTGCTAATCTATTCCATTCTCTTTAATTCAGTTTCTACTTTATGAAGCAATGGGATAGGAATCCTGCAAGGTGTGTGTAGGCTTTATGGTTCAGCAATGTCTGTCAATGTTATTTGTATTGGATCTCCTTTCAAAAGTCCAAAATCACCAAATACCCCATCGAGTTCTTCAGCCTCTCTTACTGAGGCCCATCATGGCTGCCACACTGCAGTTGAGAAGGTTGTTGGTCTTTGATCGCATACAAAGACAAAAGCTGTGTATTCGGTGCGTAAGTTTTCTGTCCATGCAGTTCAGAATACCTCAATTGCAAATCAAGGCTGTGTCAAGTGATTTCAGCTCCAGGAGGGATTGAAGGGGATTGTAAATTCCTTCTGATATGACAGTTACATCTGCTCTGGAGTCAATTTTAGTCAGTCTTTCCACAAATACTCATTTTAACAAAGCATGCTTGTGTAGTCACATGATGGAACCCAGCAACAATGGCTCTTATTCTCTCTAATCGTAGTTCGCTCTCTCAGTGCTTCAGCATGGCAAACAGCTGCAAAATGGCTGTATTTTATGCATTATTACATATTTCACCTTTAGCTGAACACATATCTTGAGCTATGAAATCTTCCACATATTATACATTTATTCTGAAAGGCTTTGTAATTTGGCTGGAATTTTTCCTCCTCTCAGGTTCAGGAGTCTTATGATAATTACTTTGAGCAGTCATGCTGCAGCTGTTTAAAACTTATAAACTAGCTTCTTGGTTTTTTAAGTCTGGCAAGTTTGTTTTGCTGCTTCACAAGTTCAGAATGCTTTGCTACTTGAATAGCTGTGTGTAATGTTAGGTCTGCCTTTAATTGTAGCTGGTGTGAAAGACTGCCTGTCTCTAATATTTTCATGTTTTGCAGTCCCAAATATCACAGTTTTCAGCCAATGCATGCAGAGCTTTTACAAAAGATTCATTTTCTCCTCATTCTTGAATTCTTTGGTGAAAACATGCTCTTTCATACACCACATTTCTCAGAGATATAAAGTATGCATCAAACATAGTCAGAACCCTTTCACTGAGATCTTTATGACTGTCTTCAGTAAAGGGAAAATATTTAAAGATATACTCTGCCTACTTTCTCATAGCATAAATTAAAATTTATATATTGTGACAAGATGGCCGATGTTCATATGGTGGGTCCTGGGCTTTTCTTGGGAAGGTGGGGGGAAGGGCTAAGACACCACCCTTTGCCCCTGCTCTTGGGTGCCAAGGGCCCCCGCTAGTGGCCCAGGAAGGTGATAGAGGACGGAAGTGGGGGAGGGGTCTGGATTTGCTCCTCGCTCTGAGTCCCAGCCCCTCTCAACCCCCTTAGGTGGGGTTACCCTCAGTCCTTAGACACTGGAGAGAGGGAGTCTCCTTGTCCTGCTGGGGCAGGGTTTCCCTTACTTCAGTTCTCTGGTCTTCACAACATACCTCCAAGCTCCAGTCCTCGTGTCCTCGTCCTCCTCTGACTGCCTGAAGCAGGGGGTTTTATTAGGTTCCTGACAGGGCCTTAATTGACAACAGGTGCTCCAATTAACCTGCAGCAACCTTCCCTAGTCTACAGGGAACCACGCTTTAATTAGCCTAGAGCTTATATATTTCCCCTCTAACTCTCTACCACTTCTCCCTGGCCCTCCTGTATCACAATATATATATTATACACACACACACACACACACACACACACACCCCTTTACACCTGTACATCTCAAATTTTCTTATGGAGTTTTGTAGCAATTTGAAATTTTCTGAAATATTGTTTACAGTCTGTCCATTCTGAAAGTCTATCATAGATAAAATTCTCTGGGGCATTGAAGAATGGCATGTTGATGAGATCCTGCAACATTTGTTGTATATTTTCCCCCTTCTGTCCCCTTCTTCCTTCTGTTTCTGTTCCCTTCTGACACCATGTCATTTACACCTTGTACACCATAGACTTTTCTATCAGATACGGACTGACTACAGAGCTTTCTTCCATGTGAGATGCACCAGAAAGGTGTTCAGGTTAAGAGGCATTAATGACCAGTCCATGGACTGGCACCAATCCCAGAGATCTCCTTGGTGCACAGTATAGAAAGGCAGCAAGCTGGTCCCTGGTATCAAAAAGATTGAGAAACACTGCTTTAATTCATTGCCAGGAATGGCTGTTGTGAACTTAAGTTTGATTTGAAGCACGCATGTTCCATATTGTAATACCGGTCATTGAAAATACTTCTAAATAGGTTTAATGCAATTCTATTGACACAGGAAAGGAACTATGGATGCCAGTGTCATCACTACAGTTGGTTACTCTGCTTGTTCAGATGTCCAAAATTCATCATTGGATGCAACAGATAGCCTTTCTTCTTAGTGCCAGAAAGTGAATCAAATAATATCCCTTCCCATTTTGTTGCTGAGAGATGACCTCTATGACTCTCATTTGGAGGAGAGAGAAAGCAGAGTAGTTTCTCATGAGGTTCCCTTGGGGCATTGGGAAGCAGATGGGTGGCTGTCATGGAGTGTGACTGTATAAAGTAACCTCTTTCAACATTCTTTACAATTTCCAATATTAGATTTAGGAGAGGAGAGTGGGACAGAGAGGACAAAGCTCTTGGAGGGCTGTTTGAAATCCCCCTTAGCATCAGAGCTTTCCTTATGGGATGAGTCCGTAGGCATCAAGCCTTTTGGGGGGTCTGAGGCTGCTGTTCCCGGACTCAGACCAGGAACTCCAGTGTGCCTGAATGCTTTGTAAACTATGAGCAGATATATGCCTAGTAGATCACACCCACACGCATTTTAGATCATCAGATGAACTCTAAAACCATGCAGAATATGCCTGAGACTGGATCATCTTGCAACAAGCAAGTCATACATCCAAAATTTCCCCTGCTGACAGCCACCTCATGATGCTTTCTGATTCCCTGGCAGGTCTCCCCATTATTATTATTATTATTAATAATCCCTCAGAAGGTTTGGCATCCTTTGCTGATCTTCAGGGGTACCAGCTGCAAACATTTTGGATCTTGTTTTAATACTACTCTAAGAACTACAACTATACAACAGACACAGAGCATAATTGGCAAGTGGATTGAATTCAGAACTGTAACCTGGGTTGCCTTGCTGCTGTAGCCTCCGATTTGGATGGCTCACAGACTGCCACCAGCAGGCAGGTCACTCCCAGATGTGTTTGTATGACTGCAGCCTGTCAGTCACACCCTGGCTCTCAACAGCCTGGGTTACACTGCAGGGTCACCCAAACACACTCCCAGTCTTTAATTTTTCCTCAGAAAAGTACATCTTCTACAGTAGAAGCACAGAGTTATGGACACCTTGGGAAGGGAAGTTGTAACTCTGAACAAGCCATTATGGGATGCTCCTTAGGGCAGACAGCTTGGGGGGGGGGCTCACAGCTCTGCAGTGGCTGCCCAGCAAATGGGGGTGGGGAAAGGCAAATGGTTCTAGCCCCCTGGCAGCAAGGGTGATGAGTGAGGCATCTGGAGCACTGCAGTGTCAGTGGGCACACAGTGCAGGCTCTGGCATTTTAAATCTGAGCTGCTCCTCCAGAGTGCAGCACGCAGGCAGGAGCTCGGGCTCCGGCTCTTTCAGCTTATGCTCTAGGCCAGGTTTCAGTAGCAGCTTGGACAGTTTCTTTCCCAGGGCTCTGAGCTTACAAGCTTGTCCCACTCCCAGCCAGGGGGGAGGGAGAGGGGAAAACAGCATTCACCACCTCCTACTTGTAAGTGACTGCCCCACACCATGGCGAGTAGGGGATGGGATGGGGACAGGCAGCCCAGATGTGCCTACCTTTAATATGCAACACGGGCACAGTACAGTATTTACTTTTTCCCCCCATCTCTGGGGCTGCCTGATTGGTTACTTCTGATTTCACATGGTGTCTGGTTGACTGGTCAGTCCGTAACTCTGGTGTGTGTATCTTTGAGGTTCTACTGTACTGCCCAGCTCTCTCCTGGACAGTCCAAATATACTAAGTATATTCCCTTTAAGGGAATAACAAGCTGTTGGATATTATCTTAACTAGAGTTACTCAGACACTAAGTTAAACACACTGGATTAGATAAAACAAGTTTATTAACTACAAAGAGATAGATTTTGAGTACAAATAATGAGGCATAAAAGTCAGAATTGGATGCAAGAAAAAGAAAGATAATCCCCTTCTAGTGCCTGACAAACTATATTAAATTCAAGCAAAGTTTCTCACCACATGCTTCTAGCAGAATTAGTGACCAAATGCTTCAGGTCAGGATTCCTTCCCCAGAGTCCAACAGCTGTTTCCTTTCTCTTCTGGGGTGCGAATAATGAGATAGACAAAAAGAGAGAGAGAGAGTGTCTTTGAGGTGTTCACCTTTTTTTTTTGGTTTAAAACAGTTTTTACTCCCACTTTGAAAAACATTTTCAGCTTAGAACCAGGTGAGAGGCAGTCTGCTGGAAGAAGGATTTTCCCTGCTGGGCTTTTTCACCTGTGTGACCTCTGTTTTTCTCCCTTCCCCCTTCCTGACTGATGACTGTTTATTGCTTAAATGCAAATTAAGACAAGCATACAATCCTTTGTTCAAGACAGGTCTGTTTGACTAGTTTGGTGCTAGGTGAGTATGTATTTTTATCACCATATAGGGGAAATTTTTTATTTTATGCATAAAGCTGCTATACACCTTTTACCATGATATTACTGATTAGCAAGTTATGAGTTTTCAAATTATCTCACAAGGCATACCTTGTATAAAGATTATTACAAATCGTGTGAGGGTGTGAACATAGGGTCTAGTCCCTCACAGCCCTACAGCATGACGTTTAATATCCCTTCAAGAATTTTTGTTAGCAATAACAATTATACCTCTGGATATTCTTGAAGTCTTTTTGCTATGATAAAAATTGACCATTTAATCTTATTTATTTTCTCTCTCCTAGCCAATTTCTGATCCATGACAATACTTTTCTTCTTCCTTCATGACTACTTAGTTTCTTTAATGTCTTGTAGGTGACCATGTCAAAGACCTTATGCAACTAGTTCTCTTTTATCCACTACTTTGACACATTCAAATAATAAATGAAATAAATAATAGACTAGTAAAACATGATTTTCCTCTGACACATCAGCTTTCTCCATATCTGTTCATATCCCCTGTGCTGGTCCTTATTTTCTTTCGGAACGCATTCACACACACTTTAAAAGCACCATCCATTATATAAACATTCCACTTTCTTTATATGAATGTGATTTATGAGTAACAATTGACCATTATCACCACCTACAAAGATCTGAGTAGTGCTATAACATTCCCTCTAATATGCTGTGACTTACTGTCAACCTATTTTATTATAATAGTTATTTCGAGTCCCAATCATTACACTCAGAAAATTAAACATATTAACCTATAACAATATTCAATATAGATTAATTACCTTCTAATGAATTAAATGACAAGAAGAGGTCTTATTGTAACCCAAACTATATAACAGGACATTTTTTAATCAATATTTCTGCTATTATCATTAGATCACATCCATGGTAACTTATTGTACTCCTGATATTATACTTCCAACAGCTAGTAATCATCTCAGTTTAAAATCTGTCTTCCCAATTTGAAAAAGGTAGGATATGTACTCTGTTTGTTCAGTTATAGGCAGCTAGATCCCCTCTACCTGATGATTCTTCAGACAGTATGACTACATCTGTTAGTTGGGTTCAAGTGCAATTGCCCAACCCAAAAACTCTGTTATAATCCACCACCAAAGGATAAACTATATTTATGGACAAACCTGACCTTGACCTATCTGCACCAGTAACACTGGACTAGAAACTGCCCATCAAATATCTCTATTAAAAGATAGATATCCCCTAAACTCAGTATGAGTTACATGAGCCTCAGCTAAATGGAAACAGCTAGCTCAAGAATATAAAGACAGTTCTACTACTGAATTGCTATATTGCTGTTAGTCATCTCTTACACTGAACCATTTTCAACCTAATTATTCCTGGCACCACCTCTTCAGTTCCTTTCCTTATGTGATCATTAGCCAAGTCTTACAGTTCTTCTCCAGAGCCCTCTGGTATACAGGCAGAGCCCACCATCATCACTGCAAGCCAACAAATCCTTTGCATCTTAATCACTTTCAAGACCCATCTGCTAAAAATTAATACATATAAATAGGTATTTAAATTAAAATCTTGGTTCACTGGCTTAATTGCTGACATAAGCCCCTGCCTACCCTATACAAAACTACAGTACAAGAGAAATCTACTCACCAACTGCTCCTTGTCTGACATGGTCACATCACATAACTGCTTCAAGAGTGTGCAGATCCTGTAACTGAATTCCATATAGCAAGAGTCTAGCTCTCCACCCACATCAACATAGGCTTAGGGAAGGGAAGAGGGCAAAGGAGAATCAATCTATGAGTAAGGTTTAATACCTAGAACAATGGAAACCACCTAAGAAAACTAAGGCACCAAAATCAAATCCAGAGTAATCTTATTTTCTAATTTATTTTAAGACTCCTTGACTTTCTCTCTTGGCTCCCCAAAGACCAGAGTAAGTGTGGATTCTTACCTTTCAGAGTTCATAGTACCTTTTTGCCCTGTAGTCCAGTATTGTACTGTGGACCTCACTGCATCATTTCAAAATCAGTATGATTGAATGCTATGAGAGACATTTTCATAGGATAACTGTAAATTCAAATTGTAGTCTTAAGCAGAGGAAACCTATTTTGGACCATGGCAGTTCAGTGGGCCAATGCTGATACAATTCTCATATCCATGCCCGGGGAGCACAGTCTCACAATCGCTAATGTTGTCTCATTAGGAAAACCCTGTGAGTAAAATTTAAAAATAAAATAAAGTCTAGTGAAAATGTGCATAATTCTACACAAGAAAATCAGCATATATGCAAATAAGAGTACAAGCAAATATTTTTGAGGTGATGGTTTTTGATCAATGATTACTGGTGTGAGCTATTTATCGACTTGAATTTTAATGAATACAAATACCACTTATGACTTTCCTGAACCCGGATTGAAGACTCACAAATATTGATCTTTCCTGGCACATAACTAATCCTAAAAGAGATATTGCCTCCCCAACAGGAAACTGAGAAGTTCATTTAGCTTCACTGGCTGCCTCCTGGGATGTATTTACAATATAAGGAACTTCCAGTGCAAAAAATTATAGCTCCGATTGACTTAAACTTTCCTTCATCTTCTCAACAACTGAGAAGACTGCAAGGGTCCCAGTCTGTTTAATGTAATTTCATTTGTGGAGTTGTTGGAGATAAAAAAGAGCTGATTATGTCAAAGGAGGGCAGTAACTTCTTTTTCATTTGAATGGTAGGTAAAATTGTGACTAAAGGTATGCAAAAAAAGGGGGGCGGGGTGGGGACTGTTTTGGTTAGCTAACCTACATCAGCTAACTCTAGTTAAAATAGCAGTGAAGACATTGGCAAGTCAGCTTTTAACTCATGTTCAGGGGCAGTAAGTTGTATGGTCCTGTAATGCCCGGGCTCCAGCAAATTCAGGACTGGGGAGGGGCCCACCATTCCCCGGAGCTTGCTGCTGCCGGCAGGGAGAGGGCTGGGGGGAGTCCTTCTCTCTGCCCCCAAGCCCTGGGAGAGCCTGCCTGCTGCACCCCAAACTCCTCATTCCTGGCCCAGCCCCATGCCCCACACCCCCTCCCACACCCCAACCCTCTGTCCCAGCCCAGAGCCCACACCCAGCACCCAAACTCCCTCCCAGAGCCTGCAGCCCTCCCGCACCCAAACTCCCTCCCAGAGCCCACACCCCCTCCTGCACCCCAACCCCCTGCCCCAGCCCAGAGCCTGCACCCAAACGCCATCCCAGAGCCTGCACCCCAACTTCTTCCCAGAGCCTGCATCCCAAACCCCCTCCTGCTCCCAAACTCCCTCCCAGAACCTTAGACAGGTGTGTGGGTGTGGGGGGCGGGGGACTTAGACCCATTCTGGACACCACCAAAAATTATACAAACCTGCCACCCCTGCTCATGTTAGCAGCTTGAGTTAAGGTGGATAGGAGAGTCTGTGGTTGAACTCAAGTTGCCAAACTGAGTTAAAAGCCAAGTTGACTATGTACTTACTGCTGTTTTGATCTGAGTTAAGAACACACTTTTTTTTGGCAGTGCAGACATTCCCTAAGAGTTTGATTTTTTTTTAAAGAGACCTCAACTTAGCCTTCCATTTTGCCCCCACAATATTTTAGCTACAAATAATTTTTCCTGCAATTATTTGCATTCAAACCTACCAGTGCAAAATGAGAGGCTGCTTCTAAAAACCAGACCCATAATATTTTATGCCTATCTTCTTCAGAGCCGGAAGGTTGTTTATGTTATTCCCTCAAAAAAAGTCATACTAGATGAAGATGTCAGTGTGGAGCACCCTGCAATTTAAGCCCATTGCTTCTTGTCCTATCCTCAGAGGTCAAGAAGAACAATTCTTCTCCTTCTTCCTTGTAACAACCTTTTATGTACTTGAAAATTGTTATGTCCCCCCTCTTCTCCTGACTAAACAAACCCAATTTTTTTTTCAACCTTACCTCATAGGTCATGTTTTCTAGACCTTTAATAATTTTTGTTGCTCTTCTCTGGATTTTCTCCAATTTGTCCACATCTTTCCTGATTGTAAGGTGCCTATGTCAAACACTTAAAAATACTATAAATCAAATAAGAAACAGTAGCCCCATGACCCAGAATAATGTTAAATAACCAGGCAGCGCAAAATAAGTAGTTAACCACACTCCTCACTTCTCCCATACGTTCTTCTCTAACAACATTTGCTGCTTCAGTAGCACTTGCAGTTTGTCCTGAAGGTCAACAGATTCAGGCTTTTTCAGACCAAAGACAAAACCATTCCAAATCCACATTATATCTTTGAACACAAGACCCTTTATTGTGGCCAGGAAGGTTCAAAGACAGTTTGCATAACCATCCTTGCAGGAGCTCACCTAGCTGTCCTTTTCCCCCAGGCATTTCCTTACCACTCACATCTTTATCTTTGTCAGGTTCAGGGGATGCATCATCTTTTCTGACCCTGCATTCTATGGAAGAAGTTGTCCCTGATGTGTGCAGGCTGTGGAAGAGAAAGCACAAAGCCATCCTTCTTTGTTCCTCCATGCCCCTCCATACAGGGGTCAGTCACAGTCACTTCACTCTCCTGGGTTACAGGAAGTGCTCTCCTATTATTGTCCAAATTGTTGGAAAAATAGTTTCCTGACCAGCTCTAGTCAGGAGTTGAGAACATGCAGCCAGAAGGTTTACTATAAGTTCGCATAAAATGGATGTAACATACTCCAGAACTGAGGACTATAGCTAAGGACAACTTTTTACCTGGATGGTCTAGAGAGTCTGCCAGAGAACCTCTGAACTCATTGTTTCTGCTACATATACAAACCGCATATTTTACAAAAACAAACACACTTGCCAAAACTTCATGTTCATCTGACTATTTTGGCAGAGGAGACTTCTCCTGAGAGCCCAAACAACTCCCAAATGGGCAAGAGAGGTCACTGCAGAGTAATGCAAGGTAGCTTTCTTCTCCCTCATGATACCATCAAAGCATGCCCAATTCCTACTACCTCAAGAGAGAGGGTCATAGTTCAAGCCCTGAACTCCAGTTTCCTGAGAGTTAGTGCAATATATTGCGAGGGGCAATATGATAATTTCATCTTTATAACACATACTTCACATATTATAACTCACTCTACTGTTACTTATCTCATGGTTGACCTGGAAACATGTCCACCATTTAACATGGTAAGCTATTTAGTATGCATACTAGCTGCCTCTGAAATACTTAGCCACTATATGGCTTAACACTATAATAGGCCAGTCGTTGCAGCAATTACAGCATGGGCCAATATCAATCAATGTGAGCTACCTTGGGTTCCGTGTATGTATGCTCTGCAGGGAGAAATAAAGGTACATTAATAGAGTTCCTTGTAGCCATTGATACTGTTTATTTGAGTAGGCACAAAAATTGGAAAATCATCTTTCACGTGCTTAGTTTTAATATCCACAGGTACATGAAGAACACACAAATTATGCAATAACAATTTTAAAAATGTCAATTCCTTAATTAACAGGCAGATGACCCATCAAATCTCTCTGAATACGAGAACGCAGGCGGTGAGTTTCTTCTTAAGTATAGACTAACGTATTCATTATGATCCTTTCAGTTCCCCTCCTTTAGTATAATCAAGTACATGATAAGTATAATAAATTGCATCCAGATTTTTTTTTTAAATGAAAGAGGTATGCATTTCAGCTACTGATGGAAAGCGCATTTGATTGTGTGACCCCTTTATGGAGGAGTATGTCAGAGAGTTACTTCAGTTCCCATTCAAACCGTTGGACCCAGACTTATTCAGAAGTCTTACTATTAAGCCAAAAACAGCTTTCAGAATTTGGCAAACAGTTATTAAAGGCTGAGTTGGCAGGATTCTAAGAGCAACCTGAGGGTTAATGAACACCCTCAGCTAGTGATATCCCATAATTAGAAATGTGCAAGTCAGATGTGAGTTGCTTCTAGTCTGTCTGAATTTAAGATTAAATTTCCTTTTAGTCAGAAATGTTGAGCACTGAATGCAAAAACCTAAAAGGATATGGAAATTGTTATAAATGAACTTTAATCAAATTATACTTTTAGAATAAAAGCAAAAAAAACCATGGTGGCTCATGATGCATATTATTCTTATCTCAGGAAAAGTTTGATTCTTTTTAATTATTATGATTTTGCCTTTTTTAGCTAAGGTGTGCATATGAAAGAGCTGTCATTGTTTCCATGTAAGATATATTTTTATTATTTCTGCAGTGACAGTTACAAAACTGGGACATAAATGAGCTTGTGAGTAACAGTTCATTTCAGAATAAAGAACATTCTAGTAGAAAACAAAAGCTACTTTAAATCAAAAAGTTACCTTGAAAACCTTGCTAGATGTTATATAACAGTGTAAAGAAAGACTAGAAGATTAAAATCAGTAGTTGCTGCCAATAAAGCAAAGATTTTATTTTTATTTAGATGTTACAGAAGATTTAAGGAAATCTAACATCATTTTTGTAGTTGGTAAGTAAGAGCCTTAATATAACTGTTCCATTTGAAGCTGTTAACAATGGGTCATACAGTTTTGATTTTTAATGTATGTAGATGAAGTAGTGAAAGTGGGGGGAGAAACACTGACTGACAAGCTTCACTTGCTGCTTCTCAAAATCTGGCACACCAAAGAAATCCCTGCTGACTTACATAATGCTGACATCATTACCATTTTCAAAAAGGGAGACGGGCCGACTGTGGCAACTATCGAGGCATTGCCCTCCTCTCCATTGCTGGGAAAATCCTTGCCAGAATCTTACTGAATCGCCTGTTCCCTCTTGCAGAGGAAGTACTTCCAGAGTCCCAGTGTGGCTTCAGACCAACACAAGGCACTACCAACATGATTTTCGCAGCCAGGCAGATCCAGGAAAAATGTCAAGAACAACACCAGGAGCTGCATATGGCCTTTATCAATCTGACCAAAGCCTTCGACTCCATCAACAGTGAGGTTCTGTGGAAAATCATGTCAAAGTTTGGCTGCCCAAGCAAATTTATCACCATTGTAAGACTCCTCCATGACCAGATGACTGTCTCCATCCTGTTCAATGGCTCCACCTCTGAGCCCTTTGTTATCCGAACTGGCGTAAAACAAGGCTGTGTACTGGCACCCACCCTTTTCTCCATTTTCTTAGTCTTGGGTTAGTGTTTTCATAGCGGCTGTCTACCACAGGGCATTGGCATTCAATATCGGATTGACGGCAACCTCTTCAACCTTTCTCGTCTCTCTGCCAGAACTAAAATAATATTGGCAACAATAACTAAACTCCAGTACACAGATGATTGTGCTGTAGTTGCACACTCAAAGGAGGATCGACAAACAGCCCTCAATTGCTTCTCTGAAGCTTATAAAAACCTAGGGCTAACTCTGAACATTGACAAAACAAAAGTTCTCCACCAGCCAGTCCCCGGTCAATCATCAGACCCAGCAAGAAAAGAACTGGAAAATGTAGAATACTTTGCCTACCTTGGCTGCCATCTCTCACAGAGGGCAAACAATGATGTTGAGATTCAGCACAGAATTCGCTGTGCCAGTCTTGCCTTCGGCAGACTGTCTTGCCAAGTGTTCAACAATCACAACATCAGAACACATACCAAACTTTTAGTTTATAAAGCGGTGGTATGCAGGATCAGGGACTAGTTTGTATTTAGTTTATTGAAATCTCTTGAAAAAAAGTACTATATTAATGTCAAGTATGTAAAATTACAGTGATTTAATTAGTGTACAGTTTTTAACTAATTAATTACACAAAAACATTTACAAGTTTCTGAACATTTTGTACTAAGCTTTTGAAGAAAAGAATTGAGAAAGATTTTTCTTGGGTCAGGCAGGTGTGTACAGAATCACATTACAGCAGGGAGAAAGAGCAACAAATTTGAGCCCCTGGGGGTAATTCCCAATTTTTTTAAAAAAGTATTTATTGTTATATGAAAATGAATTATTTGTTCCTCTGGTTGCTCCACCATAGGATGTGCATGCACCTGTGCACTTGTGATTGGAAATTTTAGCTAGCAGTGTCTGAGGATCCACACCTGTGCACCATACATCTTTGTGCTCTGGTTCAAGGTAATATAGGGAGATGTGAACCTGCTTTCACTCCAGTTCCTTCTCAGCTGCCCTTGGCTCAAGACAGATCATAACAGTGTCTGCTGCTAGCTTTGCAGTTCTTTCTTTGTGTTCTTTATGTTATATTTCATTAGCACACTTTGTGCTTTCAGAGGTGTCTCCCTCCCTTGAACTCTTCTTTCTGAAGTCAGGGCCTTCTGCCTTTGGCTGTTCCCTTGATGGAACAGGTTATACCAAGTACTCCAGGTTGCAAGCCTTGTCAGACATGCTACAGGTCTTTCTCCCTCAGTGACAGACATTCCAGCTGCCTCAGAGTCCCACATACCATTCAAATGCAAGGTCTGAACCAGCTTTAAAAAACAGATCTGTCTGGACCCTGGCACCTCAGGGTAGACGGAAGCTCCTTCTCATGGAGCGCTCACTGAGATCCAATCCCACCCTGTACATCAGCCTCAGCCACTCAGGTCATTCCAATGCCTTCAGCCTCAATTAAAGATTGTGGGAAGCTCCAGAATCGAATATTCCAAGGAAGAGTCCACAGTACCTAGAGGGACTCCTAGAAGAAGGGAAGTCATCTCCATGGCCAAAACTTAGGGAGATCTTGCATCCCAGTATGGGTACTGTTGAGGCTTGTGCAAGCCCCAGTACCCATTAAGATGAAACCCATTTCATCCCATACCAAGGGATCTCCTAGAAAATCACAGCCTTTAGCACTGAAGTTGGTACTAGAAGATGAGCCCTCCAGACACAAAAAGAACTCTAAGGGACTCCTCTAAGAAGCCTATATTGACCTATATTAAGCCAGTATCCTCCTCTTCAGGTTATAGCTATAATGACCATACCTCAGCACAGTCCCCAGTACCTTTGTCCTCAGCTCACTATCTACAGGGCACAAGGACTGCACCTCTGTACCATCCAAGTTATGGTGGAACACTGCCCAGGCTCCATGGTACCGATTAGGTTCCTTTCTCATGAGGACTTCTTGATCACAGAGGAACCAGACTCTCCCTCTCAGATCCCTTCCTGGTACCATCCCACCTGTCAGAATTGGAGCTTTCACATGTGCTATTATAGCCAGCTTCCCAAAGGTGTATCTCTTTGCAAAACCATCCAATGGAAACTGCAGACATTTTTGCTTATGGTAGAGTCACAGCTCAATGAGGAATACCCTCTTAGTCACCTGGCATTACACCCTCCTCTGTGCCTACCCTCTGACACATGATCCTCAGGGTTCTAAACAGGAACAAGTGGTAGAAATATTCATAGCTCCACGTTGGCCATGACCAGTCTGGCTCTCAAACCTGCTTTGCTTTTCCCTGTGAATGCCACTCTGATAATGGATCTCCTAACCCAAAACTTAGGCACCACATACCAACATTTCTGTATCTCAGAGCTTGGATCCTTAATGATTCTTGGGCATAGAATTGGACTGTTCCCCCAAAGTTAAGACAATACTCCTGGGCAGTAGGAAACCTGCCATTAAGAAAACCTACCTGCAGAAATGGAAGCATTTCCTGGTCTGGCGTACTCATCGATCAATAACTCCTATGGAACATCCACTCAGGCATTGTTGACTACCTGCTGGACTTGAAATCATGAAGTTTGTTGTGGAGCTCTGTTAAAGTGCATCTGGTGATCATTATGGGATTTCACCCTCCTGTCACAGATTGTTTTTGTGCACTGTACCAGTCAGGTTCCCTCAAAGGTTTGTCTAATCTGTTTCCATAAATCAAGGAGCCTACCCCTCCTTGAGACCTTAACCGGGTTCTTAATGCACAAGTAAGTAACCTCTCCATTTGCATATTAATTCTTGTAAATTACAATCATGAATTTTGAAATAAAGCCATGCAAATTAAGGTTTTGCAAAGATCAAAAGACCACATTTCTGTACTACAGTTTTTTTAAGCCCCATTTTTGTACTAAATATGAATAGACCCAGCTCATCACTAACCTGTATGTATATAAAAACCCTTGAAAAAGTGAGGTTGGACTATTACACTATTGCTATGGTAACCCAGAACTTTCATAAAGGGAAAATGCACAATGTTTTGCTTCATACTTTTTGAAAAACTGCAATCCTATGTTATACAGTTACAGCAACACTTTTTTTCTCTCTCTTATTTCATTGAGAACCCATACATGGGTTTGTACAAAAAAGAAACTGTGAAGTGATCCGTAACAAATGTAAGAAATTTTATCTGTTTGTGAGCTGTCCACACTCAGACAATGTTTCTTTCACATATATTCTTCAGTTGGTTGTTTTATGAATAATTCTTGACCAATCTCTCTCATTTGCAAGTAGTTTATTTAAAATATTCAACATCTGAAATTATAGCTGTTTTCCCAGGAGATATACAGGCATATTATACGTTTCTTTTACCTTATTCCATCAGCCTACCTCTTAGAATCAGGTATTATACTTGGCTAGACAAATTCAAAATTTCCTTTCCATTAAGCTACATTAGAGGAAAACACAGGTAAGCAGAATGGTTCTTGGGCATAGAACATAAAACATTCTAACGTGATGAGGTTAAGTATCTAGATAGACAGGCTGAAAAAGAGAAGCATAACTGACAGAAAAGTACACATCAGTAAATTTAGTTTATCACAGATCCTAGAGAATAAGGTTAGGGATTGCAAAACATTTGGGAAAAACACATTAATTTGAAAAAAAGGCACTAAACCAGAATGATTTCATAAGGCATAGCTTTTGTCTGACGTATCCTGTGCCATTTTTTAAAGAGAAGGCAGAAAGAAAGATGTAATGAAACTGGGAACTAATCTACTTAAATAGGCCCAATCCTGCTGATCACCAAGTTGTGGGAATAGCCCACTAAGAAGTTTCTGGCTTAGATCGGGCAAGCAGGTGAAGGACATGTTTTTCTGTATATTACCACTGTTTGCTATTCTGTTGGCCAAATCACAAGACATGATCTTCTTTTTTTAAAAAGTATATTTTCAGTAAATTGCTTTTCAGAGAATCAAGGACCAGGCAGGCACCATTCAAATTTCCCTAAGCAATCACCATTATGCACCTCATTTCTTATGTTTGGCACCCTATGCTGCTTTGTGCCAGTGTAACAGAAGTGAAGAGTTCTGCATACCCTTGACAGCATTGTTCTATGGAATTTGTAAGTGGTTTTCTTGTGGAGCCACCATGTTGTCACAGAAGAAGATTCCAATATATAGGTCCTATTTGTTTTCCTCAGAGTATTGATATTTAAACTGCTTGGCTGCCTGTAGGAGTACTTCTTTCATGGGCACAGTGGATGTTTCTCAAAGACAATATCTGGTCTCTGCAGATAATGAAACTCTGGCTGCTGTTATTAATTTCCTTGGAGTAATGCACAGAGGGCTCAGTTTTACAAACACTCACAAGAGTAGTCCCGCTGAGGTCAATATCACTACTTAAACAGGAAAGAGTTGTTGTGTGAGTGTTTGCAGGATTACAGCCTAGCAGCCCAATCCAATCCCAGTTGAAGACAATGGGAGTCTTTATAATGACTTCACAGGGAGTTCATCTGAGCCCTTAAAAGTATTGTAAAGGAACTAGAAGCTGTAACTACAAATGCGAAAATTCTGCTCTTTTCACTGAGAAGGACAGAAGGACTCCTACCACCCCAATTACCTTCAGTGAAGAAATCTGGACTTGCCCTGCTACTATATTCCTGTCTCAAGAGACACAGGAAACCAAGCCACTTATAAGAAGGACTTTAAAAAAATAGTGTTTTAATTGTTTACATAATAATTGAAATAAATATGCACATCTGCTGTAGCTGACAAGTTGAGGCACTGTTTATGAGATAAAAAATATCACTAAGAAATCTAATTTCTCTCAAACGTCTCTAGTAAGGGAACGAAAACATGGACTGATTAGCAAAGATTTACATGAGGGTTAGAGTAGGAATTAATTGGAAATGCAGTCAAGTCAAATTAATTAGGCAACAACATCAATATTTTATCCAGACAACCAAAGCAAAGATATAGAATCAGAAGGGAAAAATGAGAGACATAACAGCAGGGTAATAGACTACAACAAGATTAATTCATTGAATTTAAAAACATAAGCTGAAGAGACAATCATGAAATTAGATATAACTAAATAAATTAGCAAAATGTGAGGTTTTTTGGATGCTAGTATTTTACATTTTTGTAATTATTGCCAATGACTCAAATTGACTATATCTCAGCTGCACATAGTAGTGAGCATCTTCACTGTATTTGAACAGTGAAAATCTAGTGGACAGCTTTTAACCAGTTTCACTCACTTGATAGCCTAACACCACATCTAAGAAAACCAGCACTCATGTGGCTTCATGGGCGCATGCACAAGACATCCTCACCTTCTGCCAGAATTTGATACAATACAGTAGGTGACTGAAACAATCCTCTAATCAATGAGAATATTTCCATTGACTTCATTAGCATCTGGATCAGATGCTAGGCACTCAGCTGTATCTAAAGATTAATTAGTTCCCTTGCTAGCAGAGTTTTAAAAGTGTGTTTGTGGGCAAACTGGATCTAAAATGAGATTAAAGATGCATATTCTGTTTTCTAGGCATTTCCCCCATATATGGTGTAGCCCTTCCCTCTGACAGTTGCTTAATAGTTTATATTAAATAACTATTTGAAGACTAGTGTGTGGCAGGGTTGGCCATTTAAATGATGCTATCAAATTGACCCCTCTGTGACAATCAGTGCCTACAATGAGTCCAGGGCTGAAGACAGTTTAACTCCAAGAATGAACAGAATCAGATTGTTTTCAGATATGGCTCCAAAAGCTTTCTGAATGGTACTGGAAATAGTTGGTCCCACTTACACTTAAGGCATTCTTAGCATGGTTCAGTTGCATCTATTGGCCTTGGCTGTTCTGGCAACATTTACCAAAGAAAAATAATATAGTAAAGTGTTTAAAATGCTAAATAGCAAGATTTTCATACCCGATATTTCAGGATTTTAATTTCTGACAGATCAGCTCAACAGGGCTAAGTAGTCCTCACAGGTGTGTTTCTTCAGCTAGGCTGTTTTCATGGTGTCTGTCTCTGTCATACACACACTTCTTTCTACTACATGTACCTTTAATGCACTGTGTCCAAACAATAGCAGAACATAGCACAGGTGTACCACAGGAGGAACCTCTCACACATCTACTCTCCTCAACCCAGCCTACCTTCAGCGCTTTCCCTCTACTTCATGTTCCTCCAAATGATACGTCCTCCCAGTTACTGAGACAATTGTCTCATTAGCCCAGGAGTTAAGACCAACTGTCAGTAATCCCCACTACCAACAGGTTGATTAGCTCCAATTCAGCCCGTAGCCATCTTGGTGCTGCAGCAACTTTAGTGACCAGGATGCTACAGCTAGCACTCTGTCCAATTAGCCATACCTAAAACCATTCTAAGTGCCAAAGCTAGAAGATGATGGTTGTTGCTTTCTGCAGTACTTCATGGGAGCTACTCCCCTACAAACATCCGGATTAAGCACTTGATATCCCTATAGCGTTTCCAAAAAGCAAATGAAGATTATTTTCTGTTTTCAACCAATATGATCTTTAATACATAGGATTTCAGCAAGTGGCTTAAAAGTTATGGAATTTAACAACATATGGAGACTTTTTTTAAATTTGCATTCTGGTTTCTGAGCCTTTAGGATACATTCAGGTCACATTTTCAAGCTTTTCTCCACAATGGAAGGGTTAGGAAAATAGATGAAAGCCAAGATTCTCATGCTCACTTGACTCCAAGAGCTGGAACTTTAAATAAAACATCACATATAGTGAAACTGTCAATAAAGTCACAAGAGTTGGCAACACTGAAGTGTCCTTAAGACATTTCACTTACTGATGCATTACTTTCTCTCTAAGAGGGTCTGGGATACTACGTTACAGGAGTCTGACTCCATTTACTCACTGAACAGACTCACTGTTTATATCACACACCTGACAGAGCACAGAATGTTTGTTCCCAAGATTTTTTACAGAGAGATGCAATAGGCTTTATTTCAGTGTGTGTGTGCGTGCGCGCCCGCACGCACAAGGGCTGTCAAGCAATTAAAAAAATTAATTGCGATTAAACATGCTGTTAAACAATAATAGAATACCATTTATTTAAATATTTGTGGATGTTTTCTACATTTTCAAATATATTGATTTCAATTACAACAGAATACAAAGTGTACAGTGCTCACTTTATATTTATTTTTCATTACAAATATTTGCAATGTAAAAAACAAAAGAAATAGCATTTTTCAATTCACCTAATACAAGTATTGTAGTGCAATCTCTTTATCATGAAAGTTGAACTTACAAATGTAGAATTATGTACAAAAAAAACTGCATTCAAAAATAAAACAATTGTAAAACTGTAAAACTTTAGAGCCTACAAGTCCACTCAGTCCTACTTCAGCCAATCACTCAGACAAACAAATTTGGTTACAATTTGCAGGAGATAATGTGTCCCGCTTCTTGTTTACAATGTTACCTGAAAGTGAGAATGGGTGTTCACATGGCACTGTTGTAGCCGGCGTCTGAAGATATTTACGTGCCAGATGTGCTAAAGATTCAGATGTCCCTTCATGCTTCAACCACCATTCCAGGGGACATGCGTCCATGCTGATGATGGGTTCTGCTCGATAATGATCCAAAGCAGAGCAAACCGACGCTTGTTCATTTTTATCATCAGAGTCAGATCCCACCAGCAGAAGGTTGATTTCTTTTTTTGGTAGTTCAGGTTCTGTAGTTTCTGCATCTGAGTGTTGCTCTTTTAAGACTTCTGAAAGCATGCTCCACACCTTGTCCCTCTCAGATTTTGGACGGCACTTCAGATTCTTAAACTGTGGGTCAAGTGCTGTAGCTATTTTTAGGAATCTCATGTTGGTACCTTCTTTGCATTTTGTCAAATCTGCTGTGAAAGTGTTCTTAAAACAAACATGTGCTGGGACAACATCCGAGACTGCTATAAAAAGAAACATATGGCAGAATGCGGGTAAAATAGAACAGGAGACATACGATTCTCCCCCAAGGAGTTCAATCACAAATTTACAAAATAACAAAATTTACAAATTTACAAAATAACGCATTATTTTTTTAACGAGCATCTCAGCATGGAAGCATATCCTCTGGAATAGCGGCCGAAGCATGAAGGGGCATATGAATGTTTAGCATATATGGTATGTAAATATCTTGCAATGCTGGCTACAAAAGTGCCATGAGAACGTCTGTTCTCATTTTCAGGTGACATTGTAAATAAGAAGCGGACAGCATTATCTCCCATAAATGTAAACAAACTTGTTTCTCTTAGCGATTGGCTGAAAAAGAAGTGGGACAGAGGGGACTTGTAGGCTCTAAAGTTCTACATAACTGCACTCAAAACCAAAACAATGTAACAAAAAAAATCTACATTTGTAAGTTATACTTTTACAATAAAGAGATTGCACTACAGCACTTGTATGAGGTGAATAGAAAAATACTATTTCTTCTGTTTACCATTTTTACAGTGTAAATATTTGTAATAAAAAATAATATAAAGTGAGCACTGTGCACTTTATATTCTGTGTTGTAATAGAAATCAATATACTTGAAAATGTAGAAAAACATCCAAAAATATTTTATAAATTTCAATTGTTATTCTGTTGTTTAACAGTGTGATTAATTGCGATTAATTTTTTAAATCACAATTAATTTTTTGAGTTAATCATGTGAGTTACCATTTATATTATAAAAAATTAAAAGCTGGAATACACAAAAGGTTAGCGTATTGGCAGATGCAACACAGACACATTGATGCCTCAAAGTGCTTTGATAGCCAGATGATTCCTTTGTAATCACTGAGATGGCTTAAGGTTTTATTAGCAAAATCAGTCCTGAGCTGCACCATTCATTAAGAATATCCATATTTTGATAAGTGTGAATCTGCTCTCTCACTAAAGGAGATTCACATTTCCAACACAGATGGGTAAAGGATAAATAGAACATCAGCTAGCTAGGAGAGCCAGAGAAAATGTTCCCATTTGTAATTAACAATGTATTAAAGAAATCTAAGTGTCTCTAGCCTAATGATGATTTCCCCTGTATTATCTTTATTGATTGCATACACATAGCTGTAAGGATGGTCTTGTAGTTTGATTTAGACACTGGACTGAGACTTGGAAGGATTGGCCTTCTGTTCTATGTTCTGCCACAGTCTTGCAATGCAATCTTGGATAGTTCACTTAATCCCTCTGTGCCTTGGGTTCCATATCCATGAAGTGAAGTAGTAATATTAGCCTGCTTCAAAAGTGTGTTGCAACGGTAAATAAATTAATGTATGAGGTGATCAGATAATACAGTGGAAGGGACCATAGCAATAGACACTCATTTCTTTTTAAAAGTGTTAAATTACAAGAGAAGCTTAGAAGAATCTTATTCTTATCCACAACCTTTGTTCAATTTAACAGTTGGTATAAAACAGCTTTAAAAGAAGAGTGATAAATCTTAAATGACATATCGCTCCAATAAATGGTAAAAAGTGTTTTAACAACTTCATAAACACTCTTTCTACTATATTTGTTTGAAGGAAGAAGTATGCTCCTGAAACAATATCATTTAAACAAAACACAAAAATAGTAATATAGTCTCTTTCTGCCCTTTTTGTGTGTGTGTGTGTGTGTGTGTACAAGCTAAAAGCAATAAATTCCGAACAGAAAAATACAAACCATACAAGACAGCATTTTTGATTCCTTCTGGTCTATATCATCCACTCACCCTTAAGCATTAACCAGTCCCTCTTTCTGGTGCTGAGCCCAATGGGGTCAGCTGTGCCCAGTGAGGGTCAGCTATGTCTAATTAGCTCACAGCTGAGAGAACCACCCTCAGTGGATCTCGATTCATTGCTGGCAACTAACCCACCAAAGTCCAGCCCTTAGTCCATCTTGGCAGTATCCTTTCTTTGCTCTTGTCCATGGCTTATTAACTCTGATTTTACAAGAAAGACTCATCTAACAGCATGTATATTCATACTGGCACAGATCATGAACTAAACATAATTCTCTCATCTAGTCTTTCAGCCTCAGGTAGGACTGTGATAATAAGCATTCTGGACCAGCAGCCAAAAGTGTGGGTGTTCCTAAGAAGAATATTAGAAGTGAACTCTCCCTACTCTTTGCATTGGTTGGTTTAGATTTCTAAACTGTTATTGTTGGACCTTGCATTGATTGTTATACAATATGGAGGGATGTTCATCTGCAACCCGCAAAACTCCTTAGCTAGAGAGACCAGGGTTTAGCAAATCAGGCAATGGGGACAGAGCATTCTGAACAAAGAAGAAAGAAAATGGAACTTCACCACGTGGCCCCACCTGCTCCTGGGTATGGTAGGAGTAAGTAGTTTCTGCACCTCCAAGAGTACAGGGGCTACGACTGGCCCTTGAGTTGAATGCTGGAAGCTTCCTTTCACTTTCTCCCTGTGCACCTGTACAAAGGCAAGACACAGGCTAGCCCTAAACCTGAATATTTACTCCAATTTTTTTTAATTACTGTGTTACTTTGTTACTATAGGACAGTTTCTAATATAAAGAGCTACAACCTACCATCCTGCAGTCTTTGCACCTTCACTTGCGACTTGCATCCCTTCATTGTGAGTCCAATTCTGTGAGGTGCTTAGTGGCCTCATTCCCACAAAAAAAATGAGCTTCAGGCTTAAAAAATAAAAAGCCTGCCCTCACAGCATACACAAGGCTGTTAGCATTCTGGGACCTTTCCTGGCACAACTTACATTGTTTAGGGAACTGTGCAATTATTGGCAGGGAAGAAAACAAGAGGTAGAGGACAAAGAACTTCAAACATGGGAACACTGTTATTGTACTTTCAATCACTGGGCTTCCTAGCTTCCCAACATGTTATTTGCATTCATATTTCTTGTACAGTTTTATCTTCAAAATGGTTGTATAGTTAATTAATTAATTACGGTAGCACTTAGGGAATGTCTACACTGCAATTAGACATTCACGGCTGGCCCATGGCAGTTGATTTATGAGGGCTCTCAGGCTGTTTAATTGCAGTGTAGACATCTGGGTTTGGGCTGCAGCCTGAGCTCTGGGATCCTCCCACCTCGCAGGGTTTTAAAGTCCAGGCTCCAGCCCCAGCCCGAAAGTCTATACAGCAATTAAACAGTCCCTTTGCCTGAGCCCTGTGAGCCCAAGACAGCTGGTACAGGCCAGGGCAGGCTTTTAATCACAGTGTAGACATACTTCTAGAATGCCCAGTTAAGATTGGTGCCTCCTTATGCGAGGCACTGCATATAGTAAGAGGTGGACCATGACCCTAATTGCCTACAATCTAAATAGACAAGACACAAAAGGTGGGAGCGAAACCAGTAAGGAAACTTGCCCACGGTCAAATAGCAGGTTAGTTAAGAGGCAGGATTAGTACCCAGGCTCCCAGCCCAATACCTTATCCACCAAACCACTCTTTCTCATAAAAAGTATAAAAGTATAAATATCAACCACTGTTGATTTACAGTTAAGATTACTTAAGTGCCAATCTTATCAGTGCACTCCCTGAAAAGCAAGGGAAAGTTTCATTAGGGGAACCTTCTTTCACATACCTTCCCACCAAAACATCTCTTAGCCAATCACACGAACAAACTCTAGGCTTCCAGCACTTCTAGCTCCCTTCAGCTTCCCTCACAGACAGAAACACAGTGTACACATCCTGAAATTCCTGAAATGTAATTCAAAATTCACTCTAATTCAAAACCTGAGTGCCTGCCTCAACAACATTACTGTGACCATAGGGATGTATATGTGTACTGGTTTGAAGTATGACATGCTATATGTGCCTGGAGAAAGTATGAGGCTGGTGTTAAGGTTTTGTGTTAGAGTGAGTTTCAGGAATGTGGTATATGCTTACAATCTAAAAAGGCAAAACCAGAGGAAGAATGGAGAGAGAGGATGTAATGAACAAGCAGAGTGATCAAGATGATGGCAGTCACATGGCACATTAATGCCAGGGCTGATCTTTTGCATATTTGTTTATATAACTGTTTTATTTCTATTTTTAAAACTTTGGGGGCACTCTGGGTTGAGGAAAGGATTGTTGGTGTAAGAGAGGAGTTGGTAAAAGGAGAGGAAAACTGAGGGGGGAGCCGTGTAAAAATGGGAAGAGGAAAGAATGAGCTGGAGAGCGCACAGTGAGCCGGGGGGAAGAGGAAGAGAAGAGGAGGAGGTAGGGCAGCTGAAGGGCTGCAGAGCTCTGAAAGGGGGCAAATGAACAGACAAGGGTGATACAACATATGAGGGGAGAAACTAAGTGAATATGAAGTCAGGAGGCTGTGAGGCTCCTCCCTGCGTGGAGTGAGGAAGTGAGGCTACTGTGTCTAATGCACTGGGCAGGACTCTGTGGGGCTAGCTGGCTCATATTTACCACTGACCCCTCATCTGTAGCTGGCATTCAGATACCTAGGCCTGGATCCACAAAGGAACTGAGTTGCCTTAATCCCAGTTCTAGATGACTAAATCCCATGTTTAGGCACTACTCTAATCCCTGCTCAGCAGCTGCCTCACAGATGCCGACTTTCTAAAGTGCTGGAGGGTGCTCGCTCCCTGGCTCTGCCCCAGGCCCTGCCCCCAATCCACCCCATCCCCAAGGCCCCACCCCGCCTCTTCCAGCCCCTCCCCCAAGTATGCTATGTGGTCACTCCTCCCTCCCAGCCTCCTGCTTGCATGCCGTGAAACAACTGATTATGGCAGGCAGGAGGGAGGGAGAGGTGCTGATCTGCGGGGCTCGTGGGCGGGAGGGGGGAGCTGATGGAGAGGCTGCCGGTGGGTGCTCAGAACCCACCAGTTTTTCCCCATGGGTGCTCCAGCCCCAGAGCACCCATTGAGTCAGCACCTATGAGCTGTTTAACCCTCTACATGTCTAGACTCACTCAGCACCTAAGTTTTTGCAGTAAAAATTTCCTAGATGCTTACATTTCTGCCTCTGGGCAGGCACACTGCTACCTCACTCTAGGCATCTGGATACTTGTCTTTCTAAAGGGAAGAAAATGAGATTATCCAAAAATCTCACCCTTTCCCCAAAAACATTCCCAGTGAAGATGCAGCGCCTGATGCTTTCATTGTATGTTAAGAGTGTTCATTGTGATTCTGCAATAAAAGGCACTGCATTTATACAAGAAAAATGCATTCGTCAATGTTACATTATGGCCTAATTTCTGTTCTCAGTTACACCACTGTAACGCCACTGAACAATATCTGTTTGGGGCAGCATTTTCTTACAACTCAATGTGAAGGCCTGGAACATGGATACTTTTGTGCCTGAAGGGGATTGATGGCTAAATTCATGAGTGCGTCAGCTCATATTCATCCACTAAAAGCAATCAATAAAGAAAAATAGATGAATCTTGGACTCAGTCACATAATGGAGTAGTATGCATAATATCTGGATACTAAAGAGTTAACAGTGTTGATTGCCAACCTCAAACGTTCAAAAATTGTGAGTCAGACACCCAAAACATGAACTTTACTTCTAACAATTATACTGTGACTTTGGGCTGTCTTTTGATTTTTGAACTTTCCCTTACCCCCATGTGCAACAATGACAGTGTTACCACCTCTCCAAAATGTACAGAGTAAGGTGACTTTTTTGGTGCCTCCTGCAGATGCTCTCACCCTGGAAGACCCAGCTGAGGTCCAGTTACACAGACTTGTATAAAATGCTGCCTGTTAATGGTGCTGCTGAGCTTCCAGCTTCTCCCCAAACCCAAATATTCTAATTGAGCAATTAGAATTGAGCAACCCCAGACCCATATCTCCCCATCCCACAGGCTGGCAATTCAATTCATTTCAATTCAATTCATTCAAAAATCAAAAGACAGACCACAAAACACAATTTCTTTCTGACTTTCTTTAAAATCTCATGATTTGGGGAATATGACATGATTTTTGATGGCTTGAGGTTGGCAGTACTATGTTCTGTTTTCTTGTAACCTGATCCCTGCCTCTGAAACAGGCTTCCTGCTTCCCATGCCCAGCCTGTGCCCGGACTAGGTTAGATAATAAACCAAACATAGGCAGAAAGATCCTCTGTTTATGTAGTCCAGCCATTGCTGAGCTATAAGCCCTCCATTGGAGGCAAAGCCAGCCAAACTCCTGGGCTTGCTTGCCATTCCATTCTGTGATACATCTGGAGAACAAACCAGTATCTCTCAGCACTGAGGAGAATGAATAAAGCTTCCAGTTTACTCTGTCTGCCACTGGAATGGACAAACCACAAAAGAAACTGGCTCCCCCTGGGGAAGGGGCGGGCAGAATCTTCTGCTACCTATTGGTGCATCTCTGCACTAGAAAATACCATCACTTTTTGTACTGGGTGAGCCTTCAGGCCACAGTTAATTAGCTAAGAAATTCTGTGCACTTTCTGCCTGGTAATTTACTACCATTAAGTTATATTGCTGATTCCACAGTCTTCCACTGGTACACCAGTGTGAAATCAGTGTGAAAGGAGAATCTGTTAATGGCACTAAAAGTTACACTGATTTCTGGTCCCCCAAATAGTTACCACATAATGAAGAGAAAAAGGGGAGAAGGAGGAACAACTTATTTTAAGAGCTAAAAAGCTCAATCAAGGGGCTTGCTCTCTTCTCAGCAGTGTTACTTAATAGCAGTATGTTACCAGGCAGTTTCTGCACAGAATGCTTTAACTAACTATGTACTTGATCGCCCAGTCAGTACAAGAAGTCATGTTATTTTCATTACATTTTCCCAACTGCAGTGATTGATAAAAAGGCCAATTGCTCAGCTCCCCGCAATTTCTTTTTCTAACTCTAGATTTTTTTCCCACTCATGAAGGTGGTCCCGGCTCTGGCAAAGAAATCCAGTGTGAACAATTAGCACAGAAATACGGATTTACACATCTGTCCACTGGTGACCTCCTCCGACATGAATTAACATCATCATCAGAGAGGAGCAAACTGATCAAAGACAGCATGGAATGTGGCGAACTGGTGCCTGGAGTAAGCTGCAGTTTCGTTTGAAAAATAAAGGGGGAATGGGGTGTCCCTCAAAAAGTGTGGAAATAGGAAAGCTGCATTGGTGTGTATTCCCATCTGAGGGGAAATAAGCCTAGAGCTTGGTAGAGAGGATCCCTAATTCCCAGATATATGGCATTTCTCTTTCTTTTATATTCTGGGGACGTAGTTATCCCTTCTCACACCATACCCATATATTCCCTATGGCAGATTAATTATTAAACACAATGGGCCAGATTGCATGCTACACCTTGCAAGAGATGCAACACAGAAGTAGCAGCAAAGGGAACTTTATGCCGCTTTTACAGCTTCCAAATTCTGGGCTAGTCCCAGAGCTGATATGACCTTCCTTGTAAATTGGAGCATTCCTAGCAACTATTTTAATTTACATTAACTGCAATGGCTCCCTAAGGAACTGGCAGGCAGCCCAGAATAGCTGAGTGCCAACTGATGGGGAATGCGAAGAGTGTAGGGGCTGTTATTCCAGGCTGTGGCCATGAAATCCCTCTGAACTGCAATAATTCCTAGATGCGGGGCGGAGGGGCGGGAGAGATTCTTTACAGCATTTGAGCAGCATAAATGGGCCAGGCTGCAGGCCAGAATCAGGCATAATATTATGTGCAGCAAGTGCAGTCAGAACAAGAGATGTGTGTATTAATAAAAGGCATCAAGAAATGCCGCCCATAGGAAATTAAAAGGAGTACTGGGTCTAGCTTAGTGTTGTTATCTTCCCCAGTTTGTCTGATGGGACAAACTCTCTTGTCATTTACAGCAAGATACCATGACATTGCATTGACACAATGTGATGCTGTGTCAAAATACAATCAGATTGTGAAGTATCATTATAATGTCATGAAGTTTCATGGTCCCCACAGTTCAGGGCAACCGCACCTGTATATCCCCTCAGTGATCGAGCAAGGGAATACTCAGGCTTCCAGCCCCTCAGTTGTTGCCTTTCTGCATGGGGACCCATGTATCTTTCCCTTCTGACTTGGGTATTTCCAGGTTGCACAGCTTCCTGCCTTCATTGTGTTATTTCCAGCACAAACAGGTTGCCCAACAACACCTGCTTGCTTTCTCATCAGAGATGGTTAGGTGTAATTGCTACAGTTATAAGTTACCACACAGCACTTCCTATGCAAGCCTGCTTTATTCTTAAGGTAAAAACACTACAGAGAAAACATATTAAAAACAATAAAAGAACACACACACACACACACGCTAATAAGCTTACCAGAATTAACTCTAACCCTAAGTTGGATTCTGACACAAGCAGTTCTTCAGCTCCTCACCTAAGGGGATTCTTTGTGGTTACCAGTTCTTCACAGCTTCAGCTCAGCACAAGCACCCAGTTTTATGGGACCTCAGTAGGTCCAGTCCTTTCAACCCTATGCTAATAATTGGGGCCCGCATGGACCAGGGTCCTGTCCATTTGAAGGATCAGGAGGAAGACCATCAGCCAGTTTAAAACCAGGCTGTTTATCCAAAAAACATTTCTTTGCTTGCTGGTTCCTGGAGAATCTGATTTGAACTAGTATATACAGACCTCGGGGGAAGGGGGAGGGTGTCAAAGGGCTGATAATGGAGGAATTACATTAGCATCCCCCCTCCCAACTAAAGAAGGTGCATAGGGTGCCATAGTAACACACACACACAACTGCATTTTAATACAATGTACTCCAAATGTATAAATTCAGTATGGTTTAACTTGCTTCAGTAAAGTTTATCTTAATTCCATAAGGTTTGTTCTGGCTATTACAGGATCGTGTCTGTCTGTCACAGCCCCCAAATTGATTTTGAGGCTCAGATATGTCCCACAACAACAGTGCATCACAACAGGAAAGATTCTGGAAAATTCAGAACAGGTTTTGTTCTGACCCTGGTTCTAGGTTTGTGTAACAGAGCTGTTCCTGAGGGAAAGCTATTTCTCCCCATGGCAAACTATCCTCTCCATGGGCAGCTAGGGGAAAAAAAGCCAGCTTTCAAGGGACCTGCTCGAAGCAAAGCAGAGTTATGGTAGTTCCTGAAGACATAGGATTAAAGTCCATGTGTAAAAACTGAACCCTTTAAAGTAATATTTATTAGTAACCAAAGAATTCTTTTTCTTCCATACAGGATATTGTTTTGGCACTACTGAAGGAAGCCATGATTGCCAGTTTAGGAGACACAAAGGGATTTCTGATTGATGGGTATCCCCGGGACTTGAAACAAGGAGAAGAATTTGAATGCAAGGTGAACATCTAGTTATTTACCATCATTGCTGATATTAAAATTCAACTTGCATCTGACCCACAAATCAGCTACTCGGGTCCCTAGTTTTGACAGATATGACTCTTTATAAGCCACTGTTCCAATTTGTTGGCTAAGAGAGTAGAGAGTTGTTATTGATCACTGGGGATCTGGAATGCCAGCAATACAGTGAATCCAACTTGCTTCCCCAATTGTATGGACTCTGCAGTGCCAGAAGAAATAAAAATTGATTTTAGCCATTTAAGTTACATTAAATACAGACAAGAGCAATTCTGTTTAGTAAGACATTGCCATTCAGAGAGTCACTTTTCTCCCTATAGCTATACCTTCAGTTTGCTTGTGCTGCTACTGCATCTCTCATTGAAAGGCAATGTGGCGTAACAGAATTTCAAGCACTATGCGATGCATGTATCATCATTATTAAGCGCTTTCTTTAGGTTGAGTCAGAGCTCTCAGTGCCTGCAACTACTGTGACTGAGCAAAGCACAGGCCAAATTATTGTGGTAGGCAGCATGCTGAAATACTCATAAAAGGGCATTTTGCACGTTTTTATGTGGTAGTTTACAAAGATTAAGGAAGCTATTGATTTTTTCACTATGCACAAAAAGCTACAGAGAAGTCTCAATTACTGATTTCTGAGCCTGCAGAAAATATTCCATTCTCTCTAAAGCCTGCACTGAATTTGCACAAGCTCACTACAACAGTGAAAAAGCAGAACAGGAGTGGCTGATTAGTTTATATCCTGAAGGAAGATAATAATTATGTATTCCATTATATTACATCTTCACTCTACACATTGTCTTGTAACTGATTTAAAATGTTGTAAAGACTTATTGAGTCATCGAGTTCCTCCCATGAACCTTTAGTTGCTTTATATAGATTCTGTTCATTACGAAAGAGTCACAAAAGCCATAAGAGGTGGGAGAAATGGCTTCAGCATCCAGTCAAGGTAATTAGCAATAAAGCTGGGCAGGTCACAGATTCATTTTTGGTCCATTAATGCCTCCCTGTGCACAAAATTAAGTAATTCTCCCATGTCTCTTTCCAATAGCATGTGCCAATTTAACAAAGGGACTCCCACAAAAATGTTCCCTCTCTGCCTCTGATAAGCTCCACATGCATTTGCATGTCTTTGCAGAGTTGGGAGGGCAGTGGTCAGGACTGGAGAAACTCTGTATCCAAGGGGAAAGGGGCAGCACCACTGGACAAATAAACTTATAGTGATTGCACTTATTAGAAGTGACTATACCTGAAATAGGATCTGAGTGCAAAAACCCTTACTCAAATGAGTAGTTCTTTCTGATGCAAATAGAGTATTCAGTAGTGTAAGTAAGCAAAGGTTTTCAGGCTCAGCTGAACAAAGGTTTTCAGGCTCAGGCTCCTACTCAGTATATTGATAGTTCATCTGTGTTTGATCTGTGTAACTTGAAATGATGTGGGAGGAGGTGGAGGGACTATCCTACCCTGGAATATACTTAGAACAGGCTGACATAAGATGCCATCAGATTCATTCCAAAGGCTGCTTGTTTGGATTTTTCTTTTTTTTTTTAATCTTCAGCAGAATCCCAAGAGGTAAAGTTCGCTGGCAGTAATAGCGGGAGGGGTTGACTCCATCAAAGGCAGGAAAGCCATCCCTTCAGTTTGGTGGTAAAATTTTAATAAAAGTTCCAAAGAGCCATCTCTAGCACATCAAAGTTCTATTGGAGAGCAACAGAGGTAGTAATCATGATTCCTTAAATTGAAATATTGATTCACAGACCCAGAGAACTTCAGTTATCAGAGTCCAGAACTCTGTACCCACCAGCTTTGTTGGTGTCCCATGCAGCTGGGAAAACTCAAAATACTTTATGGAAGTTATACTTTAACACTGAATAGTCCAATTAACGCCCCATGGCACTGATCAGCACAGCTGAGTGTAAAAGCTGCCAAGGGCAACTTCCAGCTGAGACAAGTTTAGCAGAGCTCCTACAGGCTTGCCCAAAGGGGAGCTACCTGGTAGTGTTGAGCTGCCAACAGATCACCAAGGTCCCACTTCAAACCTCAGCCTTCTTAATGTGCAGAATGCACAGTCAGAGTCCAGTTACCTGATGAGGTGCCTGCAGTGGCCTAACTGAGTGAGTTCCACTCTCATATCTGGCCACCATTTAACTCACACCTCACTAGGGTGACTGCCATTTCAAAATGCAAAAACAGGACAGATACAGGAGCTCCACCCTCCCTCCATGACTCTGCCCCCCTGCTCCTCTTCTTCACCTGGAGGCCTCGCCCCACAGCCAAGCCTGAGCCAGGCAATGGTAATAGCTGCCCAGGGAGCACAGGCTGCTGTGGGGAGCCTCGGACCCTCCACCTGCCCTGGGTGGGGTGCCAGGTTGTCCAAGAACAGCCCCGAGCCTGTGTCCCTGCCCCCCCGTCTGTGCCACCCAGGGCAGGTGGAGGGTCCAGGGATCCCCACAGTGGCCCAGGCTCCCTGGATGGCTCTTACTACTGCCCGGCTTCTGGCCTGGACAGGGGTGGGGCCTCATGGCAAGAGGCGGCTAAGGCCCACCTCAGTCCATCCACCAGGAAGAGACTGGTGCCACCTCAGGCAGGCGTGAAGTGGCGCCACAGGGAATCCAGGACAAATGCTGATCTGGGGTCATTCGGACTGGGACTTGAAATGTACATTTCAGGACTCTCCTGCCCAATTAGGGAATGGTGGTCACCCTACCTCTTACTGGCAGTTTTGGAGAGCTAACACCCAGGTGGTGACATTAGAAGAAAATAAGGGAAGGGCACATCCTCAGAGGCCACCTACTGCATAGCACTGCTACAGGAGGGACATCTGAAGGATCCATATGAGTGGTGAGAGATACGACAGCTAGAGACAGAAGATCAGATTCTGTACTGGGTCTCCAAGAGACACAACTCAGGGCAAGGGGAAACAAAGGTGACTTTGGGCTGCTGCAGGGGCTGAAATGGTCTTCAGTGTAACTTAGACAGCCCTGCAGGCTCCTAACCTGCTGCCCACTCTTTGTGCCTGTTACTTGAGGTGCAAGCCAGAATGGCCTGAACAGTATGTGTCATGGACCACCTCAGTGCCTGCTCTTGGGAAGTTTTCCCTCAGGCCCCTGTGGGCTGTTTGCAGCCCCTATTCATTGCCAGAGCAGCATGTAGGGACTGGACCAGGGAAGGAATTGCTCCCAGAATTCCACAGATATTGTTTCCTGGATTAAGCTCTATGGGCATTGCAGGAGCCCACTGGTGGCTGTACAACACTGAATCCTTATCAGCTTCTGGAACAAAATATAAAGATCCAGATATTTATTACTTAGCTGAAAAATACTAGTCACCAAAGTCATCCCTGGTGTAGCAACACTGAAGCCACTTGAGTTCCACCAGGGGCGAATTTGATTGTAGGTAACTCAGTAAATCTTTGAAACATTTTAAATTAGTCATGATTGATGATTAATGTCATATTTTTTCTTTTAAAGGGCATTTTAAAAATATTTCCTCACCGCATTAAGTTTGAATGAATGACAAGAGGTGACATCAGGAATTTGGTGAGGCTGTATATATACAGCATATGTGAAAATCATTACAAGTATTAAAGATATATACTATTTAGAAAGCTTCAGGAATAGTTCTTATAGAAATAATTACAAAGCTTAGGGGCCCTAAACTAATTCCCTCATGAATCCATGCACCCCAGCACTAGTTCCCAGCCATCATATTCTCTCAGACACATTTTTATTTTAAATGGAACTAGTATTACACACTCCTGTAGCTGTAAGAGGTGGGGTGGGGAGAATCCTGTGTATCAATAACTTAATGCTGCTCTCCTAAGATAGTGTAACCTGAAAGAGTAAATTACATAGGGACAGTTTGAGTAGTATCTTACTCTGCAAGTGGCCCTATGGAAACATTCTAAAGATCCATTACATCAGAGTCAGTGAGAGTGGAGGGCACTCAGAAGCATCCTAGAATTGTTCCATATCCTGCATCATTGGGCATTGTGGGACAGCTTGTGCTTCCCTTATATGGAGCAGTACTGTTGAGCTCCTTTCTACAGTATCTGAGCACCTTCAGTTGTCAATGGATTTTATTCTCACTGCCCTCCCCCCGTGTGTGGTAAGAATGTATTATCCCATTTTTAAGATGGGGAACTGAGGCAGAGTGAGACTAAGGCCTTGTCAAGGAAAGAAGATACTTTTTTAAAATCATGTGGTAGCTAACATGTGGTAATTAATACATGGTAACATCCTAGCATGGATAAGACAGTTGTGGTTTTAACACATTAACAGTTCAACATAAATTCAGTAGAACCTCAGAGTTATGGAAACCTCGGGAATGGAGGTTGTTCGTAACTCTGAAATGTTTGCAACTCTGAACAAAACCTTTTGGTGATTTTTTCAAAAGTTTACAACTGAACATTGACTTAATACAGCTTTGAAACGTTACTGCACCGAAGAAAAATGCTGCTTTTAACCATCTTAATTTAAATGAAACAAGCACAGAAACAGTTTCCTTACCTTTTCAAATCTTTTTTTTTAAACTTTCCTTTTATTGTTTTCTAAGTAGTTTACATTTAACACAGTATTGTACTGTATTAGCTTCTTTTTTTATTTTTATATTTTGGTCTCTGCTGCTGTCTGATTGTGTACTTTCGGTTCCAAATGAGGTGTGTGGTTAACCGGTCAGTTTGTAACTCTGGTGTTCGTAAATCTGAAGTTCTACTGTACTAGGCTCCACCCGGTGTTTACTTCAATGTGCTAACGTGTTAAAGCTACACCCGTCTTGTTCACACTGGGATTTTATGGCATGCTGGCTAACGTGGTTATAAAACCGTTTTTCCTAATGTGGGTGTACCCCAAGTGACTTGCTCAGTGTCACACAGAAAGCATGTGACAGAGCAGGAAACTGAAGTGGTGTTTTCTGAGTCCCAGTGTGCTATCCTAACCAGTGGCCCAGCCTATCCTACTATGAAAGTTATTCTAGGCAAGCACTGTAGGTGTAGTAGGCACCAGCCCTGATGGGTCCCAGTAATCACTGAGATATATGGCTAAGTGACCCTGAGGCAGTACAGTCAAGAGTCAGGGCCCTACAGGCCTAGTGCCTGGGGTGCCCTCTACAGTCCAGTTTTTGCTCCAAGTGAATAGGTGCTTGCAGGTTTCTAAGCCAGGCTTAGTTAATTTGTCTCATTGGGGTTCCTCTGCACTCACGCCCTGCGCAGCCATTGCTATTCCTCCATAAGTCCCACACAGAGCTGCACCCGATAGTTACAGCCTATTTCACGCATGGCTCTACATACAATTAGGATTGCCAATTTAGGTTGGACATATTCCTGGAGGTTTCATCACATGACACAATTGTTCATGAAAGATTAATTTTTAATTCCTGGAGACTCCAGGTCAATCCTGGAGGGTTGGCACCCCTACATACCAGTTCCTGGGGTTGACTCTCTGAATTCAGCTTCTTTCCAGCTCCCTGTTTGCCATGTGACTGCTGCTTCAACTTTCCTGCAGCTCCTCACTTCCCATGCAACCACTGTTTCCAAACAGAGCCTGGAGTGGCACCTTCCTGATTCATGACCTTTTCCCTTACCTGGCCAGGAGGAAGAGGAATGTGCATTGGGGAAGGGGCTAATGGGAGTTGTAGTCCCTTGCTTGGTGGATGCATCACAGAATTCATAGTGCTCTAAATGTAGGAACCTGGTTGAATCCAAAGCAGCAGAAAGAGAGAGATCTGCATCATAGTCATGTTCCAAACAGGACTTTCAGGATTCGTTCTGGTATGTGTCTTGAGCATCAAGTTTTGTGGGTCAGAGCTAGCACAAAGTCAAAAGTGATGCCAGCTCCAGCTGACATACAATTTTCTGAATCCACAGCAGAGCACTCCACTGTTTCGGAAGAAGGGTGGAGTGGAAGGGAGGAGCTTTGGGGAGAGTTTGTTTTACAATATGTACATTTTGCTAGCTGCTGCTCCCATACTTGGAAAAAGTTGCCCAACGTGCTTCTAGAAATGACAAGGAATTATTTAGTCTTTGCAGTGTTGAAATCATTACACTGTTCACAAACACTCCTTTGGTTGTCTTGACAACAAAGCTGATAGCGGTCTTTATTCTGGGATGGAGATGCTACTCTCACTTTAGCCATTCTTAAATGTACTGAACCTAAGGTCATTTTCTTCTGTTGGCTCTTTAGTTTTCTCCGTTATCTGTGATGAACCTGAGAGAGAGAAGAGCATTTACCAAGGAATCTCAGAAATTAGGTCCCTTTTAATTTAAAAGAGAAAGCCTTACAGACCCAATTCAGGAAGATGCTGAGACCCTCTTATAAGGTGCTGAGCACCTTCAATCCATATAATGTCAATGGGAGTTGAGGGCACTCAGTACCTCACTGTGACAGCCTGCAGATGTGGCATATGTTGCTGTATAATCAATATGATTTTGTTTTCTGTGTACCACACCTTTAAATCCCTAGGATTCTGTTGTCTGTTTGCAGGACAGAGTTGAAGCAGCATGTTACTGAGGACACGCACATATTGTTCTTTCTTGTTGTTTCCATTAATTTGGAATAAAAATTACTCAGACTGAAAGTATGACTGCTGTGTATATATATATATTGAAAAACATAATACCAGAGAGTAGGTGAGTTTATATGCAGTCTCAGCAGAATCACATGGATTTTTAAAAGTAAAATATACCTGGTTTACCATCCAGGGTAACATAGTTACCTATCAGTCAGCTAAGCCCTTGATATCCTCTTTATAAAAGTTACATCATGGCTGTACCGAAGTTAAAGGAATTAGATATTAGAAAAAACTTTCTAACTATAAGGGTAGTTAAGTTCTGAAGTAGGCTTCCAAAGGAGGTTATAGAATCTCCCTCACTGGAGGTTTTTAAAAACAGGTTGGACAAACACCTGTCGAGGATGGTTTAGGTTTATTTGGTCCTGCATCAGTGCAACAGGCTGGACTTGATGACCCATTAAGATCCCTTTCAGCTCTACATTGCTATGATTTTATGATCTCCATGAAGTTTATCACATACTAGGCTCAGTCCTACAGTTCTTGCTTAGACAAAATTCAGTGTCAATGGGAGTTTTTGGCTGAGCAGGCTGCAGGATAAAGTGCACTGCAGCTTTCTCAACCCAACATGTAGAGAAACATCCATGACTGCCCTTTACAATTAATTACTGGGAGTCATCCTCAGAATTTGTTTTTTTTCCTCTTATTTTTACAGGTTCTTTTTCAGCTGGGAACAAATAAATACATATAATATAATCTTTTTAATTCAGAAATTGACTGTCTTTGCCATATCCCAAGAATGAAAAAAAACAAAACACACACAAACCTGTTTCATTTTACCTTGTTCACTTGCGCTTCCTTTGGAAAAGGTCAAAGCCTCCCCAGGGAAGGCAGCCTCACAGTTTGAGAAGCACACAATGCTAGGTTTCTTCTTATATGAGTTAGAAACAATTCATCTCTGCATAAATCAAAGTGATATAACACATCTCTCTGTTGATACTGGAGCCATAGGGATGGAGAGTTACATCTCAAGTAGACCCAGGCAAATACTGTGGTAAAGTATCTATGAACATTTGTTAGAGTAAATGCAGTGAATTACATTGGATGGCATTCCTAAACCCCTTATTGCTATTCAGGAAGGGTTTTGTTGACATAAACATTTGGGGACATTCATACACAAGATTATGTGTGTATGTATATAGTTATTTTATTTGCATGCAATTACACATTACACAAAGCTTGACCAGCAAATACTGAATACTTACATTGGGCACTCCAGAAGCTGGAGTGTGTTTGCATAAAGCATTTGTTGGATAATTGCAAATAGCAAAGAAATTCTCAAAGCTCTAGTCTGGTTCTTAGCTTGTAATTACTTCAGGGCTAGGCCTGTATTTTTGTATGTGTTTGCCCTAGCACAGGAAGGCCATTGTCCTGATTGAGGCCTCTGGGGACTGCTGTATTTGTTAATAATCATAGAATATCAGGGTTGGAAGGGACCTCAGGAGGTCATCTAGTACAATCCCCTGCTCAAAGCTGGACCAATCCCCAATTTTTACCCCCTCAAAGATTGAACTCACAACCCTGGGTTCAGCAAGCCAATGGTCAAACCACTGAGCTATCCCTCCCCCCAATAATCTACTTGCCAGCAAATTACAAATAGAAGAGGGGCTAAATTAATTGAATAACTTGTTTGCTGAAGAGAGTTGGTCTTGTTTTAATTATATGACTAATCAGATAGCTTATCTGAAAAAAATTGGGTTAAAAGACAAAACCAGATTTTTCCAGCCCAGCATTTGGACTAATTATTGTTTCTCTGCTTCTGTAGATTGGGGAGCCAAAACTTGTGCTCTGCTTGGACTGCTCCATTGAGACCATGAGCAGTCACCTTTTTGACAGGAGTCAGTGCACTGATGATGCTGAAACTGTCATGAAACAAATTGAAACATACCACCAAGCAACCAAGCCCATGATTGCATCTTATGAAAAGAAGATACAGTTATGCAAGGTAAATTACTTAACTTTTGAATTAAGCTATTGTTCTCCTCTTCTATTATGTGAATGGTGTTTCAGGATTAGTGATGGAAGGGCCATTTATAAACTGCGCTCAATTCTGCCAGCCTCCCACAGAGCTCATATTCTGATTTGATCTCATCTTTCTCTTGCTTGATTTATTTTCTCCTGCGCACAGACTGGCATTGGCAATAGTCTCTGTAAAATACACTGTTACTTTCAAACACTCAGTGGAGCAGCCTGCATTATGCAACTTCTGCAATCAAATGTCTGACTTCTGGAAAACAATTTTAAAGCATAAAAAGGCAGATTCACCTAGAATACCATGCAACACCATAAACCATAGCATCTTCTCCTATTAAAATCTTTTATTTAAAAAGATCTGTGTATACTTCTCTGCATGGTCACCCAGGACCCAGGGTAGCATAAACACCTTAGTGTGACACCTAAATCTCCCTCTTGTGCAGAACTGAACACACACCTCCACACCAGGTTTACATAGCCCATTAGGGACAGATCTTAAGCTGGTGTAAATGGCATAGGGCCACTAATTTCAACAGAGCCACATCTTTTTACACTTGCTGAGGATCTGACCCTCATAGCGTGACTTTAGTTTAAGTAAAAAAAATGAATAAGCAGCACTTTGTAGAGCTGCAACAGGAAAACAAATATAAGTTTAATTGATTGATATACTAAGCTGCCTTGGAATCCTATATACGATGGTCACTCCTCCCCTCACATTCACAGATCACTTAAAGGAGGACAGAAAGAAGTTCCGAATCATGCATGGCCCAGGGTTTCCCAGTCACTCATTTGGGCCTTGACCTGGGGCCAGATTCGTTCTTGCTGGCAGTGGGAAGTTACATCTTCCCAGTTCCATCTTGGACCCCTTCACCCAGGAAAGGGCCAGTGGTGATATCAATGATGTCATTTCCACCTGAGACCCCCCAGCCCCGCAGGGCAGAAGCCCCAAATCCCACCACTCTGCCGCAGGGCAGAAGGCCTGTGCTCCCCCTGCCCCAGTTTGGTACGTGGAGAGTGGAGTGAGGACGTGGGGGGCTCCATGAACTGCACTTTAACTGTAAAAGAGCCGCATGCAGCTCAAGAGCAGAGATTTGGCACCCCTGTACTATGTGAACAAAAAATGGTAGTGGATAAAATAATAATACTTGGTCCGTCGTTTTGCTGTGAGAATAATATATAGTAAATGAAACAATGAATTCACATGGCTGTGGCTCTTTTGGGTAATGTTGATTTCTCCTGAACCACCGAGATGTGAGTATCACTGGTGGAGGGGAAATTTGCAATTTGCAGGGCACGGGTATTACTTTCTCACTTATACCAAGTTGCAACATATTATTCAGACTGTTGTGTGCTGCTCTGTGGCAGGGCTAGGGGCTTCTGCCTTGGAGGGAGGGAGGGAGGTCTCAGGTGGAAATGGTATCATTGATATCACCACTGGCACACTCGTGTGCTCTCTGAGATAGAGAAGTGGAGTGGAAGTAGGTGAAAAATAGAAAAATCCAATACTACTTCTGATCACAACTTCCTTGTATTCTAAATCAAGGAATTTGTCACAGGCTTCCTTACTTTATGGATCTAGCTATGTGTACAGGATTGAGTCTTTCTGTAAAAGCATTTCAGAATACGTATTTCGTATACTTGCTTTTTATTTTAAACATAACTCACATTTTCACCCTTAGGAATCTAATTCATTCTTAGGTGGGAAGGAGCTACTAGAAGGGTGCTGTAAACAAGGAAGGCGGGAGGGTTTCTGGCCAGTATATTGGGACTTAAAGGTGCAGCAAGTCCTGCTCCACCTCACTAATGCTGGGAAACCCCTCCTCAGGCCTGTGCGCCCAACAGATGAAATTCACTGCTGTGCTGAGGGCCCACACAAAATTTATGCCCCTTTAAATCTGACAAACCCTATTTTGAGGGATTGGGAAGGATTTAAAAGGGCATAGGGTGGGATTTGAAAAGGTGTTTAAGGGGCCCAAATCCCACCCAGCTCCCTTAGGATGCTTTGAAAATCACAGTTGTCATTATTTTTAAATGCAGCCTGCCCCAGTACATGATCAAATACTGCTTGTGCTTTTACTTGCAGGGAGATTAGAAATCTTACTTAAATGTTCCATGTTACAGCTCTCAGGAGTATAAGCATACAGCACTTCTAAAAGAGCCAGCCTTTGGCGTTGGCATAGAGCAAAAAGATAGAGTTGTCAATTGGCTTGTCAAAGAGAAGACTATTTTTATTTGATTTCAACATTTGTAAGTGAATTTAATGCTGAGGCAAGGGATCAGATTGGCAGCCCTAGCAACTGAGTCCCCTCATTTATCCACAGAACCGATAGAACACAGGGCAGTGGCTGTGCAAGCTCCCCTGCACTTCGCAGCTCACCAGCTCTTCAGTCAGGAACTGGAGGGGCTACATGTGCACAGGAGAAATTCACCTTGGCGCAAAAGGCCAGCACAAGGCCTAGAGTGGCTTCAATTGGTACATCACCCCACGGCCCAGGGATGTGTTTCAGCTTGAGTGAGAGGAGACGTGGGTGCATTTCAACTGCCTGAAGTTTACACGTGAGCAGGTTCCAAACTTCCCTTTTGTCTTCTGAAATTTCTTACTGACTGCCCAGTACTGTCTCCCTAGTCTCTGGTTATGTCATCTCGTTTACTTGGTACAGAGTCAAGAATCTGTTTGCTATATTTTTGTGTGCTTAATTTTGTTTTAAAAAAGTCCTTTCTTCCACTAAACAATTAGTCCCCACGTTCTATTACATCACCAATAGATGACTGTATCAGTCACCTAATAAGGCCAAGTGCCCTCTGCCCCCTTAATGTAGTAATGGGGGGCATTAAAAAAATAAACAAGTTGTGTGCCAGTCACTGCCGCCTGCTCAGTCATCTACTTTATGTTTCATCCCTACCTTGCCAATCTGTTCACTGTCCAGTTAGGGTGCAGACTCGTTGGGGGATAGGGAATCAATATACATACATAAATAAACAACAGGATTCTTGCCAACCTCAGCCATTAACTGCATCCATAGGCTTTCACTCCACCCAAAAATGCATTCCTAGATCATTTGTCACTCCCCTTGACGGTCTCTCTTTCTCCCTTTACTTGGTCTTATTAGTGTTCATGGTCTTGCACAGGCCCCTGTTTGAAAGGAACAGACACACACAGCACAGTATCACATCCTAGCAATGGTTTCTTACTGTTTTCTCCAGCTCCTACATGTAGGTTTTCCAAATACTTTGTATTTTGCCCCTCTTTAGGTCATTCAGGCAAAGGATATGAATGTAGCTCACCCTGTTTATTGGTTTAAGTCTAAGCTGAAAATGTTTTCTTTGTGGGCTAGACTTGTTAGTCTTTGTTTTGAAGAGTCACTTTCCCTACTGCTGTATAGCACCATGATACATGGGAATGGCCCTCTGAGAATGAGTGACAGATCACTCTCCTGGCTCATGTAATCTTTGGCCAGCAAGGGTGCCAGTTAAATGTCAGTTAGATGGGGAAGGTAGAGATGTGGACCATCAAGTAGGGGCACCATATTTTATAAAGAACCCAAACATCAAACCTTAGTTTGCTCATTAAGTGCATTAGATTTACTATTAGAACATATATGGAAGGAGCTTTAAGGACCTTATGGAGACCATGAACCTTTGGAGTCAATAGGATTCTTGAAATGATGATTTGGCAGTGTCAGATTACTGTGGCCAGAAGGTCAGGTCTCCATCTGAAGTCACTCTTTGAACAAAAGATAACTGCTAACTGCTTCTATTCAGCAACTAAGGTACTGCACCCAACAAAGGTGCTGGAATCTTAATATGCAAATGATCCCCACTGTCTGTGAACCTGACAGGAATAAATGATAGTGAACCTTTCAAAAGGGGTACAGGTAGTGTGCCACATTGCTGTTCAGTTTCAAAAAATAATCAGAGAGAATAAAGGAGATAGAATTGAAGGGGTTTGGGGGTTTTGTTTGTTTGTTTGTTTCTAATCTGCACATTTTCCATTTGAGCAGATAGCTTCCAAACCCTATTCTGGGCATCAAAGTGACTGTAACGGTGGGATAGAAGTTTTTCCATTTAAGGAATTTAAAATCCTGGTATTAGGGGCAATTCAGTTCTCTATGATCCCTACCATGTGTGACTCAGTGCACCCAGCTGGTAACAATGACTACAGATTGTTTTTACAGATTATTCCTATCCTACATGTAAGTGCAGAAAGTACTTTTGAAAGGGAACAAAGACTGTAACTTCCTTAATACAGAAGCATTCATGCTATTGAGTGTTGTTTTTCAGAAATACAAAGCTGCTGCGCTATTTTAATTCAGAAAGCTGATATACATTTGCAATTAACTATTGAACTATGTCATTTTGGGGTAGCTGCTTGTTATGGCAGAAAAATAGAAAAGTGAAAACTTTCATAGCAAAAAATGCAAAAGTCAAGATTTAATTAAAATAGGAAAACTCATGGCAAAAGTCAATCCCAGGTGCAAGAACAAACTTATCGAACCATACTCACATTTATTATGTGTGACAGCCACGTGTGAATCCAAATTAGGTGCTTCTTTTAGAAAGGGCTGTATAAACAAAGACACAATTTAGGGCAGGCTGCATCTCAGGAGCACTGCAGTGTACGTGATTTGTAGGCTAAAAGGTTTTATAGCAAATGTTGATTTTTTTTTTCTAGTACAAAATCAAATTATGAATAATGAATTATGAACCACAAATATTTCACTCTTCTAGCCATTGAACATGGTTATCCACAGGGACAGGGTTTTTGAGGAATTATAAGTTGTCTTTCATAGTATAATGGTTAAGTGAAGTAGAGTATGGGTCAGGTTTCTTATTGTATTTGGGTGCCTAAAGATACAGGCTATTCTACCTGTGTAGCTACATGCTGCACTGAAAGGCAGGCTGCATCCACAATTGTCACTGGGTTGGGTAGTTACACATGGCAGTGAAAGGCTCTGGCGGGGGGAGGCAGCAAGTTAAGGCTCCAGCACCAGGGAAGCTCCATGCTGGATTCTTTCCCTGCTGCCTCTCCCCTGTTGCTGGAGCCTTTCACTGTGGTAGGGAAAGTCTCTGGCAGCGGGACACTACACTGCTAAAAATAGCAGTGTAGACATGGGAAGCACTGCTGGGGGTTGGAGGGACTGGACTGTGTACTAGACTGGACTACTGTGTAGTCTACTACTCGCCCAAGCAGTGCCTCGCTATTTACAGTGCTATTTATTCCCTTTCTCGCTGGCATGCTGTGTGTGTACACACCCCACCATAAGTGCAGACATGACCACAAATAGGCACCTAGTGGGATTTTCAAAAGTGCCTATGTGCCTCACCCCCATTGATTTCCGGGGGAGTTAGGCACATAGGTGCTTTTGAAAATTCCACTAGGCATCTGTCTGCATCTTTAGGTGCCTAAATACCTTTAAAAATCAGGCTTGATATCTAATGCAATAGTGGCTTATTCAGTAGGTATGCTTTTTATTGAGAAAGACAAATTCTGATTATTCTTAATATCTGACTCATCCTTCAAAGCTTCAGTTTATTGGCAGTATGTAGGAGTTTAATAAGTAATTTTAACAGCAACGCACTGGCAATCAAGCAAGATCCCAAGCTGGTTTACAGTAGCGGAATAGGTGTCTTCCTAGGAAAGTTCATGTTCAAACAGACAGCTAAATAAAAAGAGCACGCACTTAGCAAATAGTGTAAGCAGCCTGGCCCAGTGGACTTTTAGGGATTCATAAAACTTCCCTATTTCAAATTGCATCAGCCTGAAGTTTAGCCTACAAGATGTCAATCCAGATGCAGTTTTTTCCTTCTACTTTTAATAACAGCTCTGAAGAGTAGTTAAGTCACATGCTGTTTAAGGAGAAGTAAAATAAACTGTGGTTGGGGCTTCAGCCCAGCGGTTCCAGTCCCAGCTCCTGCCCCACAGGGGGCATCAGGTCCCCACAGCTCCACTCTCTCCCCTCCAGTTTCCACTGGGGTGGGGGCACACCGAGGCTCAGGACTTTAGTCATGAGGGGAACGCTGGGGCTGAAACCAGCACTCCCTCTGTAGCAAAGTCCTGAGGCCTGGTACCCCCCGCGGGGCTGAAGCCCCAAGTCCCAGCGCCCACCCCAGGTCTAAAACCCTGAGCCCCGGTGCTCCCGATAGTCAGAAGCCCTGAGCTCCCCCTCCCCCGTAGACCAAGAGCCCTAACCCCCCCCTTGCCCCCATGGCTGAAGCCCCAAGGCAATACACTACTTGCTGCTGGGTTTTTTTGGTCTTCACTGCTGCCTGATTGATTATTTATGGTTCTACATGGAATCCAGTTGACCAGTAAGTCCGTAACTCTGGTGTTCATATCTTTGAAGTTGTACACTAACGTGCTCAGGCTGATTCTTTGTCTTCAGCCTACAATACAGTTGACCATGAGATCTACTTGGTTTGTTTGTGAACACAAGAAGGGGTGGATGGATCCTTTCCTGGCTGTGTCTGTTCTTTTACTCCTAAGAGAACCCAGAGTGTAGTTGTGGGCAATAGTTCTGCTGCCCCGTGAACTGTCTCATGGGGTACTACAGCGGTGGATATGGTCACCTCACTTGTTTCAATAGGTAGGAGGGAGAGTAGGAGACACAGGCTACCCTTGATTTTTAGATGTTACCACCCCCCCAGTCCCCATTGGATCCACCAAAATCCAGAGTTGTTAACCTTTGGGCACATTGCAAAACATATCCTTTCCCCCTCTTCCCTAAGGCTGTTGAGGAGGGAATGTGCTGAGGTGGCTCTAATTATGGACAGGCCTTTATTTACTGATTTTAAAATTATGGGAAGCCCTGAATGGGAAGCTAATGTTGTATTTTAAAAATTTGAGACATTTCAAGGAATTTTTCTTGCACTGAAATTTTGCTGGCTCTAAAATATGTATTTTGTGTGCATACAGTGTAGAGTTTCATCCTTTGGAAGAAACAATTGAATTAGAGATTGAAACTTTAGTTCAGATCTCAAATTCTGTTTCACTACATAGATGAAGCCATTATTTATAAGTGGTAATAAACATGATGGATTGGATTACAGATCCTGTTTGCAGATTTTCTGGAATACAAAATATAAAAAATTAAAGAGGTATGTGAATGGTTGTAATAGGCCAAAGATGAAACTCAGAATAAAAAAAAAAACATCCGACACTAAATACAAACAAAGGAAATAGATCCATAATGAAAAGAAATAAGCTGTTTCCAGATCTCACTCAGTCACTGTATTAATCTACACGTTTCCCATATAATACACAGAACAATTAATGGCTGTAAACTCTGTTCCCCAAGGCCAAAACACTGGTAATTATTCCACAGCATAGGAAGCAGTTTTAGTCTTTCTTAGTCAGTTCTCCAAAGTGAGTCTAACAGCCAGGAGAAAATTTGGTCAAAGCAGAATCTGTGAAGAACTCAAGCTAAAGAGAACAACTTGGACTTATCTGTTTTGAAGAAAGTAGGCAATGGACCAGAACAAAAGCAGTGCCCACTGCAGAACATGCACTGCCCAAAGGTCATGAAAAAACTGGAACAAATTCACAAAGCTTGAAATACAAAAAACTCAAAACTGACTCGCTAGGTTGGGAGCTGTTGCCTGAACATCATAGGATTATATGCGGTGACACTTCAACTGACAAGAAAACAGTAAACAAGTCAGTGCTAGTGACTTTTTTTTTTTTACCAGTATTAAATGGGGCTATTTTATTGAGTTTATGTTTAACATAAAATAGTGTTAAAGTAGAATCCTAAAAATTTGAGAGTCCTTTCCATATATCAAAGATGTTTTGATATTTTAAACTTCAAAGGACTTTGGAGAAAGATCAATGTACAATTGAGCGACCTACAAAACCTCCACATGTGATCTAGTGGAAGCATAAGAAATGAATACGCTGTTTTCCAGTTTAGCATTTAATGAAGCTGCAGAAACTACAGTAGGATTTTCTTAAGGAGCATGTTTATAAATCCAATCCCAAATCCAATAACCCAGAATTAGTACTGTTCCGAGTCCTTTGGATCAATTATTTAGACAACATGGGTAATTTAAATTGTTACAACTTAATCAGCATAGACTGGTGTGTTAACATCATTTCTATGTAACATACTTTTTGTTTTAATAGATAAATGCAGAAGGAATGCCAGAAGAGGTTTTTCTTCAAGTATGCGCATCAGTCGACAGCTTTCTGAAAAAGGAAGAGGAAGCATTGTCTCTTTCAGCAGAAGTACAGTAATGGTTTATATACAAAAGTTTCATCTTACGTGCACTTGTCACACTTGACTAAAATGCTGTTCAAAGCAATATCTTCTGTTTTGAGAGGTATCTGGAATTAGTGCATGTGGTATTCAATGTTATTTTAAAATAAATCTTTTATTTATAATCATACAGTATGCTAAATACAAAATGGTCTCCACACTAGTACTGTATGTTGTTTATCAAATTGTTTGCAGTTCACAGGTTAAAAGCAGCATGGTGAACAGCAGTTCCTGTTTATATTTATAGTATCATGCATTTGAATATAATCATATGTATTGCACAATCAGCAGTCAGCTCCGTCAACTGCCATATATATATATATATAGCAAAGACTTTCAGGATTGCTCTGTCTCTTTGCAATGAGGTTAATTTTCTCTCTTTCATTAACACTGTTCATTTTTGTGCTAACATTTAGCTTGTTCCTGATTTATAGTGGTTGAAATCTGTTCTCTGCCATTGTGCTTTATAATGGAACATTCCTGGAATTAGTCATGCTAATTTGTGGAGTTGTGGAAGTTGAATAGACTTTTAACACTTCCCCAAAACACTGCAAATGCATTGAAAAAATGAACGGAACATACAGAAATTAACAAATACTGTAGGGGTCTGTCCATCCGTTGCCATCGCACAGATAAAACTGCTGTGAAATCTTTGCTGTGCGGGTAGAATTTGCTGTATATTGTAACACAATTTTCTAATTGGGCAAGATCTTTGCTGAAAACATGAACTGAGTAATGTTGGTACAATTAAAAAACTGCAAACAGATAGTTCTTCATGCTAATAATAGTAGCATATTTCACCTGTTAAAAATTAGCATGTGAAGTTGTTCAACAGCCATTATATATAAAGATTAGCAGATTCTATTAAATCATACTCTCTAAGTATTCCAAGTGTAAATTTCAGTTTTAGATCCTCATCTGTTGTCTTCTAGTGGCTCTGTCAAACTTTGAAAATGACAGTCAAAAAGAAAAAAGAAAAAAAAAGGCAGGGATTGTTTGATTCCTGTTGCTTGCATCTTTAACAATCTACCTTTCCAAAATATCTGCACAAAAATATGCAAAATCATATGATATTTCCATCTGCTCAGCCAAAATGTTTTTGGTATACTGGTAGCCAAAAAACCCCAAACTTATTTGACATTCTTGTGAAGTAATTGCATCCTCTTAATGTGCTGTTGCACCAGTCCATAGTTTAAGTTTGCATGATTGATCTTTCCGTCAACAACTGTACTTTCAATGAGCATTTATGGGGCAGATTTGTATTTTTAAAGTTATCTTTCTTGTAATGAAGACATAATACAAATAAAAAGTATGGACAAATGCTAGGAGTCGTAATTTATGCTGCAGTATACTTGGGTTTGATTTTGCCTAAAGCTCCATAAAATATGGATAACTGATAAATATAAAACAAATAAAGCACTCTAAACTCCCCCCCCGCCAAATCACGGCAGGTATTTTTTTTTCCCTTTTCTTCTACTTCCTTGCCATCTGCCATGTAAGCAAATAGCTCCAGTTATTCATTAAAGGGCAATTTTAGACTTGTTTTTCTCCTTTAATCGTGGATATTCTTGCTTCCTTGGGTTCCCCTTTATAAGTTAACCTTTACCTCTGACACCAACTGAAGTGCTATGCGAACTCCAGAACATTGCCATGAATCACCTGGAAGAGTATGTGATACAACATGTCTAGCAAAACACTTCTTGGAAATAATCAATTTACCTTCAGAATGCAGCCAGACTCCTCCAGCTTGAAAAGAAACATCCTTTTAGCCTAGATCTGAACCTGGTGGCACTAATGGCTGTACTCTTATGCTATTTTTCCAGTAATTAGAGGGTTTTAGAATGATCATGTGGTTGTAAATTATCCTAAGCACACACACATATAGGTATTTCTAGTTGTTCCTTGAGTTATTTCTCATTAGAATGACAATTAAAATGAGTGGAATGTGAAACTTTGATTTTTGGTGCTGTCCCTCAGAAACTGATCATCAGTTTCTAATTCCAAAAGTTATTTATAATATTAGTCAACATACAATTCCATATTTTAAATGTAGTATGTCAAATTTTACCCTTAATTCCACCCTCCTTCTTATATCACATTTCCTAGTCCAGTGGTTTTCAACCTGCGATCCGTGGACCCGCTGAACATCTGCATTCTATGTCTAAGGGGTCCGCGAATGATGAGTACGAAAATAAAGTGCCTTGCATAATGACAGGTTTCAGAGTAGCAGCCGTGTGAGTCTGTATTCGCAAAAAGAAAAGGAGTACTTGTGGCACCTTAGAGACTAACAAATTTATTAGAGCATAAGCTTTCGTGAGCTACAGCTCACTAAATGCATCCGATGAAGTGAGCTGTAGCTCACGAAAGCTTATGCTCTAATAAATTTGTTAGTCTCTAGGGTGCCACAAGTACTCATTTTCTTTTTACGAAAATAAAATTTCAGATCTCATAAAAGGCATTCTGTTTTTCTGATCAATCAAAAGGATGTGAATACCCCCACCTACAGGTCAAAACCCAGAAGTAGTGTGGTTATCATAGAAGCCCACAGTTTAGTGCCCTTTCTCACACTGTGTCAAATGCTGTGCACTGAAATATTTACAGTTGAATTCTGTTCAGTCAGTTTTCAGTCTAAGACTTCTATGGTATGAGTCTCTGGATCACAGGTTGAACTTTCAAAGGGATCTGCAACATCCATTTCAAATTTTGTAGGGTCTGCAAAAGGGTCTGAAAAAAGGTTGAAAACCACTGTCCGAGTCCATCAGTGATGCTGTAATGCCAATCTAGAACCAATGCAAACATTACATGGATCAATATGCAAGTATCAAAACACACACATATGCACACACACACACACAAATAAGATTTCCCCATCTCAGTAAGTAACACTGTTTTTGTGTAAGTATATTATATATTTGATATCGACCACTCTGACATATATATATCTTCATACACATACATACTGTGTGTGAGAGAGATAATTGTGTGTGCATGCACACATATATACAAGCAGATATTAATTCAAATTAGAAACAGGGCTTTAATCAAGAGATTTTAACTAAGGGATTTCATGTCTGAATTCCCTCATGTCTGAACCCCCCCACCCCATTCCGCCCTTCCCCTTCAAACTGTATTAACCTTTCCCCTGTGCACATCTGTAATTTTTTTCCCCCACTTATGCATTATGGTTATTTCCGTCTAAGAACATTTTAAAACCCCTTCAAAAATAAGACGACAACAGATTCTCTCTTTAGTAATCACTCTTCACCAAAACAGCTTCCATGACAGTAGTGTAACTGAGTGGGAGAACATAATATTATATGTTCCCATGATATTATAGATTCTATCACACAGTAGCTTTTGTCTTTCATCAAAGAGAAAAGTGAAATACATATGGTATCTTTGTTGTATTATATATCTTTAGGTTTATTAATTTCTCAAAGTATATGAGATGTTTACAGATGATGTATTACATCATTCAATGTTTTTAGTAACTGTACTATATTATCTACTCAATATATTATATGCTTAAACTTATTTTCCTTAGAAACAAATGTATGAAAACCTAAATGAAATTGTGAAATTTAACATTGTAATCAGGCTACAGTTAAAGTTGCTATCAAATGCAATCAGCCTTCTTATTGCCATGGTTTTAAACTAATGTGTTTCTTTTACATTCTAAATCACTCTGAAAATTTGAGTTTTTGTTTAAGTGGAAAACTAATACAGTTTAAAATAAAGCGCGTTTCTGAATCACAAGCTATACAGTTCAATAAAAAAAGTTATTAGTTCAAAAATATCACAATAATTACAAAGCTTTGCAGACATCAGCACGTTTTGAGATTAATACAGCATACCAAAGTTGCTAACGTTCCTTTCTTCTTCAGTCTGAAAAAACAACAACCCAATTTGTGAACAGGATATGAGAAAACAATCCTGTAAGAGGCCAAACACATTCTATTAGGTGCAGCGTATGTTCAGTTCCCACTGAGGTCAACAGTAGTGCCAAGTGCTGAGCCAGTGTAGATACGGGCCCTTTAAGTATTCATGTGACCTACTAAAATGAGCTATTTTCTATTGTTAATGTTGGTTAAAAAATTAATTTCTACCCAGAAAGGAAATCACAGTAAGCATTCTATATATAAACAGAGTGTATCCACATAGTTTATTTCTCACAGTTCTCCTGACAATTGAACATTATTTAAGAACATACTGTATACACAGATAAGAAGAAACATACAAAATGCTTTAAATGATGCACAACAAAATCCAGCAGTATAAAAGAATGCATGTGAACCTTTGCTCACTGCTCAGGCTAAATTTAATCACTTGTTTAAATAGTAATAAAAATACAATCTTTCATGGATCTTGTGCAGACTACAAAAGAGGAAAATTATTACCATATATATGATTTATATTAGGCAGTTTTCTTTGATGAGTTGCACTAACAACTCCAAATACAGAGGCAGAAGGCTGTGTACTTTATTTTAAAGGAGTTAATGTTGAGTATTAGAGACTTTACACAGTTACTACCACTGGCACTTTTCACCATATTTTGTACACATCACATGATCATCTTATATAACATTACATTTAAAAAATATATCTGAGTGACAATTTTTTTTTTAACATTCACAAACCATGAGCTGGTTAAGGAAGCAATGCAACAGTTGCTCCCTGTAGTGCTTCACTGTTGGTAATAGAGTTCATTGTGGTAAAAAAAAAAAAAAAAAAATAATAATTAGAAGTCAATGTGATTAAGCAGCTCCAATTTAATAAAGACCTGTAACCAACCATCACTGGAACAGTGAGTATTTTTTAGAGTATATCCTAGAAGCAAACATTGTCATTGGTTAAAACCTTGCCTAAAGAAGTCAGTTTCTGTGCTGAAAACTATTTCACAACAAAACTGCAAGCTACTAAACTGTTTTTATATAAATACTTCATCTTCTCTGGATCTCATAACCAAGTTCTTCAAAGCCTTTGGAATTTATTGTATCTTTAAATGCATGCTCTCATTTCTGGCTCAGCCTTCTGTATTTTTTTCCTTTCTTTTTTGTTTTGTTTTAGATTCACCACCTAAAAATGACTAAGGTGGTAAAAGGAAAGTCTCCCAGTGAAACCTTCTGCACACTAGGAATGTTCAGCTGCTGTTCAGTGATCAAGAACCGTGACAGTTCAGAGCTGTAGTTTGACGAGTACACCCAGGAAGCTGTCACGCTGTGAGTGACATTTCAGGGAAAGCAGAGTCTTTCCAAAGTGTGCACGGAATTAACAATGATGCCATTGTTACTTTTCAAAGAGGATAGTAAGCCCAGGTTGCAAGTCTGCTTCCCATGTCATCTATTTGCTGGAAAGTAGTTTGGGTCAAGATAATTGTAACTGGTGCCTTGGGACATGCAGTAGTCTCTATCTAAGAATGTCTCTGCTCTGTAAATAGGCTGTAACTGGTGATCTTCCTTGTGAATCTCTGTTTCATGTAGACTGCAAAGGAAAGAAAATACAATTTGGCAAGTGAACTTATTTTTCATAATATTTTCACTTGCAGAACAATGAATATATGTTCCTTTTTTTTTAATTGACAGATGCATGTCAAATTCTGTATCACATACCATTACTTCAAAGTTGAGGATTTCAGAGAACATACTTTCCCTGTCTCATACTTAACAGTCCAAATATTAATTACTCTCTCCATTGCACTGAAAGAATGATCGACTTTCACAACACCAGAAAACACACCAAAAAGAACTATTAGAAACACACTTTACAGTTATAATCTAGTTACATCTAACTTTCATGAGGTATCATGGAACAGATAAATCCCATATATGCAAAGAATTTACTCAGTGTTTAAGCCTTAAAGGGATATTCAAGTAATTGCAAATAATAAGCATCAATGCTTGCTGCTCACCAGTCAGAACAAGAATCACAGAAATCCAAGGACATTTCTTGAGGGCAATCCTGGCAGTGCCACCGAATGCCTTGAATGGGTTCAGTTCCGCAGTTGTCACACTGTGAAACATATTGAACAAAAAGATAGTGAAAGAAAGAATTTATGTTAAAAATATATATAGTTTCATCTCAACCAATGTACTGCTTTCAAAGGATAATAAAGAGCATGGTTTCTTGCAACATCATCACCACCTGCAGATGAGCTCTGTATAACCCTGAAAGCTTGTCTCTCTCCCCAACAGAAGTTGGCCCAATAAAAGATTATCTCACCCACCTTGTCTCTCTAGTATTTATAAATTAACAGATCCTAGGAAAGATCACTTAGACCGCTGATGATCATCCTATTTTCTGCTTCATTCACCACTCCCTCAAGGCTCCCATTGCAATTATCCTTCTGGCCAACAACAGATGGACATGCTTTCCTCTGGAACCTATCAGTGCCAGTCCTAAACTGGCCAGAGGAGTTGCTTCAGAGTGATACAAGGCAGTCCTTTCTAGCTCAGGGATGAGCATGATGACCCTGCAATTCTCCAAACTCAACAATCTGAAATGCCTGAACTTAGGATCCTCTACATGGAAGCAAAATGTGGTATCACTATAGACAGCTGCATTAGAAACCTTTTACGGTAAGCTGTACGGAAGAATAAAAAACAGTTACTCGCCTTCTTGTAACTGTTCTTTGAGATGTGTCGTTCATGTCCATTCCAATCAGGTGTGTGCCCATGCACGTGCACAGTAGCTGCAAGATTTTTCCCTAGCAGCAACCATAGCCTGGCCACCCTCTAGAGTTGCGTCTTCATGGCGCCCAATATAGAGCACTGCTGGCCCACCACCCCCGCAGTTCCTTCTTGCCAGCTACTCCGACAGAGGGGTAGGAGGGGAGGAATGGACATGAACAACGCATCTCGAACAACAGTTACGAGAAGGTGAGTAACCATTTTTCTTCTTAGAGTGCTTGTTCATGTTGATTCCAATCAGGTGACTCACAAGCCCATGTTCAGGAGGTGGGGTCGGAATCGTCCACTGATTGCAGGACTGCTCGTCCGAAGGCAGCATCGTCTCTGGCCTGCTGGGTAATCGCATAGTGCGTGGTGAAAGTGTGGATGGAGGACCATGTCGCTGCCCTGAAGATTTCCTGAGTGGGGACCTGTGCCAGGAAAACTGTTGATGAAGCCTACACCCTGGTGGAGTGCGCAGTGATCAGGGGTGCAGGAACTCCTGCCAGGTTGTAGCATTCCTGGACGCAGGATGTAATCTGTGATAAAATGCATTGTTACAACACAGGCAGACCTTTCATTCTGTCCACCACTGCCACGAATAACTGGACTGATTTTCTGAACAGCTTCATTCTCTCGATGTAAAAGGCTAGTGTCCTGCAGACATCCAGAGAGTGTAGTCTCTGCTCCCTGCCACAGAAAGGCGGCTTAGGATAGAACACTGGAAGAAAGATGTCCTGGTTCACGTGAAACTGTGACACAACCTTCAGGAGGAAAGCAGGATGAGGTCTGAGCTGCACCTTGTCCTTATAGAACACGGTATAAGGGGGCTCTGAGGTTTGGGCCTTGAGTTCAGACACCCTCCTGAGGTTATCGCCACCAGGAACACCATCTTGTAACAGAAAGAGAGAAGGAAGCATGTTGCCAAGGGCTCAGAGGATGGTCCCATAAGCCTAGAAAGGACCAGGTTGAGGTCCCAGACTGGGACAGGCTGTCGGACATGAGGATATAGCCTGTTGAGCCCTTTTAAAAAACGGCTGACCATAGGGTTAGCAAACACTGAGCGGCTCGCCTCACCTGGGTGAAAGGCCTAGATGGTGGCTAAGTGCACCCTTATCGATGTCAACGAAAGCCCACGCTACTTCAAATGGAGGAGGTAGTCCAGAATAAACAGCACTGGGTCCAGTGTCTGGGACGAGTGGCGCGGCACCAACCAAATTGAAAATCTCTTCCACTTGGCAAGGTAGAGGCTCTCATAGAGGGTTTTCTACTGCCAAGGAGAACTTGTCTAACGTGGTCTAAACAGGAAAGCTCCATTGGGTTCAACCATGGAGCTTCCACACCGTAAGGTAAAGCAAGTTAGGCTCAGATGTTGAAGATGACCATGGTTTTGTGTCAGAACGTCCGGGAAGAGCAGCAGGGTGACTGGGGCTTCCACGGACATGTCTAGGAGAGATGTATACCAGTGCTGTCGGGATCATGCTGGAGCGATCAATAACCTGAGCTCATTCCCTCCGGATCTTGAAGAGCACCTTGTGAATGAGTGGTATGGGCGGAAAGATATATACAGGAGACAACCTCCTCAGTGGTGGAGGAACGAATCCGCTCTGGAGCCAGGGCTGTGGTTCTGGAAGGAGAAGAACTGCTGGCACTTCCTGTTGTATCGCATGGCAAATAGGTCTATCTGGGGAAATCCCCACCCCTGGAAGATTGAAATCGCGACATCTGGGTGAAGGGACCGCTTGTGGCCGTGAAACAACCTGCTGAGGTGGTCCGCCAGCTCATTCTGTACCCTGGGGAAGTCCAATACTTGCAGGTGTATTGAATGTTCTACACAGAAGTCCCACAGCATGAGGGCTTCCTGGCACAGGGGAAAGGACCATGCACAACGCCCCCCCAGTTTGTTACAGAACATTGCAGAGGTGTTGTCCATCATGACTGATACGCATTGTCCCGTTAAGTATGCCCGGAAGGCCTGGCATTCCAGGCACACCACTCTCAGCTCTCTGACATTGATGTGGAGAGTCAGATCCACCTGAGACCAAAGACTTTGAGTCCTGCGGTCTCCTAAATGTGCTCCCCAGCCCGTGTCTGATGCATCCGTCACTAGAGACGGGCATGGCTGTGGACTAGCGAAGGGGACCCCTGGGCATACCTCCTGAGGGTTGAGCCACCACAGGAGGGAGTCGAGGACTAGGCGAGGTAGGGTCACTATCCTGTCCAGGCTGTCTCTGGCCTGGCAGTACACTGACGCCAGCCATGACTAAAGAGATTGTAGTCTGAGCCTGGCATGCTGCACCACATAGGTACAAGCCGCTATGTGTCCCAGAAGCTTCAAGCAGTTTCTTGCTGTGGTGGTGGGAAATTGTCTGAGGCCTCAAATGCTATCCATCAGGGCCTGAAACCTTGCTTGCAGCAGGTATGCCCTGCCCTGGGTCAAGTCCAATACTGCCCCTATAAACTCTATCTTCTGGACAGGGGACAGAGTGGACTTTGCTTTGTTTAAAAGGAGACCCAGGTTGATGAAGGTGGCTCTGATAAACTTGACCTGAGCCTCTACTTGGGTCTTGGAGCAGCCCTTGATCAGCCAGACATCGTTGAGGTAAGGAAACACCTGAACCTGGTGCCTGCGCAGAAACACAGCGACGACTGCCATGTCGTCTGCTGGATCCAATGAGGAAATGATGGAGACCAGAGAGACCATGCGGAATTTGAGTTTCTTTATAAACTTGTTGAGGTCCAGCAGGTCCAGGATGGGCCTGAGGCCGCCTTCGGCTTTCGGTATTAGGAAATACAAGGAATAAAAGCCCTTGTCCCTGAGCTCCTGAGGGACCTCCTTCACTGCCCCTAAAATAGGAGTGACTACACATCCTGGATAAGGAGTTGCTTGTGAGAAGGGTCCCTGAACAGGGACAGGGAAGTGGGGTGGAAGGGCATGGATGGAATATCCCCCCTCTACCGTGCGGAGCACCCATCGGTACGAGGTAATAAAGGGACTACGCATGGTGGAAAGGGGATAGTTGGGACGAGAAGGTAAGATGGGGTGGATCCATTTCCAGGTGTGGTACACGTCCTTGACCGTGCCTTTGAAAGGCAGGCTTAGGTCTCGAAGATGGCTTTTGTTGTCCCGAGCTCTGGCCAGAAGGTTGATGTGGCCTTCTCCTGCCGCTTCTGTTCTGCTTCTGGAGCCATCTTGATGGTTCTGCTGACTGAACCTTTAAGTGGGCTGTGGCCGGAAGTGTCTCCGCTGAGTGGAAGGCGTGTAGCGGTCCAGGGACCTGAGGGTGGCTCTGGAGTCCTTCAGGCTGTTTAGCCTTTTGTGTCTGTCTTTTCTGAAAACAGAGTCTCACCCTCAAAAGGCAGGTCCTCTATGGTCTGCTGGACCGCAAAGGGGAGACCTGCAGCCACTAGCCCCTTCTCATGGATACACCCATGGCCATGACTCGAGTGGCAATGTCTGCCCCATCAAGTGCTGCTTGCAGGGATGTCCTGGAGATCAATCTCTCCTCCTTAACCAAAGCCGAGAATTCAGCCCGGGAATCTGAGGGAAGTAACTCTAAACTTAGCCATTGCCGAGCAGGTACTATAGGCATACCTGCTGCTGATGGCCTGTTGGCTGGAAATGCGGAGTTGCAGTCCCCCTGTGGTGAATACTTTCCGCCTGAATAGGTCCAGTTTTTTGCATCACTATTCTTGGAGGAAGGGCCCTGGAAACCCTGCCTCTCTCACTGGTTAGCAGTGTCCACCACCAGTGTACAGATGTTTGTAGCACGTGGAGGGCACAAAGTACCACAGTTCATTGCGCTTAGCAGTAGGCGGCAGAGAGTCTGGGGTCTGCCACAGGGTCTTGGTCATATCTGGGTTAGTTTTGATTAGTGGTAAGGTAATAAAGGAAGGGCCCGAAGGGGCCAGGATGTCCACCATAGCGTCTGCATCATCTACAACTTCCTCTGCCTTAATGCCTAGACCCTATGCGACCTGGTGCAGCATCTGCTGTAACACCCTAGAGTCTTCCAGAGCTGGGGCAATGGCAGTGTCTCATCTGGGGAAGATGAGGAGGGCACTAAGGAAGGTGGTTGCTCCCTTCCATCCCCGCTGGAGGGATCTCTTGAGCTGGTGGGACAGTGGTGGAATGGTCCAGTCTTGGCACCATGAAAGGCGCATGTACAGGTGTTGACGTCGGTCCCCACACCGGTGCTGGTGGCACTGTCTGATGGTGTGTCTGCGCCATGGTAGTAATCGACATCGGCGCAGGCAGCATACATGACGGCATCGGCGTTGGTGCCAGAGCCGGTGCCATAGTTGGTGCCAAAGATGCGGTTGGCACCGTAACCTGAGCCGCTGACACCTCTGGTGCCAAGGACGTTACTGAAGGCGGCGCCGCAGTTGGTGCCGATGTCAGCAACAGTGCTGCGGTTGCCGGCATCGACGATGGAGATAACTGCTCAGTCACTGGACGTGGTGGGACAAAGGTTGCAGACAAAAGTGAAGCAGCACCAGAGCAAGATCCTTGGCTCAGATCCATGGAGTCCAGAAGGGCCACTGAGCTGGGTTCTGCCATTGAGGGGTGCATGGCATCGGCTGGGACCTCCTGTGGGGCCTTGAGCTCGATCTTCTGCTCCTGATATAGTTGGAGCGGTACGAGTCCGACTTTGAGGTCTCAGAATACAAGGACCAGGGCAGTGCTGAACCTCTTGACGTGGAGCGTCAGAAGCCCAGGGACCGACTGCGCTCCCTGGATGGAGGTGCTGGTGTCTGTGGTTGCTGAGGCAACGGGGAGCAGCACGACATCATAGCTGGCTTTCCCTTTAACTGCACAGTGCAGGATGGAGCCTGCAGTGCCAAAGCCTTCTCCTGCCTCGGAGCTGAGAATGGCGCCATGAGTCTGAGCAGGTCATGTGCTGCCTCAAACACTTCAGGAGTGGACGGAAACAGCAGGCTCTCTGAGGGATTTGGCGAGCGCGACAGGCCCGGACTCGACTGCGTCTCTTGGGCAGGAGTCAACGTGGTCAACCCCTGAGTCTCGGAGCCGTGGCCCACCTGTAGTACCACTGATGGCTGATCTCTGGATCTAGGCAATGGGATCGGCCCCTTTCAATCCTCTTCTTCTTCTGCACCTGCAATTGGAACCGGTACCAAAGGTTGGAGTGTCCCCGAGACACTCCATGATGGAGCCTAGAGTCCTTGGCCGCGTCTTTCTTCGGTGCCTCTTGAAGAGGGCACTGGCATGCTCTGCACCAAAGAGTATGTGCTGGTGGTGAGATCCCCGGCACCGGGGTCCAACTGTGGTCAAAGTGCTGCCTCGATGAGGAGGATTTTAAGCTGCTGCTCTCTCTCTTTCAGGGTTCTTGGTTGGAATTTTCAACAGATTTTACAGCAGTCTTTTTGGTGACCCTTGTCCAGACACTGTAAACAGGATGTCTGAGGGTCACTTTTTGGCAAGCGCTTTGCTCAGTCCTTGCAGGTCTTGAAGCCTGGGAATCACAACATGTCTCGGAGGCAACAAATAAGTGGGGTGGGACTGGGGGTAAACCTCTGTAAATGAAACTTTCAGCTGACTAACTAACTACACTAAACTACACGATCTGAATAAACAAAGTGAGTACAACAGGAGCAAGAGCAAGGGAAGTTCCACCTACTGTCACTGGCAGTTAGGGTGACCAGATGTCCTGATTTTACAGGGACAGTCCCGATTTTTGGGTCTTTTTCTTATAGAGGCTCCTATTACCCCTCACCCCCATCCTGATTTTTTTTTTTTTCAGACCTTGCATTCTGATTGCTGTCTGGTCCCTCTACTGGCAGTAAGAAGGAACTGAGAGGGTGGCAGGTCAGCAGGGCTCTATATTGGGCGCCATGAAGGCACGACACCCGGGGGCACCCAGACCGACCCTTCAGTTGCTGCTAGGGAAAAATCTTCCAGCTACCGTGCACGTGCGTGAGCACACACCTGACTGGAATCGACATGAACAAGCACTCAAAGAACATCGTACATTAGCTTAGGTTTATTACACAGTAGCGTTTCCAAATTCAGTACATATACAACTTATACTCCATGCAAGGCTGGTAGTTCCACCTATTGTTAAGGGTGCCTGACAGTTCCCATGATAAGACCCTGATTTTAGTTGCTTATAACTCTGCCAAAAAAACCCATTTGGACTGAGATTTTCCATGGTGGGTATTAGCCTATGGCTGATTTTTACTTATTTATTTATTTATTTATTTAATTTTTTTTTACTTCAGCCGAAATGGTTCAGCCATTTCCAAGAACAAGGCTAGGGAAAAAGTACGTAGTTCTGCCCATGTTAAAAAAAAATCATGAGACCTTTTCTACCTCTTGCACCCTCATGCTTTGGAGCAGGGACTTGAACGGGGTGGCCTTTGTGTCATGGATGTGCTTTTTGCTATTTACAGGAAAAATCCAGCCAAATTCGTCCAAGTTATAAGCACAGGAGAAATCTCAGTTCTCACAGGCTCAGTAGAGACTTCTTCCATTTTACCAGTTAAATTTCTGAAGATTCCTTCTTCATTGAACATGCTCAAGCCTCTCACAGATCCTAATGCTGACTACACTCCACATGCACCAGTCCCACAGAATGACTGAGCATGCTCCAGTCCAAGGCTACAGGGGTGAAGATGGACTTTCAATGTAATGAATGTTCCCAGCTGCTCTGGGTCTGTGCACTGCAACTGAAAGCAATGAGTCTTTCTTGTGCTCTCAGTGACCCCCCCTACTGGCCACCAGTCAGTGTGGAGGAAGAGGATGCCTATTTTGAATGCAGAGGGGACAAAAGCTAGATCAGGGGGAGGGAAAAGAGGAGACTGGGACTGGAAGTAAGGAAAAGAGGAGACTGGGACTGATTGGCGAGACTGGGACTGAGACCAGGCATGGCAGGCCAGGACTGGTAAGGCAAGGAGTCTAAAGCAAACTCCCCGCCATAGGCTGGACCGGAACACAAGATTCCTGAGTCTCACCATTCTTGCGCTGACAGCAAATAACTGTGAAACCTCTGGAAAACTGTGTCTCATCCCTCTCTACTGGGAGACCCACAGAGAGGATTACACCCAATGATGGGTATCATTCAGTGCACAGGGCAGACTCACTCTGGAAATGAATGAGGGTTGTACAATAAAGGAGGCTGTTATCTCCAGGACTCTGTTTCATTTGTTGCAGAAGTTGGAAGGTGTGTAGTGAATGAGGCAGAGGACTAGAGGAAAAGAAAGGATGGTCTCATGGTTAAGGCAGTTGAATGGTGTCCTAGAGAACTGGATTCTATCCTTTCCTTGGCCACAAAGTTCCTACGTGATGCTAGACAAATCACTTAAACTCTTCATAGACAGGCACCCAGAAAATGAACACACAATTAGTGAGACCCAGGGATCTGATATGCAGAAATGCTGAGCACTCACAGCTGGAACTGAAGTCAATGGGAGCTGTACTTAGAACATATAAAGTGCTATATAATGCTACATAGTCTGAAAAATGAGGTTCTAACCATTTCAAACTGGGCACTCACTACTGGGGGCAACTTTTGACCTTAATCTCAGGTCTTTGACTGAGCCTTAGTTCCCCATCTGTAAAATAGAATACCACCCTCCTCTCCCCGCTCCAGTTCACAGGGCTGTTGAGACGATCAATTAATGTTTGTGAAGCACTCAGATACTAAAGCGATAAGCACCAAAAAAAACCCATAAAGAAATAAACAATTGTGTATTCTGACCCGGGTTTAAAAAATGTGCAGTAAATGAGGCAAGAAGCCACACTTCGAACAATCAGGAAAAAAAACTAATTATTGAATAGCAATTCATTAAGTAAGCAACGTCCATACTGTGCACTGAATGAGCTGGCAGTCCAGTGGAAAAATACAGTATGTGTTCATGTAACTAAAAACTGTATCATGATGCATACACACAAGGGTGACAAATTACGGTTGGAAAGACAACCTTAATTCTGGCATTTCCTAACTTTTGAGTGCTTGATTTTGTAACCTTAATAACATTTCGAATATAGTACATTAAAGTACTAAATTAGTAACTCAAATTACTTTGTCCATTATATTTCATAGCTAGAATTGCAATATTCCTGCTCAAAGTCCATATTTTATATTCTGAACTACAATAATAGCATTAATTTAAAAAAGCCTCAGCTTTCCAATACCATGACATAAATCTGTCAGTATCAGTATGTTACTAGCCTGATAGTCTCAGTTTTCAAGTGTATGTCAGTCTCCTTGGACTGTATTCCCTTCATTCTTATAGAAAAGGCTACTACCAAAAAAGCCCAATAAGCCCTCTCTCCTCCCTAAGGAGTAAAGGCAATTCCTGCACGACTCCATACATGGGGAACAGCCAGAGGTGAAAGTAAGTTAAAGGACTTACTGGTACGCCGGAGTCCTGAGCAGGGGGCTTGGCCTCAACCAGAAGAGGCAGGGCCTTAAATCCCCGGGCCCTTTAAATCAGGATTTAAAGGGCCTGGGGCTCCAGCTGCAGTAGTGGCAGCTGGGAGTCCCAGGCCCTTTAAATCACGCCTGAGCTACCAGCTGCAGAGGCAGCTGGGAGCCCCAGGCACTATTTAAAGGGCCCAGGGCTCCAGCTGCCACTACTGCAGCTGGAGCCCCAGGCCCTTTAAATCACTGAGGAGCTCTGGGTATTCCAGGCTGCCACTGTTACCCCGGGGCTCTGGCAGAGCTTTAAAGGGCCTGCCAGAGCCCCAAGCCCTTTCAATCCCAGCCTGAGCCCTGCTGCCTGAGCCCTGGGGTAGCAGCGGCGGGGCTCCGGCGACGATTTAAAGTGCCCCAGGGTGGTAGCAGGGGCTGGAGTCCCGGGGCCCTTTAAATCTCTGCCGGAGCCCCACTGCCGCTACCCCAGGGCTTTAAATTGCTGTCTGGGAAAGCCGGTCCCAGTACAGAGCACTGGCTCTTGCTGGTATGCCGTACCGGGGCGTACCGCCTTACTTTCACCTCTGGGAACAGCTACAAAGAAGGTTGCTGGTAATGACTGAAAATCCTCAAACTAGAACAGGTATCCTCGGGCACTCCCTCCCTTTTCAATGTTGCCAATAAACGGATGGTGCTGCAGATAGCACGTCTCTGTATGTTAAGTGTAAAAATATTATTTGTATTCATCTCATACCAATATCATTTTATTTCCTTGCTTAAATCCTCTCTTCAAAAATTGCCTGGAGCTGGCCCAAATGCTGCTGCAATTTTTCGCTGCACCTACAGCCTCAGTACACTGCCTATTGATCTACTACAGTTATCATTCCACATCTCTGGCTTTTTTTTTCCTTCAAAAGGACAAATTTCTGAAAGACTAACTTTTTAAATGACTGGGAAACTTTGCTACTATTAACTGGGATTAATTTCACCCTTAAGGTTTAATATTCCCAGTACCCCAAAAGAGATTAGATTCCAAGAGGAGTTTCATAATGCAGTGCAGATAGCTGTAGTCATTTATTTTTCTTTACAGCGAGTTTTATTGTGCTGTCTGTACATTTCTAAGACAAAATCCTGCATTATGATATTACATATTTCCATCATTATTTTTTCTATATATCTATCACTCTGAAAAGGAAAGTTTTTAAGAAAATCCAATTCCTGCTAGTTTTAAAAAAAAAAATGCTCACACTAAATTGAATACAGTAGAACCTCAGAATTATACAAACCTTGGGAATGGAGGTTGTTTGCAACTTCAAAATGTTTTTAACTCTGAACAGCATCTTCACCTACAACGTGTAAGTGGCTTCCCTGTGCATGGGGATGGGGACAGGCAGCTGGTTCTAGCCCCGACTGCAAGGATGATGAGTGAGGCACCCTGGGGCACTACGGCATCAGTGAGTGCGCCATGCAAACTGTGGCCCTTTAAAATTGAGCTGCTCCTCCAGAGCGCAGCATGCTGGCAGTAGCTCAGGCTCACACTCCAGGCCAGACACTGGTCGCAAGAGCAGAAGCTCCCACCCCAGCACCGGCAGCTTCCTTGCAGCATAAGCAGCTTGGGCTGCAGCAGCTTCTTTCCCAGGCTTGGACTGAGCTTGCAAGTTTGTCCACCTCTTGGCCAAGGGGAGAGGGTGAAATCAGCACCTGCGGCTTACAGGAAAGCGGCACAGACCGCAACATTGCTTTTGCCTGCTCAGGCTGCCTTGGGCTAGCAGCGGGGGCTCACAGCTGTGCCTGTGAACCTCAGAGTCTTCACCTCCTAGCTGTAAGTGGCTGCCTCGCAGGTGGGGACAGGCAGTGCAGATGTGCCTACCTTTAAAATGCAATACAGGCACCGTACAGTATTTGCTCTTTTTTTCGGTCTCTGCTGCTGCCCGATTGCTTGCTTCCAGTTCCACATGGTGTCCGATTGACCAGTCAGTCTGTAACTCTGGTGTTCGTATCTTTGAGGTTCTACTGTAACAACAGATTACCAGTATACCTTACCTTGAAGCCCACATGCTGCACAAATCCACTTTCTGCATGCATCTGCTGGAGTTTTTGCTTCTTCAACTTTTTTAACTCTAGCAGTTCTTTGTATTCAGGTAATTCTCGATATGCTATCGGAATACTTTCTTCATCCTGTTCAAAAAAGAAAACCTTGGCTTTGAGATAGCATTACTAAGAAGAACTAGCTTCCTTCAACATAAAAGTGTGATCAAATTTCTTTCAGAAAAATATTGACAGAATAAACTACATAAGAGACATACAAGAATTATTTGGGGAAAGAAATCTATTGTTAATTTATATTTTTAGTACTATTGTTTGTATTAAACCAACAGTGTGCTACAGTAGGTATCTTCTAGTAAGGAAGATAGCTCACAGAGGAGTTAGATTATGCCTCTTAATTATACTTCCTATTTTTAATTCCATTTAAGAAATGTACTTTAATTTCTATATAATACATTTGTTTACATGTTGAGTGGGAACTGACACATGGAGGAAAAAAGCTAGTTTTTATCAATAGAAAGCTAGGTTATTTTATGTATAAATATCTGGTAACAGATTAAGAAATTGAGAATTAGAATTTAGCATAAACTATATCAAATTAATTAGACCTTGTTCTCTTTACCATTGTTCTACAGAGGAGTGATAGTTTTGTCCAGTGATTGCTCAAGTGCCTTAACTAGCTGAGAAAGTGGGCCAAAAATGATAGATCCCTATAGATTGTTATGTGTTTAGGGTTTTGGGACAATGTCACATTTAAATATATTGATGAGCCAAGATAGGCATCAAATTTTCATTGCACATTTTTTATTGAATGTCCGTTTTAAACTCCTGACGTCCTACTTCCAGGTTCAGCAGAGTGTGGGAGTGGTAAGGAGGCATCCTTCTATGCCACGGGAAAGATCCAGAGAATGATCCCATAGGTGCACACACCCCTATTTCCCTTTTTCTCCAGCACCTATTAGTCCACAGCACATACACATGGATGCACACACCCTAGCTTCCCTTTCCTTTTTTACCCTCTCTGTTGAATAGACAAGGTACAACAAGTAGCTTTTGAAAATGAATATTTAAGATCAATGGTAATTTTTGCCATTATTTTTCATAACTGAAAGCTTATGTTCTACCAAAAGCTGGGGCATAAAAACATCTTAAGAGAACCTCATGAAAAATCACTTGCTCTCTCATTTTAAAATAGCGACCATCTCCCATTTTTCTTAGTGAGAGTGCCAAGCTATCTCAGGGAAGATGGTGCCCACCAGGCTGTCAGAAAGCATAGACAGTTCCACTGAGGTCTCTATCTCAAAATGCCCACCCAACTGAAGGTAGCTATGACTTCAGAGCCACTGACAGCAATGGAAGATGGCAGCTGTTTTGACAGAGGACAGTTCTTCGTTGAATATTAGAATTTTTTTTTGCTCCTACTGAAGGAGAAACATTCAGTTATGAAGAATGAGGAAAAAGTGACAATTAACTCTCCTCAAAATTCTTCCGATATAGCCTACACACAAGACAACAGTGAGTTTTAAGAATACTGAAGTTTGAAGAGTCTGTGTTATTTGTTTAGTAAGATTATTAAGGGGGGGGCGTGGCATGGGGAAGGTTTGACAGCAGCTACTAAATTTCTGAAAGGACCCATTTTGAATTAGTTAATTTTAACTCCTAAACTAATTAATGAACTTGCTTGGAAATTCATAGAAAACTAATCTTATACTCAAAGTAAAAGTGCTGAAAAATTTTAGGGATGACACGCTGTATTTTCCATACATAAAGAAGTGGCTGAATTCCTGCTTTATATGAAAAACTCAACTCAGGTCTTGTCTACACAGGGAAGTTGACCAACACAGCTAATGCAGAATAAGTATACCAGTCAATTTCCCCAGTGTAGATGAGGCCTTAGCCTTACCTATGGAGCAGGCAGCAACTGGTGCCTCCAGAGTCAAGAACTATAGATAAACCCTTCCCACTACTTGCTGGTTGCACTGTGATGCCCCACAAAATCATTCTGAGATGACGCAACTGCCATTGTGGATATGTCTACACTGCAATTGAACACCTATGCCTGGCCTGTGTCAGATGACTCGGGCTCACAGTGCTTGGGCTATGGGGCTGTAAAACAGCAGTGTAGATGTTTGAGTTAAGGCTGGAGCCTGAGCTCTGGGACCCTGCGAGGCGAGACGGTCCCAGTGCCTGGGCTCCAGCTTGAGCCCAACTGTCTACACTGCAATTTTATAGCCCAACAGCTTGAGCTCCTCAAACCCAAGTTAGCAAACCCGGGCCAGCCATGAGTGTTTAACTGCAGCATAGACATACCCTGAGAGCCCTGCTTTGAATCCTGAAATTCAATCCAATTTACTCATTTTGTCAGCAGGGCATGATATTTTTGATCTCCTAATACTGTCATTTTGCATTGATAATGGGTAAGGCTGTGATTTAGTCACGGAGGTCACGGAATCTGTGACTTCCAAAGACCTCCATGACTTCAGCCAGCGCCTGCTGGGAGCTGCAAGTTTCCCTGCCGCTTGCACAGGTGGGGAGTGCGGGGTACCCCTGCAGCTCTTGGCCTCCACAGGTGGCAGAGGGGGAACCCCACAGCTCCAGGACACTTTGGGCAGCCAGGGGGAACCCTGCCGTTCCCCGCTATGACAGGGGGACCCTGCAGCAGGGGAAACCCCTGCTGCTCCTGGCCACCCCAGGCGCCAGGGGGGATCCCCACTGTCCCATGCACCATGGGAGGAAGTGGGGATCCATGGAGCTCCCAGCCGGCAGGAGGCAGGGGGGATTCCAAGAGCTCCGGGATCCCAAGATCCCTGGAGCTCTCAACGCCCCCGTAGCCAGCTGCCCATTTTGTCATGGGTATTTTTAGTAAGAAGTCACAGACAGGTCAGGGGCTTCTGTGAATTTTTCATTATTGCCCGTGACCTGTGCGTGACTTTTACTAAAAACATCCATGACAAAGCCTTAGCCTTAATAATGGGGTTTGTCTGGTAATGGAGCTCACCTGTCTCTTTCTACATTATTGCAAACAAGAAAAATATCCATCTGAAATGCTGCACTAGTGAAGAATGAAAAGAGTAAGCCAAGCTTCCTAAAATAGGACCAAGTCAAGCATTACCATTGCAAAAACCAAAACCAAAAGCTACTAGTAGCAAAATTGAAAAGAAAAACTGGTGTTGAAATATAGGCTCCCTAAACCTACTATAATTGTGGCATCACGGGGTGAAATGTAAGCAGTTTGGGCAAAAAAAAAAAATCTAGATGTAGAATGTAGTATAAAAAATTATATATATGCGCACAGAAGAAAAGTATAATTGATTCCAGAATGATTTGTTAAGATAAAGAGAGGTAAATTTTAACATTCAATTTTTTAATTTAATTACATTTAATTAATTCTTAAAAATACTTTTTTCACCTCTTTTAAGATTCATATGGAAAAATAGTAAGTTATCAGATATGCTGGTAAGGGATGGGACAGAGAGATGTCCCAGACAGCTCAGAAATTAAGTCCCAAGGAGAATACAGAGCATGTCTAAAGACAAGAGATGTGGCTGGAACTGAACAATAGATTCAGGAGTATCTAACAATTTAAGATGAAGAAAATGCAGTACACGTCACAAAGTCACTGAGAAAAATTGAACTGATCTGTGCTGGACAACCTCATTACCTTTTGTTATGCTGTGAGGATTGTGAGTGATAACACCCTCCCCTCCAGCATTCTCCCAAAGATAAATTCAGCAGGCCAGATCCTTCTGTCTTGACTTCAGAGAAGTCATGCTGATTTTACACAAGTGGAGAATCTAGACGCATAATCTTCAGCAGTAGGATTTATTCCCTACATACAGTATTGTGTAAAGAAGTATGAAAAGATGTTTATATTATAAGCCCACAAACCCAGTCCACTGAATATGTAATGACACTGCTGATGAGTTGTCTGTGTGGACCTCTGCATCTAACCTCTTAGTCCAGCCACTAAGGTAAGACAAAGAGCCATATATAGTATGCTATGCAATTATACCAAAGAATGATGAAAGATGGTGCAACACTTTAGGCAGAAATATGTTTACACACTTTATATGGTGTTCAGAATAATTCTCAGTTGGTGACTGAACTGTTTTTGAAGATGTGAACGTGCAATTAAAAGTTTTCAGAAGTGTCTAAATTCAGGGGTCGGCAACCTTTCAGAAGTGGTGTGCCGAGTCTTCATGTATTCACTTTAATTTAAGGTTTCGCGTGCCAGTAATACATTTTAACGTTTTTTAGAAGGTCTCTCTCTATAAGTCTATATATTATATAACTAAACTATGGTCGTATGTAAAGTAAACAAGGTTTTCAAAATGTTTAAGAAGCTTCATTTAAAATTAAATTAAAATGCTGATCTTACGCCGCCGGCCCGCTCAGCCCGCTGCCGGCCTGGGGTTCCATTCATCTAGGCTGGCAGCAGGTTGAGCAGGGCCTGCGGCCGGGACCCCAGCTGGCAAGGGACCGGCAGCCAGAACCCCAAACCAGCAGCGGGCTGAGCTGGGCCAGCGGCCAGGACCCCAGACCGGCAGTGGGCTGAGCAGCTCAGCCCACTGCTACTCAGCCCGCTGCTGGTCTGGGATTCTGTCTGCCGACTCCTGTCAGCCAGGGTCCCGGCTGCCGGCCGTGCTCAGCCTGCTGCTGGTCTGGGATCCCATCCCTGACCACACAGAGTGGGTACCTACCTTTTCCCTGGTTCTAGCCCATTCTCTTCCTCTCTCTCTGCACCATCCTCTCTGAGGATGGGAGTGCACTGAGCACAGGGCTGGGGGTGAAGGAGCAGGCTGGGGGTTGGGGTGTAGGGTCTGGCCAGGAGCTAGAATGAGGGAGGGGGCTCAGGGTTGGGGCAGGAGGTTTGGGTGTGGAGTATTTACCTAGGCAGCTGCAATTTGGTGCAAGAAGTGCAGGTGGGAATGTGTGGTGGGTGCAGGAGCTCCCATTTGGTGCTCAGGGTTGGGGTGGGAATATGGGGGCTGCAAGAATCAGGGCATGGGGTGTGGGGGGGCTGGGTATGTGAGGAAGGTGCAGGAGTCAGGGCACAGGGTTGGGGGCATGTGAGAAGGATGTAGGAGTCAGGGCATGGGGTGTAGGGGGTGCTGGGTATTTGTGGGGGGTGCTGGAGTCAGGTGCTGTGGTTGTGGGGGGTTCCAGGGGTCAGGGCAGAGGGCTGGGTGGGTATGAGGAGGATGCAGGGGTCAGGGCAGAGAACTGGGTGTGTGTGAGGGGGGTGCAGGGGTCAGGGCAGAGAACTGGGTGTGTGTGAGGGGGGTGCAGGGGTCAGGGCAGAGGGCTGGGGGGTGTGGGCTGGAGTCATGGGGGTGCTCCCAGCCCTGCCCTGAGCGGCTCACGGCAGGGGGCTGGAGGGGATATGCCCTGATTCCACCCCCCTTCCCCAAGACCCCAGGCCCACCTCCTCCCGGAGCAGCGCGCGCTGCAGCTCCACTTCTCCCTGACCCTCGCAAGGGCCATCAGCTGATTGGCAGCAGGGAGGAAAGTAGAGTAGGAGGGGCAGGAACCAGCACGCTGGGGGAAGAGGTGTGGGAGGGGGAAGCTCGCCTGCCCAGCAGCAGCATCCAGCAGGACCAAGCTTCTTCACCCTGCCCCCGCGGGGAGGGGTGGAAAAGAGTGGGCTGGGGCGGGCAGGATTTTTAATGGCACGCTGCTGCCTGCCGGGATCCCGGCCTGGGTTCGGCAGTGGGGCTGGTGGCTGGGACCCGGCAGGCAGCAGTGTGCCCTCTTTGATTGCTGACCCCGGTCTAATTCTTCCCTGGTATCATGTTTTTTGGTTTGTTTATTTTTTGGTTTGGACTTTCCCTGAATTTTGACTCTTCACATCAAAGAGGTGCCAGAATTCAATCTCCTGCGCCACCTGGCTTATGCAACTGAATTTGTAACAGTTTACTATATACTTGACAGTGTTTCAGTAAGGACACTTTTTCCAAATATCATTAAGCAGGCAAGAAACACCGCGAGCGAGACATTTTGCAATTTTGTGTTTAAATGACATACCGACACTTCCTCCTCTGCTGCAGCATCCATGTGGCTCTGAAAACTGGATCCGTCATCGTCCTCATCCATATACACGGGCGGCTCATGGGATGTCATGAATGTTGAGGGTTTGAAGAGATGTTTATTTAGGGGGTGCTGTCGCCTGCTCGACGACTGTAGTAGAAAAATGACAAATAATGTTCAGATCAGATTCCTCAGAAACTATTTTTTGTAGTAAGAAATTCCTAACAATAAAACCTGTAGACAAAATGTTTACAAATTTTTATATGTGATCTCTTATTTTTCTCACAAATTTTCAGACAGCTTCTACTTCTGAGCCTAGTACAAGTGTTCTGGGGGGCATTCACTTGAGAGATGAATACATCATGCCTTGGAGATTGCTTTCTATTATCTGTTCCATACATAAATACTGTGACACAATCCTATTTTAGATAAACCCCTAGTAATGAACAGTCCCTGCCCTGAAGAGCTTACAATTTAAATAAATAAGATAGACAAGAGAAAAGAGAGGAAGCAGAATTATCCCCATTTTACAGATTGGGCTCTGTAGCACAAAGAGATGAAGTGACAAGGTCACACAGAAACACTGTGGCAGAGTCAAAATTGAAAAGAGGCAGTTTGGCCTATTGGCAAGCGCACAGGCCTTGGAGTCAAGAGACCCGTGTTCTATTCCTGGCTCTGCCACACCTGTCGGCTTTCCCCCAGCCCTTAGTTTAAAAAAACCCACTACAATCTTTTTAATTTTACATGCCAGCAGCCTGGTTCAATTTTGGTATTGGTGGAGCACATCCTTACTGTATAGGTTCCTCTTTCCTAAAAGGTTTCCTAGTTGCTAATAAACCTAAAACCCTCTTCCCCACACCATTGCTCATCCACACATTGAGACCCTGCAGGTTTGCCTGTCTTTCTGGCCCAACGTATGGAACAGGAAGTACTTCAGAGAATCTTACTGTGAAGGTCCTGGACTTGAAGCTCTTACCTAGCTGCATAAATTTGCCTCCAGGACCTGTCTCCTATCCTTCATTATATCATTAGTACCTACATGTATCATGAACACCAGCTCCTACCCAGCACTGAACAAGTCTGTCTAATATCTGACGAATAAGTCTGTCTAGATCAGGGGCGTTCATAAAAATATTTTCAGTGGCCTCAGAATGCAGCCACCATCTCTTGCCAGTGGGCCACTCTGACAAGTTTTCCTAAAATAGTTAATTAACTTTAGGAAAAACAAATAAATATGCACATATACATGTCCACACCATTGTAATTTATGTAAGATTTTTTTTCCAGACTCAATAATAAAAATAACGTACAGTTGTCTCTATTCTTTACTGGGCCTAAACAGAATAGAAACACAAATAAGGTGCTTTGTACATTCTTGTCTTTTTTCTAATGTCTTTTGCCATTTTTTTTTTAAAAGATGTGCTAGTTACTAAGTCTGCTGTGAAAAGTGGTATTAACAAACATACAAGTATCACTTTTCACAGCAGACTTACTCAGCCCCAGCAAGCTTTGAGATAAATTAAGCCCTAGATGGGGAGGTGGATATGGAGGTAGTGGAGGGCAGGGGCACTGGAGGTGGGAGTGACCTTGGGGCCAAAGCTTGCCACCATACGGCCGGGGAACGGAGCCTGAAGCCCCATGACTAGAGCCTTCCACCCTCCATCCAAGGGCTAAAGCCTGACCCCACCAGCCCTGGGAAGGTGGGGAACTCACTGGCTGCCTGCTCCTCCAGCTCTTGTGTCTCCAGAGGTGGGCAGGGACCAACCACTGCTGGCTCTCCCCCCACCCCGCGCGCAATCACAACTCAGGAGGCTGTGGTTGCAAGAAAAGTCCCTGGTGGCCACATGCGGCCACATGGCTGCATTTGAGAAACACTGCTCTAAGTAGACAACTCTCTGTTAGCAGACAGAGTTCAATTCCCCCATCTGCAGTAAAACTTAGATTTCCCCCTCCAATGATTATATTTTTTTATTGGTTACAAGTGTTGAGAGCATAGAGAGCCCACACCTCTGCAGGATAGCATGCTGGAGTGAACCTGAGAACAATACACTGGACCAGTGTGAATCTAGTGTTCAGAGCTAGGATCTGAATACTACCGTGAAAACAGACATAAGTATATGTTTCATGTGTTTTAGAAAAGCAGAAAAGGTAGGGTTTCCATTATAAATATCACAATTTTATAAATTAATATAAAATTCAATATCAGTTACATTTTCAGCCCTGATATAATACTTGATATTTAAAGAGTAGCACAATGCTAAGGAACTTAGACAACCTCTGTAAACTCTGGGAAAAAAATTAAATATTTTTAAAACAATTACAAAAGTACACACGAAGAAATAAATATTATGGTTACACAGCAGATGCAATGGGTCACAATCTGCTCACATTCACTACCACTGTTTTGTGCTCACGTTCAGCAATACCATTGTTTTCTATTAAAATTTAAACTGAAGGGAAAAAATCCGCCTCTTTTGTCCTCAAGCATAGTAATTAGATACGAATGGACAAAATAATGCAGATTTTTAAGTTTTCAGAGTGGCAGCAATGTTAGATTCTTCTGAAAGGTTGTTTGCACAAATAATTCTGATGGCGAGCATTCTTAATTAAGGATCTGATGCTGCTAAGACATGTATGTGCTTATCTTTACACACTGAAGCCATGTGCAGAAATCTTTACAGGATTCGGGCCTATAATTGCAAATACATGTTTTAGCAGAGTTATCTGGTATGAATAGATTTTGTGGACATTACTGCACTCACCTTTGAGAATTTTGAAGACCCTGAAGTCTGGCTTAAATCTCATTAAGATGGCTTAATTGATATTCATGTTTTATCAGTTTATATTTTTTTTTCTGTTAATGTCAATGAAAGAGTGCCAATGACTTGCTCTGTGCTACAGCTTACACACCAAAAAATGATAAATACATATAATGAAGACAAAATGGTAAGCAGAAGAACAGGGAGATGGGTGTTCTATAACCTGTGTAAACTTGAGTAAGTCACTTCATATCCTATGACCATCACAACAGCATCTGAGCGCCACATAAAATTGCATCAATCCATATTAGAGAGACAAGGTGGGTGAGATAACTATCTTTTATTGGGCCAACTTCTGTTGGTAAGAGAGACAAGCTTTCAAGTTTACACAGATCTCATCTTCAGGTCTGGGAAATGGGACATCTCTCACCAACAGAAGTTGGTCCAAAAAAAGATATTACCTCACTCACCTTATCTCTCTAATATCCTGGGACTAACGTGGCTACAACAACACTGCATACATCAATCCATATAACTATTTAAAATATATATTTGAGTTTCTCTTCTCTTCCCAGTACCAGGAAGGATTCTCAGAAACTTCACTGAACTTATCCTTCTATTCTTATTCTTTTTTCTACCATTCCAAGAGCATTCAAGGGGGATGGGACTGGGAGGGCTAGGGGTGGAGATTTGTTCACAAAGAACTTACTAAGCAAAATTAAATATGATGTACAATAATAATGGATGATCTTACATCTTAGAGGAGTTCAGGCCTGAGAAAAGCATTCAGTTTCAGTGTTAACTCTATGGCTGTGGTAGTTTAAATATAGTCATTTTTGTGAAAACTCATCTTCTATGTTTTTTAATTTTTATGGATTTAAAGTTTTGTTCTTCTCTGAAAGGTGACTGTGAAAATGCCACTGCTGGGATTCTATATTTTTTTTTTTTGTGTTCAATGACTACTAGATCATTTTACATGTGCATGTGCTGGGGGTGGAGGGATGGAGGGAAGAGAGTAAACAAACCTGCCAGCCCTGCAAACTCAAATGTGTGCTTCTGATTGGCCCTTCATCACAATAAAGACACTGCAACAGGAACTAACTTACTTAAAACAACTGTTGATGTGCAACCCAGAATAGAATCCAGCTTGCTCTCTGGTGCTAACAGCAGTAAAAAATACCTCTGTCAGTGAAATAATAGAAACATAACTTGGGATGAGCAGTCTATTTAATAAAAAGGTTCCATTCCGCACTTTAAAGTAGGATCCTTAGTATTTTCAAAACTAATTTGCATGTAAATGCACATGCAAATATGAAGTCTTCTGCTATAATGTAGTCTTACCTTTTTGGAGTATAAATATAAGTTTGGAGTTCTGCCTGGTACCGGAATGCCAGCTTTAGTCAGTTTTATGAAATACTTTTGCACCCTGCTGGCAACCTAGAAGAAAAAAGATAAGTTAATTAAGTTTTAGATGAATAAATAAATACGCTATGACTTTTAAATAAGGAATTAAAATACCCATTAAAAATCTAATGTTTGACTGAAGTGCTTAAAGAAAAACACAAACTTCAGAGAAAGATGACATTCTAAACTTTATGTAATATTTATAAAAGGCAAATGTCTAGGTTATTCTTCTGCAAAAAGTTAAAAAAAAAATTGAGAGTTGAGCATAGCAGTTAAGTTTCTGATTCTGAAATTGCATCAAAGATATTGTGTGAGATCAGGACCACTGTCTGAGAACAGACATATTTGCCCACTCTACAGTGTTGAAGAAGAACCTGTCCCTCATACGGTCTCTTTCTGCTGGATAGATAACAGTAGATATTATGCATTCACAGTAACTTATGATAGGAGTTAAAAGTAAATGAGTCTGTCAGCAACTGGTCACAGGGCCATAGCCGGATTAAGGCAGGGGCTTTAGGGAATGCAGCCGGGGGCTCCGACTCATGGGGGGCCCTGCAAAATAAATCACAGGCAGCAATCTCTGGGCCGCTAAAAGGGGCGCTCAGGCTGCCTGCCTGCCTGGCCAGGTCCCATGCTGCTCCCGGCAGTGGCTGGCCCTGGAGGGGGTGTGTGTGTGGGGGGGGGGTAGTGTGGCTCCGCGCACTGCCCCCGCCCCCAGCCCCGTCCCTGCAGTTCCCCTGGCCAATGGGAGCTGTGGGTGTGGTGCTTGCAGGTGCAGGCAGTGCACGGAGACACAGTGTCCCCCTCCTGCCAAGGGCACGCAGAGACATGCCAGCAGCTGGCCACTTCCGGGGGGGGGGCGCTGGGCTATGGCAGGCTGCTATGCCACTGGCTGGGAGCTGCCTATGGTAAGTGCCTCCCAGCTGGCGCCTGCACCTCGCACCCCCTCCTGCACCCCAATCCCCTGCCCCAGCCCGACACCCTCTCGTGCACCAAACTCCCTCCCAGACCCAGCACCCTCTCCTGCACCCCAATCCTCTGCCCCAGATCAGAACCCCCTCCTGTACCAAACTCCCTCCCAGACCCCGCACCCCAATCCCCTGCCCCAGCCCCCTCCTGCACCAAACTTCCTCCCATGAAAAAGACTTGTATACAGGGGCCCCACAAAATGTATTAGTCCCGGGCCCACAGGAGCGTTAATCTGGCCTTGCACTGCACAAAGTCTAATGGACAACAATTAGACCTGACAGCTTAATCATGGTTTGTAGGCATTTATTAAAAATTAATACAATTTCACATTTAAGAGTCCTAACAAAGAGCCCTATGGTCAGATCCCCAGTAGAGATGTTAGTAGTGCTGCAGCCCTTGCTTTGGATGACTGATTAAATTTTTCATCAAAATATGAAGATTAACAGGTTGGATTTGAGGATTTGACAACTTGCCTGATTTTTTTTAATCTAGTGTGAGTTTTTTAAAATCTCCAAATGGAATGTGGGCAGCTCCATTTTGTATGTATTTCAACATCCTCAGGATGCAGTAATTGATGCCATTAGTCCCCATGGCATAGCCACGAACGAAAGCAAAGAATTTGTTGGTGAGGTTCCTTCCCCCAGAAGCAATCAATTCTTTTCCAACCAAAATACATTTAATAGTTTTAAAAAATTCTTGTCTCTATGAATCGACCTGACTTTTGCAAGGCAAATAATACATAAGAATTCCATTACTGAAGAAACTATGCAAAAGACCACCTAACACCTATACCCTCTAGTATTTCCTGGAATGTCTACAAAGCAACAAGAGAGATGGTTACTTATGCAAGAGAATTCACCATTACCTGTTTTGCAGTTCGATTTCCCAGTTCATCAGCTATCTTCTGCCACCGTCGGGATTCTACTTCCTCTGGTGGGTACTTCAGGAGTAACTGTTCAAGTTTTTTCTAAACCAAGCACAAGACAAGATCATAAACATTAATACACCTGATCTAGAAAGGGCATAGCTTGTCACTAAAAAAAAAAAAAAAAAAAAATCAAACTGGTGCAAAAAATGAATAAATATATACATTTTATCTTTGACACCAAAGTGTTATGCGCTTTAAATGTTGCTACACAATTTGAGTTTATTTTGGTGAACATCACTGTTCAGTTACAAAATGGTCTATGAGCTAGCTAGGGTTTCCCATTACCTGTTCTTCTACAGTCCACAGCTGGTTAAAAGTTTCGGGTTTGGTCTCATCGCAAAGTCGCCCTCTTATCATCTGCTTAAATACAGTATATAACATGGAATAGGACTTTAGAAAAAAAGTTAGGGTAACTTGACTTTAACCCTTTTTCCACCCAAAGTAAAAGAAAAACATACATGAAAACTTTATTTTGGTAGAGGACAGAAAAATGTTATCTGACTTGGTCACATGAAAAGATGATATCACCAAGTGTTTTGATGACAGAATTTTTGAACATTTGGAAACTGAGGCATTAAATTTATTATAACAAATTTTAACACTACCCGCATAATCTAGTAATCTATTTTAAAAAGTTACTATTTTGTAAAATTTTGCCTACTTTCTTTTTTATAACATTTACCTGTGGGCGGCTATTTGTAGAACCTTCTGGGCCATCACTTAAAGGCAACACAGAGTATGAAATGGACTCTCCATCCTTCTTGGGATCCAAAGGGCTTTTTGGTCTTGCAGGCAAACCTACTACAAGCAACATAAAGAAATAATTATTAAACCAACATAGCAGATTATTTTTTCCTGTAATATACACTTAGTTTTCCACTTACCTTTATCAAAAATCAGCTTCGCTCTCCTACTGTTACGTTTCCGGTTTTTGAATTCTCTCTCAAAGTTTCCAAGGCTGGTTGTGTATTGGTCCCAGGCAATCTCAGGCAGCTGGACAACTCTTTGAGGACATGGAAGCCCTATATCAACCTGAAAGAATCAAAATGAGAAGCAATACTTAATGCAGTCACTTAGCATACAAATGAAAGGATATGGAACCACAGAAATCCTGGATCTGTTTTTAGCTAACAGCAGGACTCAAAGTTTGTATATTTAAGTGCCATGCAGCACATATTCTTTATATAGGGAAAGCATTTTCAAAGAGTGATACACAGCAGGGCATATAAAATATGCAGCGGCATGGTCAATGATGGTTTATTAGACATGGACTTTGAAAATTACATTGAATATTTGCAGCCGAGTATTTCTGATTTTCATATCCTGTTACTGTCTATTTTCACTGATTTGTTAAATATTAAAACAAATACTGTATACCCAGATCTGTACTCCTGCAAGCAAACACAGCAGACTAATGAGAACTAAAAGGAACCCAGTTATCAGAACTGATTAATCACATCCACATGTAAACATAAATGTCTACTATAATAGAAATGACTGCACATTGTACTGTGTTTTTGTTGCCTTCTGCCCACAATACAATTGCTGGCAATGTTACACACACACACACACACACACACACACACCCACACCCCATTTGGCATAATTTCTTTGGCCAAGATGGGAAAATACATGAAATGCTCTGCAACAGGCATTAATGTTTTCCAAAGACTGGCTGATATGGTTGCCAGAACACAGTGCTTGGATGCCAGATGAATCACAACTATAACTTGTTGAATTGATTTCTAAGCACTCACAAAAATCAATGGAAAGACAACCATTGACTTCAGTGGCCTCTGGATCAGGCCCCAAGTTTATATTAGCCTATGGAAAGAGAATCTCTCAGAACCAGCATCTCACCTTCATTAAAGCACAATGTGCTGCTATCAGAACATAAGGTCAGTCAATGCTTCCATTTAAAAAAAAAAAACTATTAAGACGTTAAAATTTAATGCGTTTTCCCTGTTACTGTTATAACTTCCCTTTAAACTTTTGAAAATGATATCTGTTTCTTTACTGAAATTTGTTCTCCTCCTCCACACATGTACATTAGCTTGATATAATCACTGGCATTCTCCTGGTTTGAGGTATGCTTTTATAGCTCATTTTGCTTTCAATTTACTAACTACATTTCCTGCTCACAATCTCCATTTAAAAAGTACCCTAACCTGAAATAGAACTCAAAGCATTGAAGTCTATTTGGTGACAAAGGCCAATGATTTCTTGATATCATTTCCTACCACAAAATGCTTTCTTTCTGATCACAGAAGCTTGAAAAGCCCGTATGCATTGAAAGCTTGAAGACAAGATGAGTTTTATATTCCTATAAAGATGTGTCCTTAACAAATTTTTCAAAATTACTTGTATTTTATAGGTTTAACCAATATTTAACCAATCATCAAACCTGAACATATGGCAGTTTTCTCTCACTACAGAATTTAAACCTTTTAATATTTACACAAGTATATATAAAATACACTAGTTTTTAATAGGTGATGAGTTAATTGTTATGAAAAAAGTTCTCATAAAACTTAAGAAATGCCTATTGTATACCTTCTTTTGGAGTCTTTCCACAAATCCAATGGGATTTTTCAGTGCTTCTCTCTGGTGTCTGCCTAAACTTTCAAGGTCTTGAACTGCTTGAGTACGTTGAGCCTCGAGTACAGCAATCGTCTGTAACAGTCTCTGATAACTACAGAGACAAAGGGAAACATCTCACTAAAGTTTTCTAGCAAAAACAACAACAAAAAATCTAAATGCCAGCCATGATTACCTACTAATAAGAAGTCAGGTAGTGTTGCACACTTATCTGTAACAGTTTAGCAAAGCATTTTACTGAAACAAAAATGGTCTTGACTGATATTTAAGTAGTTAAATAAAAAGCACAACAATAAAACAGAAAATTCAGGCATTCCTTTAATATGAAATCCTTATTCTAGCAGTTCGCCCATAAAAATGACAACAAATCATGATGACATAAGGCAAGCTCCCAAGCTTCCCAATAGCTACATGTGACAACCAGAATTACTCACAAGAGTAAAAACAGAAAGACAGAAGACATGACTTTTTATTTCCTACTTCAAAATAAACTTCCCCACACCTCACCTCACCCCATGACAAATGGTTCCATTATTAAGTGTTAAATTGTTACTCTACCACAAGCGGAAAAGAATGATTGAGATACTCATCTACAGAAACAGAGAATTTCATAGAAGCTTCAGATGAAAACTACAGTGCAATTATTCACAAAGAACAACCAAGAGAGAAATAAACAGACTCAAAATGAACATATACAAGAAAACACCTCGTATAAAAATAAACAAGTCCAAACCAAAAATTAGTCCCCTCCACAACATCTGCCAAGCTGTACTCAACATCATCCTGCTTTTCCAGAATGTAAAATTACTTAGGAGAGTATCTATTAATATATTCCCCCACAAGCTGCCTTCCATAAGTCAACCTGGTGATGAAATTATGTGTTATTGCAATATGAACCTTTAAAAAATTCAGAGAACTACTTTTTAGTAGCTTTTTATTAATGTTGTTATAGTTGTCATTGTTTGGAATATCCTAATAGGAGCTGGCTAATAAAATTTCTCTCTACTGCCTGCGTCCTTTACAAATTCACCAGGTTAGTTCCAGTATTTCTAGAAAAGATAAAATTAACATGCATCTCACTTACTGTTTCTGAAACGGAATACAAATATTGTAAACAATGCTTTAAGAATGTGTTAAATAAATGACAAAACACACCCAGTGGGGGGGGAAGGGGACTCACAACATTGTTTTCTGTTGTTCCTGTAAAAACCTTGCCTATTTTATTTCATTTAGGTTTCTGAGTTGTGTAATGGTGGATGTACCTTCATATATATGACTCCAGTCCTGCAAACAAGTAAGTTTGAGTAACTTTTGCATATAAATATTTCTGATATGTATACATGTAGGTCATGTCTACACTACAGCTATTACCGCTGCACAGCTATGACATGGTGCAACCCTGAGCAATGGAGCTATGCAGATCTAATTTTTGAGTGTAGACTATGCTGTAATACTATAATTTTATATAGTTTAAGCTAGGGGTTCCTAAACTTTTTGCAGGCACAACCTCATTTTAATGAAGTAAAGGTCCTGCCAGGACCCCAGACAGCATGGAGGACACTACTTTATAAAGCAAAATGTCATCCTCCATGCATTACGACCTCGCATGCACCACATATGTGAGGTCACGCTGTGCAGAGCAAAATGGCATCTGTGTGCACTAGGGATTGCCACGCCCCCATCTGCTGATAGCACAACCCCATTTGGGAATTCCTGGTTTAGGCCCAACAATGTAACCTGACTTGCATTAAACCCAGAGAAAACCTTAAGAACAAAAATTATCTTCTATTTCAAAAAAATTCCTTTTTTCTGTTGATCTTTTACTTAAAAACAAGTTTAACACAATGAAGTGTCAAGTACAAGTGTGAATGATCAGATCCAACTCCAACTCAAGTGAATGTGAAGGTATTTCTTCACTAGCAACGTTAAAGCACTGCTGCTGTGTAGTCGCAGGGAGTAGCTACCAGTGCAGGGAGAGCGCAGCACCCAGCAATGGTGCACTGTCTACACTGCCACTTTACAGTGCTGAAAGTTGCAGCACTCAGGGCTGCGTTTTTTCACACCCCTGAGCGAGAAAGTAGTAGCGCTGTAAAGTGGCAGTGTAGACAAGGCCTTGGTCTCTCCATTGACTAGAATGGGAATTTGATCAAACCTTAAAGGCATAGATCAAAGCAGGGCCTTCATGTGCCAGGTACAAAACAGGCACCTCATGCCATCACATCCTTGTGCTTTGCTCATTTGAAAGTTGTGAATTTTCCAATGTTAAATGGGCCTCATACCAGAAGATAATTGTCCCCCCCCCCCCCTTTTTTTTTTTTTTTTTTAAAAAGAGAACAAAAAAAATGCAGTAACTGAAAACAAGGAAAGACGACAAGAAACATAGGTTCAGGTCTGCAGCCTCTGCGAGAAAAACACAGGGCTTACTGAAAATAAGGCACATGTCTTCTTCTATTGCGGGGCGGGGCGGGGGGGACGGAGCAGGCAAAATGTTGACATTTGTCTGTATACACCTGAAAACCAAAAAAACCAAAATACTAATTAAACAAGCAGTTAATAGGGTGCAACTGTTGGAACAGCACTCCAGTTTCCTCTAAACCAACAAGAAAATGTTTAAAACTTACATTTTTGTTATTTTGCTATTTTATTGGGGGTAGGGGGGAAGATAAGATGACTCATAAAAGTTCTTCCTACCTTTTCTGAACATAGTGACTACATTTCATCAAATGTATACAATTTAACATATTAAGTCTTGAGAATTTGCCCAAGACACTGAGGTGATTCAAGTGGTTAAGGGCCTAATCAGGTGACCATGGAAGTCAATGGTAAAACTCCCACTGATTCCATGGGCATTCCTGATCAGGTCCTAATACTCTAGCCTTTCACTTAGCTTTCTAAATTCACTTCACAATCACCACACAACTCTGCACAACCAGCAGTGTCTGTCTGAGACAAGCCTTAGATCTGAGTAAAAGATGTGTCACTGGTCAGGATTAAGTTACATTAGCAGAACTGAGTAAATCAGGGGGTAGCCATGTTAGTCTGTATCCACAAAAACAACAAGGAGTCCGGTGGATTTCTTGTTGTTTTTGTGTAAAAAATAGCACCATTATTTGTGGCTCGAACCAGTACTAGTAATCCTTCACTTTCATAACTACACACAACAAAAGTTTGCAGAACCACGGTTAAAAAAATAGTTAATTATATAAATATAGTCAATTACATAAGATTTTAAGTAAACTTCTGCCTTCTTATTTCTTAATAAAAACCTGGGGTATCTTAAACTGTTTTCCCCAGACTGTGTTTAAACAACTACTTTTCAAAAAGAATCCAAGACAAAACAATCACCGACTTCAATCGCACTGTTTAATGTTTTAGGAAAAACAGTTATTTAAATAATTTTAAATAATGCATCATTTTTCACAAGGACTAATGTTTTCTAATATCAGTCTACAAGACAGGGCATGCACATATAAAATAGAAGGGTCATCAGCTTATTATGGCCTTAATATACACAGTTGTGGGTGGGCATAGAGGAAATTATGTTCCTGAAGAAACAAGAAAATTCAGATCTGTGTAACTATTTCTCCCCATCTTGTGGTCTGATCAGCTGAGTAAGACACTCTAGGAATTGCAAGTTCATTGGTTAACAAATTATCTCCCTTTGCTCTTGATAAAAATCAGAAACGTAAGAAGTATTCAGAAGTATTACATGTGATGTGTATCTGCAGTTATTGTACTTTTTCAGCACAAATACTCTAACAACATAGTAAAATATTTCTCAAAATATTAACATCCTTGCCAAGTGAACCTAATCTAAATCAACTGTATTATTTTCCTATAATTAAAAAGTGATTAAGTAAGCACTTTACTCTTGGCCCAGTACAGATTAAATGACTAAATCTAGAATGAGCATTATTAGGTTAATAACAGATCTTAAAATTAAGTATAAAATAACATTGTCAATTTTAGGCCTGAAATTAATTAAATTGTACTTTTAAAATAACATTCTAGTAAAAATGTCATCCTTGTTCTGACAGTGCTTTATTTCATATAATTAATGCTCTCTCTATCCCCTATGCTAAATACATAAAATGAAAATTAAGAAGTAGAAATTGTCTTTTTTCCTAGAAATGAACTAAACTGGGATTAGCTCCTCCCCTCCCCCAAGCTTTTTGGGGAAATGCAGAATGTGTGATTTTTGCTTACTTATTCAGTACAGTATATACCATATTGAGACACATTTATGTACCATTACGTGGAACTCTTCAGAGAGTGCAAGTGCAAAGCAGGAAACAGTTCTCAAGGGCTGACCGACCTGCTGGGCTTTCATTGCTCTTTCCTTGTCTCCCCTTATCTTGTTTCTATTACTTCTGTCTATCTCCAAATTCCAAGCCACCCTCCCGACCCCTGCCACCTCTTTCCCTTCTAAAGTTCCTTGTGGATACTATTCAGTCTTCATAGAAGAGAATGTATTTCAAGTTCCTTGACTACAAGACAAAGAAGAGAGAGAGAGTTAAGAGTGTTGCTTTCCTGATGGATCTACTGCCTAAAATCCTTCTTCAACAGCAAAGCACCTAGGTGTAACACATTACATTGTAAACATGAAAATATCAAACTCTTGGCTGCTTTGGTCTCCATTCACAACAGATAACCTACTGGGGTGTGACATCATGTGAGACAAGTGTCCTGAAAGCAATCTAATCTCTCTTGAGCAAAAATGATATTGCTGCTACAGATTCACATCAATATCTTGCCACAAACCATAAAGTTACTTCCACATGTCAGACCTACAGACTTGACTGTGCAATAGTATATCATAAAGGGGAACTTCTGGGGTGCTTTGAGGAAACAGGAAGGTTAGAATCAGTTCATGCAACATACACTGAGTGACCCTAAATAAATTCAGTCTGGAAAGAGTGCAAAGCAGCCATCTTTAATATTTCCATATTTTCTATTCCACGGAATACTACTAATGACCGTGGCTTTTTCTTTTTTCCTCCTTACTGCCTGGTGTTTGTACCAGTGGTTCAGGAGTGCCACTGTCAATGCTCATGGACTTCAGAAGATACCATAGATTTTCATCCTTTTAGGTAAAATCCCTTTAACTGGTACCTTAAGCAAACAGTGTACAACACTTCCTTATAATATGGAAGCACGCACTTTGTGTTCTGGTTTCAGAGTAGCAGCCATGTTAGTCTGTATTCGCAAAAAGAAAAGGAGCACTTGTGGCACCTTAGAGACTAACAAATTTATTTGAGCATAAGCTTTCGTGAAATGCATCCGATGAAGTGAGCTGTAGCTCACGAAAGCTTATGCTCTAATAAATTTGTTAGTCTCTAAGGTGCCACAAGTACTCCTTTTCACTTTGTGTTCTGTTACACTTAAGCAATTCAGTCAGATTTCCTCCACTACCAGGTTCTCAAATAGCCATCATACTTTCTTCCTTTTTACTTTCAACACTGCTTCTTAATTATACAATCAATTACTCATCTGGCCACCAATCTATTAGGTTTTTAACCATTCCAATTTTCAAAGATGCATACAGACTTTTAGCTGTATGGCTCCCATTTATTTTACTATGAAAACTAACTACCCTTTTGAAAGGGAGAGATTTATTCAAGGAAATTACAGGCTGAATATAAACATTTCACATCCTCTAAATTTTCTTCTTCTCCTCTATCTATAAGTAGTGACATAACATTTTGTTTATATTTCAAAAAATGCAGTAAGTCACAAGTTTCATTTTTAAAGCAGGGATCTTAAAATGTGCATGCACTATATTTAGGATTAGATGCTTTTCTGCAGGGGCACAGGCAAAGTGTGTACATAGTTTAAATGGCTATTTTCAAAATAATTTGGTTTATAGACTTTTACTATACATTTTCTAGGTTCTCTGTGAATATAACAATATGAATTATAATTCAAGTCAGTCTCTGTACCTGTGCTAATTCACCAGAAGACAAAAGCCTTGTCTTCCCCGGGAAAAGAAGGTATGTTTTTAACTCAAGTTAACTAATTTGAGGCAAAATCTCAGAGAAGACAAGGCATAAGATTTTGCTAAATTAAATGAGAACTATGTAGTTGGAGCCTAGAGCCTTTACAAACCACTTCAAAACTTCCAATTAAATTCCTACTTTGATGACCCATCAGAACAACACTTCAAACTTCTTAAAGTGAGCTCCAAACAATTGAAGTCTTAAATAATTTCCTTTGATTAGGACTTTTGTAAGGGATCATTTTTCCTGGTGATTCCTCAAACAACAAAACCATCTCACACAACTAAACAAGTGTACTTTTATTTAACTCACACTAAGAGTATGTCTACACTACAAAATTAGGTCGATTTTATAGAATTCGATTTTTAGAATTCGATTTTATACAGTAGATTGCATATCTCCATACTAAGTGCATTAAGTCAGTGGCTAGCATTAACTTACAGAGCGGTGCACTGTGAGTAGCTATCCCACAGTCTCCGCTGCCCATTGGAATTCTGGGTTAAGCTCCCAATGCCTGATGGGGTAAAAATATTGTCGCGGGTGGTTTTGGGTACGTTATCAGTCACCCCTCCCTCTGTGAAAGCAATGGCAGACAATCGTTTCATGGCTTTTTTCCTAGGTTACCCGTGCAGATGCCATACCACGGCAGATGCCATACCACGGCAAGCATGGAGCCCGCTCAGCTCACCCTCACCGCTGCTGTTGTGGGCAAGTCTACTGTGGGGGCTGCTGTGATCCAAGTAGCCAATGCAATCATTGACATTCTGTTATCAAGGGCAGTGACTCTGGGTAATGTGCAGGCTTTTTTAGATTTTAGATTTTATGTGCATCATATTTCTGTCTTTTGCCGCTGATGAAGAAGTCTTTCAGCCGTACATTCCAGTCCGGTCGGTGCTGTAACACCCCATAGCACTTCTGTAGTTGACACATGTAACAGCTCCAGGGCTCTTACTCTTTTGCCTCGGCTGAGGTACTTTGCCCTACCGGGACCTCCAAGCATTCGATTACAGAAGCTCCTGCAGCGGCTGGCATTGCTAAACAGCAGCAACTCCTGGATGCCTTCGCAGCAGACGGTGCAGAAGGACTGCTAGCCGTCCTCATCCATGGTGTACCATCCACCACTCATCCACCACTTCTGCTGCAACTCTGCTCTCCTGCTACTCTGCAACAGACCGTGGAGTAGGACTGGTAGCTGTCCTCGTCAGACATGTAGCTTGGCCAGGGGTTCTGGGAACGTTTTCCCTGCCCGGCTCCTACCAACCTCCAGGGCATGGTGTACGACTCCACGGCTTCCGCTGCAACTCTGCTCTCCTGCGAGCTGGAGGCTTCCCAGCCGGCAGCACCACGTGGTCGCATCTACCCCAGCCTACCCCTTGCTCCCAGGGCTCATGAAGCCTGGACAGGAGTAAGGAGCAGTTCAACTATAGGCTGAGCAAGTGCAGAATGTGCCTTTGGACGTTTAAAAGCGCGCTGGCGCTGTTGGTCAGACCTCAGTGCAACCAACGTTCCCATTGTTATTGCTGCTTGCTGTGTGCTCCATAATATCTGTAAGAGTAAGGGGGAGACACTTCTGGCAGGGTGAGAGGTTGAGGCAAATCTCCTGGCGTCTGATTTTAAGCAGCCGATACCAGGGCGATTAGAAGAGCATAGCAAGGCGTGCTGCGCATCAGAGAGGCTTTGAAAATCAGTTTAATGACTGGCCAGGCTACGGTGTGACAGCTATGTGTGTTTTTCCTTGATGCAAACCCACCCTCTTTGTTGATTTTAATTCCCTGTAAGACAACCACCCTCCCCCCTTCGAAATAAAGTAACTATTGTTTTGAAACCATGCATTCTTTCTTTATTAATTTAAAAAAAAAAAAAGAGATAACTGACAAGGTAGCCCGGGTGGGGCGCGGGAGGAGCCACACTAAAAATGAAACTGTTTGAATGACAGCCTTCTGTTGTTTGGGCCATCCTCTGGAGTGGAGAGGCAGGGTGCCCGAAGTCTCCCCACCCCGCATTCTTGGGTGTCTGGGTGAGGAGGCTATAGAACATGGGGAGGAGGTTCTACAGCGGATGCAGTGGGGGTCTGTGCTCTTGTTGGCTTTCCTGCAGCTCCAACAGATGCTTCATCATGTCCGCACTACCGCAAATTCGACCCAGCAAGGTCGATTTTAGCGCTACTCCCCTCGTCGGGGAGGAGTACAGAAGTCAATTTTAAGAGCCCTTTAGGTCGACGGAACGGGGTTGGTTGTATGGATGCAGTCATTTTTAAATCTACCTAATGCGGCTAAATTCGACCTAACCTCATAGTGTAGACCAGGACTCAGACACAATTAGATACTACACTGACTTAACTCAAGTTACAGACTTAATCTCTAAAATCATACAATTATTAGCACTTCTGAAAAAAATTAATGCACAATGCTCTCCACAGGAACTTTCAATCTGTGAAATTAAGATTTGTTTAAATCTACAAATGCAGTATTAGAACACTAATGACAGACAAAATAGACAGTAGTTTGTAGAAAGCCTTCCAAATAAGAGGTTACTAAACTATCTGATAATCATATCTAAATAGGTAGGGTTCTCTGTGATCTTTAAGATGAGATAAAAGGCTTTCCTGAGATTGTACTTTTTGAAAATAAAATAGGTTTTAAAAGATAGATATAAATTGACAAGAATCCCCTACTCAAGTGTTCTGC